>NC_137792.1:102176505-102776505 GCF_963383645.1 Muscardinus avellanarius
GGCTTTTAACTGCCAGGCTATACTCCCAGACCTATTTTATACTTTATTTGGAAACAGGGTCTCACTAAGTTGCCGAGAGCCTCACTAAGTAGCTGAGGCTGGCTTCGAACCTGTGTGATCCTCCTGTCTCAGCCTCCCAAGTGCAGAGATTACAAGTGTGCGCCACCACGCCCGGCCTTTATTCTTTATTTTGAAACAGGATCTCACTAAGTTGTGGAGGGCCTCACTAAGTAGCTAAGGCTGTCCGTGAACTGCAATCCTTCTGTCTCAGCCTCCCAAGCGCAGGGATTACAAGCGTGCGCCACCACGCCCGGCTAATAGCTCTGTTAACACCAGTGCCAAACCTATGCCCATTTATACATGGCTTTAAAAGGGGCTTCATGAATTGAGGTCAAATTATTGGGGCAAAGTAAAAGATTTATCCATAATGTCAGCAAAAAGAGAAGGTGGCAGGCTGGCAACCTGGGGTGGGGGTGAGGGTGGTTGGGAAACATCTCAAGGCAGCCCAGGTTTCAAGCTTCTTTTATCTTTGGGCAAGGGGGAAAATAGGAGACGTAGATGGAGAAAGAACAGCTGGCTAGAGACTGAGGCACCACCCCGGTGACCTGAAACTGGGCATTGTGAAACTCAGTGGTTGGTGCACATGTACTATAGGGTCGTAAACCTTGAAAATAAGTCCGTTAACTCTGTTTTCTCATAAATCTGAGAATGAAGAGTTAGGGAGATTGGGGAGCTGTTAGTGCCCCAGCTTGTACCTCCGGTACTAGACTAACACCCCTTAAATGGAATGTGAATGCGGCTACGTGTGGAGCTGGGCAGAAACCAGACCCAAAGATTATGGGTAAAAAAGACAGATCCATATGAAGGCCGGGGTGCCAAGCATTTTCCTCCTCTTTAAGTCACCCATCTAACATCTGCAGGTCCAAGCGAAGAGTCAGTGCTTTCAGCACAAGTGGTCGTCAAGTCCCTGCGATGTAACCTAGGCAACCATTGTTAGCATCATATGCCACGCGTCAGCGGTTTTATCTACAGTACAGCTAGTGAGAGACTAATAATATGTTGCTTAGCTGCGTGGCCTCCAAAATTAGTCTTTTCTTTCTTTCTTTTTTTTTTTTTTTTGGTGGTGGTTCTCAGAATCCAACCCAGGGGCCTGCTACCACTGAGCTACACTCCCAGCCCCCCTTTTTTTTGCGGTACTGGGGATAGAACCCATGGGCATTCTACCCCCAAGCTACACCCCAGCCCTAGTTTTTAGTCTTTTTATTTTCTGAAACAGGGTCTCACTGAGTTTCAAAAGGCCTTACTAAGTAGCTAAGGCTGTTTGTGAACCATGATCCTCTGGTTTCCACCTGCCAACTGCTGGGATTATAAGCATGCACCACCATGCCCCGATCCTTTTTATTTTTGAAACAGTATCATGTTAGGTTGCTGAGGCTAGCCTCATAACTGTGATCTTCCTGTCTCAGCCTCCCAAGTACTGGGAGTACAGGTTTTCCCTACTGTGTCCAGCCAATATTAATCACTTTTTTTTTCTGTACTGGGGATAGACCCCAGGGGCATTCTACCTCCAAGCTATACCCCGGAATAGACCCCAGGGGCATTCTACCTCCAAGCTATACCCCCCTGGCCTATTTTGTATTCTTTATTTTGAAACAGGGTCTCACTAAGTTGTGGAGGGCCTCACTAAGTAGCTGAGACTGGCCACAAACCTGCGATTCTCCTGTCTCAGCCTCCCAAATGCTGGGATTACAAGCGCGTGTCACCACGCCCAGTTTATTAATCACTTTTGTGTGTGTGTGTGGTCCTGAGGATTGAAATCAGGAGCATTCTACCTCCGACCTACAGCCTCAGTCCTATTTTATTTTTATTTTGAAACAGGATCCTGCTAGGTTGATGGGAATCTCACTACTAGCCGAGGCTGACCTTTAACCTCTGTTCTTCCTGTCTCAGCCTCCTAAGTACTAGGATCACAGGTGTGTGCCATCACTCCCGGCTCTTATTAATCACTTTGTTGTATGATACTGGGAATTGAACCCAGAGGCATTCTACCTCTAAGCTACATCCCCAGCACTATTTTTATTTTTATTTGGAAACAGGGTCTTGTTAGGTTGATGGGAGTCTCACTACTTGCTAAGACTGTCCTCAAGCCTGTGATCCTCCTGTCTCAGCCTCCCAAGTACTGGGATTACAGGCATACACCATAACTCCTGGTTTATTAATCAAATTCAACTGAAAGTAGAGGGTTTTTTAAGTTTTCTTTTGGTTATAATACTTAGTACTTAAAAGAATAATAATTAGTATTATTAGTGCTATATCATGTTATTATTACTCCTACTATTACTATAGCTATTACTTATAGAGCACTTTCTATGTGCTATGTGCTATACACTATGCTGGGTCCTATACACATTTAATCCTCTTGCTAATCCTATAGGGAGGTATTACTAATGAAAAATCAACCCTTACCAGGTGTGGTGGTGCACACTTGTAATCCTAGTACTTGGGAAGCTGAGATAGGAGGATTGCAGGTTTGAGGCCCAGCCTCCGCTACTTAGTGAGGCCCTCTGCAACTTAGTGAGACACTATTTCCCAATAAACAATAAAGAATAAAAGATAGGGCTAAGGTAGAATGCCCTTGGGTTAAAAAAAATCAGTCTTTGGTGAAAGAATAAAAAAGGCACCAGCCGGGCATGGTGACGCACGCTTATAATCCCAGCATTCAGGAGGTTGAGACTGGAGGATCGCGGTTCGTGGACAGCCTCCGCTTCTTAGTGAGGTTCTTTGCAACTTAGGGAGACCCTATTTCAAAATAAAGAACAAAAAATAGGGCAGAGGGTGTAGCTTGGAGGTCGAAGGCCCCTGGGTTCCATCCCCAGACCCTAAAATAAAAAAGTCTAAACCATTTGGTTCTTTAAGACCATCTAGTTCATACATCCCAGAAAAGTGGAAAATTAAAATAATCGTGGTGTGCTGGGTGTGGTGCCACACGCTTGTAATCCCTGCGTTTGAGAGGCTGAGACAGGAGGATCACGGTTCGCGGACAGCCTCAGCTACTTAGTGAGGCTCTCAGCAACTTAGTGAGACCCTGTTTCCAAATAAAATATAAAATAGATCTGGGAGTATAGCCCGGAGGTAGAAAAGTCCCTAGGTTCCACCCCAGTACCACAAAAAAATTAAAAAATAAAAAAGGAAAATAAAATAAAATAAAAAAGGGCTGGAGGTGTGGCTCAGAGGTAGAATGCCCCTGGGTTCAGTCCCCAGTAACACACACACACACACACACACACACACACACACACACACACACACACACAGAGACCACAAAGAGAAAAATAAAATAAGGCTGGGGATATAGCCCAGAGGTGGAATGAATGTTCCTGGGTTCAATCCCCAGCAAAACACACACACACACACACACACACACACACACACACACACACACACACACACACCTGTAATCCCAGTACTTGAGAGACTGAGTCAGGAGTATTTCAGTTACAAGGCCGGCCTCAGCAACTTAGTGAAACTCTGTTTCAAAATAAAAATGACCTGGGTGAGGTGGCATAATCCCAGAATTCCAGAGGCTGAGACAGGAGGATTATGGTTCTGGTTCCCAAACAGCCTCAGCTACTTAGTGAGGCCCTCTGCAACTTAGCAACACTCTGTTTCCAAATAAAGAATAAAAAATTGGGCTGGGAGTGTAGCTGGAAGGTAGAATGTCCCTGGGTTCAGTCCCCAGCATGCATGCACGCACACACACACACACACACACACACACAACAACAACAACAACAATAATGATGATAAAAAGACACACATTAGAGAAATATAGAAAATTAAAACAATTATGAAAAAATATATAGATAAACTAATATTTGTCTGTCATACTTTTTGTTTTTTTGGTGGTACTAGGGGTAGGACTCAGAGGCCTTCTACCTCCAGGCTATACCCCCAGACCTATTTTATACTTTATTTGGAAACAGGGTCTCACTAAGTTGCTGAGAGCCTCACTAAGTAGCTGAGGCTGGTTTCGAACCTGAGCTATCCTCCTGTCTCAGCCTCCCAAGCGCGGGGATTACAAGTGTGCACCACCACGCCCAACTGTCATACATTTTCAATGTCAAGGATGCCATCCTTTTCTTTTTCTTTTTCTTTTCTTTTTCTTTTTTTTTTTTTTTTTTTTTTTTTTTGCGGTACTGGGGATGGAACTCAGAGGCATTCTACTTCTGGGCTACATCCCCAGCCCTATTTTATATTTTATTTGGAAATAGGGTCTCATTAAGTTGCTGACAGCCTCGCTCAGTAGCTGAGGCTGGCTTCGAACCTGTGTGATCCTCCTGTCTCAGCCTCCTAAGTGCGATACAATCCTTTTGAGGGGGGCAACCTCAGGAACAATTGTGTGGACATTAAATTTTTAAAAAAGGAGCAGTGGCTGGGTATGGTGGCTCACATGTTTAATCCCAATTCTTGCGAGACAGAAGGAACACAGGTTTGAGGCCAGCCTCAGAAATTTAACAGGACCCTATTTCAAAATAAAAATACCAGGTGTGGTGGCACATGCCTGTAATCCCAGTACTTGGGAGGCTGAGACAGGAAGATTGAAGGTTTGAAGCTAGTGTCAGCAATTTAGTGAGACCCTGTTTCAAAATAAAAAATAAAATAGGGTTGAGGGTGTAGTCTAGAAGTAGAATGTCCCTGAGTTTCACCCCCAGTACCAAAAAATTAAAAATTAAAAGGGCTCCAGAAGCTGGGCATGGTGGCTCACGCTTGTAATCCCCGTGCTTGGGAAGCTGAGACAAGAGGATCGCGCAGGTTCGAAGCCAGCCTCAGCTACTTAGTGAGGCTCTCGGCAACTTAGTGAGACCCTGTTTCCAAATAAAATATAAAATAGGTCTGGGAGTATAGCCCGGAGGTAGAAAGCCTCTGGGTTCCACCCCCAGTACCACCAAAAAAGAAAAGAAAAGAAAAGAAAAAAATAAAAGGGCTCAAGATGTAGCTCTGAGGTAGAATGCCCCTGGGTTCTATACCCAGTACTCACCTAAATATTAAGTGGCAGTAGAAATGCGCAGAGGGACACCCAGTAACTTCTTTTTCTGAAAAGTGGGTGGTAAGCCAATGAGTTTAGGAATCTATGTCATAAGACAAAGTGAATTAGGTGCTGGAAGAAAGTGACAAAAAGTTCACAAAATGGGAAATTTCACAAATGAATTTCTGTTCAGAAACTTACTATATAGCCTAAACTTAAATAAAAAAAAAAAACAACCTCAGTATCCTCATAGATCTCATGGCCACTTGCTCTGAAAGTGTAAAAGGGAGAAAGGAGAGGTAGTCTGTTCTCTGGAAGAAAGGGCATCCATGTAGGAAAGAAGCATCCCAGCATTTGGGCGGCTGAGACAGGAGGATCGCAGTTCGCGGACAGCCTCAGCTACTTACTGAGGCCCTTTGCAACTCAGTGAGACTCTGTTTCCAAATAAAGAATAAAAAAATAGGGCTGGGGGTATAGCTCAGAGGTAGAATGTCCCTGAGTTCCATCCTCAGACCTGCAAAAAAAAAAAAAAAACTGCATAGTATTTACCGTGACAATTGCGTATATTAGCATGATTTTAACCCTGCTACTCAATATAGAGCCAATGAAAATATTGTATCGTTTAATACTTTCTTTTGGGGTCCAGTAGCTCCTGGACCCAACTATTTGCTGATTTAATGAGTTAATATAAACTTCTCAACCAGAATCACTGATCGATGGTGGGCTAAGTATTGAGGGTCCCACTAAAAATAACTACTGAATAATTTAGATACACATACAAATATTCACTGTATGTGTATATCTGCATATATACAGAGAGAGAATAATGTCATGCTCTTCACCAAGAACTTTTCCATCTCAGATAATTAATAAATAAGTTCTCTGAATTCCTTGTACTTAGGAAAAATACGTATTTTGACTTCTGAAAATCAAAGTATTGAGCTTTTTTATTTTTTAATTTTTTTGTGGTACCGGGGATGGAACCCAGGGGCATTCTATCTCCAAGCTACATCCCCAGTCCCCTATTTTTTATTCTTTATTTGGAAACAAGGTCTCACTAAGTTGCAGAGGGCCTCACTAAGTAGCTGAGGCTGCCTGCGAACCTGTGATCCTCCTATCTCAGCCTCCCAAGTACTGAGATTACAACCGTGTGCCACCACGCTTGGCTTGTATTGAGCCTTTTAAATTTACATACTTTTCAAGCTTAACTCTTTCTACAAATCTAGAACCCAATGATTATCAACTTAGATGGGGCCTTCTATTTGTTACATAGGTCTGAGACCTCAAAAACACAAAATAAGCAAGCGGCCCACCAGGTGGGTGGGTCTATAATCGCAGTACTTGGGAGGCTGAGACAGGAGCATGGGCGTTTCAGGGCCAGCCACAGCAACTTAGCAAGACCCTGTTTCAAAATGAAGAATAAACCGGGCGCGTGGTGGCGCACGCTTGTAATCCCCGCGCTCGGGAGGTGGAGACAGGAGGATCGCGCAGGTTCGAAGCCAGTCTCGCTGGCTTAAGAGACCCTGTTTCCACATAAAACATAAAATAGGTCTGGGAGTATAGCCCGGAGGCAGAAGGGTTCCATCCCCAGTATCACTAATAATTAATAATAATAATAATAATAATAATAATAATAAGGACTGGGGGAGTCACTCGGATGTAGAATGCCCCTGGATTCAATTTCCAGAACCAGAAAAATTAAGTACCCCTTCCCCAAAAGAGTGGAAAGTGATGAGAGGAAAGCATGTCGACAGAGCCCAAAATGGACATGATGGAGTTCTGAATGTGGTTTACACCAGGGAGTGTTAGGATCTGAACATATAGTGTTGATTCACGAAGGCAAAACAGTCAAATATCAGGGCAAGATCTGAGGTGCGCGCGAAATCAGAGGCCTTGGTGGCTGAGGAAAGGGGGGAGGTGCTATCAGGAAAGCAGCGGAGAGCAAGATGCCCGGTGCTAATTGCCTCTGGTAAGCAGGAAGAGGCGGATATAAACGAAGAACGGTGAGCACCAACGCCCGGTGCGTCTGGGGGCAGGAGAGGGTGGCAGGTTGCTGGGAACGGTTGGTCGCTGGTCAAAGTGGTAACTGGGGATCTGAGCTCGGCAGTGACGCGCGGCCCTCACGTGACCGGGAGCCTATGTCTGCCCAAGTCCCTCTCGTCCTGGTCCTTTTGCCTGTCCAGACACCATCTCCCTATTACCGTTGGGTCGAGAGGGAAAGCAGAAAGAAGTAAGTTCCCTCCATCCTCTGAAATCGCTGTGAGTGTCTGTGCGGCCTGGTAACCCTGGGAACAGATCCGGATGGCTGAGTCCAGGCCTTTCCGCAGGCTCCAGCCCCGCCCCCCCGCGCCCACAATTTTGGAGCAGAAAATGGTGGTCTTGGGGGTTGGGGGAGAAGATGAGTGAAGCCCCCTCACTGGGAGGGGATGTCCAGACACTTGGAAATTTTCTACGTAACCCCCCACCACGGCTTCCACGTTCCCCCCAGAAAAGAACTGATGAGCTTGTGGAGGGATGGGGCGGTGAGGACACAGAGGACCACGCTGGATGTGCGTTCTGGGCGAGGAGGCGAACCCCAAGGGGGCCGGCCTGGGGGCGACGGCTGATGCCCAGAGAGGGGGTGTGCGTCAGTCCGCCCGAACCTCCTCCCTCTCCCCGCCCCCTACCCTGTCTGGCGTCGGTGTGCAGGTCTGCAGGTCGCAGCGGGGCACCTCGAGGAGGGGGTGCCTAGGGACCCTCGGGTGGGAGATGTCCGGTTCGGGGAAAGGGTGAGAGGTGGCCTAGGCAGGGGTGCGAGGGAAGACGCGGGATGGCACAGAGAGTGCGGGCCCCACCGCCCCGCCCCTGTCACTGCGGGAGAGGCCAGGGCAAGGCCTGCTGGGAAAATGGTGGGCTCCCTGGAAGGAGGGGGCTGCCGAGAGGCGACCGGGCCGGGCGGCCTCGGCGTGAGCGCACGTTTAATTTAAGGACCCGCGCTCGGCATCGGGGAAGGGCAGGTAGCAGAACCCGGGGGCTGGTCCAGCCGCCACGTATAGCGATTCGATTCTGGCTTTTCTTGTCTCCCAAGAATAACCGTGCCCGAAGACGAAAACTGTCAGCATGGAAAAATCATGCCAAGAAAACGAAGAGCAGCAGCAGAGCGCGCCCAAGGCCGATGAGGAGCCTCTGCTGGAGGAGGAGCAGTCTTCGGAGAAGCAGAGCTCCGAGGAGGAGCCGTCCTCGGAGGAGCAGTCCTCGGACGACGAGGAGGAGTTCTTCCCGGAGGAGCTCCTCCCGGAGCTGCTGCCCGAGATGCTGCGGAGCGAGGCGCGGCCTCCGCGGGAGCCGGGGCCCCGCAGGGACCTGCTGCAGGAGCGCCCCCCCATGGAGCAGCCCCCGTGCGGCGTGGGCAAGCACAAGCTGGAGGAGGGCAGCTTCCGAGAAAGGCTGGCCCGGTCCCGCCCGCAGTTCAGGGGGGACATCCACGGCAGGAATCTAAGCAACGAGGAGATGATCCAGGCGGCAGAAGAGATGGAAGAGATGAAGAGAGTCAGAAATAAGCTGCTGATAATGCACTGGAAAGCCAAACGGAGCCGCCCCTACCCCATCTAATGGGTCGCCTCTCCTGTTCTCACGACAGCAGAATCGCCGCCCGGACTCTCTGTCTGCGTCCTCCTAGATGCTATTTGGGACTCGTTGTGCCCCTGTCTTGGACGTGTCCTCCCTCGTAACCGGCATAAAATTGGCTTTGTTTGTTTGTTTGTTTTTAACCCCCTGAAGTCCGAGTCCCCCCTCTCATTTGCATGGAAAGATGTACATTATATATTGTGAAGTGAAAAAAGCAATTTTCAAAAGTATATAGAGTATCCTTTTTGTAAAAAAAAAAATCCCACACACATATATTTATATATTAATATGCAAAGAAAAACTGAAAGTATATACTTAAAAGTCTTAACAGTGGCGGTCACATGATAGGTCATTTATATATTTTTTTTTAATTTTGCTTCATCTGATTTCCCATTTTTCCGGACAAGCATATTCTATTTGTGCTGCAAAAGAAATAATATAGTGGAAAAAAATGTGGAAAGGTGTTGAAAAAATTATCTGTTGATCAGCTTATAAAGACAATGTGGCTCAATAAATATCTGTCAGAACTTAAAGTGAATCATATGTTTCTTCTAAATTTCCGAGGCAGAAATTTAAACACCGGTATTATATTTAAAGGTGATATTTTCCCACTGGACGTGGTGGCGCACACTTGTAAGCCTAGTATTTGGGAGGCTGAAATGGGAAGATGGCAGGTTCGTGGCCAGCCTCAACAACTTGTGAGGTCCTCTACAATTTAGTGAGACCCTGTTTCAAAAGAAAGAATAAAGCCGGGCGTGGTGGCGCACGCTTGTAATCCCCGCGCTTGGGAGGCTGAGACAGGAGGATCGCACAGGTTCGAAGCCAGCCTCAGCTACTTAGTGAGGCTCTCAGTAACTTAGTGAGACCCTGTTTCCAAATAAAATATAAAAAACAGGTCTGGGAGTATAGCCCGGAGGTAGAAAGACTCTGGGTTCCACCCCCAGTACCACAAAAGAAATAAAAATAAAAAAATAAAGAAAGAATAAACACCAGGCATGGTGGCACAAGCTTGTAATCCCCATGCTTGAGAGGCTGAGGCAGGAGGATCGCACAGGTTGGAAGCCAGCCTCAGCTACTTGGTGAGGCTCTCAGCAACTTAATAAAGACCCTATTTCCAAATAAAATATAAAATAGGTCTGGAAGTGTAGCCTAGAGGTAGAAATCCCCTGGGTTTCATCCCCAGTACCACAAAAATAAATAAATAAATACAAAAAATAAAGAATAAAATGGGGCTGGGGGTGCTGCTCAGAGGTAGAATGCCCCTGGGTTCCATCTCTAGTAATAAATAAATAAATGAGTAAATAGATAAGATTAGGACCTGTCTTGCAGTGCTGCTGTGGAACCAGATCATTTAGACATGATGTAAGCTGGGTCTTTTTTCCCCCACCTAATGTGCAGGTGAGAAAAAGACCCCAAGTCCTATAGAGTCCCTTCAGACACAGGGGATAGTGCCAAAAGGAGCTCTTACTGATGTTCACAAATTCCTATGAGATTTCGGGTAAGGGCCACCTTCTGTTCGTGCCCACATCCTGCTCTACCTGCCAGGTACAGCTGCCCATTCTGGATGCTGCTCCTGTCATCGGTCCCCATCCCTGCTGATGCCTTCAACATGCAAACCCTCGGCTGTTGCCCTCCATTTCCTGGTAAGCAGAAGCTGCGCCGTGTCTCCTGCAGGTAAGTGGAGAGAATGCCCCCTTCAAGCTTGGGTATAGCACTTATCCAGGTGTATCCAGAATGCCCCCTTCGGGCTTGGGGATCCATTTATCCAGCACTTATCCATCCCAATCCTGCTTAAACCTTGGTATTTTAAAGAATGCTTAGTTTAAAAAGCATTCAGGGGAGCCAGGTGTGGATACGCTTGTAATCCCAGCATTTGGGAGGCTGAGACAGGAGGACTGCGGTTCAAGGACAGCCTCAGCTATTTAGTGAAGCCATTTGAAACTCAGTGAGATCCTGTTTCAAAATAAAGAATAAAAAATAGGGCTGAAGGTTTAACTTGGAGGTAGAATGCCTCCAGGTTCCATCCCAAGTACTGAAAAAAAAAAAAAAAAAGGAGCAGGTCTGGAATCCCAGTACCCAGGAGGCTGAGACAGAAGGATTGCAGCTTCGAGGACAACCTCAGCAATTAGTGAGACTCTCGTCAACTTAGCGAGACCCTGTTTCAAAATAAAAATGAAATAAGGTTGGCAGTGTAGCTCGGAGGTAAAATGTCCCTGGTTCAATCCCCAGTAATACACACACCCACTGCAGAGTAACCCCGGTGTGGTGGCTCACACCTGTAATCCCAGTACTTATGAGGCTGAAACTGGTGGATCACAGGTTCAAGGCCAACCTCAGCAACTTAGTTAGACCCTTAGCAATTTAGTGAGCCCCTGTTCCCAAATAAAATAAAAAGGACTGGGAATATAGCTAAGAGATTGGATGCCCTTGGGTTCAATCCTCAGCACCAAACAAACAAAAAATAAACAAATAGGCTTGGGATGGAGCTCAGAAGTAGAACTCCCCTAGGATTATTCCCCAGTAACACACACACAGACACACACACACACACACACACACACACACACATACACACACACAGGAAAAACGCAGGCCCTCTGGTGCTGAGGGTATGGGGGGGGCCTTCCCCAAGCCACACTCCTCTTGGGGGCCGGCCTGCCTTTGCTTCTTCTGCTCCAGCCGGCAGCAGGCACCAGGCCCTCCAGGGCTGGTGGCCGGGCTGCCCTGGACAGACTTACCTGCAGGAGGGCGACTGTCCCCGCTGCAGGGCAGGGCACGTGGCCTGTCCCGCCTTTGACCTTTCTCTCTTTTTTTTTTTTGGTGGTACTGGGGGTGGAACCCAGAGGCTTTCTACCTCCGGGCTATACTCCCAGACCTTTTTTATATTTTATTTGGAAACAGGGTCTCACTCAGTTACTGACAGCCTCACTCAGTAGCTGAGGCTGGCTTCGAACCTGCACGATCCTCCTGTCTCAGCCTCCCAAGCGCGGGGATTACAAGCTTGCGCCACCACACCCGGCTTAGAGACCTATTTTATATTTTAATTTGGAAGCAGGGTCTCACTAAGGTGCTGAGAGCATCACTAAGTAGCTGAGGCTGGCTTCGAACCCGTGTGATCCTCCTGTCTCAGCCTCCCAAGTGCTGGGATTACAAGAGTGCACCACCACGCCTGCCTTATTCTTTATTTTGAAACAGAGTCTCAATGAGTTGCAAAGGACCTCACCAAGTAGCTGAGACTGTCCTCAAACAGCGATCCTCCTGTCTCAGCCTCCCAAATGCTGGGATCACATGCATGTGCCACCACGCCCGGCTTGCCCTTTCTCTTTTGAGGATGGTTTTGTAGAGGAGGTCAAGGCCCAGAGCTTCCTGACTGGGAACACTGGTCAGGACAGCCTTTGGGCATGGGGCGTGACCCTCCCCTCAGGCCAGTGAAGTAGCCTCCAAACCAACTGGGGCAAAGACGAGGCTAGCCAGCAGACAAGACGTCACCCATGCGTCTCCCACCCACCTTGCTCAGCCTCCCAGAGCGCCTGGGATATGCCCTGGCCTGTTGTGTTGGTTCTGGGATGACTTAGCTCAGTGTCTGCCTGGCACAGGGCAGCTGATGTGTGAGTCAGCCCAGGCCCACGAGTGCGGGAGACCCCAGCTAAAGGGAGCTGGCAAAACACATGGTCCCGTTGGGAATAGTGGCACATACTGTGATTCCAATACTTGGGAGGCTGAAACAGGAGAATCACAGGTTTGAGGCCAGCTTCAGCAATTTCATGAGACCCTCTACAACTTAGTGAGACCCTGTTTCAAAATAAAAAATAAAGGCAAGCATGATGGTGCATGCTTGTAATCCCAGCATTTGGGAGGCTGAGGCAGGAAGATTGTGGTTTGAGGACAGCCTCAGCGACTTAGTGAGGCCGTTGGCAACTCACAAAGACCCTATTTTTTTTTTTTGTGGTACTGGGGTTGGAACCCTTCTATCTCCGGGCTACACTCCCAGGCCTATTTTATATTTTATTTGGAAACAGAGTCTCTTAAGCCAGCGAGGCTGGCTTCGAACCTGCGCGATCCTCCTGTCTCTGCCTCTCAAGTATGGGGATTACAAGCGTGCGCCACCACGCCCGGCTACCCTATTTCAAAATAAAGAATAAAAAATAGAGCTGGGGTTATAGCTCAGAGGTAGAATGTCTCTGGGTTCAATCCCCAGTCTCTCTCTCTCTCTCTCTCTCTCTCTCTCTCTCTCTCTCTCTCTCTCTCGCACGCACACACGCACACACACACACGATGGGAGTGTAGCTTAGGAGTAAGCCTCCCTCTTCCCCCAGATTCAGTCTCCAAGACCACAAACAAGAAAAGGCACAGCCGGGCGTGATGGCGCACGCTTGTAATTCCCTGCGCTTGGGAGGCTGAGACAGGAGGATCGCACGGGTTCGAAGCCAGCCTCAGCTACTTAGTGAGGCTCTCAGCAACTTAGTGAGACCCTGTTTCCAAATAAAATATAAAAAAGGTCTGGGAGTGTAGCCCGGAGGTAGAAAGCCTCTGGGTTCCACCCCCAGCACCACCAAAAAAAAAAAAAAAAAAAAAGAAGACACACATGGTCCAACAAGTCAGGAGAAAGGGATGTCACCTCCTTTGAGAACACAGACACACACTGCAGCCCCAGTCTGTGCCTTGGGGCCAGGAAAGTCTAGTATAATCTGTAACTGGTGTGAAAGTTTTCAAGTTTTTGTCATAGTAGAGACTAAAGCCAGAGGAGTTCCACCACTAAACTGCATCCCCAGTCTTTTTCTTTTTTTGTGTGTGTGTTGGGGATTGAACCCAGAAGTATTCTACCTCCAAGCTACACCCCCCCAATCCTATTTTAGTTTTTATTTGGAAACAGGGTCTCACTAAATTGGGAAGGGCCTCACTGAGTTGCTGAAGCTACCTTCGAACCTGCGATCCTATTTCAGCCTCCCAAATACTAGGATTACAAGCATGCACCACCATAACCGGCTCTCAGCCCTTTTTATTTTTATTTTGAGACAGGATCTCACTAAATTGCCAAGGCTGACCTCGAACTTGCAATATTCCTGCCTCAGCCTCTCAAGTTACTGGGATTACAGGTGTGTGCTAGAACTTGGTGTGAAAGTTGTTGGGTTTTTTTGGGGGGAGTACTGGGAATTGATTCCAGGGGCATTTTGCCTTTGTGCCATGTCCCCAATACTTTATTTAATTTTTTGGTACTGGGAATTGAATCCAGAGGCATTCTACCTCCAAGCTACACCATCAGCCCTATTTTATTTTTTAATATTGAAAACAGGCTCTCACTACATTGCTGAGACCCTTGCCAAGTTGCTGAGGCTGGCTTTGGATACTGCAATCCTCTGTCTCAGCCTCCCAAGTACTGGGATTACAAATGTGCTCCATGACACCCAACTCTTATTTTTTATTTTATTTATTCACTCATTCATTCATTGTTGCAGTACTGGAGATGGAACTCAGGGGCATTCGACCTCCAAGCTACACTCCTAGCCCTATTTTTATTCTTTACTTTGAAACAGGGTCTCACTGAGTTGCAAAGAACCTCACTAAGAAGCTGAGGCTGTCCTCGAACCGCCATCCTCCTGTCTCAGCCTCCCAAATGTTCCACCACGCCTGGCCTTTATTTTCATTTTGAAACGCTTTCGCTAAGTTCCTGAGGGTCTTGCTAAATTGCTGCCGCCAGTTTCAAGTCTGTAATCCTCCTGTCTCATCCTCCTCCATACTGGAATTACAGGTGTGTACCACTGTATCCTCTGAGTTTTCACATTTTTATTTTGCTCTGCACTATGTCCAACAGGCAGCTGTGCATATGTGATTGGAATTGTGGAAAGAGATTGGACTGTAATTATGGATCATGGCTGTGTACCTGGCACAGGGAAAAATATTCTACGAAGAATTTGTTGAATTGAATGAATGAATGATCCAATTGTATATATCCTTCTACCCTTTTTGTGAGTATATTTTCTTTTTTTAAAAAATTTATTTATTTTTTTAGTTGGTGCATTGTAGTCATATATCATTCACATTGGAGTACAAGACTTGAGAGGATATATAAGCACACATCATCCAATTAGCCCTCATCCAGCCCCCATCCCCTTCCTTCCCCTTCCCTCATCCCATGCTTGTTTGGTGATTAACTTTGATACATTTGTTTATGTACCTCCTGTGTTTTAAAGAGGCTCCGTCCTCCACTATTCCATACCCTCTGATTGGTCACATTAGTTGCTTCACTGTAGGGCCCTTTCTATAGCTCAACCTCTTTCTGTTGATTAGGGGAAGCATCTGATTTATATTTTTTGCAATATTTCTCTGTGCATGCCGCGTTGCAAGTACTGATCCCACTCTTGACGGCCCCAGTAGTGGCCTGGCTACCCAGTGGATTGATCCAGACCTCGCTGGCTCAAGCAGCGGCCTTGCCTCATGGGAGGCCGCAATTCTGGTCTCGCTGGCCCCGACACCAGCCTAACTCCTCAGCTAGCTCCGATCCCGGCCTCGGAGGCCGCAATAGCGGCCTTGCCTCACGGCAGGCTCCGATGCCAGCCATTGGCCCCGGCACCGGCCTAACCCCTTGGCAGGCTCCGATCCCGGCCTCGGAGGCCACAGTAGCGGCCTTGCCTCCTGTCAGGCTCCGATGCTGGCCGTTGGCCCCAGCATCGGCCTAACCCCTCGGCAGGCTCCGATCCCAGACTCCGAGGCCCCAGCACCGGCCTTGCCTCACGGCAGGCTCCGATGCCAGCCTCTCTGGCCCCAGCACTGGTCTAACCCCTCGGCAAGCTCCAGTTCAGGCCTTGGAGGCCTCAGTAATGGCCTTGCCTCATGGAAGGCTCCGATGCCGGCCATTGGCCCTGGCACTGGCCTAACTCCTCGGCAGGCTCTTATCCCGGCCTCAGAGGCCCCAGTAGCAGCCTTGCCTCATGGCAGGCTCCGCTGCTGGCCTCTGGCCCCGGTCGGCCTAACCCCTTTGCAGGCTCTGATCCCAGCCTCGGAGGCCCCAGTAGTGGCCTTGCCTCATGGCAGGCTCTGATGTCGGCCATTGGCCCCGGCACCGGCCTAACCCCTCGGCAGGCTCCGATCCCAGCCTCGGAGCTTCCAGCACCGGCCTTGCCTCACGGCAGGCTCCAATCCCAGCTTTGCTGTGTCCGTCGCCGCCTCACCCAATCCGAGCACCCTCTTCGCCCAACCATTTGTCCCACGTTCTCGATGGTGTGTGGTGGTAGCATTCTGCCTCTGGGGTCATTACTTCAAAGGTTCCAGGTGTAATGCATCAGATCTCTGCCTCTCCTGAGTACTGGCCACTGCCATTGCCACTGCCTCCACCATTTCAAATCTTTCCCAAGCTCTTTTTCCACTCTGAATGTTGCCCAGTGTTCCTAAGCATGCGCGACGGTAGCATTCAACATTTGGTGTAATTTCTCCAAAAAAATAAGGTTGGTAGGATCCGGTTTCTGCTCCTCCTGAATACAAGTCTCCACCACCATCACGGAGACCGCTTTCAACACCGCCTTTCTTCTTGGTCTCCGCTAGACTCTCTCCTTACAGGTGATGTTTCTAGATTCTTAACAATATAGAGAAACAGCAGTCCTCCTTCACGGAGAATTTTTCCATAAGTTCCAGTGCATTTGGATAAGTTTTGTCTACATCTCCAGTGTCCTGGCATCTGCAACGGCTTTCTTAACTCCTCTCCAATATTTTTCTTTTTCTTTTCCTGTTTTTTCTTTAGTTGGGCTCCTTGACGTTGCAATATGACTTTAACCACCTCGTGGTGTCTCAGCTAAGAAAGCCTGTCTCAGTTCGGCCTGGAAATCCACCACAGGTATCTGCTGCTGCTGGGAATGCCTTGGGTACAAGTGACACTCTTGGTTGCTCAGTGAGGCGGTCCTCCGACGTTTCACTTGGACTTCTACCTCTGGCACGTGCTGCTCAGTCGTCCGTCTCAGGTGTAAGCGATCCCTGGCTCACTCCATGGCGTCGCTGACAGGTCTCTGCTCAGGCTGAGGCGCCGTGCATCTCCAGGGCCGCTCCCCCTGCTCTTGTGAGTATATTTTCAAGCAGAAGTAGGATTCTATTATATGCACTGCTTTCTAACCTGTGTGTAGGCAGGTTTGGGACACTCACTTGTAATCTAGTGCTTGGGAGGCTGAGACAGGAGAATCTCGGATTCGCACCCAGCCTCAGCAACTTAGTGAAACCCTCGGCAACTTAGTGAGGCCATTCCCATATAAAAAATGGCTGGGTGTGATGGCACAGGCTTATAATCCCAGTACATGGGAGGCTGAGACAGAAGGATCCCAGGTTTGAGGATAGCCTCAGCAAGTAGTGAGACTCTCATTAACCTAGTGAGACTCTGTTTCAAAATAAAAATAAAAATAGGGCTGGGTATGTAGCTGAGAGGAAGAATAGCCCTGGTTCAATCCCCAGTACCACAAAAGAGGAAGAAGAAGAAGAAGAAGAAGAAGAAGAAGAAGAAGAAGAAGAAGAAGAAGAAGAAGAAGGAGAAGAAGGAGGAGAAGAAGGAGGAGGAGGAGGAGGAGGAGGAGGAGGAGGAGGAGGAGGAGGAGAAGAAAGAAGAAAGAAGGAAAGAAAGAAAGAAAAGCTAGCTGGATGCTATAGTACACGCCTGTAATACCAGTACTTGGGAAGTTGAGACAGTAGAATCCCAAGTTTGGATACAACCTCAGCAACCGAGAGATAACCCTGTTTCCAAATAAAAACTAAAATAGGACTGAGTGTAGCTCAGAGGTAGAACGCCCTGAGTTCAATAATACACACAGGGAAAAAAATCCTGTCTGTAAAAAGGTGCAATTTTATGAACACTTGCCTAGACAATACCTGTTTGGAGACAGATACAGAAAGAGAGTGTGGGGCCAGAATTGCTGGCTAACAAAGGAGGGGGAGGAGGGAAGCTGAGGAGGTAAGGCTTCCCGGAGGGTCCTGCCCAGGTAAGTAAGTACTGGCAGTGGCCAGTACTCAGGGGAGGCAGAGATCTGATGCATTACACCTGGGAATTATGTATATGCAACACATAGTCAGGTGTTTTTTCAGTGTTTCAAGTCACAAGAGTATATGCATGCATGTGTGTGCATGTGTGGATGTTATAAATGGATGCTCTTGGGGCATATGGTGGTACACACCTCTACTGGGTCTTTTAGTAAGTCACTGAGGTGAGGTGTCTCTGTGGCTGAGTTGGAGGCAGCAGGGAAGGCCATCTCAGGGCAAGTACCACCACGCCCGGCTGACTTAGACTTCTTATAAGGATGTGTTAAATGATTTTTCAGTATCTACCTCCTCTTTAAGTCAATGAACTCCTCCAGAACACCTGGATCTAATTTATCGGCATAGATGGTAACAGCAGAACAACAGTCTCTATGAACTCATTGAGCCACAGAGCCAAGATTGGACACAATTTCCTCTCTTCCAACCTCTGTCACCCACACCTCAGACTAGGGTGGTTCTGGGGTCCTTTAGAGAGTCCCTGAGGTGAGGCGTCTCTGTGGCTGAGTTGGAGGCAGCAGGGAAGGCCATCTCAGGGCAAGCGCTGTGCCCCGCCCTGTCTGGACTCCAGGAAGGCAGTCGCAGCTACTGCCAAATGGCATCCCTGAAACCAAGCAGAGGCCTGCTCTGCCTTCTCATGACAGAAGCCAGTACGTCCAGAGGCAAGGTGCTGGTAGAGAAAGGTCTCTATTAGGACGAGCTAGGTCGTGGGGGAACGGCCCGACTATCATCCGATGGCCGATCTTAGCTAAAAAGTACAGGTGACAACCTGATATAGGAAAAAAGTGTTGCTGGTACTGGGGGTAGAACCCAGGGGCATTCCACTTCTGAGTTACACCCCTACTTCTTTTAAATTTTATTTTGAAACAGGATCTCCTTGCTAAGTCACAGCAACTGGCCTCGAACCTTCGATCGTCTTGTCTCAGTCTCCTGAACACCAGGGATTGTAGGCATGGGCCACTGCATCTTACTATTGGGAATTTTAGGAAAGTTTTTTCTTTTCTTTTCTCTTTGTGTGTGGTATTAAGGATTGAACTCAGGGGCATTCTACCTCTGAGCTCCACCCACAGCTCGATTTTATTTTCTATTTTGAAACAGGGTCTCGTTAAGTTGCAGAGGGCCTCATGAGGTTGCTGAGGCTGGCCTTGAACCTGTGATCCTCCTATCTCTGCCTCCCAAGTACTGGGACTGAGGGAGTTTTGTTCTTTTCTTTTTTCTGTGGGTGGGGGTACTGGCTGCTGAACCAGGGGCATTCTACCTCTAAGCTACATTCCTAGCCCTACTTTATCATTATTTGGAAACAGACTCTCACTAAGCTGCCGAGGACCTCAGTAAGTTCTTATCTCAGCCTCCCAAATCCTGGAATTACAGGCATACACACCACACCTGGCTAAGGGAGTGTATTTTTTTGGCCCAGATGGATGGATGGATGGATGGATGGATGGATGGATGGATGGATGGTAGAGTAATCATCAATTCCACCGAGGTCTCTTTCTCTAACTCACATGCTGATGTTATCTGAGGTCACCAGATGCTCTGAGTTCTGAAAATCTCAAGAAAGATGAGCGACGAGGAGGTCTTAGGACCAATGTTTCTCTGGTTGCTTTATCTGGAACAACAGGGCTCCAGCAGGTCATCTCTTAACCATGCGGGTGCCGCTTGTCTTGAGAATTTAAATTGCTCGGGAAAAGGCAAAGAAAACAAGAAGGCAGAGGGCACAGGACGATTTGCAGTGGACAGGTTGACCCTTTAGCTGGCTTCCTTCCTCAGAGAAGGCCGCCTCAGCGGCGTGGGCAGCGTGGAGCCAGCGTGCTAGCGCGGGAAGGGACCTGACTCAGGGCAAGGAGAGGGAAGGAGGCCCCCGAGTGTCCAGAGCCCCGGAGGGTCCTGCCCAGGCGCTCCCTCTTCAGCCCAGCTGTGGGCCTGCCTTCCCTGGCCTGAGTGTTTCCTGCAGACTGAGTTGCTGCCCTCCCACCCACCCAGAGATGCTTCTTTGCTTCCTGGGCACAGACTGTGTGTGCGTGCGTGTGCCTGCGTGTGGAGATCATAGACACAGTCTCTAGGTCTCAGGCAGGATGCGGCCAGAAGCAGAAAAGAGCAGGCTCCGCCGGGTGCGGTGGCCACACCTGTGATCCCAGTACCCGGGAAACTGAGAGGACAGGAGGATCACAGGTTCGAAGCCAGAGGGTGGTGACTTAGTGGGACCCTAGGGAGGGCAGCTCCTGCAGTCCAGGAAAGCAAGGGGACTGGGAGGGGGAAGGGGAGAGGGAGGCAGGGCGGGGCCAGGCCTCTGCTTCTCCTGCAGAAGCGCAGCCCCACCTACCTTTTAGGAGGAAACCCCAGGTCAGGCAGGGAGAGGGGGAGGAGCCTCCCGGGTGCCCAGAGCCCCTGAGAGTGGGTGGTGGTGAATCCCTGCCCCAGAAACCACCCTGGGCTTCCTGGGATCCCCTGAGGAGTGCAGGGCCCTGGAGACTGTTGTCATGGCAGCAGCTGCCCTCTTTCTGCATGGCTGCCCTGCCTGCCTGCTGATGCTTTCAGCATGTGCTTCCAGAAAAGGTTCTTGCTTATTGAGGTTCTTTATAACTTAGTGAGACCCTATTTCAAAATAAAAGAATAAATTGGGCTGCGGATATGACTTAGAAGTAGAATGCCCCCTGGGTTCCATCCCTATTACCACACATATACACACAAAAAAAAGAAAAGAAAAAAAGAAGAAAAAAGTCCCTGCTCTTAGCCACTTAGGAAGACTATGTTGACCATTTTGCAAAGTAAAATTAAAAGGACTGGAGGTGTAACTTGGAAGAGGAAGCGTCCTGCTGTCCAGGAGCAGCTTTACAAAGCTTTTAAAGGCACTGCTTCTCAAGTCACAATACCTAGGTGCTTTATTTTGTTTTGTTTCGTAGTGCTGGAGGTGAAACCCAGGGCCTCATACTCTATTCATGCATCCTAGTCCAGTGCTCTACCCCTGAATCAAACTCCAGCAATATTTTTGTTGTTGTTGTTGTTGTACTAGGGATTGAACTCCAGTCCCATTTTTTAAAATTTGCAAACAGGGTGTTTCTTTGTTGCTGAGGGCCTTTTTAAATTGCTGATGCTGGCCTCACATTTGTGATTCTCCAGCTTTCCCAAGTAATGGGATTACAGTTTTACACCACTATGCCCATCTACCCCCAGCTCTTTAAAAATTTTTATTTTGCTAGGCATTGTGGCACACGCTTGTAATCTCCGCGCTTGGGAGGCTGAGACAGGAAGATGGTGCAGGTTTGACTCCAGCCTCGGCTACTTAGTGAGGCTCTCAGCAACTTAGCGAGACCCTGTTTCCAAATAAAAATATAAAATAGGTCTAGGAGTATACCCCAGAGGTTGAAGGCCTCTGGGTTCCACCCCCAGTACCACCAAAAAAATTTTTTTTTATTTTTATTTTTTTAATTTATTTTTTATTGGTGCACAGTATTCATACATCATAATGGAATTAAAAAAAACTTTTGTAGACATACATGCACACATCGCCCAATTAGCCCCTACCTGATCCCCACCCCGTTCCCTCCCCATCCCTCCATCCCATTTTTGGCTTAGTGGTTGACATCTAGTATTATAGCAATTTATCCAAAATTAACAATGATAATCTCACAGAACAGTTTCATTTGTCTGATACCAAACTTTTGATGACTTAAAGATAACATTTCAACATTCTTTTTGCTTTCTTTCTTACCAGAGAATATTTTTTCTTTTTCTTTTTTTTAGGTGAAACTATCATACATTTATTTACTTATTTTTCAGAAAAAAAAATCTATCCTAATGTGGAATATGGACTCTAGATACCCAAAATGATCTTGAAAAAGAACAAAGCTAGAAGATATATATTTTCTGATTTCAAACCATATACAACTACAATAATTGAAACAGTGTAGTACTGTTCTAAAGGCAGATATATAAAACATTGGAGTTAAATAAAAGCCTAGAGATAAGCCGGGCGTGGTGGCGCACGCTTGTAATCCCCGCGCTTGGGAGGCTGAGACAGGAGGATCGCGCAGGTTCAAAGCCAGCCGCGCGCGCTGGCTTAGGAGACCCTGTTTCCAAATAAAAATGTAAAAATAGGTCTGGGAGTGTAGCCCAGAAGTAGAAGGGCTTCCAGGAACCCCAGTACCACCAAAAAAAAAAAAAAGCCTAGAGATAAATTCATCTATATATTGTCAAGTTATTTTTGACAAGGTTTCCACGAACATTTGGTGGAGGAAATAATTATCTTTTAACTAAATATTGTTGAAAAATAATAATTACATAAAAAAGAATAAAATTGGACCCTTACCTAACACCATATACAATTATTAACTCAAAATAGATAAAAGACCTAAATATAAATCTTAAGACTATAAACTTTTAGAAGAAAATCTGGGTCATTAAACCTCACAACATTGAAATTGGCAGTGATGTCTTGGATATGATTTCAATGGCACAGGCAACAGAAGGGTAAAAAAACTCCCTAAAAATTAAAAAATATCGTATATCCAAAGACAATGTAAACAGAGTTAAAAGTTACTGATAGAATGGGATAAAATATTTCCAAATGCTATATCTGAAGGTATATTAATATTCCAACTAGAAACCTAAAAATTAGCAACAATAAAAGCAAACAATACAATTTAGAGATAGGTAAAAGACTAACATAAATAATGAATCTCCACAGATAACCAATCTTAGTTGTCTGTTGGATGGAAACTCTTGTTTCTCTGGCTCTGGTGTGTGTTACCTATTTCTTCTTTGTAGTTAATCTCTTTGAGTATTTTCTCTAGTGCTGGTTTTGAAGACATAAATTCCTTCAGTTTCTGTTTGTCATGGAAGCTTCTTATTTCTCCATCTAATTTGATAGAAAGTTTTGCTGGGTAGGAAATTTTTGGCTGGAAGTTGTTTTCTTTCAGAGTTTGGAATATGTTACTCCAAGCCCTTCTGGCTCTCATAACTTGGTTTGGGAAGTCTGGAGTGATTCTAATTGGTTTGCCTCTGAATGTCACTTGGCCCTTTGCTTTTGTTGCCTTTAAGATTCTCTGCTTGGTTCCACATTGGTCATTTTGACAATTATGTGGCGTGGGGATCCTCTTCTCCGATCCTCTCCATGTGGTCTAATCGGTTGTTTGTACTTTGAATTGAGGACTTTACTTCATTAATGGCATCCTTTATCTCTTTTTGGCTCTCTCTCAATTCTTTTCGAAACACCTCTATTATTTCTACAGTTATTTTCCTGATTTGATCTTCTAGAAATCTCTGAATTTCTGTTTTATCGGGTTCTGAAGTTGTGGGGTTGTGGGCATTCATTGCTCCAATGCTATTCCTCTTTCCCATGATTTCGGAAGTTTGTGCCTTCTCTGGGTTCTTCCCTTGGGTCACTAAGACTTTACTTAAGGTGCTCTGGATCTCGAGTCTGTGGTATCTCAGTCCTCACTACTCCTTTACTAGGTTGTATCGCAGAGTTTCAGACCCAGGGAGTCAATCGAGGCTGCTTTAGACCATGGGGAGGTGCCAGGTTGGGCATTCTCCTATGGTGTGATATCTCTGCCACCGCCACTCCCCCACTGGGTCAAGTCCCTGGGAGTACAGTACTTGGATTTCTTCTCTAGGAACCACAATTTGACTCACTGTTGTTGAGTGTGCCGATGGAGCTGTAGTGGACTTGGTGAATTCGCTGCTGCTACCGCTGGTGGCAATATGGTGCTGCTGCCACGCCCTCGGCCATGAGGCTGGTGTATTTCTTCTCTGGTTTTGCGCTCCGCTCTGAGTCCCTACAGGGTGTGCTGAGCCTAGCCACTGGGAGCTTTAGATGCTCCCTGCACCGAAAAATCTGCCGAATCCTGCCCGGCTGTTCTGCAGCGGCTCACCTCGGCTCGCTGTCCGCTGCTCCTCTCTGGAGCCTGGTGGGTTATTGAGTGCGTTGGTCTGGAGCTGTCCGGTGAACTCACCGCTGCCGCCGGCAGTAAGGCACTGCTGCCGCGTCCTCGAGCGTGAGGCCGGTGTTTCTCCTCTGTGGCTCTGAGCTCCGTTCTGAGTCCCCCTCCTCTTTGGGGCCTGGTGCTGCAAGGGAAGATGTCGCCCGCTGCTCCACGCCGCGGCTCCAGCCGCAGCACTGCGATCTGGTTTCTTTCTGGTGTCTCGTTTTTCCAGCCCTCTTTTTCTCTGTCCCTTGTAATTACATTTTTGTTTCTCTGCTGATGGTGTTTTCTGACTATGAAAGGCGCTGATTTTGTAGTAATAGAGATTGGTTGTTAGCGGGGCTCGTAAGCCCCGCTTTTTCTCCGTTGCCATCTTCCCGGAAGTTCTTTTTTTTTTTTTTTTTGAGAAAAGGTCTTGCTAAGTTGCCCAGGTTGGCTTCCAGCTAGTGGTGTTTCTGACTCAGCATGCCCAGTAGCTGAGAGTATAGGTGTATGCTACCTTACCTGGCTCCTGCCTGGAGAGTGTGTGTGTGTGTGTGTGTGTGTGTGTGTGTGTGTGTGTGTGTGAATGGGGATTGAACCCAGGGACATTCTATCTCTGAGCTACATTCCCACCCCTATTTTATCTTTTATTTTGAAACATAATCTTGCTTAATTGCTTAGGCCATCCTCAAACCTGTGATCCTCCTGTCTTAGCTTCCCAAGTACTAGGATTACAGATGTGCTCCATCAAACCCAGCTCCTGCCAGAATTTTATTTATATATGTATTTTTTGTCGAATTGGGAATTGAACCCAAGAGCCCTCTACAGCTGAGATATACCCCCCCAGCCCCACTTTTTTTAGTACCAAGGCTTGAACCTAGGGGCATTCTGCCTCTGAGCTGCACCCTCAGCCCTTTTTATTTTTTATTTTGGAACAGGGTCTCCCTAAATTGTTGAGAATCTCACTAAGTTGCTAAGGCTGGCCTTGAACCTGATATCCTCCTTTCTCAGCCTCCCAAGCACTGCAGTTACAGGCATGTGCCACCACGCCTAGCTCACAGCTCTTTTTAAATTTATTTTGAGACATAGTATCTCTAAGTTTCCCAACCTGGCATCAGGTTCCTTAATTATTGGGATTACAGAAATGCGCCAAAGCACCCAGAAACCAGTATATTAATGAATGTCAATGAGAGAACAAACATTATTTTGTGATTCCCAATCCTAATAAAAAAATTTCAGTTTTCACTAAGTATGATGTTATCTATAGTGTTTTTCTTAGGTGCCCTATTTCAGATTAAGAAATTTTCTTTTTATTCATAGTTTTCTGAGAGTTTATTTTTCTCAGTGTGTTGATAGAACATTTTATAACTGATCCTTCTGAAAGATTTGAAAGATTTGATTATAAATGAGTACTGAGCTTTATTAAATGCTTTTTTCTTTTTCCTTTTTTTTTGTTTTTGTGGTTTGTTTTTGTGGTACTAGAGATGGAAACCAGGGGCATTCTACCTCCGAACTACACTCCCAGCCCTATTTTATTTATTTATTTATTTATTTATTTATTTATTTATTTATTTATTTTGGTGGTACTGGAGTTCCTGGAAGCCCTTCTACCTCCGGGCTACATTCCCAGACCTATTTTATATTTTATATTTTTGAAACAGGGTCTCTTACACCAGCGAGGCCGGCTTTGAACCTGCGCGATCCTCCTGTCTCCGCCTCCCAAGCGCGGGGATTACAAGCGTGCGACACCACGCCCGGTGCCCTATTTTTTATTATTTGTTTTTTTGGGTTTTTTTTTTTTTTTGGTGGTATTGGGGGTGGAACCCAGAGGCTTTCTACCTCCGGGCTATACTCCCAGACCTTTTTTTATATTTTATTTGGAAACAGGGTCTCACTAGGTTGCTGAAAGCCTCACTCAGTAGCTGAGGCTGGCTTCGAACCTGTGCGATCCTCCTGTGTCAGCCTCCCAAGCGCGGGGATTACAAGCGTGCACCACCACGCCCGTCCTCTTATTTTATTTTTATTTCAAAACAGGGTCTTGTCACCAGGCTGAGACAGGAGGATCACACAGGTTCAAAGCCAGCCTCAGCTACTTAGTGAGACTCTCGGCAACTTAGTGAGACCCTGTTTCCAAATAAAGTATAAAATAGGTCTGGGCATATAGTAGAAAAGCCCCTGGGTTACACCCCCAGTACCACCAAAAAAAAAAAAAAAAAGGACTGAGGGTATAGCTGGGAGGTAGATTGCCCCTGAGTTCAATCCCGAATACCTCAAAAAAAAATTGCATCTAGCCAGGTGTGGTAGCACAAACCTGTAATCCCAGTACTTGGGAAGCTGAGCCAGGAGGATACCAAGTTTGAGTCCAGTCTCCGCAGTGTAAGGAGACAATCAGCAACTCGTGAGATCGTGTTTTGTTTTGTTTTCTTGAGATACTGAGGATTGAACCCAAGGGTATTCTACCTCCGAAATATACCCCAAGTCCTATTTTTTAAAATTCTATTCTTTATTTGGAAACAGAGTCTCACTAAATTGCAGAGAGCCTCACTAAGTAGTCAAACCTGTGACCAATCCTCCTGTCTTAACCTCTCAAGTGCTGGGATTACAAGCATGCACCATCACACATGGCTCCCAGCCCTTATTTTTATTTTTTATTTTTTGGTGGTACTGGGGTTCCTGGAAACCCTTTTACTTCTGGGCTACTCATTACACTTTTTTAAAATTTGGAAACAGGGTCTCTTAAGCCAGCGTGGCTGACTTCAAACCTTCGTGATCCTCCTATCTTTGCCTCCAAGCGTGCTTATTTTTGTTTTGAAACAGGGACTGGCTAAATTGCTTAGAGTCTCACTAAATTTTTGAGGCAGGCCTTGAACCTGTAATTCTTCTGTCTCAGCCTTCCAAGTACTGGGATTACAGGCATGTGCCACCATGCCTGGCTCAAAACTGTTTTTAAAAAGAATTGAGCCAAGTGTTGTGGTGCAAGTTTGTAATCCCAGTACTTGGGAGGCTGAGACAGGAGGATCACAATTTGCGGACAGCCTCAGTTACTTAGTGAGGCCCTCTGCAACTCAGTGAGATCCTGTTTCAAAAAGAGAATAAAAATTAGTGCTGGGGATGTAGCTTGGAAGTAGAATGCCCATGGGTTCTATACCCAGTACTGCAAATAAATAAATAAATAAGTATATAAATAAATAAATAAATAAAATAAGGGCTGGGAGTGTAGCTCTGAGGTAGAACGTTCCTGGGTCCAATCCCTAGTACTAAAATAAACTAATTAAAAAAGCATTTTAATAAGGTATTATTCCATAATACAGAGTTCATTCATCAAAGGTATACAGTTCGGTGACAATATTTTCACAGATACAAGTTACCATCAACTAAAGCCCATTTTTTCTACTATATGATTGTAGCATGATTTATTTATCTAGAATGATCTGCTGATGAAGTTTGGTTATTTTTATTTTTTATTTGTGTGTGTGTGTGTGTGTGTGTGTGTGTGTGTGTTACTGGGGATGGAACCTAGGGGCCTTTTACCTCTGGGCTGCACCTCCAAGACCTATTTTATTTTTTATTTGGAAACAGGGTCTTACTGAGTTGTTGCCAACCTCACTAAGTTGTTAATGCTGTCCACAAACCCGTGATCTTCCTGTCTCAGCCTCCCAAGTTCTAGGAACACAAGAATACGTCACCGTGTCTGGCTACTAAAGCCAATTTTAGAACATTTTCACCTAAAAAAAAAAAAAGGCGTTCCTACTCTAACTACGACTCTACAACCCCATCCTCTCCAGTCCTAGCCAGCTGCTAATCTTCCTGTCTCCATGAAATTGCCTGTTCCCCACATTTCATATAAATGGGTTCATGTAACATACGGTCATTTGTGATTGGCTTCTTTCTGTTCACACAGTGTTTGCCAGGTCCATCCATGCTATAGCATCTCTAAGGACATTAATTTGTATAGCTAAATAATATCCCACCATCTGGAAACACCACATTTTGTTTGTCCATTTATCAGTTATGAACATTTGGATTGTCCTCTCTCTCTCTCTCTCTCTCTCTCTCTCTCTCTCTCTCTCGTACTGGGGATTGAATCCTGGGGCATTCTACCCCTGAGCTACCCCTCCCCAGCCCTATTTTTTATACTCTATTTTGAAACAGGGTCTGAGCCGGGAGTGGTAGCACACGCTTGTAATCTTAGTATTTGGGAGGCTGAGTCAAGAGGATCGCAGATTCACTAGACAGCCTCAGCTACTTAGTGTGAAGCCCTCCACAAATTAGTGAGATCCTGTTTTATTTTTTTATTATTATTATTTTTTGGTGGTACTGGGATTCCTGGAAGCCCTTCTACCTCCGGGCTATACTCCCAGACCTAGAAATAGGGTCTCTTAAGCTAGAGCGGCTGGCTTCGAAACTGCGCCTCCCAAGCACGGGGATTACAAGCGTGTACCACCACGCCCGGCTGAGACCCTGTTTTAAAATGAAAGAATAAAAATAGGACTGGGAAAAAATTGGGTGTGGTGACACAGATTCGTAATCCCAGTACTTGGAAGGCTAAGACAGGAGGATCACAGGTTCGAGGACAACCTCAGCAAGTAGTGAGACTCTCATCAACCTAGTGAGACCCTGTTTCCAAATGAGAAATAAAAAGGGCTGGGGGTGTGGGTTGAAGGTGAGATGCCTCTGAGTTCAATCCCCAGTACCAAAAAAAAAATGAAGGAAGGAAGGAAGGATGGAAGGAAGGAAGGAAGGAAGGAAGAAAGAGGGCTGGGAATGTGGCTCACAGGTAGAATGCCTTATTCAAACCCAGAACTTCAAAACAAGAAAAAGAAAAGAAACAGGGTCTTACTAAGTTGCGGAGGGCCTCACTAAGTAGCTGATACTGTCTACAAACCTGCAGTCCTCCGGTCTCAGCCTCCCAAAGGCTGAGATTACAAGCCTGTACTGCCACACCCAGCTTTCTAGCCAATATTAATCTTTTTGTTGTTGTTGTTGTTGTACTGGTGTTAGAACCCAGGGGCATTCTATCTCTGAGTTACACCCCCAGCCCTCTTTTTAATTCTTTATTGTGAAAGAGTCTCACTAAATTGTGGAGGGCCTAAGTAGCTGAGGTTGTCCGCGATCCTGCTGTCTCAGCCTCCTAGTACTGGGATTACAAGAATGAACCACAACCATACCCAGCTTGCTCTCTCTCTCTCTCTCTCTCTCTCTCTCTCTCTCTCTCTCTAGCAAAGAAATGTATGGAATGAAATGAATCTTGAATGCATTAACAACAAAACAGTGAAGGATCACTAAGTACAATTTGAGCGTACTGTTTGTTTTGGTACTGGGGATCAAATCCAGGGCCTCATGCATGAGGCCGAAAGCAAGCTCTTTGCTACAGAGCTATACCTCCAGCCATTTTTTTTTTTTTTTTTGGTGGTACTGGGGTTCCTGGAAGCCCTCTACCTCCGGGCTACACTCCCAGACCTATTTTTACATTTTTATTTGGAAACAGGGTCTCCTAAGCCAGCGCGCGCGGCTGGCTTCGAACCTGCGCGATCCTCCTGTCTCCGCCTCCCAAGCGCGGGGATTACAAGCGTGCGCCACCACGCCCAGCTCCCTCCAGTCTTTTTTTGAATTTTTATTTTCCAGATGGGATTTTGCTAAGTTGTCAGGCTGTAAGCTTTGTTTATTTGTTTGTTTGTTTTCTTTTCTTTTTTTTTGTGGTACTGGAGATTGAACCCAAGGGTGATTATGCCTCTGAGCTAAATCCCCAGCTCTATTTTTTTTTTGTGTGTGTGTGTGGTACTAGAGATTGAACTCAGGGCATTCTACCTCCAAGCTACACCTCCAGCCCTATTTTATTCTTCCTTTTTTTACTTTTTTTTTTGTAGTTCTGCGGATTGAACCCAGGGGTACTCTACCTCTGTGCTACCCCCTATTTTATCCTTCTTTCTTTTTTTATTTTTATTTTATTTTATTTTTACTTTTTTGTGGTACTGGGGTTTGAACCTAGCAGTATTCTACTTCTGAGTATTCTACTCTGAGCTACACTCTGAGCTCTATTTTTTATTCTTTCTTACTTTATTTTTCTGTGGTACTGGGGATGGAACCCAGGGGCTTTCTACCTGTGGGCTACACTCCCAGACCTATTTTATACTTTATTTGGAAACAGGGTCTCACTAAGTTGCTGAGAGCCTCACTAAGTAGCTGAGGCTGGCTTCGAACCTGTGCGATCCTCCTGTCTCAGCCTCCCAAGCGCAGGAATACAAGCATGCTTTTGGTCTTTATTTTGAAACAGAGTCTCACTGAGTTGCAAAGGGCCTCGCTAAGTAGCTAAATCTGACCCCGAACATATGATCTTCCAAAGTACTGGGATTACAAGTGTGCACTACCACACACAGTTGATTCTTTTCTTTACTTTTTAAATAGAGTTTCACCAAGTTGCAGAGGGCCTCACAAGTTGCTGATGCTAGCCGCAAACCTGTGATCCTCCTGTCTCAGCCTCCCAAGTACTGGGATTACAAGAATGTGCCACTATGCCCAGCTGCCGTACGTATTTTATATTTATTTATTTCTCAGTGTGTGTGTGTGTGTGTGTGTGTGTGTGTGTGTGTGTGTGTGTGTGCTGCTGGGGATTGAACCCAGAGGCAATCTACCTCCAAGCTATACCCCATCCCTATTTTATTTGTGCCATGACACCTGGTTATAGCCATACATTTCCCTTCCTCCCTCCCTCCCTCCCTCCCTCCCTCCCTCCCTCCTTTCTTTCTTTCTTTCTTTCTTTCCTTCTTTCTTTCTTTCTTTCTTTTTGTGGTACTGGGATGGAACCCAGGGGCCTTCTACCTCCGGGCTACACTCCCATATCTATTTTATATTTTATTTGGAAACAGGGCCTCACTAAGTTGCTGAGGATGGCTTCAAACCTTCACAATCCTCCTTTCTAAGCCTCCTAAGTACTGGGATTACAAGTGTGTGCCACCACGCCCCACTCCTATGGCATACATTTCTTTTCGTTTCTTTTCGTTTTTTCTTTTTTTTTTTTTGCAGGTCTGGGGATGGAACCCAGGGACATTCTACCTCCGAGCTACACCCCCAGCCCTATTTTTTTAATCTTTATTTTGAAACTAGGTCTCACTGAGTTGCAGAGGGCCTCACTAAGTAGCTGAGGCTGTCTGCGAACCGTGATCCTCTACTCTCAGACTCCTGAATGCTGGGATTACAAAAGTGCACCACCATACCAGCGGGTCTTCATCCTTTTTGCCTCACAAATGGGATCTGATCCTCCAGGTTCCTGTTTTGCAGATGGAGCTGCCCAGCTTCTGCATGCAGGGATCTCAGACCTATCTCATCTCCTCGATGTTGGCCTGGGTTTTCTGTGGAGCTTTGGTCTCTCTTCTCGAGGAGCCAAGGCAGCTGAGACTCCTCTCTGGTGGTTCTCTATCATGAGATTTTTTTTTTTTTTTGGTACTGGGGGTGGAACCCAGAGGCTTTCTACCTCCGGGCTATACTCCCAGACCTATTTTATAATTTTATTTGTAGACAGGGTCTCACTAAGTTGCTAAGAGGCTCACTAAATAACTGAGGCTGGCTTCAAACCTGTGCGATCCTCCTGTCTCAGCCTCCCAAGCACGGGGATTATAAGGGTGCACCACCGTGCCCAGCTTGTCATGAGATTTTCAAACTGGCCTGAGAACAACCTTCTCTTAGCAGGGCGCAGTGGCGCATACCTACATTCCTGAAACTTGAGAGGCTAAGACAGGAGGATCAAAGATGAGGAAGTAGAACACACTAATTTACTGAGACCTGTTTCAGAATAAAAATGAAGCTGGATGTGGTGGTGTTTTCTTGTAATCCCAGTACTTGGGAGGCTGAGACAGGAGGATCACAGGTTCATGGCCAGCCTCAGCTACTTAGTGAAGCCATCTGCAATTTAGTGAGACCCTGTTTCAAAATAAGGAATAAAAAAATAGGGCTGGAAATGTAGCTCAAAGGTAGAATGTCCCTGGGTTCCATCTCCAGTACCACCAAAAAAAAAAAAAAAAAAAAGAATTTCTCTGGTTCCTCGGTCTCCTCCACAGTCTGTCTGTCTGTTTGTCTGTCTGTCTCTTTCTCTGTCTCTCTTGGTGATGCTGGAGATTGAACCCAGTGGCATTCTACCTCTGACCTACACCTCTAGCCCTTTTTATATTTTTGTTTGCAAACAGGGTCTTGCTAGGTTGCTGAGAGTTTCACTAAGTTGCTGAGGCTATACCCCAACCTGCAATCCTCCTGTTTCCGCCTCCCAAGGACTGGGATTATAGGTATGCACCACCACCCATATCCCGCTCACAAAGTATCTCTTTAAAGTCACCTGTGACAGGTGGTGTTGTGGTGGCACAAGCTTGTAATCCCAGTATTTGGGAGGCAAAGACAGAAGAATTTTAGATTTGAGGCCACTGTTCAGTAATTTATGGAGATACCGGTTCAAAATAAAAAATAAAAAAAAAAACTGGCCAGGGGTGTAGCTCAGGGGTAAAACACCCCTGGCTTCAATCTTCAGTTCCATAATACATAAAGTCACCTGAGTCCCTTCTGTAGCCAAAAAATGTGGTACGTGCTAGCACTTCAGTCATGTGGAGGCTCTAATCAGAATAGCAGAGTCCATGCCCACATTGTCCTTGAAATGAGATCCTCAGATTCACGGGTTCCAGTTCTTCATTCCTTGGGTCTATAAGCTGATAAGAGCTGTTACTCCTTAGCAGAGGGAGAAGAAAAGGGGGAGGAGGAAAAGGAGGAGGAGGAGGAAAAAATGTCAGCTTTGAAACGGGCCATTCAAGCCAGGCATAGTGGTGCCTGCCTGTGATCCTAGTACTTGGGAGGCTGAGACAGGAGGATTGCAGGTTCGCCCCCAGCCCCAACTACTTAGTGACGCTCTCTCTGAAACTTAGTGAGATCCTGTTTCAAAATAAAAAACAATAACGCAGGGCGTGGTGGCGCACGCTTGTAATCCCCGCGCTTGGGAGGCGGAGACAGGAGGATCGCGCTGGTTCAGAGCCAGCCTCGCTGGTTTAAGAGACTCTGTTTCCACATAAAAATGTTAAAAAAAAATAGGTCTGGGAGTATAGCCCGTGGGAGTGTATACCGGAGGTAGAAGGGCTTCCAGGAACCCCAGTACCACCAAAAAATAAAATAAATAAATAAAAATAAATAAATAAAATAAAAAACAATAAAAAAATTGGCCGGGCATGGTGGTGCATGTTTGTAATCCCAGCATTTGGGAGGCTAAGACAGGAGGATCGAGGTTCGCAGACAGCCTCTGCTATTTAGTGAAGTCTTTTGCAACTCAGTGAGACCCTGTTTCAAAATAAAGAATAAAAAATAGCTGGGTGTGGTGGCGCACGCTTGTAATCCCAGCGTTTGGGAGGCTGAGACAGGAGGATCCGGGTTCGTGGACAGCCTCTGCTACTACTTAGTGAGGCCCTCTGCAACTCAGTGAGACTCTGTTTCCAAATAAAGAATTAAAAACTAGGGATGAGCCGGGCATGGCGGCGCACGCTTGTAATCCCCGCACTTGGGAGGCTGAGACAGGAGGATCGCACAGGTTCAAAGCCAGCCTCAGCTACTTAGTGAGGCTCTCAGCAACCTAGTGAAACCCTGTTTCCAAATAAAATATAAAATAGGTCTGGGAGTATAGCCCGGAGGTAGAAAGCCTCTGGGTTCCACCACCAGTACCAAAAAAAAAAAAAAAAAAAAAAACTAGGGTTGTGGGTGTAGCTACGAGGTTGAATGTCCCTGGGTTCCATCCTCAGTACCACAAAAATAATTAATTAATTAAAACAGTAATAAAATAAAATAATAGGACTGGGAGTATAGCTCAGAGGTAGAATGCTCCTGGGTTCAATTCCCAGTACCACACACAGCTTTTAGCTGGCAAGGTCTGCTTTGCCTGACAGTCCAGAGCCAGAGAAAAAGGATTTTATTGTTTTGCCTAAGTATAGCTATTCGTATTAGCAATTAATACTACTCTCATTAGGAATCAATATCAACTCAATCTCCATCATCGTGTGTGTGTGTGTGTGTGTGTGTGTGTGTGTGTGTGTGTACAAATGTGTGCATCACTGGGGATTGAGCCCAGCATTCCACCTCCAAAATATACTCCAGCCCTTTTTATTTTTTATTTGGAAACATGGCCTTGCTAAATTGCTGGAATTGTCTTTTAGAACCTGCCATCCTCCTATCTCAGCCTCCCAAGTACTGTGATTATAGGTGTGTGCCACCAGGCCCCCAGGGCTGGCTCCATTTTACTTCTCTTTTCTTTCTTTCTTTCTTTCTTTTCTTTTCTTTTCTTTTCTTTTGTTTTCTTTTCTTTTCTTTCCTGTGGTACTGGGGGTGGACACAGGGGCTTTCTACCTCAGGCTCAGGGATAACTCCCAGACTTTTTTTTTTTAAGGTACTGGGGACGGAACCTAGAGGTATTCTACCTCCAAGCCACACCCACAACCCCAGCCGTATTTTTTATTCTATTTTATAACTTTATTTGGAAACAGGGTCTCACTAAGTTGCTGAGAGCCTCACTAAGTAGCTGAGGCTGGCTTCCAACCTGTGTGATCCTCCTGTCTCAGCCTCCCAAGTGCTGGGAATACAAGTGTGTGCCACCACGCCCGGCTCTATTATTTTTTCTTTATTTTGAAACAGGGTCTCACTGAATTGCAAAGGGCCTCTCACTAAGTAGCTGAGGCTGTCCACAAACCGCAATCCTCCTGTCTTAGCCTCCCAAATGCTGGGATTACAAGCGTGTGTCACCATGCCCAGCTTCCATACTTATTTTCTATTTTTATTTATTTTAAAACAGGGTCTTCCTAAGTAGCTGAGGCTGGCCTCGAACCTGCATGATCCTCCTGTCTCAGCCTCCCAAGTACTGGGATTACAAGGGTGTGTCACCTGTCACCACACCTGGCTTACTTTTTTTTTCTTTTGCAGTACTGGAGATGGAACCCAGGGGCATTCTACCTCCAAGCTACATACCCCCAGCCCTATTTTTTTTTATTCTTTTATTACTTTTTTCATTTTCTTTTTTCTTTCTTTTCTTTTTTTTTTTTGCGGTACTAGGAATGAAACCCAGGAGCATTCTACCTCTCACTACACCCCCAGCCCTATTTCTTTTTATTCTTTATTTTGAGACAGGGTCTCACTGAGTTGCAAAGGGCCTCACTAAGTAGCTGAGGCTGTCTGCAAATGGCGATCCTCCTGTCTCAGCCTCCCAACTAATTGATGTTGCCGGCATGCGCCATTGTGCATGGTTCAGCAAGCATGTTATTAATATCCAGTCGTCTGTTCCAATGTCCTCCTACCTACACTGCCAGCTGTGGTGAACATCGCACCTCCCATATTTTTTGTTATATTAACCCCTTGTGTATAACTCTTATTTTATTATTTTATTTTTGTACTGGGGATTAAACCAAGCAGCATTCTACCTCCAAGCTACATCCCTGGCCCACTTTTTTTTTTTTTTTGGTACTGGGATGGAACCCAGACGCATTCTATCTCCAAGCTGCACCCCCAGCCCTATTTTTTATTCTTTATTTTGAAACTGGGTCTCACTGAGTTGCAAAGGGCCTCACTAAGGAGCTGAGGCTGTCCGAGAATCACAATCCTTTGGTCTCAGCCTCTCAAATGCTGGGATTACAAGCGTGCGCCACCACGCCCGCCTCATCCCCATCTTTATTTTTATTTTATTTTATTTTTGACAGTATTGGGGATGGAACCCAGGGGCATTCTACCTCTGAGCTACACCCCCAGCCTTATTTTTATTTTTTATTTGGAAACAGGGTCTCACTAAGTGGCGGAGAGTCTCAGTAAGTAGCTGAGGCTGGCCGCGAACCTGCGATCTTCCTGTCTCAGCCTCTTAAATACTGTGATTACAAGTGTGCGCCACCACGCCCGGCTTTTCTTCTTTCTATTCCAACAGGGTTTTAGCAAGTTGCTGAGGCTGGCCTCCTTGGATCTCAGCTTCCCAAGTACTAGGATTACAGGTGTGCAGCACTGTAGCCAGTTTGCTTTACTTTTGTGTGTGTATGGTACTGGAGCTTGAGCCCAGGGGTGTTCTACGTCTGAGGTACAGTCCCAGGTGCTGAAAGTCTCATGGCAACATTTCTGAGGCTGGCCTTAAGCCTGTGAGCCGTGATCTCTGCATCTCAAGAAGGGAGATTACACTACTCCAGGGCACTTGGCTTGCCTTTACTTTTTCTTCTTTTTCTTTTTCTTTTTCTTTTCTTTTTTTTTTTTTTTTTTTTTTTTTTTGGGTGGTACTGGGGTTCCTGGAAGCCCTTCTACCTCCGGGCTACACTCCCAGACCTATTTTATTTTATTTTATTTTATTTTATTTTTATTTATTTATTTTGGTGGTACTGGGGTTCCTGAAGCCCTTCTACCTCCAGGCTACACTCCCAGACCTATTTTTTACATTTTTATTTGGAAACAGGGTCTCCTAAGCCAGCACGCGCGGCTGGCTTCGAACCTGTGTGATCCTCCTGTCTCTGCCTCCCAAGCGCGGGGATTACAAGCGTGCACCACGCCCGGCTTTTCCTTTACTTCTTTAGCCATGATTTCGTTTAGTTCTGTGAACACAATGTGCAGCTAAAGTTCCCTGAAGAAGCCATATATATATATATATATATATATATATATATATATATATATATATTAGAGATCCTGCAGGCTGTCTGACCCTGGCTGAGTAGAGCATCCTGATTGTGGAGGGAAAGAACATTGCAAGCTGGGCTTGGTGGCGCACATTTGTAATCCCAATCCCAGTACTTGGGAGGCTGAGATAAGAGAGTCCCAGGTTCAAGACCAATCTTAATATCTTAGGTCCTCCGTAACTTAGTGAGACCCAGTTTCAAAATAAAAAGAATAAAATAGGGCTGGGGGTTTAGCTCAGAGGTAGAATATCCCTGGGTTCCATCCCCAGTATCACACACACACACACACACACACACACACACACACACACATTGCAGGTTGGGTGCCAAAATTATCTTGGACTATCGTAGGCCCTTTAGAAAAACTGCCATTTATTTTCAATTTTTGTATCTGACCTCACTCTCTCATGACTATTATGTAAACCTCTTGGAATGTGTTGCTAAGCTTAGCAGACCGCTAGCCTCCATCAACCTAAAGCTAAGAACGCAGTAGGATGACATGAAACCCAGAGGAAAGATTTCCGCGTTCGCTGCCAACCGCCCGCCTGTCTAATGCCCCCAGCGGCATGCTCGTAGAGTACATGGACTTAGCTCTTTCCTGGTTCTTTGGCTACTTTGTGTAACCACTTTCTCTTTGGAACATGTCATTAAGGGTAACTGAATCCTTGCTCCCAGGCAATGGTCATTTGTTTTGCTCAGAATAAACTAAATTCTCATTTCCTTTAAAAGAGTTATTTTACATGGGCGAGATTTAGAATATATACTCTGATGTCTTTTTGTGTGTGTGTGGGTCTGGGGGTGGAACCCAAGGGGATTTGACCTCCGAGCTACACCCCCTGCCCTATTTTTTATTCTTTATTTTGAAGCAGGGTCTCACTGAGTTGCGGAGGGCCTCACTAAGTAGCTGAGGCTGTCCGTGAACCGCGATCCTCCTGTCTCAGCCTCCCGAACGCTGGGATTACGAGCGTGCACCACCACGCCCGGCTACTTTGGTGTCGTTGTTAAACTGATTATTGGTCATTCTCTGTTGTCTGGTTTTTGTTTTGGTTTGTTTATTTTCTGGCGTCTGGGTCAACATTTCTATTTCTTTGCAAATCTTGAAATTTCTGCTTTAAATTGGACTTTTATTTTATTTTATTTATTTTTTTTTTTGCAGTATCGGGGATGAAACTCAGGGGCATTCTACCTCCAAGCTACACCCCCAGTCCTATTTTATTTTTATTCTTTATTTTGAAACAGAGGCTCACTGAGTTGCAGGGTCTCAGTAAGTAGCTAAAGCTGTCTGCGAACGACAATCCTCCTGTCTCAGCCTTCCAAATGTTGGGATTACAAGCGTGTGCCACCACATCCGGGTTATTTTATTTATTTATTTATTTATTTATTTATTTATTTTTGCGGCTCTGGGAATAGAGCCCAGGGGCATTTGACCCCCTAGCTACACCCCCTGCCCTATATTTTAGTCTTTATTTTCAAACAGGGTCTCACTGAGTTGCGGAGGGCCTCACTAAATAGCTGAGGCTGTCTGCGAACCGCGATCATCCAGTCTCAGCCTCCCATGTGCTGGGATTACAAGCGTGTATCACCATGCCCAGCTTTATTTTTTATTTTTGAAACAGGATCTCACTAAGTTGCTGAGGCTGGCCTCAAACCTCCTATCCTCTAGTCTCAGTTTCCCAAATACTGGGATTACAGCCATGAGTCACCAAACCCAGCTGAACATTTTATTTTATTTTTTTATTTTTATTGGTGCATTGTAATCATACATCACATTGGAACACAAGACTTGAGTGTATATACAAGCACACATCATCCAATTAGCCCTCATCCAGCCCCCATCCCATTCCCTCCCCCTCCCTCAATCCCATGCCTGATTGGTGATTATCTTTGATACATTTGTTTACATGTTTTAAATAATATATTATAAATCGGACATCCCAGTACTGTCTCCCAGTACTTGGGAGACTGAGACAGGATCATCCTTAGGATCAGGGCCAGTGAGGACTAATTTGTGGAGACCTTTATTTATTTATTTATTTATTTATTTATTTATTTATTTTTTGGTACCAGGGATTGAATCCTGGGGCACTCTACCTCCTAGCCACAGCCCCCATTCCCAGCCCTATTTTTAATTTTTTAAATAATTAATTAATTAATTAATTTTGGTGGTACTGGAGTTCCTGGAAGCCCTTCTACCTCTGGGCTACACTCCCAGATCCATTTATATATATATATATATTTTTTTTTTTTTTTGGAAACAGGATCTCTTAAGCCAGAGAGGCTGGCTTCGAACCTGCACGATCCTCCTGTCTCGGCCTCCCAAGCGTGGGGATTACAAGCGTGCGCCACCACGCCCGGCCCTATTTTTTATTTTTAAACAGGGTCTCACTAGTTGCAGAAGGCCTCACTAAGTAATTTAGGCTAGCTGCAAATCTAGCAAATTACAAGCATGCACCACCATGCCTGGCAAGACTGTTTCAAAATAAAAAGTAAAACAAATAAAACCCCAGAAACAAAAACAAACACAGAAGTGGGGAAGGTAGGGATTGTGTATGTGTCTAAAATGCCCCTGGGTTCAATCCCCAGAACCACCAAATGAATAATATGTTAGCCAGGCACAATGGTGCATGCCTACTATCCCAGTACTTGGGAGGCTGAGACTCGAGAATCCTAGGTTCTAGGGACAGCCTCAGCGACTTTGTGACACCCTCAGGAATTTAGGAAGAAATTGTTTTCAAATACAAAAATAAAAAGAGTTTAGGGTGTAACACAAAGATAAAATACCCCTTGCTTCTATCCCCACTACCAAAAAAAAAATTTTTTTTATTGTGGTAACTCTGGATACTGGTTCCCCCATTCCCTATTTGGGTCTCCTTATTGTTAGTTCCAAGCGTATTTGTTTAGCGATTAGCTGAATTGTTTTAGTAAATACGCACACACACACGCACGCACGCACGCACATGCACACACACACACAGGAGGCCTCTTTTCTTACTCCTCAAGAGGCACAACCTTGGCTCTTCCCACAGTCTCCCTGGGACAAGGGTGCTTTTGGCCGGGCTCGCTTTAGCAGTCTCCCTTCCCTGACCACACCCGCTATTAAACTCCACTAATTGCCTGTTGATTGCTTCATTGCTGTCAACAAAGCTCTGGGGCATAAATTATTCCACAGAGAGATTTTTTTTTTTCGGATCCCAGAAGGTTTCCTCCCAGCCCCGTCTTTCTCAGTTGTCTCTGGGAAACTAGCGGTCCTGTAACTTTAGAACATGTTTCTAGTGAACCGACTTACACCCTCTCAACTGTCTTTCCTCGTGTGCGGTGTTTTTAGGTACTGCTTCTGGCGTCAGATGTGTGATGTTTTCCAGCACCAACCAATTTTCTAATTCTCCTACACCAACTGAATGCCCTACAATTCTATTCAAAAATTGTGTGCGTGTGTGTGTGTGTGTGTGTGTGTGTGTGTGTGTGTGTGGCACTGGGGGTTGAACCCAAAAGGCACTTTACCTCTGAGCTACACCCCCAGGTCTATTTTATTTTTTAATTAATTAATTTATTTTTTGAGGGTCTGGGGATGAAACCCAGGGGCATTCAACTTCTGAGCTACACCCCAGCCCTATTTTTTATTCTTTATTTTGAAACAGGGTCTCACTGAGTTGCGGAGGGTCTCACTAAGTAGTTGAGGCTGGCTGTCAACCACGAGCCTCCAGTCTCAGCCTCTCAGCCTCCCGAATGCTGGGATTACAAGTGTGCACCACCATGCCTGGCACTTATAAGAGTCTTGTGTGTCAAAAAAGGAAAGGAAGAAAGATGGGCGTGGTGGCACACACTTGTAATCCCAGTACTTGGGAGGCTGAAACAGAAGGATTGCAGGTTCGCAGCCAGCCTTAGCTATTTAGTGAGGCTCTCTGCAATTTAGTGAGACCCTGTTTCCAAATAAAGAATAAAAAAAAATAGGAATAGGGCTGGGGTGTAGCTTGGAGGTAGAGTGCCCCTGGGTCCAATCCCCAGTACAAAAAAAAAAAAAAAGAAAGGAAGGAAGGATGATAAAGTCATTTAGGGGACATATTTAATTTGAGGTGTTTCAGGGATATCTAGGTGGTTATATCTAGTAGGTGTTTTATTTATTTATTTATTTATTTATTTATTTATTTATTTTGCGGAACTGGAACTTGAACCCAGGGACATTCTACTTCCGAGATACACCTCCAGCCCTATTTTTTATTCTGTGTGTGGGGGGGTACTGGGGGTGGAACCCAGGGGCTTTTCTACCTCCAGGGCTATACTATACTCCCAGACCTATTTTATACTTTATTTGGAAACACCGTCTCACTAAGTTGCTGAGAGCCTCACTAAGTAGCTGAGGCTGGCTTCGAACCTGCGCAGTCCTCCTGTCTCAGCCTCCCAAGCACTGGAATACAAGCGTGCACCACCACGCCCCGCTAATAGCTGTTTTGAATGGATCTGAATGGAGCTGAGTGTGGTGGCACACACCTGTAATCCCAGTACTTGGTATGTGTGTGGATGGGTTGACATAGGAGGATCACAGTAAAGAATAAAAAATAGGGCTGGGGGTGTAGCTCAGGGGCAGAATGCCCTGAGGTTCAATTCCCAGTACCACAAAAAAGGGGGACTGAGTGTGTAGCATGGAGGTAGGATGCCCCTCGGTTCAATTCTCAATACCCCGAATAAATAAATCAAATAAAAATAATAAATGGATCTGAATCAGGTTGAGACTAAAGTACAAGTGAAAAATAAACATGCAAGAACATACAGAAAAGAATCTGAAGAAAAAAATCACAGGGGCACTAGCTTGACTCGATATATGAATTATTATAAATCCTCTATAATTCGGACTGGTGGTATGAGTGTCAAAGACACCAATGGAATAGAATGAAAAGCTCAGAAAGTTTCCAAAGTAAATACAGAAATTGATTGATTGATTAATTTATTTATAAATTATGGTATTAGGGATTGAACCTAGGGACATTTATATCAGAGCTACCTTACCTCTCCAGCCCTTTTTTTTAATTAATTAATTTATTTATTTAGTGGTACTGGGAATTGAACCAAGGGGTGTTCTGCCTCCATGCTATACCCCCACAGCCTCTTATTTTATTTACTTTGGGTATTGGAGATGGAACCCAGGGGCATTCTACTTGTGAGCTACACTCCCAGCCCTTTTTTAAATTTTTGTTTTGTTTTGTTTTGTTGTGGTACTGGGGATGGAACCCAGGGGCATTCTACCTCCGAGCTACACCCCCTGCCCCTTTTTTTTTTTATTCTTTATTTTGAAATAGGGACTAACTGAGTTGCAGAGGGCCTCACTGAGTAGCTGAGGCCAGCCGTGAACTGCGATCCTCCTGTCTCAGCCTCCCAAATGCTGGGATTACAAGCGTGCGCCAGCACACCCATCTATATTTTTTTTTGTTTTGAAACAGTCTCTCTAAGTTGCTGAGACTGGCTTTGAACCTGCAATCCTCCTGTTTGAGTACTGAGAATTCAGGTATACATCATCCTGCCTGGTTTTTTTTTTTCTCTGTTTGTTTACTGTGGTACTGAGGATTGAACCCAGGTAGGGACAATTTATCTCTGAGCTATACTCTCATCCCTTTTTTATTCTTTATTTATTCGTTTATTTTTGTGGCACATGGGTTGAATGCAGGGGCATTCTACCACCGAGCTACACCCTCAGTCCTATTTTTTTTTTTAATTTTGAAATAGGGTCTCACTAAGTTGCGGAGTGCCTCACTAAGTAGCTGAGGATGGTCATGAACCTGTGATTATCCTGTCTCAGCTCCCCCAATACTGGAATTTTTTGTTGTTTTGAAAAAAGGTCTCATTAGGTTGCTAGAGTCTTGCAAAATGTCTGAGGCTGATCTTGAACTTGCGGTCCTCCTGTCTCAGCCTTCCAAGCACTAGGATTACAGGCACGCAACACCACACTCAGTTTATTTTTTATTTTGGAACAGAGTCTTGCTAAGTTACTACATACTGGCCTTGAAACTGCTATCCTTCTATTTTAGCCTCCCAAATACTGGGATTATAGGCATGTGCCACCACATTCAGCTGGTAATTTTTTTTTGTCAATTCATAAACCAATTGAGACTTTGATATGTTTATTTTTTTATTTTTTATTTTGGGTGGTACTGGGGTTCCTGGAAGCCCTTCTACCTCCGGGCTACACTCCCAGACCTATTCTATACTTTTTATTTGGAAACAGGGTCTCTTAAGTCAGTGAGGCTGGCTTTGAACCTTCGCGATCCTCCTGTCTCTGCCTCCCAAGCGTGGGGATTACAAGCGTGCGCCACCACGCCCGGCTATCAGCTTGTACATTTATTTTATTTTATGTATTTATTTTGGTACTACTGGAGATTGAACCCAGGGAAATTCTATCTCGGGGCTACATCCCATCCCTATTTTTATTCTTTTTTATTTTGAAACAGGGTCTCACTAAGTTGCTGAGGCTGGCCGCGAACCTGGATCCTCCTGTGTCAGTCTCCCAAGCACTAGGATTACAAATGTGTACCACCACACCCAGCTCAGCTTGTAAATGTAATATGTAACAAAGATGGCATTTCAAATTGCTGGGGCAAAGATGAAGTGTTGTTTTTTTAACTGGGGATTGAACCCAGAGGTGCTTTACCACTGAGCTATATCCCTCACATGTGCGTGTAGGGGGGTTCCTGGGGATCGAACTCAGGGGCACCCTATCTCCAAATTACACCCCAGGGCCCCCTTTTTTGTTTTGAAATGGTCTTGTTAGGTTGCTGACGTTCTTGCTGCTTGCAGAGGTTGTCCTTGAACCTGAGATCCCCCCGTCTCACCTTCCAAGTACTGGGTTACAGGCATGCACAACCTCACCCAGCTCCCTAGTCTTTCTTATTTTTTATCTTTTTTTTTTTTTTTTTGAGATGGGTCTCCCTAAATTGTCCAGACTTGCCCTGAATTTATAGTCATCCTGCCTCAGCCTCCCAAGAAGCTGGAATTACAGGTATGCACCACCACACCCCACGGAAGATGGAGTTTTAAATAAATAATGCTTGAGTCTGGCGTGGTGGGGCACGCTTGGTATCCCAGCATTCGGGAGGCTGAGACAGGAGGATCGCGGTTCCTGGACGGCCTCAGATACTTAGTGAGGCTCTTTGCAACTCAGTGAGACCCTGTTTCAAAATAAAGAATAAAAAAAAAAAAATAGGGCTGGGGTGTAGCTCAGAGGCAGAATACCCTGGGTTCCATCCCCAGTACTGCAGTAAGTAAGTAAGTAAGTAAGTAAGTAATGCTAGCCAGGTGTGGTGGTACAGGTTTGTAATTCCAGAAATTGGGAGGGTTCGCAGCCAGCCTCAGCTACTTAGTGAGGCCCTTTGCAACTCAGTGAGACTCTGTTTCAAAATAAAGAATAAAAAACAGGGTTGAGGGTGTAGCTCAGAGGAAGAATGCCCTTGGGTTCCATCCCCAGTACTGAAAAAAAAGATAAATAAATGATGTTGGAACAAATGAAAAGGCAATTGGAAAAAGAAAATCTGGCTTGTGGTGTAGAAATCCATACTTCACACCGTACACAAGTATAAACTCTAAATGTAAATAAGACCATATGCATGGTAAGAAAAAACGTGTGAATTTTCCTTTGATCACATGTGAAAAAATATTTTTTACTTTTTTTTTATGGTACTGGGGATTGAACCCAGGGGCATTCTACCCCTGAGCTAAACCTCCAGACTGATTTTTTATTCTTTATTTTTGAAATGGTCTCACTAAGCCAGGCGTGGTGGTGCACGTGTGTAATCTCAGCATTCAGGAGGCTGAGACCGGAGGATCCCGGTTCTCCGACAGCCTCAGCTACTTGGTGAGGTCCTCCATAACTCAGTGAGACCCTTCAAAATAAAGAATAAAAAATAGGGCAGGGAGTGTAAGCTCAGAGGTCAAATGCCCCTGGGTTGCACCCCCAGATTTGCAAAAAAGAAAGAAAAAAAAGAAAAAATGAAATGGTCTCACTAAGTTGCGGAGAGTCGCACTAAGTAGCTGAGGCTGGCCTTGAATCTGTGATCCTCCTATCTCTGCCTCCCAAGTACAGGCACGTGCCACCATGTCTGGGTGAGAAAATATTTCTTAACTATGAATCAAAATCTGGAGACCATAAAGTTTGATAAACTTGACTATATTTTTAATGCACTGCAGAAAAACGCCGTAAACGAAACCAAAAAGCAACCAACAAACAGGAAGAAAATAGTTGCAACATATTCAACAGATAGAGACCTAATAAAGTTACTGTATAAAGAATACTTGGGTACAAACCTTACTTGGGAGGCTGAGACAGGAGGATCGTACAGGTTCGAGGCCAGCCTCAGCTACTTAGTGAGGCTCTCAGCATCTTAGTGAGATCCTGTTTCCAAATTAAAAAAAAAATATGTCCAGGGGTATATGCCAGAAGTAGAAGGCCTCTGGGTTCCATCCCCAGTACAAAGAAAGAAAGAAAGAAAGAAAGAAAGAAAGAAAGAAAGAAAGAAAGAAAGAAAGAAAGAATAGCTGGGCGTGGTGGCACATGTTTGTAAACCCAGCACTTGGGAGGCTAAGAATTGCAAACACAGATTAATTTGTAGCTTGAAATGCTCCAAAGCTCGACAAAATGAAAGTTTCTTTCCTGACCAACAGTCCTCCATCCCACTCCATAAAGATAATCACTGGCATAATTTGCTCTGCACTTGGCATGGTTTTCCTGAGCATGTGTAAATATACATGCATGTATACATACTCTGGTCTATTCATTGACCGATTTATTTTTTTTACTTTTAAAATACCAAACTGGGCCGGGCATGGTGGCGCACACTTGTAATCCCCGCGCTTGGGAGGCTGAGACAGGAGGATCGCACAGGTTCGAAGCCAGCCTCAGCTACTTAGTGAGGCTCTCGGCAACTTAGTGAGACCCTGTTTCTAAGTAAAATATAAAATAGGTCTGGGAGGATAACCCAGAGGTAGAAAGCTCCTGAGTTCCAGCCCGGTACCACAAAAAAAAAAAAAAAAAAAAAAAAAAAAAAAAATAGGGCTGGGCTGGGGGTGTAGCTCAGAGGTAGAATGCCCCTGGGTTATTCCCAGTAACACACACACACACACACACACACACACACACACACACACACACACACCACTTGGAAAACAAGGGGAGATAGATCAACAGCTTACACTAGAAAAATGTGGAAAAGACATGAACACAAAGAGAGACATTTAACTCCTTCTTAACCACAGAGAAAAGCAAAACGGAACGCCATTGAGATACTAAGCAACCATCATACCGATGCAAATTTAAATGAATGTGATATATGTTGGGAAGTGTGCCCGTAACGAGTCGTATTATTACTGGTAGGAATGCAAAAACGGGTCTAAGACTGGGGAAGGGAATATGCTGGAGATGCGAGGGTGGGAGTCGTTCGTGTTTAGAAGCAAACAAATAAGATCAGCCAGGGAGGGAGAAGCCTGTGAGATGAAGAGAGAAGGGGTGGGGGGACGGAACCCCAGAAAACGGCGCCATTCCGGGTGGCGGTGTAGCTCTGGCAGGCACCGCCAGCGTGCTCTGGAGTCGGGCAGAGCTGGCTTTGCAAGCCGGCTGTTTGGGATTCGGGAGCTGAGCTGTCTTCTCTGGTCAGCTCTCCCACCTGTCCTGAGCATCTGGAAATGATGCTTCACGAGGATGCTGGGAGATGCGTCCAGTAAAGCAGCTGGGGTCTGGAAGCCTCCCCTCCTCTTCTCGGAGCCCCCCCCCCCCCCGCCACACACACCTCCCGCCGTCTGCATTTTCTTTCCCTCGAGGATGGGGGTTGAGGTGGGTCAAGAAAGCCGGGCGGGGGGAGCTAGGGTGACGCGGCTCTCACGTGACCGGCCGGGCGCCGACGTGGGCACCAGCCCCCGCGCCCGCCTGCCCGCCCTGCGGTCCGGTCCCGGCGCCCGCGCGGAACCAGCTCCCTGCGCTGCCCGGGCGGCGGGCGAGCGGTGAGCGGGCTTCTGCGAGCCCGAGAAGGCGCGGGCCTGTCCCGGGTCCTCGCAGGTCAGTGCGAAGGTGGGTGCTGCGGGCAGACCCGGGGCGGGAGTGCGGGCAGGTGTACGGCAGCAGGATCCCGCAGCAGCGAGGAGGGGGCAGGAAACGGGATCAGAGATACGGGTGAGGAGGGGGCTCCGAGAGCGCGGAGATGGGGATGCGTGTGGGAGACGAGGACGGAGGACCCGGTGACAGTCCTGCTGCCTCTCGACACCCCCATCCCTCCATCCATTTTAGAGCAAGCTATGGGGGGGCGCCCCCGCAGTGCGACAGTGAAACGTAGACGCATTCTGGAAGTCACCCCCTTCTCACAATCTGCACCTCTAAAGCCAATGGCACTGACCCGTGCGAAAGGGGGGCTGGGGGCGGGGCAGGTGTCTCTGGGGAGGGGGGACCCGCAGACTCTAACGCAGTTTGGAAAGCATCCTGGTTTGGTGCCCAAGGCCTGAAAAGAAATGGCGGCTGGGGTGCGGGAGGGGGTGGCGGAGAAGGTTGGAGGAGGAGGTCTGGGATTTAGGGCCGGGTCCTGGTGTCCCCGCGAAGGCACTGAGCGCGCAGCCCTCGCCCCTGTGTGTCCCGCCTGTCTGCAGGTCTGCGCGTCTGTTGTTTCCTGCGCCCTACGAAGCCCGAAAAGGAGAAGCAGTCAGCGCAGAATCCCTGCAGGTCAGTGGAAGGGCGAGAGCGTGGCAGGGACCCCCAAGGGCCGAGAGTGCGCGGGGTGCCCGGCCCGGGCGGGACGCTGCCGCCCCACCCCCCACCCCCCGCCGCCGCAGGGGGCAGGCGCACCTGGCCGCGCTCAGCGCCCTGGACCAGGTGGCAGGGTCTGGCCGGCCAGGTGGGCTCCCGCGAGGGAGGAGCGGGGCCGAGGGACGCTTGGAGGGCAGGGCCAGCCTAGGGGACCCTCCCAAGGGCGGGATGCGAGTGCCCTGGGAACTGCCTTCCACCCTTTCGCCCTCGGTCTCCCAAGTCTCTGTCTCCTCTTCTCTCCACCCCTACCCCCTAGGGACAGGAAACCATGGAAAAACTCCACAGTGAAAATGAAGTCAAACTGGAAAAGGAGGGAAAGGCAGAAGACGAAGTAGAGCCTGAAGAAGGGAAGTCGGAAAAGGAGGAGAAGCCGGCGGCGGAGGGGCAGCCGGCGGGCGAGGGCAAGGCGGAGGGCCAGGGAGAGGACGGGGAACAGCGGGGAGCCCAGGGCAAGCCAGACAAGCAGGGCCAGTCTGAGGCTGCGGGCCAGCCCCAGGGCGAGGGCCCGCCAGAGTCCCAGGCCAAGCCGGCCGCCAGCGAGCCGCGGGCCGCCGAGAAGCGCCCGGCCGAGGATTACGTGCCCCGCAAGGCGAAAAGGAAAACGGACAGGGGGACGACGGACGACTCCCCCAAGAACTCTCGGGAGGACTTGCAGGACAGGCATCTGAGCAGTGAGGAGATGAGAGAGTGTGCAGATGTGTCGAGGGCTCAGGAGGAGCTAAGGAAAAAACAGAGAATGGGTGGTTTTCACTGGATGCAAAGGGATGCTCAGGATGCGTTCGCCCCCAGGGGCCAACGGGGTGTCCGGGGAGTGAGGGGCGGAGGAAGGGGCCAGAGGGGCTTACATGACATCCCATACCTTTAATGCCTCTGGCCTCCGATGCCGGCTTCTCCGATGAGCATATTGCCACCCTGCTTTCCCTGGTAGATGCGTGCCAGGCCCTGTGCTTTAACCTTAAGCTGACACTTGGCTTAGGTGTCACTGTCCTTACCAGCAGCCTTTTGACCCAAACCACAGCGCTCTGTCTGTCTTTTAGTACAGGATTTTCACCCGTGTGCATGTACATTGTAAAATAACAATAAAAAGTGTGCAGAACCGCATATACAGTATCTGCCCATTTTTATAACTATGTGTTTGTGCTTAAAGAAAACCCTGAACGTGTGTACACTGAAAAGGACACAGTCATTATTCCTACATGGTGACCAAGAATAAGTCTCACTTGTGCCCAAAAATGAGTCTGAAAGCTGGGCGTGGTGGCGCACGCTTGTAATCCCAGCATTTGGGAGGCTGAGACCGGAGGATCGTGGTACAAGGACGGCCTCCGCTACTTAGTGAGGCCCTTTGCAACTCAGTGAGCCCTGGTTTCAAAATAAAGAATAAAAAATAGGGCTGGGATGTAGCTCAGAGGTAAAATGCCCCTGGGTTCCATCCCCAGGACCACCCCCCCACACACACACACACAAGTCTGTCAGACTCACCAATGGTTAAATATCTCCATGCCAGTCCTCTGCTGGTGTGCTCACCCAGGATGTAACCAGATTAGTGGGCACTGCTGCTCCTTCTCCTGGGCTCTCAATCATCCTGATTCTCCAATGTGTAACACACTCTCTACTCTTTCTTTCTTTCTTTTCTTCTTTCCTTCTTTCCTTCTTTCTTTCATGGTACTAGGGATTGAACCCAGGGACATTCTACCTCCAAGCTACACCCCCAGCCCTAATTTTTTATTCTTTATTTTGAATCAGAGTCTCACTAAGTTGCAGAGGTCCTCACTCAGTAGCTGAGGCTGACCTGCAATCCTCCCGTCTCAGCCTCCCAAGTCCTGGGATTATACCATGCCCTGCTTCTCACTCTTTCTTTCTTTCTTCCCTTCCTTCTCATTCATCTCCATTTTTTCCTAAAGAATATGAATTATGTTTGCTATAATAATTTTTTAAATTTTATAGTGGCATTTTATTGTATAAAAACGTGAAAATCTGGCAAAACCAGAGATGCAGTTATACTTTCCTGGGCTTTCACATTTGTTGATTTTTAATTGCAATCTTTTCTTTTTCAATACAATTTACAACCTCAGCCCCATTTCCATTCTGACTATACAAATGCTAAGTGGCAGACAGATCTGGAATAGATATATCCCCTGCCCCCAAAAAATGCCAAGCCGCAAAAGTTGCATGCAACAGGTCCTAGGAGGGTAAGGAGTCTGTGAAATAAAATAGAGTATGATAATGTAACTGGAAGGTTTTAGCTATAGCTCTTTCAATCATAATGCAGGAAATACACATTCAAGAGAGAATGTGGGCAGCCCCATAAGTGAAGAGAGGCTGCTATAATCATTTTTTTCAACTAAAACCAGAAAACGATGTGTGATAAGCATTGAATTGTTGAGTGAACTCACGAGGATGATGAAGATACTTAAAATTCTTGCTGCCAGCCAGGCATGGTAGCGCACGCTTGTAATCCCAGCATTCGGGAGGCTGAGACAGGAGGACTGCAGATCGTGGACAGCCTCAGCTACTACTTAGTGAGGCCCTCTGCAACTCAGTGAGACCCTGTTTCAAAATAAAGACTAAAAAAAAAAAAAAAGGGCTGAGGGTGTAGCTCGGAAGTAGAATGCCAGAATGTAAACTAAAATTTACATTACTTCAGGGACTCATAGCTAGAGGAATCAACCCAGCACTTAGATCCATTATGTTTCAGCACCTTCGAACCACATGTCAGTCTTGTGGTCTGTGAAATGGGGATAATATTTGCCTCACAGAGCCACCAAGTGGATCAGATGACATGCGCAATACATGATCTGTGTTGAGCTGGTTGCCTTCCAGTAGCAGGATCCAACCAGCGTTCGGCGGCAGGCTGAAGGTAGTTCTCCAGGGCGCCCAGGACCAATCCCAAGCAGGGAGGGGGAGATGCCACTCTTCCCGTATAGCACCTTATCTGCAAGGAAATCCTATCCCTCCGTACCCTGCAACTGTGTTCCCTACTGTCAACCAGTAAGTCAACCAATTCTATAAATGAGTTCCCATGATGGCAAGGTCCTTTTGATTCCACAGTCTCCAAAGAGCTAAAGCCCTGACCTGACCCTTAAGCGAGTAGGCATAAAGCCCCTCTCCCATCTGCAAGATTTTGGAGCGTCTTGGATTTCAGATTTTTGATTTAGAGGTGCTCAACAGGTAACATCTTATGTAAGCATTCTCAGATTCAAAAAATTCTGAAGTCTAAAGCCGGGCGTGGTGGCACACGCTTGTAATCCCCGCGCTTGGGAGGCTGAAACAGGAAGATGGCGCCGGTTCGAAGCCAGCCTCCGCTACTGAGACCCTGTTTCCAAATTAAATATTAAAAAAAATAGGTCTGGGAGTGTAGCCTGGAAGTAGAAGGGTTCCATCCCCAGTACCACCAAAAATAATAATAATAATAATAATAATAATAATAATAATTCTGAGGTCTAAAACACTTCTGGATCCAAACGTTTCTGGTAAGGGATCCCAGCCTATAGCAACATGTATTTTCCTTGCCAGAACAACATGTAAAGCCTTGAATTTTTGTTCAGTCAAATGTTACTGAAATTTATCAGGAATAAAATTCAAAGTTATCTTTCTGTGCTGAGTTTACAAAATGGTCAAGTCGGCATTACGCTCTCACTTTTAAAAGATTATCTCAATTACTTTTCAAAGGAGAGATTTGCCCATCTGATCCCAGAGAAGAAAAGGTTTATTGTCCAAAATTTGGAAGGGAGATAGTCCTCTTGCCAATCAGTCTTCACAGACTCTTTGAAGAGTATTATTTGTCAGTGGGGATACTCTGGGGTTTTTTTGTGTGTGTGGTACTGGGGGTGGAACCCAGAAGCTTTCTACCTCCGGGCTATACTCCCAGACCTATTTTATACTTTATTTGGAAACAGGGTCTCACTGAGTTGCTGAGAGCCTCACTAAGTAGCTGAGGCTGGCTTCGAACCTGCACGATCCTCCTGTCTGAGCCTCCCAAGCGCGGGGATCACAAGCGTGCACCACCACGCCCGGCCAGTGGGGATACTCTGAAGAGGCCATATGAGAGCGATCAGGCTCGTCCTCCCTGTGTGGTTTTGGTATCATCTCCCAGAAGGCATCTGAAACAGAGATGGTAGCAAAGAAGCAAAGACATTGGTTGATATCCATGATTCAATTCCTTGACGTGTGTGTGTGTGTGTGTGTGTGTGTGTGTGTGTGTGTGTGTGTGTGTGTGTTTTACTGGGAATTGAGCCCAGAGGCATTTTACTTTTCTTTTTTTCTTTTTGCAGTACTGGGGATGGAACCCAGGGGTATTCTACCTCCAAGCTACACCCCTAGCCCTAATTTTTATTCTTTATTTTTGAAACAAGGTCTCACTGAGTTGCAAAGGGCCTCGCTAAGTAGCTGAGGCTGTCCACGAACCGCGATCCTCCAGTTTCAGCCTCCCAAATGCTGGGATTACAAGTGTGTGCAATCATGCCCGGCCCAGGCATTCTACCTCTGACTACACCCCCAGCCTGATTTTACTTTCTTATTTGGAAACAGGGTCTTGCAAGGTTGATAAGAGTCTCACTACTTGTTGAGGCTGTCCTCCAACTTGTGATCCTCCTGTCTCAGCCTCCCAAATACTGGGATTATAGGCATGCACCACCATTGCCAGCCTAAACAGCCTATCTGTTTATAACAGTCTGTTTAAAAGTCCTTTAAAAAGTCTTTTTGTGTGTGTGTGTGTGGTACTGGGGGTGGAACCCAGAGGCTTTCTACCTCCCGGCTATACTCCCAGACCTATTTTTTATATTTTATTTGGAAACAGGGTCTCACTAAATTGCTGAGAGCTTCACTAAGTAGCTGAAGCTGGCTTCGAACCTGTGTGATCCTCCTGTCTCAGCCTCCCAAGCGCAGGGATTACAAGCATGCTCCACCAACGCCCGGCTAAAAAAAAGTCTGTTTTTAACCGTTGGGTGGATCTTGAAATTTATTTATTTATTTATTTATTTGGTGGTACTGGAGTTCCTGGAAGCCCTTCTACCTCCTCCGGGCTACATTCCCAGACGTATTTTTACATTTTTATTTTGAAACAGGGTCTCCTAAGCCAGCGCGTGGCTGGCTTCGAACCTGCGCGATCCTCCTGTCTCGGCCTCCCAAGTGCGGGAATTACAAGCGTGCGCCACCACTCCCGGCTGGATCTTGAAATTTAAACCAGACATGGTGCACACAGCTGTAATCCCAATCCTTGGGATCTGAGACAGGAGGATTGCAGGTTCGAAGCCAGCCTCAGCCTCAGGTTCAAGGACATTCTCAGCAATGTAGAGAGGCTCGGCAACTTAGCAAGACCTTGTTTAAAAACAAAATCTTTCTTAAAAGGGAGTCTGGAGGTGCAAATTGGAGGTAGAATGCCCCTGGGATTAATCCTCAGTATCACACACACACGCAAAATTCATTGACCAAGCCGGGCGTTGTGGCGCACACTTGTAATCCCAGAACTTGGGAGGCTGAAACCGGAGGATCGCACGGGTTCGAAGCCAGCCTCAGCAGCTTAGTGAGGCTCTCAGCAACTTAATGAGACCCTGTTTCCGAATAAAAATATAAAATAGGTCTGGGAGTAGAGCCCGGAGGTAGAAGGCTCTTGGGTTGCATCCCAAATACCACAAATAAATCCACTGACCATAAATATGAAGGTATAGTTCTATACTCCTGATTCTATTTTATTAATCTATTTCTCTGTCATTATGTCAGTACCATGCTGCCTTGATTATTGTAGCTTTTTCCGGAAGTTTAGAAAAATATGTGAGGCCACCAACTTTCTTCTCCATTTTCAATATTACTTTAGCTATTTTGGTGGTACTGGGGTGGAACCCAGAGGCTTACTACCTCCGGGCTACACTCCCAGACCCATTTTCTATTTTATTTGGAAACAGGGTCTCACTAAGTTGCTGAGAGCCTCACTCAGTAGCTGAGGCTGGCTTCCAACCTGAGCGATCCTCTTGTCTCAGCCTCCCAAGCGCGGGGATTACAAGCGTGCGTCACCACGCCCGGCACTTTAGCTATTTTGGATATAATGAATACTCATGGTAGTTTTTGGATAAGCTCATCAATTTCTGCAAAGGTGCTTGCTGGGATTTTTTTTTGTGTGTGTAAGAAACCTCTGAGCTACACTCCCAGCCCTATTGCATTTTTAAATTTGGAAACAGGATCTGGCTAAGTTGCTAAGGGCCTCACTAAATGGCCGAGGCTGTCCTCAAACCTACCAAGTACTAGGGTTACAGGTGTGCACCACCATACCTGGCCAGCCAGCTGGAATTGTGATAAGGATTGCAGCGAATCTGTAGGCTAATTGAGGAGTACTACTGCCTTATTAAATCGTCCAATACACAAAACAATGTGTTTTTCCATGTATTTAGGTCTTCACTGCTTCAATTTTGTTTTCATTTTCAGTATATAATTCTTGTACTTTTTCTTGTACCTTTTCTTTCTTTGGTACTGATTGAACCCAGGGACATTCTATCTCTGAGTTACACCCCCAGCCTTTTTTTTTTTTTGGTGGTACTGGGGTTCCTGGAAGCCCTTCTACCTCCGGGCTACACTCCCAGACCTATTTTTACATTTTTATTTGGAAACAGGGTCTCTTAAGCCAGCGCGCGCGGCTGGCTTCGAACCTGCGCGATCCTCCTGTCTCCGCCTCCCAAGCGCGGGGATTACAAGCGTGCGCCACCACGCCCGGCTACACCCCCAGCCTTTTTTAATTTTTATTTTGAAACAGGGTCTCACTAAGTTGCTAAGGATCTCTCGAAATTGCTGAGGCTGATCTTGAACCTGTGATTTTCCTGTCTCAGCGTACAAAATACTGGGATTCTAGGCACCTGGTTTTTGTACTTTTTTAATTCATTGTTCACTGTCTTATATATATATATATATATATATATATATATATATATATATATATTTTTTTTTTTTTTTTTTTTTTTTTTTTTTTTGCTTTGCTTTACTTTGTTTTATAGTACTGGAGATTGAACCCCGGGCTTTGCGCATGCTAGAAAAGCACTCTAACACGGAATCACACCCCTACCTACACCCAAAGCCACTGTGCCCGGCTTTTAAATCACTTTCTTAATTTCATTTTCAGATAATTATTCATGGCTGGTGTATATAAATACAATTCTATGCACCAGATGTGGTGGCACATACCTGTAATCCCAGCGATTTAAGAGGCCAAGGCAGAAGTATCACAAATTTGAGGCCAACCTGGGCAACTCAGTGAGACCCTGTTTCAAAAATAAAGAATCAAGCCGGGTGTGGTGGCGCTCGCTTGTAATCCCAGTACTTGGGAGGCTGAGACAGGAGGATCGCGCAGGTTCGAAGCCAGCCTCAGCTACTTAGGCTCTCAGCAACTTAATGAGACCCTGTTTCCAAATAAAATATAAAAAAGGTCTAGGAGTATAGCCCAGAGGTAGAAAGCCCCTGGGTTCCATCCCCAGTACCACAAAAAATAAAATGAAAATAAATAAATAAAAAAGTCAAAAGTTCTAAGGATGTAATTTAGTGGCAGTGTGCCTGGGTTCTTTCAAGAAGAAAAAGAAGATAGACATGGTGGCACGTGCCTGTCATCCCAGTACTTGAGAGGCTGAGACATGAGGAAGAAAGGTTTGAACCCAGTCTTGGCTACTTAGTGCCAGCCTCAGCAATTTAATGTTTTGTTTTGTTTTGTTTTGTTTGCGGTACTGGGGATGGAACCCAGGGCCATTCTACCTCTGAGAGACACTCCCAGCTCTAATTTTTTATTCTTTATTTTTGAAACAGGGTCTCACTGAGTTGCAAACTGCCTCATTAAGTAGCTGAGACTGTCCGCAAACCGCGATCCTCTGGTCTTCACCTTCTGAATGCTGGGATTACAAGCATGTGCCACCACGCTCAGCTGAGATTCTGGGTTTTTTGTTTTGTTTTGTTTTTCGTGATACTGGGAATGGAACCCAGGGGCTTTCTACCTCCAGGCTACACTTCCAGACCTATTTTATATTTTATTTGCAAACAAGTTCTCACTAAGTTACTGAGAGCCTAAGTAGCTGAGGCTGGTTGAACATGCGCAGTCCTCCTGTCTTAGCCTCCCAAGTGCTAGGATTACAAGCATGCGCCACCACGCCCTTCCTGAGATTCTATTTTAAAATAAAAAATAAAATAGTGCTACAGGTATAGCTTGGAGATAGAATGGCCGTGGGCTTTATCCCTAGTACTATAAAAATAAATAAATCACCAAAGTATCTGGGCCTAGATTTTTCTTTGTGAGATTTTTTCTTACTAATTCAATGTACTCAGTAGTTATAAATCTATTTCAACTTTTTAATTCTCCCTGAGTCAGTTTCAGTACATAGTATCTTTTTAGAAAATGTCTATATTTGCCTGGTGCTATGAAGCACACTTACAATCCCAGTACTTGAGACGCTGAGACAGAAGGATCATAGTATTATACTCAAAGTCCAGGACCCCAGGGTGACAGACACCACCACCACACAATAATGCAAAAACAGGAAGGGGTTTATTGGGGAACTAGCTCGAGCTAGGGTCCAAGTCTCATCCAGAATGAAATCTTGACAAGGACCCCGAGTCTTTGTTCCAAGGCAGTTTTATACATTTCAGTCACTCGGGCTGTGATTTACAAAGGAGTTATCAAAAGGAATTTTTACTGCTGTTATCACAAGCAATGGACAGGATACTTGGTGCCTCCCATTTGGTTTGTGCCTCCTGGGGTTGATTGGGAGTTTTTCATCCTGACCCAGGTGCCAAAACCGGCACTTAACTGTTAGTTGTATTCCTAGGAAACTGAAACTTAGGCCTAGCGTGTTTGCTGTATGAATGAAGCCTGTCATGGCCCCGCTTTGGTCCTACAATAGGTTCAAGGCCAGCCTCAGAAATTTAGTTGGGAGCTGGATATGGTGGTGCAGGCTTGTAATCCTGGCATTTGGAAGGCCGAGACAGGAGGATCACAGTTCAAGGACAGCCTTAGCTACTTACTGAGTCCATTTGCAGTGAGACCCTGTTTAAAAATAAAAAATAAAGCTGGGCGTGGTGGCGCACGCTTGTAATCCCAACATCTGGGAGGTTGAGACAGGAGGATTGCGGTTTGCGGACAGCCCTCTGCAACTCAGTGAGACCCTGTTTCAAAATGAAGAATAAAAAATTGGGCAGGGGTGTAGCTCAGAGGTCAAATGCCTCTGGGTTCCATCCCCAAACCCACAAAAATAAAATAAAATAAAATAAATAAAATATAGGGATGGGGATGTGGCTTGGAGGTAGAATGCCCGTGGGTTCCATCCCCAGTATCAAAGAAAGAAAGAAAGAAAGAAAGAAAGAAAGAAAGAAAGAAAGAAAGAAAGAGAGAGAAAGAAAGAAAGAGAGAAAGAAAGAAAGAAGGGAAGAGAAGGAACTCAGTTGAGGATGTAGCTCAGAGGTAGACAGACCCTGGGTTTAATCCCTAGTAACATACACACAAAAAAGAAGAAAACATAGATATAAGTATTCATGCTTTGGGTTAGGCAATTTTTTTTTTTTTGCTATGGCAACAAAAACATACAAAACAGCTGGGTGGTGCATGCTGATAAGTAAAATAAAAAATTAAATGCGAGTAAAATAAAAATAAGTGAGTACGGCGGAGTGTGAAAAACACGAGAGAGGTCCGGTACACGTGGCATGTAAAGTTTTAATGGCACGGCTCTCCCGGGGATCAGGGCGAGGCACCGTGGGGCCCGCGCGCCTGTCCGAAGCTTGAGGACGCGGGCTCTCCTTTTCAAGGTATGCATCTCGCGAGATGAGGGTTTACTCGCGGGAACGCCCAATTCTCGCGGGGGTTTCAGCCCCTCCCTTGCCCTGCAGAGGTCATGTGACACAAAGTCACATGAGTGCAGGACCCAACTTAACATTCCGGCCTTTTGATGGTAGGGATAATGGATGACGATTGGACCCTCTAGCTTCTTCCTGCTGTCAAGGGGCGTCGTCAGGGGCCCCAGGCCGGGAGGAGTCGGGAGTCCAGTCCCCCAGAAGGGGATGCAGGTGGGTGCATAGCTGCAGTGCGAATTGGAGGTTACCCTGGACAGCTTAGTGATGTGCGCTTGAGGAGGCTTGAACAGGCAAGGGCTATTAAAGAAAAAAACAAATCATGAGATTGAGCAGGCGACCAAAAAGGAGACTGGTTTACTCAGTACCTGGAGAGTTACCCTGAGCTGGCAAAGAGGATGGAGGTTGAGGGATCCAGGAGCCATCAGTCTTCAGCCAGGCTGAGTAGGGCCAGCGGCGGGGCCTGGTCTGGAAAGGTGCTCCCCCTGTGTTGAGGCACCTGGGGCTCACCCTTTTCCAAGGGCATTGTTCCAGTGGCCCTCCTGGCCACATGCCGAGCAGTTAGGCGTGGCTTTGCCCCACTTGAGGCAGGCTCCTGGAGGTAGTTGTTGTTGCAGTCCTCCACACCTAGGTGGCGCTCCAGGGGGCTGAGCCGCCACCGCCAGCCGAAGGGCAGCTACCAGGGATCTGCTTTTTGGCAAAGTCGGAGTGTATGCTCCATTTCCGCCTGTTTCTCTCTGGAATTAAAACTTAGATGCTATGTTAAGGTTCTGTCAGCTGCGACGGACCTATACTCACAAAGAGCAAGTCCCGAGACGGGTGTCCAGCAAGAATGGCAACGCGGACTCCGCACGGACAGACAGAGAGTGTCGCCCCAGCCCCGGCCTGTCGTTTCCCGCAGCACCTAGGGCGCGCCCGAGCGGGCCACCCAGCAAAATTGCAGTCTGGCGCAGGCCAAGATGGTGACTGTGACATCACCAGGCAGTGACTATGCGCCATCACAAAATGGCAGCTGGCGGGAAAATAAATGGAAGCTGATGGGGGAGAGCATTTGGAGGGATGCCAGACCGCTTATAAAAGTTCCTAACTATTCCTGGGCCACCGCAACCTATTTCCCAACTCGTATCAAGGCAGACAGGCTCTCAGGGCATCTGCTAGTATAAAGGTTCGACTTCCCATAATTGTTTCGCGGGCGGAAACGAAGAACAGGAAATGGGCGTCCCCGATTTCCCTGCTCAATCGTTCGGAAACAGAGGTTAAGAGATAGGGAAGAACGTCTTCATTCCTTCTCAAAACCGGAGGATGACCTGGTCATCCGCAGCGTGGTCCCAGTGGACCGGGGGACAATGGGTCACCAAGCGCTTGGATTTTTGGGTCCCAGTGGACCGGAAGACCCAAGTCCGGAACCCGCTAACCAAGGGAAGGAGGCAGTTTACCGGAGTGAAGTGTTGCCAGCCAGCGCTGGCTGCGACAGAAGCACTGAGAAGCTGCTGGGAGCGTGGTGGAGCTGGGGCTCGTGGATGCCGGTGGCTGGTGTGGACGGCACTGGCGGCTGGCGCAGGTAGGATCAGTGGGGGTGCGCAGGCGGCATGGCTTGCCGGGCAGGCGGCGTGGAGACAAAATGGCTTTCAGGCACGCACCAGACGCTGAGGCTGGGCCCCGAGGAGCACCGCCAGTGAGCCTGGCTCGGGGCGGGTGGGGCAAACCGGCCAGAGGTCCCGGCGGTGACCGGAGAACCAAGCTGGAACGGTGCTTTAGGAGGTCCAAGCGGCAGGCAGAGGTCCTGGCCCGCGCAGGCAGTTGGCAGGCAGAGCAAGTGCCAAGCTGCCTGGCTCGGGCCGGAAAGATGGCCGCCGACTCCTAGGATTGGTTAGGAGTGGAAAGTGGGAGGGATTAAAGATTGTGAGGCCTCCAGTGAGGCCATGAGGTGGGAAGGGTTAAAGATGGCGAGGCCTCCAGTGAGGCCATGAGGTGGGAGGGGTTAAGGATGGCGAGGCCTCCAGTGAGGCCATGAGGGGAGGGGTTAAGGATGGCGAGGCCTCCAGTGAGGCCATGAGGTGGGAGGGGTTAAGGATGGCGAGGCCTCCAGTGAGGCCATGAGGTGGGAGGGGTTAAAGATGGCGAGGCCTCCAGTGAGGCCATGAGGTGGGAGGGGTTAAGGATGGTGAGGCCTCCAGTGAGGCCATGAGGTGGGAGGGGTTAAAGATGGCGAGGCCTCCAGTGAGGCCATGAGGTGGGAGGGGTTAAGGATGGAGAGGCCTCCAGTGAGGCCATGAGGTGGGAGGGGTTAAGGATGGCGAGGCCTCCAGTGAGGCCATGAGGTGGGAGGGGTAAAAGATGGTGGGGCCAAGATGGCGGCCCCCCAGTGATTCCACGTGTGCAAGATGGCGGGCCAAAGCTGGCGACCCCCCCCCCCCCCAGTAATCCCATGTGGCTGCTTACCGGAATGGCCAGGCCCAGGCAGCAGGGGTGGGCAGGCACAGGGTGAAGGGCGCCAGGGCGCGAGTCCGAGTGGAGGAACCAGCTGGAGCGTGGGCTGGACTTGGCGGGCTGGGGGCTGTTTAGCAGAGTGGCGGCCGCCTAGATGGAGGAGGCAGGCGGCCCTGGCAGGCGGGTCTAAGCAACGCCAGGCGTGGAGAAGACATAGGTGCACGGCGTGGCGCAGTCCGCGGGCGGCGCGTTCCCATTCCAGCGGCGGGCGGCGTGGGCAGGCGGGAACGGCGGTTTTAGGAGGTCCAAGCAGCAGGCAGAGGTCCTGGCCCGTGCAGGAGGTCAGCAAGTAGAACAGGTGCCAGCATCACCCAAGGAGCCTGGCTCTGGGCGGGTGGAACTAGCAGCCTGGCGGCCAGTGGAGCCTGCACGCCCCAGCGGTGGTGGCCGCGGAAGATGGCCGCCGGCGCTCCGGAAGAGAGCACATGGGCGGGAAAAGATGGCCACCGGCTCTCAGCAGAGCGCGGGGCCGAAAAGATGGCTGCGGGCTCTCAGCAGAGCGCGGGGCTGAAAAGATGGCCGCGAGCTCTCAGCAGAGCTTGGGGCTGGAAAGATGGCCGTGAGCTCTCAGCAGAGCTCGTGGCTGGAAAGATGGCCGCGAGCTCTCAGCAGAGCCCGGGGCGGGAAGAAGGCCGCCGGCTCTCCCGGAGAGCGCGGGGCCGGAAAGACGGCCTTGAGCTCTCAGCAGAGCGCGGGGCCGAAAAGATGGCCGTGAGCTCTCAGCAGAGCTCGGGGCTGGAAAGATGGCCGCGGACTCTCAGCAGAGCCCGGGGCAGGAAGAAGGCCGCCGGCTCTCCCGGAGAGCGCGGGGCTGAAAAGATGGCTTACGGTCCGGGCAGGCACGGGGCAGCAGTGGCGGCAGTGGCGGGAGCAACGCCTGCAAGCGGAGCGCTGGTGTGGGACCTCACAGTCGAGCTGCTGGCGGGTCGGAGAGTCCGGGGCTCAAAAAGAGAGTAAAAATAAAAAGAGAAAACAGAAAAAAAAAGGAAAAAAAAATGGGGAGGGACCCAAGAGTTCTCCCGGTTCGGCACCAAATGATAAGTAAAATAAAAAATTAAATGCGAGTAAAATAAAAATAAGTGAGTACGGCGGAGTGTGAAAAACACGAGAGAGGTCCGGTACACGTGGCATGTAAAGTTTTAATGGCACGGCTCTCCCGGGGATCAGGGCGAGGCACCGTGGGGCCCGCGCGCCTGTCCGAAGCTAGAGGACGCGGGCTCTCCTTTTAAAGGCATGCATCTCGCGAGATGAGGGTTTACTCGCGGGAACGCCCAATTCTCGCGGGGGTTTCAGCCCCTCCCTTGCCCTGCAGAGGTCATGTGACACAAAGTCACATGAGTGCAGGACCCAACTTAACACATGCTTGTAATCCCAGCATTTGGGAGGCTGAGATAGGAGGATCACAGTTTACAGACAGCTTCAAATACTACTTAGTGAGACCCTTCGCAACTCAATGAGACTTTGTTTCAAAATAAAAATTAAAGCCAAGCACAGAAAGAGAAGGGACTTACATTACTCTAATATGCCCAAACTAGGGAGTATTGGGGATACCAGAGGGACTCCAGATAATGGAGGGGAAACCTCAGCAAAGCTGAAATGGAAGGATAGGAGAGAAAGAAGGCTGAGGTTAATGAAGGAGCTAAATTCAAATTTGTGTAAAAATATAAATATAGTATGGTTAACCTGCACACTCATTGTTGGGAGGAGGGAAGGGAAGGGGAGAGGGTACCAAGCACAGTTGGAATGTATGCCATTTTCAATATGTTCCACATAAAAATAAAAAACATTAAAAGTAAAACAAAAACAAACCAAAATAAATAAAGAAAGAACAAAGCCGGGCCTGGTGGCACCACTTGTAATCCCAGCATTCGGGAGGCAGAGACCAGAGGAACAAGGTTCGGGGACAGCCTCAGCTACTTAGGAGACCCTTTGCAACTCAGTGAGATCCTGTTTCAAAAAATAAAGAACAAAAAACAGCTGGGGGTGTAGCTCGAAGGTAGAATGCCCCTGGGTTCCAACCCTAGTACCGTAAAACAAACAAACAAAAAATACAGACCATGAGAAAACATGACACAAGATAAGATACACTCAGCTTCAAAATGAAACCTTGTTGTGCTTCAAATGATAACATCAAGGAAGCAGAAAGAAAAAACTCCAATGACTCAACCAAGAAGAACAAATACTCCAATTTTATTTTTTATTTTATTTTATTTTATTTGCGGAATACCCCAATTTTTTGTGTGTGGGTCTGGGGATGGAACCCAGGGGAATTCGACCTCCAAGCTACACCCCCTGCCCTATTTTTTATTCTTTATTTTGAAACAGGGTCTCACTAAGCAGATGAGTCTGTCCGTGAACCGCGATCCTCCAGTCTCAGCCTCCCGAATGCTGGGATTACAAGCGTGCGCCACCACGCCAAGCTGGAATACCAGTTTTAAAGCAGGAAGGACCTTGTGGTATAACACGGTGGCAGAAGGCTTGCCTTCTGAGTTTGACACAAAATGGTTTGTAAAGGATTCCGTTTTCAACTGTAATAGAGGACAATGGTATGTGACAAATCTGTCCATGAAGGTTGACCGGCTTCAGTTCCACTTTCTGCAATGTGTTTAGTTAACAAAACCTCAAGAGACCAGAGGTTTACTTCCTTGGAGAGTCCGGACTTTAAGCAGGTACAGGGATATCAGAGTAGAGCTTCTTGCAGCATCTGCTTGCTGTTCCCTGAGTTTCTTTAAAACAATCAGAGCCAGATGTAGTAGAGTTTCACATTGGTTTAGAATTAGAATGACAGTTAGCGTTAGGGCGAATATAACATTTAGTTTCGTTTCCTATATGCGCTAGTTTCAGCTATGTTTAAAAGCTCGGGAAAGTGTTTTACATGTCATATATATGTGCAATTATGTTCAATTTCAGTGTATTGTAAGACTTTCACATACGTTTAGAATTAGGATTAAAGTTAGCATTAGGACGAATATAGCATTTAGCTTAGTTTCTTATATGCGTTAGTTTCAGCTATGTTTAAAAGCTTGGAAAAGTGTTTTACATATGATATATATGTGAAATCATGTTCAATTACAGTGCATTGTAAGAGTTTGACGTACGTTTACAATTAAGATTACAGTTAGCGTTAGGACGAATATAACATTTAGTTTAATTTCTTATATGCGTTAGTTTCAGCTATGTTTAAAAGCTCGGAAAAGTGTTTTCATATCATATATATGTGCAATTATGTTCAATTTCAGTGTATTTAAGATTTTCCCATACGTTTAGAACTAGGATTACAGTTAGCGTTAGGGCGAATATAACATTTAGTTTAGTTTCTTATATGCATTAGTTTCAGCTATGTTTAAAAGCTCGGAAAAGTGTTTTATATATCATATATATGTGCAAAAAATAAATATATAAATTTTCTGAAAAAAAGACATAAAAATAAAATAAAATAAAAGGGGCTGGGGTGTAGCTTGGAGGTAGAGTGCCCCTGGGATCAACTGCCAGTATTCCCTCCTGAATAGTTGAAAATCGAGTTAGGGGGTTTAGAAGGGAGGTAAAAACACCAACCGGGTTATCAGAGACCGCCGATTCAGACCCGGCCCCTCCGGAGAGTCAGCTGGCTGTGGGGGAAGGGACCCATGGGCCATGTGTCTGGAGAGTTGCGCATAGTCCTGATCGGCTGGCTGAGTCACATGGTGGATCAGAGGCACTGATGTTTTATTGGCATGCCGATTCTCTCCCGCCATCTGTAGTCTTGGGATGTTTGGAGTATCAAGGCACCTGGAGTCTCGCGATATCTCTGCTTCTGGCTTCTGGGGTTCCGCTGCGAGATCACGTTGGGGAGGGACCCAACTTATCACCTCCCACAAAAATCAGCACACCAGGGAACCACATATTGGGGTGACAGTTCCTGGGTATCCCCCAGATCATAGAATTGCACGATTTGCTTGGATGAATTATTTAGCATATGAATTATATCTCCAGGTTGTTGAAGAAAAATAATTTCATATGCTAAGAAATAACAATGTGTGGTTCTAAATATTTGTAAAAATAAAATGTACAACAAAAGAAAAATAATAGGGAAGAAAATACACAGTTGTAGAGTATCAGAGTCTTGCTGAGTCTTCTATTACCTGTGAAATCATATATTATTTGATGATAGACCGTGATTACTTAAGATAAATATTAAAATATCCAGAGCCATGGTTCACTTATTTTGTCTGGCTGTGTGTGAGGCAGTGAGGATATAAAACACAAAGTAGAGCTGGGTGTGGTGGTTCATGCTTGTAATTCCAGTACTTAGGAGGCTGAGACAGGAGGATCACAGGTTTGTGGCCAACCTCTGCTACTTAGTGAGGCCTGCTGTGACTTAGACTCTATTTCAAAATAAAGAATTAAGCCGGGCATGGCAGAGCATGCTTGTAATCCCTGTGCTTGGGAGGCTGAGACAGGAGGATCGCACAGGTTCGAAGCCAGCCTCAGCTACTTAGTGAGACTTTCAGCAACTTAGTGAGACCCTGTTTCCAAAAAATTATGAAAAAGGTCTGGGAGTATAGCCCGGAGGTAGAAAGCCTCTGGGTTCCACCCCCAGTACCACCAATAAATAAATAAATAAATAAATAAATAAATAAATACAAAATAAAGAATTAAAAATATGTCTAGGGATGTAGCTCAGAGGTAGAATGGCACGTAGAAACCAGAAAAATGTGAAGTTTAATTGATGGTGATGTGCAAGGTTATGTTCAAGGTTCTCCTTGGGTTCAATTTCCAGTACTGAAAAAATAAATAAATATAACAGAAAGTTCTAAATCTCTTCTGTGGGGAGCCATTAAAGTCTTCCCCTTATCTTTACTAAAAGAATACTTCTGACTGTCCTTCCTCCCAGAGACAACAAGGTTTGGGGTCATGGAGGTTTCAAAGTAATTAAGACTCTCTCAGAACTAATGATGCTATTGTTCTGTCTGAGCTAAGATTTGGTTTGTGTTGTTTGTGTTGCACCAGGGTATTGTTTGACCTGCCTGGACTTTGGACTTGTCTTTCTTGTATTCCAGGGTAACCTGAAGCTAGAAATGGTACAAATAACCACAAGAAAATAAACCCAGTTATCGGCCAGTAGAGATATTGACCCGGGAGTGGACTGGCGATCCTTCCATGCTAGAATTAAATATTCTTTGAATTAAATTCTTAGGGTTATATTCTTTCATCCTCTCTTCGGAACCTGTACTTTTGCCGGCTGGCTCCGGCACTCTTCATTAAGAGAGCTCTAAAAATAGCGGAGGTTGGGTAACCAGGCATAGTGGTATACACCTGTAATCTCAGTACTTGGAAGATAGGAGGATCTCAGGTTTGAGACCAGCCTCAGTAACTCAGCAAGATTCTGTCTCAAAATAAAAAATAAAAGAGCTGGGGTATAGCTCAGAGGTAGAAGGCCCCTAGGTTCAATCTCCAGTGCCAAAAAAATATTAAAAAAAAAGAGATTAAAGTGCCATAGCTGTGTGTGTGTATGGTGTACTGGGGACTGAACCCAGAGGCATTCTACCTCCAAGCTATACCCCAGCCCGATTTTTTGTTCTTTATTTTGAAACAGGGTCTCACTAAGTAGCTGAGGCTGGCCGCGAACTGGGATCCTCCTGTCTCAGCCTCCCAAGTACCAGGATTACAAGCGTGCACCACCACGCCTGACTTAGCTTCTTTCAATAAACCTTGCACATAACCATCAAATTAAATATCACTCTTTCCTGGTTTCAACCTATCATTCTCCAATTTGAAAGTCCCAGATATCAAGGCCATCACTCACAGAGTATATTTTAAACTCCTTAACCTGACATTAAGCATCCATCAGAATTGAGCCCCAGGACACATGTCCCCAACCTATTCATGCCCATCCCTGCTCTCATTCCTGGTGACCCAAGTATGCTTTATTCTTCCCTGTTATTGTTCTTAGATGCCATTTCCCCCCCTTCCACCTGCCCTTTTCTTCCTTCTAGATCTTGGTCCTACTCATTATTAGAGGCTGGTTCTCATCCCTCAGCCTCTGAAACCACCCCAGCTGGAAGTGATCTTTCCCTCCATGCTACTGCTGCATGTCCAGTCTGTGCCCTTCACGTGGCCCTTAGCCACTGCCTTGTACCTTTCCCCTTTTCTCTCTCTCTCTCTCTCTCTCTCTCTCTCTCTCTCTCTCTCTCTCTCTCTTGCACTCTCTCTGTGTGTCAGTGTTGGCTCATCAGAAAGGTGGGCAGCTAGCCGGACGTGGTGGCACAGGCTTGTAATCCCAGCATTCGGGAGGCTGAGACAGGAGGATCCGGGTTCACAGATAGCCTCAGCTACTTAGTGAGGCCCTCTGCAACTCAGTGAGACTGTTTCAAAATAAAGAATAAAAAATAGGGCAGGGGTTGTAGCTCGGAGGTAGAATGCTTCTGGTTCCATCACCAGTAACTGCAAAAAAGGAAGGAAAGAAAGAAAGGAAGGAAGAAGGAAAAAGAGAGAGAGAGAAAGAAAGAAAGAAAGAAAGAGAGAGAGAGAGAGAAAGAAAGAAAGAAAGAAAGAAAGAAAGAAAGAAAGAAAGAAAGAAAGAAAAAGTGGGCAGCTGTACCTGACCAGATGTGATCTTTTCCTGCTTTTGTTTGTAGTACTGGGGATGGAACCTGGCGCCTCAGGCCTGCCGCTTTACGTGCTCTACCACTGAGCTGCATCCCAGCCTTATCCTGCTTTGATAATCCCTATGCTGACACATGGTGTTATACTCTGAAATCGGTCTCAGAAGAAGCTGTTTTCGAATTTGCACACAACGGAACTTAATGCACAAAGATGGGAACAGATTTGGTGGGAGGTACTGAGGATTGAATCCAGGGGTATTCTACTTCCATGCTACAGCCTTTGCCTTATTTATTTATTTATTTATTTATTTATTTATTTATTTATGGGTCTGGGGATGGAACCCAGGGGCATTCGACCTCTGAGCCACACCCTCAGCCCTATCTTTTAGTCTCTTTTATTTTTTTAAACAGGGTCTCACTAAGTTGCAGAGGGCCTCACTAAGTAGCTGAGGCTGTCCACAAACTGTGATCCTCCGGTCTCAGCCTCCAGAATGCTGGGATTAAAAGCTTGCACCACCATGCCCGGCTTTTATTTTTTATTTTGAAACAGGATCTAATTAATTTGCTGAGGCTGGCCTTGATTCTGCAACCCTCCTGTCTCAGCCTCCCAAGTACTGGGGTTACAGGCGTGAGCCACTGCATTCAGCTTGAAATTGTTTAACTCATCTTCTGTTTAATGGGCACTTGCTAGAAAAGAAATTACTCACACTGTTAAAGGGAAGTCATCTCTGAATCCATGCATCTCTCCATTCTTTCTTGGTTCTCTTCTGGTACTTTTATTTTCCTTTTTTTTTTTTTTTTTTTTGCAGTACTGGGGATGGAACCCAGGGGCATTCTTCCTCCAAGCTACACTCCCAGTACTATTTTTTAGTCTTTATTTTGAAACAGGGTCTCACTGAGTTGCAAAGGGCCTCACTAAGTAGCTGAGGCTGTCCGTGAACTGTGATCCTCTGTCTCAGCCTCCCGAATGCTGGGATGACAAGCGTGCTTTCCTGGCACTCTTATCTCCCCTTTGCTTCCACCCATTATTAGGTTTTGTAATGGGTTTTCCCATCTCTGTTTCCCCCAGCACCCTGTAAGTCCCTACAAAGGACTTACAAAGATTGACTGTATCATACTTATCTTCGCCACATTTAGCATAATTGTTCAAATATTCAGTTGATGAAAAAATCTAAATGTGCACCAACAATTAGATACTGTAGAATGATTTGCTTTCATGAAGAAAATGTGACTCTATTTGTATTGACATGACATTATGTCCAATATACATTATTACTAAAATATCAAGTGGCGAGACAATATGAGCAGTTTAATTCCTTCTGATAGTATATATATGGACTTCTTTTCTGTAATGTAATATATATGGACTTTTTTCAAAGAGTCTCTTTGAAAATAAATTTTTTTGTATGTGTGGTACTGGGGATTGAACTCAGGGAAAGTCTACCTCCCAGCTACACCTCCAGACCTTTTTATTTTTTATTTTTATTTTTTTGCTTTAAAACAGGGTCATTCAGCTGGGCGTGGTGGCACACGCTTGTAATCCCCGCGCTTGGGAGGCGGAGACAGGAGGATCACGCAGGTTCGAAGCCAGCCTCAGCTACTGAGTGAGGCTCTCAGCAACTTAGTGAGACCCTGTTTCCAAATAAAATATAAAAATAGGTCTGGGAGTATAACCCGGAGGTAGAAAAGCCTCTGGGTTCCACCCCCAGTACCACAAAAAAAGAAAAAATGTAAAAGAAAACTGCATACAGTAAATGGAGCCATGAAACATTTTGCTAATATTGACTATGCTTTATGCCATCAAAATATCTCAACAAATATGAAAAGATTGAAATTATATATACTATATTCTCTTACTCTAATACACTTTCATGGGAGCCAATAATCAATGACAAAAAGAAAACTATAAAATCCCCTGCTTTGGGAATTTTTTTTTCCCGTTGCACACATCATTTCTTCTGCCATTCTATACTGCTGAAATCTAACTTGGTGTTTAAAATTCAGGCCCTACCAAGGGCATACTTGTGTTTTTGTTTTGTTTGTAGTACCACCTAGCTACACTCCAAACCCTATTTATTTTTTTATTTATTTTGTGGTACTGATGATTGGAGCCAGGGGCATTCTACCTCTAAGCTACACCCCCAAACTTTTTCTTTCTTTCTTTCTTTCTTTCTTTCTTTCTTTCTTTCTTTCTTTCTTTCTTTCCTTATTTATTTATTTTGGTGGTACTGGGGGTGGAACCCAGAGGCTTTCTACCTCCGGGCTATACTCCCAGACCTTTTTATATTTTATTTGGAAACAGGGTTTCACTAAGTTGCTGCAAGCCTCACTGAGTAGCTGAGGCTGGCTTCGAACCTGTGCAATCCTCCTGTCTCAGCCTCCCAAGCACAGGGATTATAAACGTGCGCCACCACGCCCAGCCTATTTTTTTGTTTTAAATAGTCTTGCTAGGTTACTGAGAGTCTAGCTAAGTTGTTGAGGCTTTCCTTGAACCTGTGATCCACCTGTATCTGCCTCGCGAGTAATGGGATTACAAGCATGAACCACCACACAGGGCCACCCCAAACCCTTTTAATTAATTAATTTTTGTGGTACTGGGGATTGAACCCAGGGGAGTTCTACCTATGACCTCTACCCATAGCCCCATTTAATTTTTAATTTGAGACAAGGTCTCATTAGGTTGCTGAGGAATCTAAGTTGCTAAGGCTAAGCCTCCCAAGTAATGGGATTATAGACATGGATTACCATGCCCAACTATCCAACATTTTTTTGTGTGTGTGGGTCTGGGGATGGAACCCAGGGGCATTCTGCCTCCGAGCTACACCCCCTGCCCTATTTTTTTTTTATTTTGAAACCGGGTCTCACTGAGTTGCAGAGGGCCTCACTTAGTAGCTGAGGCTGTCCGCGAACCACGATCCTCCGGTCTCAGCCTCCCAAATGCTGGGATTACAAGCGTGCGCCACCACGCCCGGCTAACATTTTTTATTTTTTTATTTTTTATTTATTTATTTTGTGTGGTAATGGGGTTGGAACTTAGGGGCTTTTCTACCTCCAGGCTATACTCCCAGACTTATTTTATAATTTATTTGGAAACAGGGTCTCACTAAATTGCTGATAGCCTCACTAAGTAGCCGCGGCTGGCTTTGAACCTATGCAATCCTCCTGACTCAGCTACTTTGAGGCCCTCTGCAACTCAGTGAGACCCGGTTTCAAAATAAAGAATAAAAACTAGGGCAGGGGGTGTGGCTCAGAGGCTGAATGCCCCTGGGTTCCATCCCCAGACCCACAAAATAAAATAAATAAATAAATAAATAAAAAGGGAAAGGAGAGTCAGAAACACCACTATAAACGGGCCTGTACTTCCAGTACTTAAGAGGCAGACACAGGAGGATCGCAGGTTCAAGACCAGCCTCAGCAACTTAGCCAAGAATCTCAACAACCTAGCAAGATCCTGTTTCAAAATAAAAGTAAGCCGGGCGTGGTGGCGCACGCTTGTAATCCCCGCGCTTGGGAGGCGGAGACAGGAGGATCGCGGAGGTTCGAAGCCAGCCGCGCTGGCGTAAGAGACCCTGTTTCAAAAATATAAAATAGGTCTGGGAGCGTAGCCCGGAGGTAGAAGGGCTTCCAGGAACCCCAGTACCACCAAAAAAAAAAAAAATAAAAAAAAATAAAAGTAAAATAGAACTGCGGGTATAGCTTCCTCTGGGTTCAATTTCCAGTACAAAATGAAACAAAGAAACAAACAAACAAAAACCACCACTATGCATGCAAGATAACTATATTTTAGGAAGGTTAAAGATGGTCCCAAGATCCAAGAGCTGATGGTAAGTAGTAGGAATGGAATTGAAACTGAGTTTGACTCAGTAGTCCATGACCTTAAAAGCCTGCTATTCCTTCCTTCTGTCCGTATTATCAGCTTGTGGGCTGTATGTGTGGTGGGGAGGAGGGTCAGCTACTTTTGACTCCTTTATGAAGACAAAAAGACTGAGCCACTCCTGGAACCAATGTCTCTGACCTCCCAGCTCTTCCCAGTAGACCCCATGATAAGTCTTCGTAATTCAAGAAGGCTTTGCTGTCCCCGTCTCAGAGCTTTCTTCATAACAAAGGTCTACTCTCTAGTAGAATATTTTTTACCAGAGCTTTGCTCAGAATTGTGCTGGAATGAGTATTACACATCTCCATCATCCAATACGCTTCCTGGGTCACCTCAGTGGAGGTTAGAAGATGTACAAAAAGATACTTATGCCCGGCCTTAGCAACTAGGCTCTTAGCAACTTAGTGAAACTCTGCTTCCAAATGAAAAATACAGCAGGAAAAGCCAGGTGTGGTGGCACAGGCTTGTAATCCCAGCATTTGGGAAGCTGAGACAGAAGGATCGCAGTTCGCAGACAGCCTCAGCTACTTAGTGAGGCCCTTTGCAACTCAGCGAGACCTTGTTTCAAAATCAAGAATAAAAATAGGGCTGGAGGTGTAGCTCGAAGGTAGAATGCCCCTGGGTTCAATCCCCAGTGCCACAAAAATAAATAAATAAATAAATAAATAAATGAATAAATAAATGAATAAATAAATAAAATAGGACTGGGATAGTGAAGCTCAGAGAGAGAATGCTCCTGAGTTCAATCCCCAGTATACAGACATACACACACACTATTTTTTAGTTTTTGGCCTGAAGTCACAGGCCAAAAACTAAAAAATGGAGATTTAATTGGAAGATTAAATCCTTCTCCCCTTCTCCCACACCTTACCACTACACTATTAAGACTCTAGCATGAAGCCAGGTACAGTGGCCCGCACCATATGATCCAGCTTTCCGCTCCTGGGTATCTTTCCAAAGGGACCGAAATCAGAAAATTATAGTAATACATGCATATCCACATGTGTATAGCAGCACAATTCACAAAGCCAAATTATGGAACCAAAGCAGGTGTCCATCAATAGCTGAATGGGTAACAAAATTATACACAGAATGGAATTCTATTCGACAATCAAGAAGAAAAAAATTATGTCATTTGCAGGAAAATGGATGAGCCTCAAAGACATTATGTTAAGTGAGATTAGCCAGTCACAGGGAATGAAGGCTCATAAGTTTTCTCTCTTATGTGGAAGCTAGGGAATAATTGGGATACAAGAGGAACTTTAGACAATAGAGGAGAAGCCCCAGTGGAGCCAGGGAGGTGGTCTAGGAAAGGGGAGAGGGGAGATGGAGGATCAATGAAGGAATCACTTCTATTGATGTTGAGTACATATGTGAGAATATCAGTGTCAATCTCAATATCCTCTATGGAGAAGGGGAGAGAGTGGGAGGAAGCCAGGGAAAAGCCCACAAGCTTTGTGCATGTGTGTCGCTATCACTGCAAACTGCCTTATGATGTCAGACTACGGTGCATCGATAAAAGTACAAAAATATCAGAAAGGAAAAGTGGGGTTATTCTACTGATCCCAGACATTAAGAGGATAGTGAAGGAACACTGAACAATTCTGTTCCCACACAGTGTATGTGTGTGTGTGTGTGTGTGTGTGTGTGTGTGTGTGTGTTGCTGGGGATGAAACCCAGGGGCATTCTACCTTCCAGCTACACTCACAGCTGGATTTTTATTCTTTATTTTGAAACAGGGTCTCATTAAGTTGCAGAGGGCCTCACTAAGTAGCTAAGGTTGGCCGTGAACTCGCAATCCTCCTGTCTCAGTCTCCCAAGTTCTGGGATTACAAGCGTGTGCCACCATGCCCGGCCCCACATTTGTTAATATACATAAAATGTGTCCCTTCCTTAAAAGATAGATTTAAAAAAAATTTTTTTTGCAGATCTGAGAATGGAACTCAGGGGCATTCGCCCTCCGAGCTGCATCCCCTGCCCTATTTGTTTATTCATTATTTTTAAACGGGGTCTCACTAAGTTGCAGAGGGCCTCACTAGCTGAGGCTGTCTGCGAACCACAAGGTCTCAGCCTCCCAAATGCTGAGATTACAAACATGTGCCACCACGCCTGGCTGACAGATTATGAAAATTTACACAAGAAGCAAATAATCTGAATAGCCTTACATCTATTAAATAAATTCAATCGATAAATAATAACCTGTCACAAATACATGTCATTGAACATTTAAACAATAGAATAAAGCCACATGGTGGCACACACTTGTAATCCCAGTACTTAGGAGGCTGTGACAGGAGGATCACAGGTTCAGAGTCAGCCTCAGCAATTCAGTGGGGCTCTCAGCAGCCTAGCGAGACCCTGTAACGGGTCCAGCCCGTCAGCGGTGGGGCTTAGCGGGAAGGAGAGTGCTGACGGCCCGAACAGCAACACACGAGTCGGGAGACGTGTCGAGCAGAATCTCATTTATTTCTCTCAAGCAACCCAATTTAAAGCAAAAAACTCCAAGGGGGATTTCCAACAGGAAACTATTCTAACCTATCAAGCTAAAGGTCACTCTTGCATGCGCAAAGCACATAACTTGCAGCCAATCATTATCCAATGCACGAGGGGTTCCCGAGCACGGAAGCATTATTTGAGCCAATAAGGCTCAACATTACCAAATTGGGTTAGCGGGGGCAAGGGGAGTAGTTACGCCCTCCGTATCCGCTCGGCGCTACATGTTGCCGATTCATCAGAAGTTCTGTCAGGCAGTTGTGCAGACCCCAACAACCCTGTTTAAAAAATAAATAAATAAATAGCCCAGCGTGGTGGCACTCGCTTGTAATCCCAGCATTTGGGAGGCTGAGATAGTAGGATCACGGTTCGCAGACAGCCTCAGCTACTACTTAGTGAGGCCCTTTGCAACTCAGTGAGACCCTGTTTCAAAATAAAGAATAAAACATAGGGCTGGAGGTGTAGCTCGGAGGTAGAATGCCGGTGGGTTCCATCCCCAGTACTGCAAAAAATAATAAATAAATAAATAAATAAATAAATAAATAAATAAAAGCTGGGTATGGTGGTACATGCTTGTTATCCCAGTACTTGGGAGGCTGAGACAGGAGGATCACAGATCCAAGGACAGTCTCAGCAATCTAGTGAGACCTTGTTTCAAAATAAAAATAAAATAGGGCTGGGGGTGTATCTTGGAGATAGAATGCCCCTGGGTTCAATCCCCAATACAAAAAAATTACAAAAATTAAATAAAATAAGGCTGGGGTGTATCTTAGAGGCAGAATGTCTCTGCATTCAATCCCTAGCACCATACACACACAAAAGAAAGAAATAATGACAATTTTCCACAATCTCTCTCATAAAATAAAAGGAGAAAGAACTTTCAGACACACTTCCAGGCAAGAATTACTGCAATCCCCAAAGCAGATAGAGACATTTCAAGAGAGGCAAACTACAGGTCAATATCTATCATGAAAACAGATACAAAAATCCTCATATAGTACTGGCAAATAAATTCTAATATTGTATAAATATTTATGAAAAGCTTATTTAAGAAAGGCATGGTGAAACACCCTTGTAATCCCAGTACTTGGGAGGCTGAGACAGAAGGTTTGCAGGATCGCTGCCAGCCTCAGCAAGTAGTGAGACTTACAGCAACGTAGCAAGACCCTGTTTCAAAATAAAAATAAAATAGGGCTGAGAGTATAGCTTGGAGGTAGAATGCCCCTGGGTTCAATCCCTAGTACTACACACACACACACACACACACACACACACACACACATACACACACACACACACTTGTACAACAGTTGGAAATCAGTCAACATAATCTTCTATATTAGATTATTTTGTTTGTGTATATGTGTCACTAGAGGTTGGATTCAGTGGTATTTTATCTCCAAACTATACCCAGCCCTATTATTATTATTATTATTATTATTATTATTATTATTATCATCATCATCATCATCATTATTTTGTGGGTCATTCGACCTATACCCCAGCCCTCTTTTTTATTCTTTATTTTGAAACAGGGTCTCACTAAGTTGTGGAGGGCCTCACTAAGTAGCTGAGGCTGGCCACAAACTACGATCCTCCTGTCTCAGCCTCCTGAATGCTAGGATTACAAATGTGCGCCATCACGCCCGGCCCATTTTATTTTTTTGTTTTGAAATAGTTCTTGCTAGGTTGCTAGGTGGCTAAGAGCCTCGCTTTGTTGCTATGGCTGGCTTCGAACCCGCGATCCTCTTGTCTCAGCCTCCCAAGTAGTGGGATGGCAAGTGTGTGAGATTAAGCCTGGCTGACCCTACGTCTCAAGTGTGGACTGCCAGTAGTGACTATTCCAATGTACATTTTGGAAATGAAGAAATATATTTAATTGAATCATGGAGAATCCTGACAAACACTACCTCAGCCAAGTGAACAAATTGACATCAACAATGGTAAGTAATGTCGATAGTACGTACCCTTTATTTATTTTAATTATTTTTCAGCACTGGGGATGGAACCCAGGGGCATTCTACCTTCGAGCTACACCCCCAGCCCTATTTTCTATTCTTTTTTTTTTTTTTTTTTTTTTTTTTTTGTGTGTGTGTGTGTGTGTAGTACTGGGGGTGGAACCCAGGGGCTTTTCTACCTCCGGGCTATACTCTCAAACCTATTTATATTTTATTTGGAAACAGGGTCTCACTAAGTTGCTGAGAGCCTCACTCAGTAGCTGAGGCTGGCTTTGAATCTGTGCGATCCTCCTGTCTCAGCCTCCCATGCACTAGGATTACAAGCGTGCGCCACCACGCCTGGCTATTCTTTATTTTTTGAAACAGGGTCTCACTGAGTTGCGAAGGACCTCACGAAGTAGCTGAGGCTGTCCATGAACCCTGATCCACCTGTCTCAGCCTCCCAAATGCTGGGATTACAAGCGAGCGCCACCACGCCCGGTTTATGTACCCTTTATTGGAGTGCTATGGACCAAACCTAGGGCCTTGTGCATGCCAGGGAAGCACCCTGTACTAAGCTCTGTCCACAGCCTAGTATGTACCTTTGAGAACTGTGTTTTACCTCAATGGCTGTATTCCCCCAAACACATATGCTTGTGTAATTATGAAAAAGATAAAGCCAACCGAAATTGCGGGGCATGAAATAGCTGACCAATACTTCTCAAAAGGGTTGAGCTAGGCGTGGTGAGGCACATTTGTAATCCCAGCATTCAGGAGGCTGAGACCGAAGGCTCACGGTTCACAGACAGCCTCAGCTACTTAGTGAGGCCCTCTGCAACTCAGTGAGACCCGGTTTCAAAATAAAGAATGAAAAATAGGGCAGGGGGTGTAGTTCAAAGGTAGAATGCCCCTGGCTTCCATCCCCAGACCTGAAAAAATAAAGTATTGTGGTAACCTGGATGGGATGCTGGAATAGAAAAGGGACATCAGGGGAAATCTGAATAAAGTATGTACTTTAGTTAAAAATAAGGTATTAGAAGCCAGGCAAGATTACACACCTATAATCCCAGTACTTAGGAGCCTGAGACAGGAAGATTGCAGGTTCGAGGCCAGCCTCAACAATTATTTAGTGAGACTCTCAGCAATCCAATTACAACCGTATTTCAAAAGAAAAAATAAGGGCTGGGGGTGTAGCTTGGAGGTAGAACACCCCTGGATTTATCCCCAGTACAAAAAGAACAAAACCAAAAACAGTATCAGTAGTGGTTTATAACAAATGTAATATACTAATGTAAGACATTAAAAATGGGGGAAGCCCTGCCGGGCGTGGTGGCGCACACTTGTAATCCCAGCGCTTGGGAGGCTGAGACAGGAGGATCGCACAGGTTCGAAGCCAGCCTCAGCTACTTAGTGAGGCTCTCAGCAACTCAGTGAGACCCTGTTTCCAAATAGAGTATAAAATAGGGCTGGAGTATAGCTTGGAGGTAGGAAAGCCCCTGGGTTCCACCGCCAGTACCACCAAAAAAAAGAGAGAGAGAGAGAGAGAGAGAAAAGAAAGAGTGGGAAGTCAGGAGAGCTTCGTAGTTGGGAGGCTGAGTAGGAGGATAACAAGTTGACAGTCTCAACAATTTATAGAGGCCATCTGCAACTTTGCAAGACTCTTCAAAATTTTAAAAAGTAATAAAATAAAATAGGGCTGGGGGTGCAATCCAGAGGTAGAATGCCCCTGGGTTTCCCAGTACACCCCCCAAAAGAATATGGGATAACAAGTATGGAGTATATACAAACTCTTTATTATCTTTACAATAATTCTAAATCTATAACTTTTCCTAGGGAAACGCTTATTGAAAAATACTGTTAATAGTTGGGTATAGTGGTACGCACCTATAACCCTAGTCATTAGGAGGTTGAGATAGGAGGATCACAGGTTCGAGGCCAGCCTCAGCAACCTAGTGAGACCCTGTATCAAAATAAAAAATTAAGCCAGGCGTGGTGGCACATGCCTGCAATCCTAGTACTTGGGAGGCTGAGACAGGAGGATCGCAGGTTCAAGGACAACCTCAGCAAGTAGTGAGACTCTCATCAACCTAGGGAGACCTATAAAATAAAATAAAAGAGCTAGGGGTATAGATGGGAGGTAGAATGCCCCTGGGCTCAATCTCCTGTACCACACATACACACAAAAAATATATAAAAATTTTAAAAAGGGCTGGGGTATAGCTTGGAGGTAGAATGTTCCTGAGTTCAATCCCCAGTATAAAATAATAACAATAACAATCCTCAGTACAAAGACAAAAAAAAAGGGGAAACATTGTAACCACCTGGGCATGGTGGTATATACTGGTAATCCCAGTACTTGGGAGACTGACACAGGAGGATTGCAGATTTGAAGCCAGCCTCAGAAACTTAGACTCTCATCAACCTAATGAGACCATTTCAAAACAAGACATTTGCCGGGCGTGGTGGCGCACGCTTGAAAACCCAGCATTCAGGAGGCTGAGACCAGAGGATTGAGGTTCATGGACAGCCTCAGCTACTTAGTGAGGCCCTCTGCAACTCAGTGAGACCCGGGTTCAAAATAAAGAAAAAAAATAGGGCAGGGGGTGTAGCTCAGAGGTCAAATGCCCCTGGGTTCTATCCCCAGACCCGCAAAAAACAAACAAAAAAAACACAAGACATTAAAAAGGGCTGAAGATGTAGCTTGGAGGTAGTGTCCCTGGGTTCAGTCCCCAGCACCACGCACACACACAATTATAGGCAAATAAAAGGCTACTGAAGAAGTGTGTTTGTGTGTGCGTGGGGTAGAGTCACATGGGAAGAGGATTCTGTTGAAATGGTAGGGCAGAGCTTAACAGAAATTTCTGGGGAGCCAATTCCTGAGCAAAATGTGTCAGCAGTTAAGAGATTACAAGTGAGATTAGCACAGCATCTGCTCACTCCAATTTTATTTTTTTCCTGGTTCGTTCTCCAGTATCTGAAAAGCCCATGGAGACTGCTATATGCAGAAACACGAAAAGCATGTTTTTATGAATTTTATAAATTCACAAAATTTTTTATAAATTTTATGAATTTTCTGAAGGTGTGGTTTTATGAATTTTAGATAGCATCGAGACCCACGAGACAACTGGGTACTACTCATGTGGGTTAAGGTAACTTTATTGTAGGTAAAGAGGAATTCTCCACCCTCTCGTTGACACAGTGTTGGTTTAATTCATCATGGTCTCTCGCCCACCAGCAGCAGGCACTTTGCGGGTGGGGGTTGCAGGATCCATGAGAAGAGCCGTAGTACCCAGGAGACAGAGCATTAGCCACGGGAAGGAGGCACACGCCACTCCGCTGCCTGGACTTATTCCTGGGCACAGGTGAGACTTCCCTCCGCCCATCCCCCAAGTATCTGATGGAACAGTAGTTCTGCTTGTGCAGGGGAGAGGGGTGGGAGCCAGTCCAATACACACCTCACACATCCTCTGTATCTAATTTAATCTCCTCTACAGCCCTGGCAAGCAAATTTCATCCCCATTTCATGACTGATAAAGTTGTCCCTTGAAGCAATGGATCTGTTGTACCCTTAAGGTTGATTCCTCCAGCATGGAGTCCCAGGGGGTAATGAAACCTTTACCTCCTGACTACCAAGTATTTTAAGCGTCTCCACTGCATTTATAACCTTACTGCGCGGTTCCTTTGCTTGTGTTATTTTCCTGCTTGTTCTCTTTGATTGTTTTTATGATAAAGGTAATCTGTGTTTTTAAGAAACAGTGGACAGATGGACAACAACGAAAGGAACAGCAAAACAAAATGACCCACAATTAACTGCTGTTAATCTTTCAGTGAATACAACTTTCAGAGTTGATTTCTCTACACGGTTTACTGGGGAAATATTGTTGGAGTTTTACAGAAGCCGGCTGATGCCATTTACATGGTTCTGCAAGTTGTGTTTTTTTAAAGTTGTACAATGCACTGTGATTATAGTTTCCATGCAGCGAAGGAAAATCTGCTACCAAAACTTAGAAGGTTGCAGTGAGTAAAGGAGGAATGCCTAAAGCAGAGTATTAGCATAGGTTAAAGCCCCATGGCCTGGCGAATGGCTGCCAGGGGCACTACACGTAAGGAATGTCTTCAAGGTCCCTTCGCGGGGCCCTGCAGCCACCCCTGAATTCCCTTGGGCCCCGTGGGTAGAAGGGGTCCTGTAAATTTCTTTGCATCCACAAAAGCTTCCCTAGTTTCTGTCTACTTTTCCTCATGTCATCCTTTACCTTTGCCATATTATCAAATTCCCTTATCATCTCGTCATTGCTAAAATTCATATCATGTATGGACTCTTTATATGCCTTAATGTAGTGGACCAGCCCCCTGTCGGTTTTTCTTTTGGCTTTCCTGGGTCCGTCATCCTCAGCCGAGCGCTTTGCGGTGGCCCTTACTTCACTCTCGGGCTGGCCCTCCCTCTCTGGCTTTATCCCATCCTTCAGCATTTCCTCGGCTTCCGCCTTTCCCTCCTTTTCTGCCATTTCCTTGTCTTTCAGAGTGCAAGCTACTTCTGCCTTTCCCTCTTCCTGTGGCTGTTCTTCATGTTCCCGCTCTCCTTGATTCGAAGATATTCGTATTCCTTCATTTGCACTGGAGACTTCTTCCATGTCGAGATTTCCCCTCCTTTTCCTGTGGGGGGTAGGGGTGGAGAGAAGAGGAGACAAAGAAGAGACTTGGGAGACCGAGGGCGAAAGGGTGGAAGGCAGTTCCCAGGGCACTCGCATCCCGCCCTTGGGAGGGTCCCCTAGGCTGGCCCTGCCCTCCAAGCGTCCCTCGGCCCCGCTCCTCCCTCGCGGGAGCCCACCTGGCCGGCCAGACCCTGCCACCTGGTCCAGGGCGCTGAGCGCGGCCAGGTGCGCCTGCCCCCTGCGGCGGCGGTGGGTGGGGGGTGGGGCGGCAGCGTCCCGCCCGGGCCGGGCACCCCGCGCACTCTCGGCCCTTGGGGGTCCCTGCCACGCTCTCGCCCTTCCACTGACCTGCAGGGATTCTGCGCTGACTGCTTCTCCTTTTCGGGCTTCGTAGGGCGCAGGAAACAACAGACGCGCAGACCTGCAGACAGGCGGGACACACAGGGGCGAGGGCTGCGCGCTCAGTGCGCTTGCAGGACTCGGGTCCGGGACCTCCTCACCCAACCTTCTCCTCCGCCATCCCCTCCCGCACCCCAGCCGCCATTTCTTTTCCAGTCTCGGGCGCCAGATTCTAATGTTTCCAAACTACGTTTGGATCTCTATGTCCACCTCCCCTGGAGGCAACTCACGTCTCCGCCTTTCAGGGTCAATATTTTTCTCTACGTACGGAATGGAAGAGGGGCTTAGTTCCACTATTTCACTGCTGGGGCGCTTCCAGGCTCACCATCTCCGACTCCAAAATGGACGGAGGGCAGAGGAGGTGCCTAGAAATCCGGCATGGATACTTGGGGTATCCGCCTTCACTACCCTCTTCCCGCAGCTTGCATGCCCCGCTTCAGCCACTCTTTTCCCACTACCATCGCAGAGTGCGCTCGGGCCAACTCCCCTCGACCCCGACCGCACCTCCCACTTTCCCCTCTGCCATACCTGCGCCCCCTCCTCCACCCCTTCGTTCGGCTGGCAGCGTGTACGGCTCTCACACTGACCTGAAAGAAGCTGGAGCAACAATTTGGAGCCCAGGGACCAGAGAGGATGGCTCCCGGACCGCTTCGGAGGGAGGGCGGGCGGGCACCGGGACTGGCAGGTCACGTGCCCCAGCCCCGGCGTCCCACCCCCCACACCCCGCCCACTAGCTGGCGCAGGCTACCCACCACCTTTTCTGAGCAGGTACCCCTCACCTGAGCCCCTTTTGTCCTTTTCCTCCAGAGAAAAAGTTGGCCAAAGAAGGAATTTGCATGAAAACCGTAAGATTTTCTTTTCTGGGTTGGACGGTCCGAAGGAGTCTTTACAATTGGCTTTCAAGAAAGTACACCTACTCCATTGAATAGTATAGATGGTTCAACATGGTGTGGGGAATCGAATGTGGCACTTCAGAAAAGAATGTAGGAAATTTCCTCCCCAGTAATGGAAATTTCCCTTTTCTTGACAGGCAGCAACGAATCATCTCATGAATAAAAATGAAATGGTATTCGAAAGCGAATAAAAGAATGACTGACTTATCTTAAATGAGAGGCTGAATACACAACGGTTAATGAACAGACCGTCTATGACAATAGATCCCTGGTCCACAAGCATTGCATCAAGCAGCCCAGGCTCCAAGCACAGCCAGGATTTAAATAAAGCCGGATTGCCAGCCTCCCCACTTATCGCCTGAGATCAACAAGAAAAAGCCAAATATGTAAACACGTGCCACTAACAAGTGACACAGAGTGCGGTGCTTCTATCTGACCTGCCCCCGGCTTCCAACAAACTCCAATCAGATTATACCTGAAGTCTTCTGTGTGTGTGTGTGTGTGTGTGTGTTTTCTCCTCTAGCGATGCTTTCCCACTCCGCAGCCTGCTATTGAATCTCTGCCTAACCCAATGCTGGTGGCTGACTTCCCTGCTATATAACAAGCTGGGAATAAGTAGACACCGTTTGTTCTCATATGGATAGTCTCCCATTATCTCCCCATAAGCTTTCGGTGTGGAACGCTTCTAAATATATAATAGCAAAGAGATGAACAATTGGGAAAAATGTTCGTAGATTTGATTACCTGAAAAATATGTAACAGATTTGGTGAGGAACTTTTCCCCGTACCACTCTCCACATATATATATATATATATATATATATATATATATATATATATATTTTTAGTACTGGGGGTGGTACCCAGGGGCTTTTCTACCTCTGGGCTATACTCAAGGACCTATGTTTATGCTTTATTTGGAAACAGGGTCTCACTAAGTTGCTGAGAGCCTCACTAAGTAGTTGAAGCTGGCTTTGAACCTGTGCAATCCTCCTGTCTCAGCCTCCCAAATACTGGAATTACAAGCTTGTAATCCATACCTGGCTCCACTCCCCATTCTTAGAACTGAGGTTAGGGGATTGGACCCAGGGGCATTCTGTCTCCAAGTTACAACCCAGCCCTTTTAATTTTTATTTTGGAACAGGTGTCACTAAGTTGCTGGAGTTGGCCTCAAACCCATGATCCTTTGGGCTCAGCCTCCCAAGCACTGGGATTACAAGTGTGTGCTACCATGAAGACTTTCCCTTGCTTTTGTTGTGTGTAATAGTAAAATTTTTCTGAAGGTCAATTTTGTTTAAAAATAAAAATATTTGACCAATGCATGGTGGTACACACTTGTAGTCCTGAGGGAGGCTGAGACAGGAAGATCACAGGTTCCTGGCCAGCCTCTGCTACTTAGTAAGGTCCTCAGCAACTTAATGAGGCCCTGTTTCAAAAAAAAAAAAAAAAAAAAAAAAAAAAAGCCGGGCGTGGTGGCAAACGCTTGTAATCCCAGCATTTGGGAAGCTGAGGCTGAGACAGGAGAATCATGGTTCACGGACAGCCTTAGCCACTTAGTGAGGCCCTCTGCAACTTAGTGAGACCCTGTTTCAAAATAAAGAATACAAAATAGGGCTGGGGGTGTAGCTTGGGTGGTTGAATGGCCCTGGATTCCAACCCTAGACCCGCAAAAATAAATAAATAAATAAATAAATAAATTGCCATAGTAATTATTTATTTAGCATGTATTCTTTGCTAGTACTGGAGCTATAATTACTTTTTTGGGGTCAGTGTATAATAGAAAAAATAGAATATCACAAGTGTTCCTCAATAAAAATTTACTTACATGATCTTCTTAGTGTAGTGTAATCCATTTACCCTGGTTATGTTTGGGAATTTGGTTAATGTTGTTGATTTGTTTTGTTTTGTTTTGTTTTGCGGGTCTGGTGATGGAACCCAGGGGCATTCAACCTCTGAGCTATACCCCCTGCCCTATTTTTTATTCTTTATTTTGAGACAGGGTCTCACTAAGTTGCAGAGGGCTTCATTAGGTAACTGAGGCTGTTCACAAACCGCGATCTTCCAGTCTCAGCCTCTCAAATGCTGGGATTACAGGTGTGCGCCACCACGCCCGGCTTGTAGTTGTAGTTTGAACCTTGAATGTCCCCAGAAGTTCATGTGTTGAAGGCTTGGTGCCCAATGCAGCAGTGTCAAAAGGTGTGATGCCTTTATTTTGCTTTGTTCTTTAAATTTTTTTTTATTGATGCATTGTAGTCATACATCTTTTTTAAAAAATTTTATTGGTACATTATATTCATACATTATATCGGGGTAAAAAATTTGTGTGAACATGCATGTACACATCATTGATTTAACCCCTACTCAATTCCCACCCCATTCTCTCCCCATCCCTCCTTCCCCTTCTTGGCTTAGTGGTTGACTTCGATATGTTTAAGTACTTTGTGTGTTTTAGAGATTTTCCTTCTTTCCCCCCTGTAGTCATACATCTTAATGGAGTACAAGATGGTGGAAGCATACATCCACACATCACTCATTTAGCTCTTCCCCAATTCCCATCTCATTCCCTCCCCCTCCCTCCTTTTTTTTTTTTTTTTTTGTGGGTCTGAGGATGGAACCCAGGGGCATTCAATCTCTGAGCTAAACCCCCAGCCCTATTTCTTTATTTTGAAACAGGATCTCACTCACTAAGTTGCGGACGGCCTCACTAAGTAGCTTAGGCGATCCTCCTGTCTCAGCCTCCCAAATGCTGTGATCACAAGTGTGAGCCACTATGCCTGGCTCCCCCTCCCTCCTTCTCATGTTTGACTTAGTAATTGACTTTGATATGTTTGTGAATGTACATCAGGTGCATTAGGGAATTTCTCTCTCTCCTTTCTCATCTCTCTTGGTTAGGTCCCCTTATTTGCTTATCTCTGGTTTCTCCTCCCTCATCTAGAGTTCCTCCAAGACCCTTTTTCTCCCTAGCTTCTGCATATTAGGGAGAGCATCTGATTTCTTACTTTTTGTGACTGACTAATCTCACTTAGCATAATGTCCTCCAGTTCCATCCATTTCCCTGAAAATGATGTAATTGAGTTTTTTTTGATGGCTGAGTAAAATTCCATTGTGTACATATCTCATAGTTTTATAATCTATTCTTCTGTTGATGAACATCTTGCCTGGTCTCATAATTTGGCAGTTGGGTGGGATACCTTTGGAGGTGACTAGATCACAAAGGCTCTGGCCTCACAAAAATGGATTAATTCATTTATAGATCGATAGTCTAACCAGCAGTTGGGAGGTAGTGGAAACTTTAAGAGCTGGGCCTAGTTGGAGGAAGTAGATTACTTGGGGCATCACCTTGAAGAGGATATTTGTCTGGGGACCTTTCATTTTTCTCTTTTTCTCTTTGCTTACTGGCTGTCATGAGGTGAGCATCTTTGTTCCACCATATACTCCCCACCAAGATGTTCAGCCTTATCCCAGGCCCAGAGAAATAGAGCCAAGAAACATGGATTGAAACCTCTGAAACCATGAACCCAAATACATCTTTAGATTTTTCCTCCTTTTGATTTTTCTCAGGTATTTGATCACAGTCATGGAAAACTAACCAACAAAGTTTATGCAAATAAGTAATCATTAGCCGGACGTGGTGGCGCACGCTTGTAATCTCATCCTTGGGAGGCTGAGACAGGAGGATCGCACAGGTTCGAAGCCAGCCTCAGCTACTTAGTGAGGCTCTCGGCAACTTAGTGAGACCCTGTTTCCAAATAAAGTAGAAAATAATTCCAAGAGTATAGCCTGGAAGTAGAAAGCCCCTGGGCTTCATATCCGGTACCACACACACACAAAAAAAAAAAAAAAAAAAAAGTGATCATTATATATTGGCACTTAATCACAGTAAAATAAGTAAATAGTTTTTTATTACTAATCCATCATTCCAATGAATGGTGGCACTATTATGGATTTACTGGGGACAGTCACAAGCATGAGGTCTTATGGGTCAGCCACAGAGTTGGCACCTTATCTCATCTGGTCTGCTATTTCACTTATGCCTAATGGGGACTTTAAATTACAAGGTACTAATGGGAAAAGTATTGTAAGAAGAATAAAACAGAGATCACAGAGGGACATGATAGTACAAGCCTGTAATCCCAGTACTGGTGAGGCTAAGACAGGAAGACTGCAGGTTCAAAACCAGCCTCAGCAATTTAGTGAGGCCTCGGCAACTCAGTGACACCCTATTTCAAAATAAATAATAAAAGGTAGGGCTGGAGGTGTAGCTCAAAGGTAGAACTCCCCTGGGTTCAATACCTAATGCCACAAAAAAAGAAAAGGAGAAAGAGAAAGCGGGCCATGTTGGCGCACACTTGTAATCCCAGTATTTGGGAGGCTGAGACAGGAGGATCGCGGTTCGCAGACAGCCTCACCTACTTAGGGAGACCCTTTGCAACTCAGTGAGACCCTGTTTTAAAATAAAGAATAAAAAAATAGGGCAGGTGGTGTAGCTTGGAGGCGGAATGCCCCTGGATTCAATCCTCAGTACTGAAAAAAAAAAAAAAAAAAAAGCTTCAAAAACTGGGCACAGTGATGCATGCCTATAATTCCAGACTTGGGAGACTGAAACAGGATCACAGGTTCCAAGGACAGTCTCAGCAACTTAACGAGGCCCTCTGCAATTTAGTGAGATTCTGTTTGTCTGGTGTAGATCAGAGAGAGAACCCTCATAGGTTCAATCCTCAGTACTAAAAAAAAATTACCCAGTCTTATGTATTTTGCTATAGCAATACAAACAAAATAAGACACCCAAATTATGTTAAAAGATGATGTTAGCCGGGCGTGGCGGCGCACTCTTGTAATCCCCGCACTTGGGAGGCGGAGACAGGAGGATCGTGCTGGTTCAAAGGCAGTCTCGCTGGCTTACGAGACCCTGTTTTCAAATAAAAACTATAAAATAGATCTGGGAGTGTAGCCCAGAGGTAGAAGGGTTTCCAGGAACCCCAGTACCACACACAAAAAAGATAATGTAGTATGTAAGAGATATGTCCACTTTTGTAGTCCTGGATTCATATCCTTAAATCACCATTATTCGAAGCAAAAGATTAAACAGTCAAAAAGCAATCAAATAACAAGTAATGAAGCCCACCAATTTTCTCTGCAGTCTCCAAGGCTAAACATCCCAGTAAAGCTCTTACTGGATCACGTGGCTCATGTCGCCACGCTCTGGGCTGTGTCTATGACTCAGGGGCAGCAAGACTTATTCGCTGAGCCAGTAGAGAGGGGAGCATAACTACTCTCATTGGATTCTCTTATTATTTAAGTCATGCACAAGTGCAGATTATTACATCTCGTGTTTTTTAGAAATGATAAGTTCCAGATTGGAAAAGAATACAATTGAATAAACTGAATGAAATAGAATAGTAATTTCAGAGTCACGGGAGCTTGGTAAGAATATTTTTTCTTGAGTGTGTGTGTGTGTGTGTGTGTATGTATGTGTGTGTGTGTTACTGGTCCTACCTCTGAGCTACAGCATAGCCTTTTTTATTTATTTATTTATTTTTAATTCTGAAACAGGTTCTAAGTTGCCAAGGTTGGTCTTATAATCTTTCTAGATCTTGGAATCCTCCTGTCTCAGTCTCCCAAGTATTGGGATTACAATCATGAGCCACCATGCCCTGCTGACTTCTGTTGTTCTTGTTGTTGTTGTACTGGGGATGGAACCCAGGGGCCTTCTACCTCTGGGCTACACCCCCAGACCTATATTAGTTTTCATTTCTAAGCAGGGTCTAAGTGTGGAGAGCCTCACTTAGTTGCTGAAGCTGGCTTTGAACTTGTGATCCTCCTGTCTCAGCCTCCCAAGTACCGGGATTACAAGTATGTGCCACCATGCCAGGATAAGACATTTTTAATGTATATATTCTGTAATGTTTGTTTCCATTATGTAGTAAAATGAGTTTGAAAAAGGTTATGGTATTTTCATTCTACTAACACTATTTTTCTCTTTTTCTTTTCTTTTTTTATTTTGTGGTACTGGGGATTGAACCCAGGGGCATTCTACCTCCGAGCTACATTCACAGCCCTATTTTTTATTCTTTTTTTTTTTTTTTTTTGGTGGTGGTACTGGGGTTCCTGGAAGCCCTTCTACCTCCGGGCTACACTCCCTTGAAACAGGGTGTCACTGAGTTGCAGGGGACCTCACTAAGTAGCTGAGGCTGTCTGAGAACCGCGATTCTCCTGTCTCAGCCTCCCGAATGCTGGCATTGTAAGCGTGCGCCACCATGCCCAGCTACTAACACTGTTTTCAATGGGTTCCTGCTTATATTATTTACACCAGGTAAAGCTGCTTCCCTTTAGTGTTTTTTTTGTTTGTTTGTTTTGCTTTGTTTTGTTCTTGAGTACTGAGGATCAAACCCAGGGTCTTCACATGCTAAGCAACTGCACAACCACTGACCCACAAGCTTAACCCTCCATTGGTCTTCTTTTGAAGACACAAAACTTAGTCTCTCTGCTCCTCATTCACCCACCAGGTCAAAAATCTGATGTAAGACGGGCGTGGTGGCGCACTCTTGGAATCCCCTCTCTTGGGAGGCGGAAACAGGAGGATTGCGCAGGTTTGAAGCCAGAAGCTCTGGCTTAAGAGACCCTGTTTCCAAATAAAATATTTTTTAAAAAATAGGTCTGGGAGTGTAGCCCGGAGGTAGAAGGGTTTCCAGGAACCCCAATACCACAAAAAAAAAAAAAAAAAAATCAGATGCAAGCTGTGTGTGTTGGCACAGGCTTGTAAACCCAGTACTTGGAGGCAGAAACAGGAGGATTGCAGGTTCGTCACCAGCCTCTCCAACTCCGTGAGACCCTGTTTTAAAATAAAAGAATAAAATAGGGCTGTGGGTATAGCTCAGAGGAAGTATGCCCCTGGGTTCTATCCCCAGTATCAGAAGAAAAAAAAAAATCAGATGTAATAGCCATGTGTGGTAACATATGCCTGTAATTCCAGTACTAGGGAGGCTGAGATAGGAGTATTGTAAGTTTAGACCAGCTGCGGCAAATTCAACAAGACCCTCGGCAACTTAGCAAGATTCCTTTTCAAAATTAAAGTAAGCCAGGTGTGGTGGCACACACCTGTAATCCTAGTACTTGGGAGGCTGATACAGAAGGATCGAAGCTTTGAGGACAGTCTCAGCAAAGTAGTGAAGCTCTCTGCAACCTAGAAAGGGACTGTTTCCAAACAAAAAAAAAATACAGATGGCCGGGCATGGTGGCGCACACTTGTAATCCCCGTGCTTGGGGGGCGGAGACAGGAGGATCGTGCAGGTTCCTAGCCAGCCGCGCTGGCTTAAGAGACCTTGTTTCAAAATAAAAATATAAAATAGGTCTTGGAGTGTAGCCCAGAAGGTAGAAGGGCTTCCAGGAACCCCAGTACCACCAAAAAAAAAAAAAGAGTTGGGAGTGTAGCTCAGAGGTAGAATGCCCCTGAGTTCAATCCCCAGTACCACACATACACACACAAAAAAATAAAAAGGGCAGGGGCATAGCTCAGAGGTAAAATGGCCCTAGGTTCAATCCCCAGCACACACAAAAGAATCAGATGTAATATTTGGTGGAAGCTAGAGAAAAATCAGGAAGGAAAGGAGACTTCATGAAAACGAGGAGTGAGACCAGGGGAGTAGCAGTAGGGGAGCTGGGAAAGAAAATGGGGAGGGGGGGTTGTGGAAGAAAACAACAATAATGTTATGTGTGTATATGAATGTATTATTATTAATCTCACTGTCATGTATGGGGAGGGAGGGGATGAAGGGGGCATGGTGAGGGGGAAACACACCAAATGATGTCGTGTGCAAATATGTATATATAATTTGGGTATGTGGTACACGCCTGTTTATCAGTAATTGGAAGGCGGAGAGAGGAGGATCTCAGTAACTTAGTGAGGTTTTCCACTACCTAGTGAGACCCTATTTCCAAATAAAAATTAAAATAGGGGTATATATCAGAGGTAGAATGCCCCTGGGTTCCATTCCCAGTACCCTCCACACACATACGAATTTTTTTTTGGTAGTACTGGGGATGGAACCCAGGGGCCTCTACCTCTAGGCTACACTCCAGACCTATTTTATATTTTATTTGGAAACAGGGTCTCACTAAGTTGCTGAGAGCCTCACTAAGTAGCCGAGGCTGGCTTCGAACTTGCGTGATCTCCCTGTCTGAGCCTCCCAAGTACTGGGATCCTAGACCTGCACCACCACGCCCGGCTTATTTATTTATTTTTTCAGTATTGGGGATTGAACCTAGGGGCATTCTACCTCCTAGCTACACCCCCAGCCCTACTTTTTATTCTTTTATATTTTGAAACAGGGTCTCACTGAGTTTCAAAGGGCCTCACTAAGTAGCTAAGGCTGTACGCGAACCGCAATCCTCCTGTCTCAGCCTCCAAAATGCTGGGATTACAAATGTGCGCCACCACGCCCGGCTTGATTCTTTATTTTCAAACAGGGTCTCACTGAGTTGCAGAGGGCCTCACTAAGTAGCAGCTGTGGCTGTTCTTGAACCACGATCCTCCTGTCTCAGCCTCCCAAATGCTGGGATTACAAGCGTGCACCACCACACCCGGCTTTATTCATTTTTTTTTTTTTTTTTTGGTGGTACTGGGGGTGGAACCCAGAGGCTTTCTACCTCCGGGCTATACTCCCAGACCTATTTTATACTTTATTCGGAAACAGGGTCTCACTAAGTTGCTGAGAGCCTCACTAAGTAGCTGAGGCTGGCTTCGAACCCGTGCGATCCTCCTGTCTCAGCCTCCCAGGTACTGGAATTACAAGCGTGCGCCACCATGCCCGACATTATTCTTCATTTTTGAAACAGGGTCTTACTAAGCCACAGACGGCCTCATTAAGTAGGGAAGCTGTCCTTGAACCTGCAATCCTCCTGTTTCAGCCTTCCAAATGCTAGTTACAAGTGTGTGCGACCACTCCTAGCTCTTATTTTATTTCTTTGTGTGTGTGTGGTACTGGAGATTAAACTTAGAGGCAGTCTACTTCTGCACTACATTCTCATCCTAGTTTTTATTTTTTTATTTGGAAGCAGAGTCTCGCTAAATTGCTGATGTAGGCTTTGAACCTGTGATCCTCTTGTCTCAGCCTCCCAAGTACTGGGATTGCAGACATGTGCCATCATACCTGGCGTTGTCAAAATTTTATAACACATGTGTAAGTCAATCATGTGATACCCCCTTGAGGCATTTACTTGGAGACGATTTTGTGTTTCTTCTTTTATGGGTTTCTTTTGAGGCAAAAGACTTTTTACAGCCCTCTTATAAAATTTTTCTAATATGCCAGATAATGATAAATAACAGTACTGATGCTAATGATACTAATGCCATTTTTATTTATTTTCTTTTAGTTTCTTTTTGCAGTACTAGGGATTGAACCTAGGGCACTCTACTTCTAAGCTACACCCTCAGCCCTTTTTATTTTTTATTTTATTTTATTTTATTTTTTGGTGGTGGTACTGGGGTTCCTGGAAGCCTTTCTACCTCCGGGCTACACTCCCAGACCTATTTTATATTTTTTATTTATTTGGAAACAGGGTCTCTTAAGCCAGCAAGGCTGACTACGAACCTGTGCGATCCTCCTGTCTCCGCCTCCCAAGCGCAGGGATTACAAGCGTGCGCCACCACGCCCGGCTTACTTTTTTGTTTTAAAACAGGGTCTCCCTAGGTTGCTGAGACTGTCCTCAAACCTGCGATCCTCCTGTCTCAGTCTACCAAGTATTATTACAGGTGTGTGTCATCTCACCCAGCCACTATTTCATGACAAGACAAACATTACCCACATGCGCCACCACACCTGGCTTCATTCTCTACTGGGTGTGGAACCCAGAGGCTTTCTACCTCTGGTCTATACTCCCAGACCTAGTTTTATATTTTATTTGGAAACAGGATCTCGCTAAGTTGCTGAGAGCCTCACTGAGTAGTTGAGGCTGGCTTCGAACCTGTAGGATCCTCCTGTCTCAGCCTCCCAAGTGCAGGGATTACAAGAGTGCGCCACCACGCCCGGCTATTATTCTTTATTTTGAAACAGATCTCAGTTTCAGAGGGCCTCAAAAGTTGGTGAGGCTGGCCGTGAACTCATAATCCTCCTGTCTCAGCCTCCCAAGTACTGGGTGTTAGGTTGAAAATCGAGTTAGGGGTTTTAGGAGGGAGGCAAAAACACCAACCAGGTTATCAGAGACCGCTGATTCGGACCCGGCCCCTCCAGAGAGTCAGCCGGCCTGGAGGGAAGGGACCAATGGGCCACGCGTCTGGAGAGTTGCACATTAGTCCTGATCAGCCGGCTGAGTCACGTGGGGGATCAGAGGCACCGCTGCTTTATAGGCATGCCGATTCTCTCGTAACATCCTGAGTCTCGCGATGTTTGGAGTCTAGAGGGACCTGGAGTCTCGTGATTTCTCCACTTCTGGCTTCTGCTTCCTGTTCCGCTGTGAGATCACATGGAGGAGGGACCCAACTTATCACTGGGATTACAAGCGTGCATCACCACACCCAGCCTAAAGCATGTAATTTTCTGTCTTATTTATTTATTTATTCATTCATTTTTGTAGTGCTGGGGAATTGAACCCAGAGACATTCTTCCTCTGAGTTATAACTCAATCCCATGTTATTTTGTATTTGGAAGCAGGAACTCACTAACTTCCTGAGAGCCTCATTAAGTTGTCGAGGCTGGTCTCAAACCTGCAATCCTCCTGCTTCGGCCTCCCAAGTACTAGGATTCCAGGTGAGCACCAGCTTGCCTGGCTTTATTTTATTTGGATAATAGCTGTCCTAATGGATGTGAAGTAGTTTCTCACTGTTGTCTTTTTAGATTTTTTATTCGTACTGGAGATTGAACCCAGGGGCATTGTACCTCCAAGCTGCACCCCTTAAACCTTTCTTTGTTGTTTTTTTTTTTTTTTTTTTTTTTTTGCAGTACTGGGGATGGAACCCAGGGACATTTTACATTTGAGCTACATCCTCAGCCCTCTTTTTAATTTAATTAATTAATTTATTTATTTATTATTTTTGTTGGTACTGGGGATGGAACCCAGGGGACTCTACCTCCGGGCTATACTCCTGACCTATTTTATATTTTATTTGGAAACAGGGTCTCACTAAGTTGCTGAAAGCATCACTAAGTAGCTGAGGCTGGCTTCGAACCTGTGTGATCCTCCTGTCTCAGATCCCCAGGCGCTGGGATTACAAGTGTGCACCACCACGCCCGGCTTATTCTTTTTATTTTGAAACAGGGTCTCACTGAGTTCCCAAAGGGCCTCACTAAGTAGTTGAGGCCGTCCTCAAACCGTGATCCTCCTGTCTCAGCCTCCTGTCTCAGCCTCCAAAATGCTGGGATTACAAGCCTAGGCCACCAGGCCCGGCTACTATTTTATTTTTATTTTGAAACAGAGTCTTGCTGAATTGCTAAGGGTCTTGCTATGTTGCTGAAGCTGGCTTTGAACCTGCGATCCTCCTGTCTCGGCCTCCCAAGTACTGGGGTTACAGGTGTTTGCCTCCATGCCAGTTTACGGCAGTCTTCTGTGTAGCTGTTACTGCCCCACCTCCCACTTCCTTCACTCTGGAAGTTTCTCATTGCCTCCTGGGTGCTGAATAGATTTGAGTCTTTCTGTCTCGCACCTTTAAGGGTACAAGTGCAGGCTATGAAACTGTTTAGCCGCAGGAGAGCCTTGAATTATCAGAAAGAGGATGTTATATGCTGCAGTCCTTTGGCCTCTTTTGTCCATTGTGAGGAGCAAGAGGCTCTATTACCTTTGCTAGTTATCTTTTGAATGTCTATGTAAGCAATAAATTCTCCCGATCTAAAAAAGGCTCATTATTTCTTTACTGACCAAATCTGTCACCTGCCTTTGTATTGACTTCCATTTCCACGGGGCTCTGAGACGGTTCTCCTTTATTGAAGACACTCACTGTGGCCTGCAGCTAATTGCCGAGCCTCAGGCAAACATCAGAATAAAGCAAAGTTTATTTGTAAGTGACAGAGGTTGAAAACAGCTATGGTTAATTGATTGATGGTGATTTTCTAGAGTGGAAATACTGGTGAGCCTTTAAGAAGGATGCCATATGACAGAAAATGTGCTTGTTTCTGTAGCAACAAAGGCAATAAAGCCAATCCACCAAGGTTCGGACCAAATGAGTATAATCAGAATTATTATGCCTATTTATGTAACAGTGAATGTTATAGCTAATTTTTTTAAATTTTTTATTGGTTCACTGTATTCATACATCATAGTGGGATACAAAGAAAACTTTTGTAGACATACATGCACACATCGCCAGTCAACCCCCACCTGATCCCCACCCCATTCCCTCCCCATCCCTCCTTCCCATGCTTGGCTTAGTGGTTGACATCTAGTATTATAGCAATTTATCCAAAATTAAAAATGATAATCTCACATAACAGTTTCATTTGTCTGATACCAAGCTTTTGATAACATAAAGATAACATTTCAATATTTCTTTTTGCTTTCTTTCTTACCAGAGAATATTTTTTCTATTTTTTTAGGTGAAACTATCATATATTTATATATTTATTTTTCAGGAAAAAAATCTATCCTAATATGGAATATGGACTCTAGATACCCAAAACGATCTTGAAAAAGAACAAAGCTAGAAGATATATATTTTCTGATTTCAAACCATATAAACCTACAATAATTGAAACAGTGTAGTACTGTTCTAAAGGCAGATATATAAACTATTGGAGCTAAATAAAAGCCTAGAGCTAAATTCTTCCATATATTGTCAAGTTATATTTGACAAGGTTTCCACGAACATTTGGTGGAGGTGAAACGGGGGTTTCTTGAGAGAAAACCCCGGTGAGTTCTTGTCTACGGAAAGCGAAGAATGACACCCGCAGACCTCAGGAAGGGGAGTAAAAGGTTTATTGGAAGCAGCAGGGAAGGGGACAAGGGTGGCTGAACACCCCCAAAGGGGCTGGAACTCGGGGTCCAGCAGCTGCCTTCAGGACAATACTTGAGGGTAGCCCAAGCCGAATTGCCTTCAGGTGCAGGCTGCTTTCTTCCAGAGTCCACGCGATCTGCCAGAAGGGAATAGAGAAAAGTGGCCCAACACCCCATAGGGGCTGTCGGAACTCCAGGGTCCAGTAGCTGCCTTCAGGGTCACTACCCGAGTGTCCCCCAAGCCAAGTGCCCATCAGTTGCAAACTACTTTCTCCCAGAGTCCACGCAATCTGCCAGAAAAGAGGTACAGATCACCCCTAGGGGCCCGGTCAGCCATGATGTCCAGCAGAGGCCTTCAGGTCACTACTCAAGAGTCGCCCGAGCCACGTGCCCTCAGATGCACTCTGCCTTCTCTCAGGGCCAACACGACCTGCGAGAGAGAACAGCTCCCCAAAAGGGGAGGGGGTCCAGAGCGGGAAGTCCCCGCTTTTGCCATCTGACTGGCTGATGCCTGACCGCTTGCAAGTCCATTTGTGGTTAGGGCGACTTTGAGATTTCAAGGAGAATTTGCATAGGACATTTGCAAGTTCTTTGAAGGGTCTCCTTTCAGGAATGCCAGACTTGCTCAGTGGGTTTGTTGATTAGGAAACTCAGGATGGCTTTGTGAAGCTCTGGCCTTCTTATCTCCTGAGCCTTTGGAGTTTCAGGCATTTGTCGCCCCTCAGGAAACTCAAGAAATTAGCTTTTTTCTACCAAGGCCTTTTCCCTATCTGCCTATTTCCTTTCTATCTCCTCAGAGGAAATAATAATCTTTTAACTAAATAATGTTGAAAAATTAAAATTACATGAAAACATTTCAATATTTCTTTTTGCTTTCTTTCTTACCAGAGAATATTTTTTTTCTATTTTTTTAGGTGAAACTATCATATATTTATATATTTATTTTTCAGAAAAAAAATCTATCCTAATATGGAATATGGACTCTAGATACCCAAAACGATCTTGAAAAAGAACAAAGCTAGAAGATATATATTTTCTGTTTTCAAACCATATAAAGCTACAATAATTGAAACAGTGTAGTACTGTTCTAAAGGCAGATATATAAACCATTGGAGTTAAGTACAAGCCTAGAGCTAAATTCTTCCCTATATTGTCAAGTTATTTTTGACAAGGTTTCCACGAACATTTGGTAGTGGAAATAATAATCTTTTAACTAAATATTGTTGAAAAATAATAATTACATGGAAAAGAATAAAATTGGACCCTTACCTAATTCCATATACAAATATTAACTCAAAATAGATAAAAGACCTAAATATAAATCTTAAGACTATAAACTTTTAGGAGAAAATCTGGGTCATAAAACCTCACAACATTGAAATTGGCAGTGATTTCTTGGATATGATTTCAATGGCACAGGCAACAGAAGAGTATACAAACTCCCTAAAAAATAAAAAAATATCGTATATCCAAAGACAATGTAAACAGAGTTAAAAGTTACTAATAGAATGGGATAAAATATTTCCAAATGCTATATCTGAAGGTATATTAATATTCCAACTAGAAATCCTAAAAATTAACAACAATAAAGGCAAACAATACCATTCAGAGATAGATAAAAGACTAACATAAATAATGAATCTCCACAGATAACCAATCTTAGTTGTCTGTTGGATGGAAACTCTTGTTTCTCTGGTTCAGGTGTGTATTACCTATTTCTTCTTTGTAGTTAATCTCTTTGAGTATTTTCTCTAGTGCTGGTTTTGAAGACATAAATTCCTTCAGTTTCTGTTTGTCATGGAAGCTTCTTATTTCTCCATCTAATTTGATAGAAAGTTTTGCTGGGTAGGAAATTTTTGGCGGGAAGTTGTTTTCTTTCAGAGTTTGGAATATGATACTCCAAGCCCTTCTGGCTCTCATGACTTGGTTTGGGAAGTCTGGAGTGATTCTAATTGGTTTGCCTCTGAATGTCACTTGGCCCTTTGTTTTTGTTGCCTTTAAGATTCTCTGCTTGGCTTCCACATTGGTCATTTTGACAATTATGTGGCGTGGGGATCCTCTTCTCCGATCCTGTCTAAAGGGAGTTCTATAAGTTTCCTGGACCTTTGTATCAACCTCTTGCTCTATGTTTGGAAATTTTCTGCTATTACTTCCTTGAAGAGATTGTTGATCCCTTTGGTTTCACTTTCTTTTCCCTCCTCTATTCCAATTATTCTTAGGTTAGCTCTCTTAAAATGGGCCCATATTTCTTCAATATCAGATTCCTGCTGTCGGATATTTTTTCCTAGAATAGAAACTATGCATTCATTTTTGGAATGATCATCTTCTAAGAGCGAGATTCTGTTCTCCATGTGTTCTAATCGGTTGTTTGTGCTTTGAATTGAGGCCTTTACTTCATTAATTGCATCCTTTATCTCTTTTTGGCTCTCTCTGAGTTCTTTTCGAAGCACCTCTATTATTTCTACAGTTATTTTCCTGATTTGATCTTCTAGAAATCTCTGATTTTCTGTTTTATCGGGTTCTGTTGTTGTGGGGTTGTGGGCATTCATTGCTCCAGTGTTATTCCTCTTTCCCATGATTTTGGAAGTTTGTGCCTTCTCTGCGTTCTTCCCTTGGGTCACTATGACTTCACTTAAGGTGTTCTGGATCTCGAGTCAGTAGTATCTCAGACCCCACTACTCCTTTACTGGGTTGTATCACAGAGTCTCCGACCCAGGGAGTTGATAGAGGCTGTTTTAAACTATGGGGGGGTGCCAGGTTGCATGTTCTCCTATGGTGTGATATCTCTGCCACCACCATTCCCCCACTGGGTCAAGTCCCAGGGAGTACAGTACTGGGATTTCTCCTCTGTGGCCCGCAATTTGACTCACTGTTCTTGAGTACGCAGATGTAGCTGTACTGGACTCGGTGAATTCACTGCTGCTGCCGCCGGTGGCAATGTGGTGCTGCTGCTACGCCCTTGGCCGTGAGGCTGGCGTATTTTTTCTTCTCTGGTTTTGAGTTCCACTCTGAGTCCCTGTAGCGTGTGCTGAGCTCAGCCACTGGGAGTTTTAGATGCTCCTTGCGCCGAAAGATCCCACCTGGGTGTTCCGCAGCGGCTCACCTCTGCTTGCTGTAGCCGTCCGGTGAATTCGCCGTTGCCGCTGGCAGTATGGCGCTGCTGCCGCGTCCTCGGGCGTGAGGCCGGTGTATCTCCTCTGTGGCTCTGAGCTCTGTTCTCAGTCCGCTTTCTCTCTGGAGCCTGGTGATTTTTTTGTTTCTCTGGTGATGGTGTTTTCTGGCTATGAAAGGCGCTGATTTTGTGGTAATAGAGATTGGTTGTTAGCGGGGCTCTTAAGCCCTGCTTTTCTTGGTTGCCATCTTCCCGGAAGTCCATGTTATAGCTAATTTATAAAAATATTTGAACATAATTTTCTTTGGCTGGTCTGGGGATGGAACCCAGGGGCATTCTACCTCAGAGCTACACCCACTGCCCTGTTTTTTATTTTTTATTTTGAAAGAGTCTCACTAAGTAGCTGAGGCTGGCGGATGAAAGGTTCGAGTTGCCCCTGCCCCACAGGGGGCGGGGCCGGAAGCTAGGATGTGGAGCTCTGCAATTCCGGGAGGGGACCACACCTCCCAGTCAGGAAGAAGAGAGTTCAGAGTTCAGAGAGGAGCCCGAGAGGGAGGGACGCCCCCCCACCCCCCCACCCCCCCCACCCCCCCACCCCCACCCCCCACCCCCCCACCCCCACCAGCCCCCTTGGCCACACGGGGGCTGGAGGCCGACCTCCCACGAATAAAGACATCCGTAATACCGATTATGGATCTCCGCGTGTCTCTATGCGTCAAAGGGGACTCGCCAAAACCTTTTATATTGGTGCCGAAACCCGGGAAAATTACTGGCACAGATCAACTTGAAGCCTCCTGGAGACCCAGGCCAGTGTCTGGGCCAGGGTTCGAGGACTGGGAGGATGTGGGAGAGGGCCCTGGGGCAGGCAGGTGGTGCCCTGGGCTCTGCATAGCTCCCCTACCCTAGGGCTGCAGGAACAGCTTAGAACCCTATCCTGGGCCCTCCTGCCCCACCCTCAGGGGTCAGGACCTCCTTTGGGCGCACAGTGTGGGGGGAGGGGAGGGCTCCAGAGCGCTGCCTCTCAGGGGCTGTGTGGCCACAGCAAATTGCCCTCCCTCCTGGGCCCAGTGTCCTCATCAGCAGAATGGGGAGTGGAGACTCACTAGGTTCTTGTGCACCCGCGCTGAGCACGCATACACTTGCCCGACATCCAGACTTTTGCTACATTTCCAGGGCCCGCCGGCCTCTCCCTCCAGCCTCCCAGGACGCTCTCCTCCCTCCACCAGCGCCCCTGAGCCCATTTCTGCCCCCTTCTGTGCCTGAGGCGAGGTGGGGACAGAGGAGGGCTTCCAGAAGGGCTGGGACTTCGGGATGATCCGCAAGGGGTGTGTGTGCGAATGGCCAGGCGCGACTAGTCGGGGTTCCAGGGCTCAGGGAGGCGCGGGGAGTCTGGCCCACAAGCTCCCTGGCTCCGGGCATCAGAGGGCCTCTGAATCCTCGGGTCTGCGGGGCTTGGCTTCTCGGCCGACCCGCCCGCCCGCTGGCCCGCCGTGATCCTCTGGTCTCAGCCTCCCAATTGCTGGGATTTCAAGTGTACACCACCACGCCCGACTTGAACATAATTTTTATAAGCAAAATATCTTGAGATGTAAAATTAAGGGGCATAATGTGCCACGAGTATATCAACATTCAGTAATAATACGTACCAAGCCGGGTGTGGTACCACATGCTTGTAATCCTAGTACTTAGGAGGCTGAGACAGGAGGATCATAGGTTTGGGGCCATTCTCAGCTACTTAGGCCCTCTGCAACTTCGTGAGATCTTGTTTCAAAATAAAGAATAAAGCCAGACGTGGTGGCATATGCTTGTTATCCCAGCATTTGGGAGGCTGAGACCATAGGATCACCGTTCATGGGCAGCCTCAGCAAGTTAGTGAGACCCTGTTTCAAAAAATAAAGAATAAAAAATAGGGCAGGAGGGTGTAACTCGGTGGTCAAATGTCCCTGGGTCCCATCGCCAGACAAGAAAGAAAGAAAAGAAAGATAGATAGGGCTGGGGTGTAGTTCGGAGGGAGAATGCCCTTGGGTTGAATTCCCAGTACTGCCAAAAAAATAAAAATAAAAATCATACCAAGACAATATCAAGTAAAGAGAGTCAGTGAATATGGACTAGATTCTAAACATATCTGTGTGTGTGTGTGTGTGTGTGTGTGTGTGTGTGTGTGTTTTAATTGCTTAGATCTAGTCCATTCATTTTTACTGGTATACTATATTCTACTATATGATTATAGTATGATTTATTTATCTAGAATGATATGCTGATGAAGAGTTTGGTTATTTTTATTTTTACTTTTGTGGTACTGGGGATGGAACCCAGGGGCATTCTACATCCGAGCTACACCTCTAGCCTTATGTTTTATTCTTTATTTTGAAATAGGATCTAAGTTGCAGAAGGCCTCACGAGTTAGTGGAGGCTGTTCGTGAAACAGGATCCTCTTGTCTCGTGAAACAGGATCCTCTTGTCTCAGCTTCCCAAATGCGGGGATTACAAGCATACGCCACCACACCTGGCTTATTTTTACTTTTTTGTAGTACTGGGGATGAAACCCAAGGGACTTTTACTTTCTAACTATACCCCCAGACCTATTTTATTTTTTATTTGGAAACAGGGTCTCACTAAATTGCTGACAACCTCACTGAGTTGCTGATGCTGGCCTCAAAGCTGTAATCCTCCTGTTTCAGCCTCCCAAGTACTGGGATTACAAGCATGGACCACCATGCCTGGTTTGGTTGTTTTTAGATTTATGTTATTTATTTAATTTTATTTTTAAGTCACAGCTTATTTTTTATTTTTTATTTTTATTTTTTTGGTGGTACTGGGGATGGAACCCAGGGGCATTCTACCTCTGAGCTGCACCCCCTGTCCTATTTTTTATTCTTTATTTTGAAACTGGGTCTTACTGAATTGCAAAGGGCCTCACTAAGTAGCTAAGGCTGTCCGTGAATTGCAATCCTCCAGTCTCAGCCTCCCAAATGCTGGGATTACAAGCATACACCATCACACCCGGTTATTATTTATTTATTTATTTATTTATTTATTTATTTATTTAGTGGAACTGGGGATGGAACCTAGGGGCATTCTACCTCCAAGCTACACTCATAGCCCTATTCTTTATTCTTTACTTTTATTCGTTCTTTCTTTCTTTTTTTATTCTTTATTTTATTTAGGGATCTCATTAAGTTGCAGAGGGTCTCACTAAGTTGTTACGGATTGCAAGAGTATGGTTGTGGGGAAACTGTTCCCGGGGACCCCTATTAGGGTCCCAGACACACTTTCTCTCAAACCACAACAAAACCCCAAATGACCAAAAACAGAAAAAAAACCGCAGGTTCTTGTCCTGAGCTAAGAATAAATATGCATAGCTTAGACAGTTGCTAAGGATTTAAAGAAGTTTATTAAAAAGATAGAAATACAGGAGATAGTCACGGCCCTGTGCCCGAGAGTGGCACAAGGGGGCAATTCGAATGAATTCACCAAAGAACCCCAGTATGCTGGGTCTTCTTATCCAGGCCAAGTCTGCGGCAGGTCCTTTGATCTGTAGGTATGCTGCCCAATCTCTTAGCCCAGTTTTCTGCTGTCTCCATCTCCAAACACAGACCTCTACACCTTTTGTTATACCCCCAAGATGTGTTAAATTGCTTCTCTGGGATCTGAGATATCCTTTCATCCCTTAGGCCATCTGTCTCTCCTTAGAAATGTAGAGACCTCTTCCCTGGCTCTGGCTTTCTTTCCTTCTCTTTAGAAATGTAAATTACAAGTCCCTTCTTCCTGCCAGTCCTGGCTTTCTTTAGTACAAACGATATATTTTCTTTTTTTTCTTTTTTTTTTTTTTGGTGGTACTGGGGTTCCTGGAAGCCCTTCTACCTCTGGGCTACACTCCCAGACCTATTTTTTATATTTTTATTTAGAAACAGGGTCTCCTAAGCCAGCGCGCGCGGCTGGCTTCGAACCTGCGCGATCCTCCTGTCTCTGCCTCCCAAGCGCGGGGATTACAAGCGTGCGCCACCACACCCGGCCAAACGATATATTTTCAAAAATGGAAATCTTTCCCAATACTGGTACATTAATACATTTTAAAACCTCTCCCCAATACTAGTACATAAGTTGCTGAGGCTGGCTTCGAACCTGCAATCCTCCTGTCTCAGCCTTTCAAGTACTTGGATTGTAGGCAAGTACCCCTAGGCCCAGCTTTTATTTTTCATTTTGAAACAGGATCTCAGTAAGTAGCTTAGAGTCTCGTCTCGCTAAGTTTCTGAAGCTGTCTTTGAACCTGCGATCATCCTGCCTCACGTTCCCAAGTGCTGTGCCACCATACCTGGGACCTTTCTGAGCTAGATCTCCTTAAGCACATGTGCCAAGTGTTCTGGATACATAACTGCGGGTTCATTTGAAGTGTATTAAACACAGAGTGCTTTTCTCTGCAAAGTTGATGTACCAGGTCACGTTCCAATTGGTTGTGTATGAGAGGCTCCATTACTCCGCATTTTCCATTTATAGAGGCTGAGTGCCTGTTGCAAACACAGGCCTTTGAGTCAAGCACGTGGTGATTATGACAGCTGTTCTTTCTCCTAGTAGCTGTGTGAGTCTGAAAGTGCTAATTAACCTCTCTGCACCTCACTCTTTTGGGGGTTACTGGAAATTGAGCTATGCCCGACTTGTATCCCACTCTTAAAATCTTTAAAAAGGAATCCTGACACAGGCAGCATATGCTTGTTTCCTTCCCATTCTCTCTCTCTCTCTCTCTCTCTCTCTCTCTCTCTCTCTCTCTCTCTCCTGAGGATGAATGTAGGAGCATTCTATTTCTAAGCTACACCCCCAGCCCTTTTTATTTTTTGTGTACTAGGGATTGAACCCAGAGGCATTCTACCTCTGAGCTATGCCCCCAGCCCTTATTTATTAATTTATTTTTTTATTTTTATTTTTATTTTATTTTATTTATTTATTTATTTATTTTTTGCGGGTCTGGGGATGGAACCCAGGGGCATTCGACCTCCGAGCTACACTCACAGTCGTGTTTTTTATTCGTTATTTTGAAACAGGGTCTCACTGAGTTGCAAAGGGCTTCACAAAGTAGCTGAGGCTGTCCACGAACTTTGATCCTCCCTTTGTTTTGTTTTTTTTTATTTTTATTTTTGGTGGTACTGGGGTTCCTGGAAGCCCTTCTACCTCCGGGCTACACTCCCAGACCTATTTTTACATTTTTATTTTGGAAACAGGGTCTCCTAAGCCAGCACACGTGGCTGGCTTCGAACCTGCGCGATCCTCCTGTCTCTGCCTCCCAAGCGCAGGGATTACAAGCGTGCGCCACCACGCCCGGCATTTTGATCCTCCCTTTGATCCTCGGGTCTCAGCCTCTCGAATGCTGAGATTACAAGCACGTGCCACCACGCCTGGCTCTCTATCTCATTTTATTATTTATTTATTTATTTGTTTGTTTATTTATTGCAGTGTTAGGGATTGAACCCAAGGGCATTCTACCTCTAAGCTACACCCTCAGCCCCATTTTTTATTCTTTATTTTGAAACTGGGTCTCACTGATTTGCAAAGGACCTCACTAAGTAGATGAGGCTGTCCAGGAAACGTGATCCTCCGGTCTCAGCCTCCCGAATGCTGGGATTACAAGCATGCGCCATCACGCCCAGCTCTTTATTCTTTATTTTGAAATAGGAACACCGAGCATGGTGGCGCACGTTTGTAATCCCCGCACTTGGGAGGCTGAGACAGGAGGATCACACAGGTTTGAAGTCAGCCTCAGCTACTTAGTGAGGCCCTCAGCAACTTAGACCCTGTTTCCAAATAAAAATATAAAATAGGTCTGAGAATATGGGAGTATAGCCCAGAGGTAGAAAGCCTCTGGGTTCCACCCCAGTACCACCACCAAAAAAAAAAAAAAAAAAAAAAGAAACAAGGAAATAGGGTCTCATTATGTTGTGGAGGGCCTCAGTAAGTAGCTGAGGTTGGCCACGAACCCAGAGCCACCTGTCTCAGCCTCCCCCCAAAATTACTGGGATTACAAGTGTGCACCACCATGCCCAACTTTATTCTTTATTTTAAAACAGGGTCTTACTCAGTTGCTGAGAGTTGCCTTGAACCTGTGATCGTCTTGTCTCAGTCTCCCAAGTACTGGGATTACAGGTATGCACCACCATGCTGGGTCTTTTTGGGATCTTCTTGGAGCTCTGTGCATTTATTATTTATTTATTTATTTATTTATTTATTTATTTATTTATTTATTTATTGTGGTACTGGGGGTGGAACCCAGAGGCTTTTCTACCTCCAGACTATACTCCCAGACCTATTTTATACTTTATTTGGAAACAGGGTCTCACTGAGTTGCTGAGAGCCTCACTAAGTAGCTGAGGCTGGCTTCGAACCTGTACGATCCTCCTCTCTCAGCCTCCCAAGAGCGGGGATTACAAGTGTGCGCCACCACGCCCGGCTTGCACATGTGCTTAAGGAGATCTATCTAAGAAAGATCTGGCCAGGCCAGTTATGGTGGCACATACCTGTAATACCAGCACTTGGGAACCTGAGACAGGAGATCACAGGTTCAAAGACAGCTTCAGCAACTTGAAGGGATCTTGGATGAGTCATTTTCTTTGTCCCTTTTCAGCTACTAAAAAGAAGTATTCTAGCGAGCCAGTTCAAGTGAGAGTATGGTAACTAGACTGAAGATGTATGTGTTCCAGGCACTGTGCCATCTGCTTTATTTGGATTTCTCCCTTTTTGTCAAATACGTTTTTCTCAAGTGGACTTTATAGAGTCGAGTCGAGCATCCTACAGAACAGCACTTGGTGGGTCTAATAACAGGAGGAGGACCAGAAATCCTCTCTGACCGTATTTGGAAAGCTGAGATAGGAGGACCGCAGGTTCAAAGCCAGCCTCAGCAATTTAGTGATACTCTCAGCAACCTACAAAGACCTTGTTTTCAAGACCAAAAAAAAAAAAAAAAAGAAAAGAAAAAGAAAAGGATCTGGGGGTGTAACTTGGATGTAGAATGCCCCTAGGTTCAATCCCCAGTACAAAATAGATAGAGCCAGGCGTGGTGGCGCACGCTGTAATCCCCACGCTTGGGAGGCGGAGACAGGAGGATCGCACAGGTTCAAAACCAGCCACGCACGCTGGCTTAGGAGACCCTGTTTCCAAATAAAAATGTAAAAATAGGTCTGAGAGTGTATCCTGGAGGTAGAAGGGTTTCCAGGAACTCCCAGTACCACACAAAAAATAGATAGGTAGATAGATAGATAGATAGATGATAGATAGATAGATGATAGATAGCAATAGGAGAACGCTATGTTTGCAGATCCCAAGCAGGGGATGCAGCATGTTCAAAGGCCCTGTGGTGGAAGTATCTAAGCCATCTGGGATGGAGGGAGACCACTGTAGCAAAGTGAGTATAAGAAGGGGAGTGGCTCCAGATGCAGATTATGAGGAAGGCAGGGTCCACAGCACACAAGCCCCTGCAGGGTGAGGTCCAGAGTTTGCATTTTACCTGCCCAACTCTGGCAAGAAACTGGGGAGCTTGAAAAACAGGCATGCACTGGCCTGCTTTGGTAGCCTGCGTGCTGTTGGATTCTGAGGGTAAATGTGCCATCCTCAGCGTCGAACAGAGAAGAGGATCTCTATGGATGGAGCCTCTGCAGCTAAAGGAACGCAACATTAGATTTTCACTTTTGAAACCTAACATTGGCCTCGTGATGACGGTGTTAAGGACACATGGCAGGACTCGAGGCTGGCTGGTAGGACTCTTTATTTTTCTTTTAGTAGTACTGGGGGTTGAACCCAGGGGTGCTCTGCCACTGAGCTAGACTCCCTGTCCCTTTTTTTTTTTTTTTTTTTGATGGTACTGGGGGTGGAACCCAGAGGCCTTCTACCTCTGGGCTATACTCCCAGACGTATTTTATATTTTTATTTGGAAACAGGGTCTCACTAAGTTGCTGAGAGCCTCACTAAGTAGCTGAGGCTGGCTTCGAACCTGTGCGATCCTCCTGTCTCAGCCTCCCAAGCGCGGGGATTACAGCGTGCACCACCACGCCCGGCTCCCTATCCCTTTTTAATTTTTATTTGGAAATAGGATCTCACTAAACTGCTGTGGCTGGCCTGGAACCTGCAATCCTCCTGTCTCAGCCTCCCAAGTACTGAAATTATAGGCATGCTCCACTGTGTCTGGCTCTCCTAATCCTTTAACCTGAGTGAATGTATTCCTTGAAGTGTAGAAAGATCAGGGACAGGTGATTTATCATAGAATTCAGGTGAAGCTATTGGCCCTACTAAGGGATAAAGATCACTTAGACCCATGGCCCCCACTTTTCTTGTATGATTCTGAAACAAGCTGAAATACTAAGATATGCTTTTTTGTGTGTGATGCTGGGGGATTGGACCCATGGGCATTCTACCTCTGAGCTACACCCCCAATCTGATTTTTTATTCTTTATTTTTATTTTATTTTATTTCTGTAGTACTGGGGATAGAACCCAGGGGCATTCTACCTCCAAGCTAAAACCCCAGCCCCATATTTTATTCTTTATTTTGAAACAGGATCTCATTGAGTTGCAAAGGACCTCACTAAGTAGCTGAGGCTGTCCACGAACCACAATCCTCCTGTCTCAGCCTCCAAAATAAAGAAAAAAATAGGGCTCAGGGTGTAGCTCAGAGGTAGAATGCCCCTGAGTTCCATCCCCAGTACCACAAAACACACATACACACACATATACACACAGGAACGGGATCCCGTACCTCAAAGGTAGAATGCTCTTGGGTCAATTCCCAGTATCAAAAAATTAAATAATATGATAAAATAAAAATAGGGCAGGGGGTGTAGCTTAAGTTTTTCCCTTGAACTATAACTCTCACATTTATTTCAATTTTAATTGTTTTCTGTTAAAAATGATTTTATTTACAGCCAGGTGTGGTGGCACACACTTGTAATCCCCGTACTTGGGAGGCTGACACAGGAGAATCACACAGGTTTGAAGCCAGCCTCAGCTACTTAGTGAGGCTCTCAGCAACTTAGTGAGACCCTGTTTCCAAATAAATAGAAAATAGGTCTGGGAGCATAGCCCAGAGGTAGAAAGCCCCTGGGTTCCACCCCCAGTACCACCAAAAATACAAAAAAAGAAAAACAAATAAAGATTTTATTTAGCCGGTTGTGGTGGCTCACACTTGTAATCCCAATACTTGGGAGGCTGAGATAGGAGGATCGCAGTTTCACAGCCAGCTTCAGCTACTTAGTGAGGCCCTCTGCAACTCAGTGAGACCCGGTTTCAAAATAAAGAATAAAAAATAGGGCTGGGGGTGTAGCTCGGGGGTAGAATGCCCCTGGGTTCCACCCCCAGAACTGAAAAAAAAATTTTTTTAATGATTTTATTTTTAGCCCGGCGTGGTGGCACACGCTTGTAATCCCTGCGCTTGGGAGGCTGAGACTGGAGGATCACACAGATTCGAAGCCAGACTCAGCTACTTAGTGAGGCTCTCAGCAACTTAGTGAAACCCTGTTTCCAAATAAAATATAAAATAGGTCGGGGCTGTAGCCCGAAGGTAGAAGGCCCCTCGATTTTATCCCCAGTACCACAAAAAAAGGAAAACAATGATTTTATTTTTAAATTTTTTACCTCATAAACCATATGGGGGTCATTAGCATTTCTAAATCAATTTTTTTTTGTGGTACTGGGGTTTCTGAAAGCCCTTCTACTTGCTGGCTACACTCCCAGACCTCTTTTTTATTTTTGGAAACAGGGTCTCTTAAGCCACCACGGCTGGCTTCGAACCGGCGCGATCCTCCTGTCTCTGCCTCCCAAGAGCGGGGATTACAAGTGTGCGCCACCACGGCTGGCTCTAAATCAATTTTAATAGAACAAGGAGTTACACAAACATGTTTTAAAATGATGATGATGATTATTATTATTACTATTATTATTATTTGCAATACTGGGAATGGAACCCAGAGGCATTCTACCTCTGTGCTACACCCCAGCTCTATTTTTTATTCTTAATTTTGAAACAGGGTCTCATTAAGTTGTGGAAGGCCTAAGTAGCTGAGGTTGGCCACGAAACAAAATCCTCCCAGCATTCAGGAGGCTGAGACAGGAGGATCGCAGTTTGCGGACAGCCTCAGCTACTTAGGGAGGCCCGTTGCTACTCAGTGAGACCCTGTTTCAAAATGAAGAATAAAAAAATAGGGCTGGGGGTGTAGCTCGGAGGTAGAATGCCCCTGGGTTCCATCCCCAGTACTGCAAAAAAAAAAAAAAAAGAAGAAGAAGAAGAAGAAGCCGGGTGTGGTGGTGCACACTTGTAATCCCCGCGCTTGGGAGGCTGAGACAGGAGGATCGCACAGGTTCGAAGCCAGCCTCAGCTACTTAATGAGGCTCTCAGCAACCTAGTAAGACCCTGTTTCCAAAAAAAAGAAAAAAAGGTCTGGGAGTATAGCCGGGAGGTAGAAAGCCTCTGGGTCCCACCCCCAGTACCACCAAAAAAAAAAAGAAGTCCAGGAATTCTTCTTGAACAAACAAGTGTGACATAAGAAGGATCCCGAAACCTTCCGATTGGAAGGCCTTGTGCAGAAGGCACAGAAGCTCAGCCTCAGGGAGAGCAAAGATGGAAAGCTGTTAGCTGGTTTTCACTCAGGGCAACAACCCTGGTCTCCAGAGTGTCAGTTGCTCTGTTGCATTCCCCAGGGATTCCAGCAACCCCAGCTGCACTTCAGGACTTAAAGGGGCGATATTCCCAGAAGATTTCGGCTGAAGGAGATTTAAATTCTACACTCCTGACTTGCTTCTGACTGGAATGGCCTTCTGCCTCTCTTTCTGAGCCACGCATGATGGCACCTGCCTTGTAGTCCTAGTACTTGGGAGGCTGAGACTCCTAGGAGGATAGCAGGTTTGCAGCCAGCCTCAGCAGCTCAGCGAGGGTCTCAATGACTTGGTGAGAACCTGTCTCCAAATAAAAAATAAAATGGGGTGTAGCTGGGGGTGTAGCTCAGAGGTAGAATGCCCCTGGGTTCAGTATTCAGCACCACACACACACACCACCAACACCACCACCGCCAACAACAACAAGACAAAAAAACAAAGACATTTCTCTTTCTGTTTCTAGCACTAGGTGGATTTTCTTCAGCTGATGATAAATTCCCAGAAATCGAATGGCAAGGAGTCTCAGAAAGGTAACCAAGAAACTTCGTGATCTATACTGATGGGAAAGCTCAGGAGGGAGGAGTTGTTTTGAAAATGTATGGGAGGGGCCGGGCGTGGTGGCGCACGCTTGTAATCCCCGGGCTTGGGAGGCTGAGACAGGAGGATTGCGCAGGTTCGAAGCCAGCCTCAGCTACTTAGGCTCTCAGCAACTTAGTGAGACCCTGTTTCCAAATAAAAATATAAAAATAGGTCTGGGAGTAAAGCCCAGAGGTAGAAGGGTTTCCAGGAACCCCAGTATCACCAAAAAAAAAAAAAGAAAAAGAAAAAGAAAATGCATGGGAGGTTTTCCATGCAGAGGTGCATTTCCTGATGTCCAGAAGAAACTGCAGGAGTAGATAGATGGAGCTTTGCCCAATAATATGGGCGGACGGCACCCAGAAAGGATGGGGAGAGGGGAAGCCATAAATAAGAATGTCTCCTCATCACTTGCTAGAATTTTCCCAAAAAGTTGTAAGCATTGATACTTTTTCCAAGTTGTAATTAGGAAAGATCTTTAAGCAGATACAGTTCATGATCTCGTGGCCCCATCATGTAAAACCTCTCTCCAGAGGTAGAGTTTCCTTCTCCTCCCTTACTCCCTCCCCAGAGCCTTAAGTGTGGACTGGATTTAGAGACTGGCTTTTAGAACACAAAGATAAAGAGGGAAAATGGGAACTTTACAATGAAGAAACTTACCTAACAGTACCTTAGCCCAGGGCTAGAGAATGACATGTCCAGTGAGAAGCCTCGTTCTCCAGCCTGTTACTGATTCCTTTTTATTGTTGTTGTTGGTGCTGAGGATTGACCCCAAGATGTTCTACCTTCAAGCTGGACCCTCAGCCCTTTTCATTTTTTGTTTTGTTTCTGCGGTACTGGGGATGGAACCCAGGGGCATTCTACCTCCAAGCTACATCCCCAGCCCTATTTTGTATTCTTTATTTTTTTTTTATTTTTCATTTTTTGGTGGTGGTACTGGGAGTAGAACCCAGGGGCCTTCTACCTCTGGGCTACACTCCCAGACCTATTTTATATTTTTATTTGGAAACAGGGTCTAAGTTCATGAGAGCCTCACTAAGTAGCTGAGGCTGGCTTCGAACCTGTGCAATCCTCCTGTCTCAGCCTCCCAAGCGCGGGGATTACAAGCGTGCACCACCACGCCCGGCTGTATTCTTTATTTTGAAACAAGGTCTCACTGAGTTGCAGAGGACCTCACTAAATAGCTGAGGCTGTCCATGAACCCCTATCCTCCTCTCTCAGCCTCCCAAATGCTGGGATTACAAGCATGGGCCACCACGATTGGCCCTTTTTATTTTTTATTTGGAAACAGGGTCTTGCTAAGTTGCTTAGGCTGGCCTCAAACCTGAAATCTTCTTGTCTCAGCCTTCCAAACCCTGGGATTATGGTGTGCACCACCATGCCAGGTTTGATTTCTAGATTTATTCACAAATGTAAAAGAACATCGTGTCAGCTTTCCTTGTTTTATTTATTTTTGGTACTAAGGATTGAACCTGGGGTATTCTACCTCTGAGCTACACTTTCAGACCTATTTTATTTTTATTTTGAAACAAGATCTCATTAAGTTGTGAAGGGGCTTGCTCAGTTTCTGAGGTTATCCTCAAAACTGCAGTCCTCCTGTCTCAGCCTTGTAAGTACTAGGATACAGGTGTGCACCGTCACACCCACCTCTTATTAGTCAGCTTTCTGTCACTATGACACAATACCTGAGCTAAGCAATTTAAAAGGAGGAAAGGGCCAGAGCTGGTGGCGAATGCTTGTAATCCCAGTACTTAGGAAGCTGAGACAGGAGGATCGCAGGTTTGAGAATAGCTTTAGCAATTTAGTGAGACTCTCAGCAACCTAGTGAGAGCCTGTTTCAAAATAAAATATAAAATAGAGCTGAGGGTATAGTCTTGAAGTAGAATGCTCCTGAGTCCAGTCCTCAGTGTTGCATGTGCACACGCGCGCGCGCACACACACACACACACACACACGAAGAAAGATAGTGATTCCCTCAGCAACTCAGCAAATTCCTGTTTTAAAATAAAAAATAAAAAGGCCTGGGGCCTGGCGTGGTTGCATAAGCCTGTAATTCCAGTACTAGGGAGGCTGAGACAGGAGGATTGCCGGAGCCAGCCGGCAAGAGTAGGGGTTCTGAAGGGAGGCGTGAGGATGAAGAGTTTTAACCCTAACGTGGGGGAGCCGCCAGCCTACTATCTCTACTGGTCGACCCCTGTTCCTGGGTCAATATTTCCTACGGGTCGACGACTATGCCTGGGTCAGTATTATTTATTGCACAGACACTCCTGGCCAACGCAGCTTCTGGGTCAATCTCGTCTTTATTGTGCCGACCCCGGGTTTGTTTTTTCAGAGGTATTTATACACAGCTACAAGTCAATCAACATTCTCATGCTATCACCACCGGAATACAATAAAGACCAATACAAAACACATCATTACAAATAGGCCTATCAGTACCCTCGTGTCATCACCACCGGATCCTCTCTCAGACCTCTTTGAACTTTCCATAACTCCAAACCTTGTTGACTCTGGGCCAAAGACAGTCAGCTGAGTCAGACACCAATCTAGGAGAAGGCCTTAATGGCTCCCAATAGGGGATCATATGTTCAAAGCCAGCCTCAGGAATTCCGTGAGACTTATATAAACTTTGTGAACTCTGGTTTCCAAATAAAAAATAAAATAGGAGCCAGGCGTGGTGGTGCACGCTTGTAATCCCAGCATTTGGGAGGCTGAGGCAGGAGGATTGGGGTTCGAGGACAGCCTCAGCTACTTAATGAGGCCCTTTGTAAGTCAATGAGATCCTGTTTCAAAATAAAGAATAAAAAATAGGGCAGGGGCTGTAGCTTGGGGGTAAAATGCCCCTGGGTTCCATCCCCAGATGCGCAAAAATAAAATAAAAAGAATAAAAAATAGCTCAGAGGTAGAATGCCCCTGGGTTCCAACCCCAGTACTGCAAAAGAAAAAAAAAAAAAAATAGGGCTGGGGCTGTATCAAGGAGGTAGAATGCCCTGGTATTCAATCTACAAAACCACACACACACACACACACACACACACACACACACACACACAGCCTGGGAGTATTACTTGAAGGCAATTCTGAACCCAGAATGCTCCTGGGTTCAATTCCTAGTACCAAACAAATAAAAATGGGTCTTGATAAGTTACTGATGTTGTCCTGGAACCTCAGATCCTCCTGTCTCAGGAGTTCCTGTAGCTTCATACAGCTGTATTTTCATATTTACTACTTCTGTAGAGTCGCAACAGTCCTAAATTAGAGCAGGTGGCAATGGGAACAAGACATTTCTTGTCCTGGTATAAAATTCACAATGTTTAAAAATTCTTAGCAATATTGTAATTTAAAAGTATTATATGCCAGGTTTGGTGGCGCACGCTTGTAATCCCGGCACTTGGGAGGCGGAGACAAGAGGATGGTGCAGGTTTGGAGCCAGCCTCTCTGGCTTAAGAGACCCTGTTTCCAAATAAAATATAAAAAATAAAATAGGTCTGGGAGTGTAGCCCAGAGGTAGAAGGGTTCCATCCCCAGTACCACCAAAAAATAAAATAAAATAAAAAATAAAATCATGAACTATGCTATAAACTAACCAATTTGGGGTTCACAGCACAGAGCTGTAAACCCAAGTCCTCACTAATTAGGGGACTAGACAGGACCACATCAGGAATAAAACTTGAACAGACTTCCTGCTTAATATGTTTGCTCACCAGATTTTTGTTTGTTGGTTGTGGGGAGCCATTAAGATTTTTACCTTGTCTCACCCTTACTCAAAAGTGCACTTCTGACTGTCCTTCACCCAGAGTCAACAAGGTTTGGAGTCATGGAGTCTAAGTAAATAAGACCCTCTGGGAATGATTGATGCTAATTGTTCTGTCTGCTAGTTAAGATTAGGTTTATGTTGTACCAGGGTACTGTTTGATTTGCAAAGTGATATATGTACTTTGGATTTGTCATTATTGCATTCCTGTGCAACCCAAAGCTAGAAACTGTCTAAATACCAAAAGAAAAATAAACCTGGTCGTCGGCCAGTAGAGATATTGGCAGTTGGTTACACACCCATTTGCAAAAGTAAAATTTTGCCTTGCTGAGTGGCTCTGGTGTTACGGTTGGAGAGGTCGACGTGGGTTCTTGTTCTTAGCTAATCTTAGAAAAGAATAGCCAGAACTCTGCTGCAAGCTTAAGTAGTGTTTATTATTACAAAGGTAGAAAGAAGGGACAGACCATCAAAGCACTGCATCAGAGGGATGCGGTGGAGCGCCTTGAAAGTTTTGAACATTAGAACAGTTTTTATAAGGATTCATTATCTCCTTTTCCCCATCCTGCTTGGCCAGTAGTTTTTTTTTTTTTTTTTTTTTTTTTTTTTTACCTCTCCCTGACCTAATGCAGGTGCAGGTGCACCAATTATCTCCATAGTGTTAGCCTTTCTTGTTAGATTTATTTATTTATTTATTTATTTATTTTAAATTTATGGGTCTGGGGATGCAACCCAGGGGTATTCGACCTCTGAGATACAACCCCTGCCCTATTTTTTAGTCTTCTTAGATTTTTGATCAAGATGTATTACTTAGTTAACAAAGTCAGGGGTTACATGGCATGTACCCACTTTGGAGAAGGCCTGTACCATCCTCCCGCATCCTTGGGGAGTTATAGCTATTTTTATCTCTGAAGAACCACATGGATTCCATCCACGTGGACGCCATGACAGGCTCAGATTTCACTTCAGGAGGACTAGGCCTAAAGGTGACCTGACTCAGGCGGGTATGTTAATCAATGAAGAGCCCTATGTTAATGCTCAGACCTCAAACTTCACCAATCAGCGAAAAGGTCACGACACCCCATCCCTAGGACTTAGGAAATCCCCCCCTCCCCCGTGCTTAAAAGGCCTGCAAGCCACCAATGTGGGGTCTCATCTCTGCTCCATGTGCTGATGGCCCCCAGCATGTTGGATTCCCCCAAATAAAGCTCTTGTGATTGCATATACCTTGGTGGTCTTTTTGTGGAGGACTCCTGAACCTTTCATCTCTATCTGCTAGAAGTTATTATATAAACTTGTCTTTAAAGTATGGAGATTTGGGGCTATAACTCTTTTGTGTACTTGGTAATTAATATAGGGTTCTCTTAACCTTAATTTAAGCTACTGTGAGAATTTAGTGTTTGTTTGAACATTTCATGGTTAGCTGGGCTAACAGCTAACTTTTAGCTGACTGAGGTCAATATTGGCTACAGCTCTTGGCTGATAGCTTAAAGGCAGAGAAAAGGATTTTATTGTTTTGCTTAAGTATGAAAGCTTATTCTTATTAGTAATCAATACAACTCTTATTAACAATCAATACAGGCTCATGAGATGGCAGTTAAATAGTTAAGTAACAATTGCTGAAAAAAATGACTAAAAGGCTTGACCTAAGGGCTATTTTCCATCCCCTTGCCCAAGGACTAAAAACAGGATGTCCTTGGTGGTCTGGTGGTCCTTCCCTGACGAGGTCAAGATGATATTCTGTGGGCTAGCAGTTGTGGTAATATTCTGAAAAGTTAAAAAAAAATGTCCAAATATTCCCCCAGCCTTGAGATAGTTACCCAGAAACAATAGTAACCAATCCCCCATGAACAGCTAATGCTATAGGTGTTCTAAGCCAATCACAGTAAAGGTCATGAGAACTGTTCAATCAATAGAGGTTCTTTGTCTAAAAGGGTATAAAATAAAAACCAAAGTGTGCTCAGGATTCCCGTACTGAACTGCTGTGTCGGTTTATGTCAGGCACCCAAGCTTAAGCTTGAATTAAGGTTCTTTTCTTTTACATACGGTGATGGTCTCCTTGGTGGTCTCTCCAGGACAAAGGAACTGGGCACAACACTCAATCCCATCATCTTGAGTGTTTGTTTCCATTGCTCGTTCACATTTCCCACAGAATGCCCCTGGGTTCAGTCTTTGGTACCAGAAAAAGTAATATAGGTCAATATTAATAAATTAAGCAATATTCTATTTATCATCAGGTATCAGTGCCTAGAGAAATCAGAAAATGAAGAGTCTTTATCAACACTCTCACAGCTATAGTGCAAAAGAACTGACCATCCTGAGGTGGGAAAAAACAGCCAGGGCCTTAGAAATATTAGCTAAAAATTTAGACTTAAGATAGGGAAAAAATAGAGATTCCTCACTCCTTCCCCTCTTCCTCCCAATGTGAGCTGACACTTAGTAGAGAAAAGACAAAACCTCTTTCTGAGTCAAATGGGACTATTCCTTCTCTCTAGGCAAGCCCAGGAACAGGATGGCAGGGTCCTCCCTAACTGTAAAAAAGGCAGCAGCAGGCTAAGCATAGGCCACATAAGAGAGAGAAAGAATAACTTGAACTGTTTTCTCTCCTTTCTGTATCATGATTATGGCCTTCCCCTCCTTTCTGCAATTAAGTGACCAACTGTATAAGAAGGTTGGAATGTCTTTGTTCAAGGCCCAGTTCCACCATAAATTGATGACTGGGCCTTCATTGATGAATAAAAAGGACCTGATTATCTGACTTCCTGCCTCGAGTTTCCTTTTGTCTCTGAGACCAGGCTGTGGAGCTAACTTACAACAATACAATACAATCCTTCCTCTAAGTTTAGAGGAAGGAAGATTTATTTGTTCACTGTTTTTTTGAGATTCTGGGTTCTGTTCCTATGAGGCCAGGGTCAGTGGCTCTCAGGGCATGGTGGAAGGAAGCAGAGACAAGGAGAGCACATGGGCTCTGCTCCTCACATCATGGAGGCCAGAAGCAGCAAGAGCGCCACATAAGCGAGGCGATTCAAAGACACAAGCACAATCCCCAAAGATACACCCCAGGGACCCACCTTCTCCAGTCACACCCCACTGGTGCTGAGCTTACCACCAGAGCCTGTGATAAACCCACCAACAACCTTATCTACTGATGAAACGACCATCCTCATGAGTCAACTCTGAACCTTAATATGTGAGCTCTTCAGGGGACATTCTATATCCAATCAGGACACAGAACCTTGGAGGCTTCAAGACACAGTGGGGAAAGCTATAGAGTTTTTCCAGTTTATACTACTGAGAAGCCATTCAGAGAAATTTCCCTGATATATGTAACTCTTCCTAATTACCTACCTGAATTATAGGATTAAATGGGTAACTTGGATAATTACTAAGATCAATGAGAAGCTGGTTGTGTGCCTCAGGTTTGTAGTTCACAATACTCAGGAGGCTGAGTCAGGAGGATCACTCAAGTCTACCAAGTTTGAGACAAAAACTTAAAGTTCCTAGCTTCTAGACAATTTACCTCCAGAGAAAAACCTGTTTTTCTGGCTGAGAATTCTGTTAACAACCATAAAAACTAGTCAATTCATATCATCCTCATAACCTAGAGGCAGTATTTAGTTTTTATCATCATCACCCCCACTCCCACCACCAACAAAAGGGGTTGCTGATTACCCAAGAGAAAGTGTCAAGCCGGGCGTGGTGGCGCACGCTTGTCATCCCAGCATTCGGGAGGCTGAGACAGGAGGATCGCGGTTCGCGGACAGCCTCAGCTACTTAGTGAGGCCCTTTGCAACTCAGCGAGACTCTGTTTCAAAATAAAGAATAAAAAATAGGACTGGGGGTGTAGTTTGGAGGTAAAATGTCCTGGGTTCCATCCCCAGTACCGCAGGGGGGAAAAAAAGAAAGCGTCAAATGCCCAACCTGAGTCCTCCTGGCCCATCATCTACATAAAAAGTGGCTGTAAGCAGGGTGTGGTGGTGTGTGCTCTTGTAATCCTAGTACTTTGGAGGCTGAGACTGGAGGATCATAGGTTTGTGCCAGCCTCAGTGATTTGTGAGGCTCTCCATAACTTAGCAAGACTCTGTTTCAAAATAAAGAATAAAAAACCAGGCTGGGAGTGAAGCTCAGAAGCAGAAGGCCCCCTGGGTTTTATCCCCAGTACCACACACACAAATTAATAATAATAATAATAATAATAGTAGTAATAATAATTATAATAATAAGTGTTTGTAAGCTGGGTGCAGTGGCACAGGTCTGTAATTGCAATACTTGGGAGGCTGAGGCAGAAGGATTGAGAGTTTGAGGCCACCGTCAGCAATTTAGCAAGACCCAGCAACTTAGTGATAGACCGTTTTGGTGAAGGATAGAAAAGATGAATAGGTAGAAAGAAAGGAAGGAGAAGGAAAATATAACTTTTGTACCAGTATTGGGAATGGCCTAGGAAGATTTGAGAAAGATTATTAATATATTTCAAACACTGGGTGAGGGGCAAATCTGTGCAAGGACTTGGTTTCTGCCTAAAAGCCCGCAACTATTCCAATGTAAATTAACATAGGTAAAAGTAATTAACAAGTCAATAGGAGAGGAGAACTAGGCCTTTATCTAAAGACAGATTTTAGTAGAGGAGAACTAGGCCTTTCTCTATCTAAAGACAGATCTACATGATAAGCCAGCTAAGATGGTAGGAGGGGTCGACCTTCATGAAAGCAGACACTTTGCCACACCTTGCTGGGGGAGGATAAGGGGCGGTACCTTACAGGGACGTCAAAATTACGTAAAGAAGATGGAGGTCATGGGTATAAAAATTCCAGTCCACATGCTGTATCTTGGGAGTGGTAAGTTGGCCTGGGCCAACCTCCCCCCTCATGCCATTTTGGGATGGGGCTGTAACTATTTTCTGTATTTCTATCTTTTTTTTTTTTTTTTTTTCTTTTTGCGGGTCTGGGGATGGAACCCAGGGGCATTCGACCTCTGAGCTACACCCACTGCCCTATTTTTTATTCTTTATTTTGAAACCGGGTCTCACTAAGTTATGGAGGGCCTCACTATATAGCTAAGGCTGTCCCCAAACTGTGATCCTCTGGTCTCAGCCTCCCGAATGCCACCTGGGATTACAAGTATGCCACCAGCCCTGCTTCATACTTTTAATTATAATAGCAGACCTGACCTGTCCTTTTCTTAGGCGAAAGTTTTCAATAGGCCTGGCCCATATACTTTTAATAATAATAGCCCATCCGGCCCGTCCTTTCTTAGGGTTCTGAACGGCCCTGGCCTACATTTTTTAATCATAATGGCCTGTCTTGACACCTGAAATTCCTGAGATACTATATCCCAAAGAGGAAATTTCACCTTTGGTCAAACCTTGCTTGCTTCAAGTCTCAACTTCGAAGGAGAAAAAATTCCTAAAAGAATTTTCACCTTTTGTCCAGCCCAGCACCTACCGTGAGATGGAGAGAACTTAAAAATTCAAAGACAGGAGATATCATTCCGGGTTAACGTATTCCTGCCATGTGCCCCTGGCCACCCCCCAACTCTAGGTCCCCTATAAGAAAAGGCTTGCAAAGAAGCCAAGGGCCTCTTGTGCTCTCCAGGTGGTCTTCGCTCATCCTTGAACGTGTATCCCCACTTTCCTTGAATAACACCCGTCTTTGTCTCTGACTGGTGCGTGCTATAATTCTTTTGCCACAGAAATCAAGGACCCTGGGCATTCTGAGGTGAGTTTCCTTTCTCCAAATTGGGGGACATCTCAGGACTCCTCGCAGAATTACCATGTTTTCCCCTGACTGTAGGAGCACAGCCTTGTTCCAGCAAGTAACTTTTGGCTGAAGAACAAGAGAACAGGAGAACAAAGACCCCCCCCCCTTCCGATTTCCCTCCCAAGATAAACATAGTTGGGTCTTTCCAGGCAGCTAGAACCACGATGTAAGGTTCTTGACTATCAAAGTACAGAATGGCATATATGCTGACTGCTGTTCTATTTCTGTGGATTGCTTATGCTAGGTAAAAATTTTCCAATCACTCCCCCTTCCCCAAATTAAGTTGGCTATTGTATAAAAAGCTTGTAAAGCTGGGCATGGGAGTGCACATTTGTAATCCCAGTACTTGGGAGGCTGAGACAGGAGGATTGCAGGTTTGAGGCTAGCCCTGGCAATTTAGTGTGATCCTGTTTCAAAATAAAAAATAAAGCCATGTGTGGTGGCACACTCTTGTAATCCCAGCATTTGGGAGCCTGAGACCAGAGGATCTGTTTGTGACCAGCCTCAGCTACTTAAGAGCGGCCCTTTGCAACTTAGTGAGACCTTGTTTTAAAATAAAGAATAAACATGTAGGTCTGGGGGTATAGCTTGGAGGTAGAATGCCCCTGGGTTCCATCCCCAGTACCAAGAAGAAAATAAAAACAACTTAAAATATAAAATAAAAAATAAAATAGGAGCCAGGCGTGGTGACGCTTCTGAATCCCCATACTGGAGCTGGACGTCGTGGCGCACGCTTGTAATCCCCGCGCTTGGGAGGCTGAGACAGGAGGATCTCACGGGTTCGAAATCAGCCTCAGTTACTTAGTGAGGCTCTCAGCAACTTAGTGAGACCCTGTTTCCAAATAAAATAGAAAATAAGTCTGGGAGTGTAGAAAGCCCCTGGGTTCCACCCCCAGTACCATCAAAAAAAAAAAAAAAAAGGAAGTCCATTTCTCAGCTCATGGATCATTGTAATGGGTGCATGGGAACCCACCGGGTCCGCATGGCAGGCCGCCTGACAGACTAAGGCGGTTTGCTTTCTGAGAAAGTTAAGAGAAGGGTAGAGAGAGCCCTCTGAGGAGGTATTTCCGCTGTATGCGTTAAGCCTGCGCCTGGCGGTTACCATAGTAACCTGACGTCACTGTAGCGACCGACAGTGTCGACCGGGACCATTTTTTAAGACCCAAGTTGCCTGGTAAGAGTGCAGTCCCGCCTTCCGGGTGTTAGGACTCTGCGCAGGATGTGGGTGTCCCGCGGTGGGGGCTGAGCCTCCCTGGGTCGTGGGGAGACGATAGGACCCCAGACTCAGCTCGTCCCGTCTCCGCTCTGGGACTGTGTGACCTGCGGTCTCCTGAAGGAGGGACGCGCGGAACCCTCCTGACCCCAGCTAGTATGGCATCCTGGACCGACCCTCCGTGTACAGGTGAGGTGCGGGAGGGTAAGATGGGGAGCGGCTCTCTGCGAGCCCAGCTAAATTCCTCAGCCAAAGGGAGGTAAGACTGCTCACCCCACAGCCCTGGGTGGCAGGCAGACAGGTGCTACAATAAAGGAGAGCTAGCCCGGGAGGTGGCACGCACCTCTAAGCCCAGTACTTGGGAGGCTGAGACGGGGGGATTGCAGGTTCAAGGCCAACCTCAGCAACTTAGCAAGGCGCTGTTTCAAACTAAAAATATAAAACGGGCGTGGTGGCGCACGCTTGTAATCCCCGCGCTTGGAAGGCTGAGACAGGAGGATCGCACAGGATCGAAGCCAGCCTCAGCTACTTAGTGAGGCTCTCAGCAACTTAGTGAGACCCTGTTTCCAAATAAAACATAAAACAGGTCTGGGAGTATAGCCCGGAGGTAGAAAGCCTCTGGGTTCCACCACCAGTACCACAAAAAAAAAAAAAAAACCTAAAAATATAAAATAGGAGCCGGGGGTGGTGGCTCACATTTGTAATCCCAGCATTCCGGGACGCTGAGACCGGAGGCTCGCGGTTCTTGGACAGCCTCAGCTATTTAGTGAGGCCCTCTGCAACTTAGTGAGACCCGGTTTCAAAATAAAGAATAAAATATAGAGCAAATAGTGTAGCTCGGAGGTCGAATGCCCCTGGGTTTCATCCCCAGACCCGCAAATCAAATCAAATAGGGCTAGGGTTGTAGCTCAGAGATAGAACACCCTTGTGTTCAATCCTTGGTGATGTTGATTTTTTTATTTTTTATTTTTGCGGGTCTGGGGATGGAACCCAGGGGCATTTGACCTCCAAGCTACACCCCCTGCCCTATTTTTTCTTCTTTATTTTGAAACCGGGTCTCACTGAGTTGCAGAGGGCCTTACTAAGTAGCTGAGGCTGTCTGCGAACGACGATCCTCCAGGTCTCAGCCTCCCAAAAGCTGGAATGACAAGCGTGCGCCACCACGCCCGGCTTTGGTGATGTTTAGCAGGTGGGATTTCATTCCTTCAGCAGTGACATGCCTTGTAGTACCCTTGAGGCTTATGTTAAAGATGTCTTCTTTGTTACAAATCAGTTAATAGTCAGGCCAGGGAAGAAAATTGGTGTTTAACATGCATTTGCTGTTTATTTATATGTATGTGGATGTTTGTTTCAGTACTGGGGATTGAACCCAGGGCCTGGTACATGCTAGGCAGATGCTGTACCACTAAGCTACATCCCAGCCTTTTTTGTTTTATTTTGAGACAGTCCGGCTAAGTTGCCCAGGATGGACTCTTCCAACCCCCCTCCTATATTAGGAATGGAACCCAGGGGCATTCTACCTCTGAGCTACACCCCCAGCCCTATTTTTTATTCTTTTTGTTGTTCTTGTGGTACTGGGGGTGGAACCCAGGGGCTTTCTACCTCCAGGCTACACCCCTAGCCCTATTTTATATTTTATTTGGAAACAGGGTCTCACTAAGTTGCTGAGAGCCTCACTAAGTAGTTGAGGCTGGCTTCAAACCTGTGCGATCCTTCTGTTTCAGCCTTCCAAGAGCTGGGATTACAAGCGTGCGCCACCACGCCCGGTTTTATTTTTTATTTTTGAAACAGGGTCTCACTGAGTTGCTGAGGGTGATCTTCCTATCTTAGCCTCCCAAATACTGGAATTTCCTGCATGTGCTACCACTTCTGGCTTAATTTAAACGTAATTTATTCACTCACTTACCATTTATTTATTTATTTATTTATTTATTTATTTATGGTACTGGGGATTGAACCAAGGGATGTTCTACCCCTGAGCTACATCCTCAGTACTATTTTAATTTTTAATTTTGAAATAGGGTCTCGCTAAGTGGCTGAGGGCCTTGTCTTTTTTTTTTTTTTTTTGTGGGTGTGAGGATGGAACCCAGGGGCATTCTACCTCCGAGCTACACCCTCTGCCCTATTTTTTATTCTTTATTTGGAAACAGGGTCTCATTAAGTTGCAGAGGGCCTCACTAAGTACTTGAGGCTGTCCTCGAACTGTGATCCTCAAGTCTCAGCCTCCCGAATGCTGGGATTACAAGTGTGCGCAACCATGCCTAGCTGGGCCTCCTTCTTTTTCTTTGTTTGGTTTTTTTGCAGGTCTGGAGATGAAACCCAGGGGCATTTGACCTCCAAGCTACACCCCCTGCCCTATTTTTTATTCTTTGTTTTGAAACAGGGTCTCACTGACTTGCAAAGGGCCTCACTAAGTAGCTGAGGCTGTCTGCGAACTGCGATCTTCTAATCCCAAATGCTGGGATTACAAGCCTGTGCTACCACGCCCGGTTTAAATAAGTTTTCTCTCTTTTTTTTTGGGGGGGTGGTACTGGGGATGGAATCCAGGGGCCTTCTACCTCCGGGCTACACTCCCAGACCTATTTTATATTTTATTTGGGAACAGGGTCTCTTTCTCTGTGTGTGTGTGTGTGTGTGTGTGTGGGTCTGGAGGTGGAACCCAGGAGCATTTGACCTCTGAGCTACACCCCCTGCTCTAATTTTTTTATATTCTTTATTTTGAAACCGGGTCTCACTGAGTTGCAGAGGGCCTCACTCACTAAGTAGCTGAGGCTGTCTGCGAACAGCAATCCTCACATCTCAGCTTCCGGAATGCTGGAATTATAAGCGTGCGCCACCATCCCCAGGTGAAACAGGGTCTTTTAAGCCAGTTAAGGCTGGCTTTGAACCTGCGTGTTCCTCCTGTCTCAGCCCCCCAAGCTTTGGGATTACAAGCGTGCGCCACCATGCCCGGCCTAAATAACTTTTTAAAAGGGCCAAGAGCTGAGGGTATTTTGCCTTGACCTCTCAGCCTCTCAAGTACTGGGATTGCAAGCGGGCTCCACCACACCCGGCTCTATTTTTTTTTTTTTTTTTACTTCGAAACCGGGTTTCCTTAAGTTACTGAGGTTGGCCTGAAACCTATAATCCTCCTACCTCACTCAGCCTTTCAAGTGCTAGAATTATAACAGGCATGCACTACCAGGCCTACCTCATCTTCATTTTTATTCAAGGTTGTTTTTCATAGTCTATGTCCTTTGTGTTGAGACTTGAGTTTCAGAAAAAGCCAGATCAGTTTCTTTTTTAAAAAGTATATGCTTGAGCCGGGCGTGGTGGCGCACGCTTGTAATCCCCGCGCTTGGGAGGCAGAGACAGGAGGATCGCGCAGGTTCGAAGCCAGCCCCGTGCGCTGGCTTAGGAGACCCTGTTTCCAAATAAAAATGTAAAAATAGGTCTGGGAGTGTAGCCCGGAGGTAGGAGGGCTTCCAGGAACCCCAGTACCACCAAAAAAAAAAAAAAAAAAAAAAGTATATGCTTGGCTGGGTATGGTGGCACAACCCTGTAATCCCAGTCTTTGGATGCCTAAGACAGGAGGATCACAGGTTGTCAGCAGCCAGCCTCAGCTACTTAGTGAGGCCCCATTTCAAAATAAAGAATAAAGATTAGGGCTGGGGGTGTATCTCCCAGGTAGAATGCCCATGGGTTCAATCCCCAGAACCACAAAAACAATTTAAAAAGTATGTGGTTGTACGCCCCTGAGTTCCATCTCCAGTACTACAAAAAGAAAAGAAAGAAAATATGTGTTTGGATTTTTATTCATTCAACTGAATTTTGAATCAATTTGAGGGAATAACAATCTTGAATGTTCTGACTTATGTCTGTTTGTTTATTTAGGTCTTTAACTTTTTTTTTTTTTTTTTTTGCGGGTTTGGAGATGGAACCCAGGGGCATTCGACCTCTGAGCTACATCCCCTGCCCTATTTTTTATTCCTTATTTTCTTTATTTTGAAACAGGGTCTCACTGAGTTGCAGAGGGCCTCACTAAGTAGCTGAGGCCGTCCACAAATGGCGATGCTCTAGTCTCAGCCTCCCAAATGCTGGGATTAGAAGCGTGCGCCACCACACCCGGCTCAGGTCTTTTACTTCTAAACATAGTTTTGTAGTGCCCAATTTATAGGTTCAATTTATATATGTAGACAAAGTATATACATGTTTTATACTTTTTTTTTGTTTTGATTTTTGTTTTTTTGGTGGTACTGGGGTTCCTGGAAGCCCTTCTACCTCTGGGCTACACTCCCAGACCTATTTTTACATTTCTTTAATTTGGAAACAGGGTCTCCTAAGCCAGTGCGCGCGGCTGGCTTCGAACATGCGTGATCCTCCTGTCTCTGCCTCCCAATCGCGGGGATTACAAGCGTGCGCCACCACGTCCGGCCATGTTTTATACTTTGGATGCTGTTATAAATAGCAATATTTAGCAGGGCATGATGACACACGCTTATAATCCCAGTACTTGGGAGGCTGAGACCAGAGGATCGCAGATTTGCGCCAGCTTCAGCTACTCAGGGAGGCCTTCCACAACTTAGTGAGATCTTGTTTCACAATAAAGAATAAAAAATACAAAATAGCCGGGCATGGCGGTGCACGCTTGTAATCCCAGATTTGGGGAGGCTGAGACAGGAGGATGGCCATTCATGGCCAGCCTCAGCTACTTAGTGAGGCCCTTGGCAAGTCAGTGAGACCCTGTCTCTAAACAAAGAATAAAAAATAGGGCTGGGGGTGTAGCTTGGGGGTAGAATGCCCCTGGGTTCCATCGCCAGGACGACACACACAAAAAAAGTAAAAAATAGGGCTGGGGCGTAGCTAGGCAGTAGATGCCCCTGGGCTTACATCTCAGTACTGCAAAAATAAATAAGTAAATAATCAACATATGACAATATTTAAAAAATTTTATTGGTGTATTGTAATTGTGCATGATAATGAGATTCAAAGTGATATTTTCATATATGTGCATAACATTATTTGTTCTGTTTTCTTCCCCATACTTTTCCTTTCCCTCGCTTTCTCCCTCCCCCACTCCTTTCCACTACTCTATTGGTATCTCTTATCTAATTTTCATGAAGAACTTTTTTACTTTTTTTCTTTTTTGCGGGTCTGGGGATGGAACCCAGGGGCATTTGACCTCTGAGCTACACCCCCTGCCCTATTTTTTATTCTTTATTTTGAAACCGGGTCTCACTGAGTTGCAGAGGGCCTCACTAAGTAGCTGAGGCTGTCTGCGAACCACGATCCTCCAGGTCTCAGCCTCCTGAATGCTGGGATGACAAGCGTGCGCCACCACGCCCGCCTCATGAAGAACTTTTGGTCCTCCCTTTCTTCTAGCTTTCACATATGAGAGAAAACAAGCGGGCCCTTAACTTTTCTGAGTCTGGCCAAGCACACTAAGCATGATAGTCTCCATTTATAGCCATTTTCCGGCAGCTGATAGAATTTTGGACTTGTAGCCAGGTATGGTGGCACATGCCTGTAATTTCAGTGCTTGAGAGGCGGTGACAGGAGGATTGCAGGTTGGAGAACAGCCTCAGCAGCCAGGCGTGGTGGTGCACGCTTGTAGTCCTAGTACTTGGGAGGCTGAGACAGGAGGATCGGGATTTGCGGACAGCCTCAGTTACTTAGTGAGGCCCTCTGCAACTCAGTGAGACCTGTTTCAAAATAATGAAGTAAAAATAAGGCTTGTGTAGCTCAGAATCCCCCTGGGTTCCATTCCCAGTATCCCCCCCCCAAAAAAAAAAAAGATACTGAGAAGTGATATTGTGATTCCACATTTAGTCTTTTTTTTGTTTTTTGTTTTGCAGTACTGGAAATGGAACCCAGGGACATTCTACTTCCAAGCTACACCCCCAGCCCTATTTATTCTTTACTTTTAAGTAGCTGAGGCTGGCTGTGAACCTGCGATCTTCCTGTCAGCCTCCCAAGTACTGGGATTACAGGCCTGTGCTACTGTGCCACCAGGCTCCATGCTGTCTTTTTTTTTTTTTTTTGGTGGTACTGGGGTTCCTGGAAGCCCTTCTACCTCGGGGCTACACTCCCAGACCTATTTTTACATTTTCATTTTGGAAACAGGGTCTCTTACGCCAGCGCGGCTGGCTTCGAACCTGCGCGATCCTCCTGTCTCCGCCTCACAAGCGCGGGGATTACAAGCGTGCGCCACCACGCCCGGCTCCATGCTGTCTTTTGAGGAGTCTCCACACTAATCTCCATAGTGGTTATAGTGGTTTGCAATCCCATCAACAGTGTAGAAGTGTTCTTTTGCCCCACACCTTCAACATTTATTATAATTTGTACTCTTGATTGCCATACTAACTGGAATAAGATGAAATCTCAGGAGCTGGGCGTGCTTGTAATCCCCGCGCTTGGGAGGCTGAGACAGGAGGATCGCACAGGTTCGAAGCCAGCCTCAGCTACTTAGTGAGGCTCTCAGTGACTTAGTGAGATCCTGTTTCCAAATAAAATATAAAATGGGTCTGGGAGTGTAGCCCGGAGGTTGAAAGCCTCTGGGTTCCACCCCCAGTACCACCAAAAAAAAAAACAAAAAAGATGAAAGCTCAGTATAGTTATGATGTGTATTTTCCTGATTGCTAAACCTATTGGAACCTTTTTTTCTTTTATTTATTGGTTATGTTTGTGCGTATTGGTATACATACATACATAAATTATGTACACATACATACATACATAAATTTTATATATACATAAATTATATATATATGTATATATTGGGGATGCAACCCAGGGGCATTCTATCTCTGAGCTGTACCCTCAGCCCCATTTTTTTTTTTTCCAGGTCTGGGGATGGAACTCAGGGGAATTACGACCTCTGAGCTATACCCGCTGCCTTATTTTTTTTTTTTTTTTTTTTGCGGGTCTGGGGATGGAACCCAGGGACATTCAACCTCCGAGCTACAGCTCCTGCCCTATTTTTTATTAATTATTTTGAAACCGGGTCTCACTGAGTTGCAGAGGGCATCACCAAGTAGCTGAGGCTGTCCGCGAACCGTGATCCTCCAGCCTCAGCCTCCCAAATGCTGGGATTACAAGCGTGCGCCACCATGCCCGCTCCCTCCCCCAGCCCCATTTTATTTTTTACCCTGAAACTGTCTCACTAGGTTGCTGAGAGCCTTGCTAAATTGCTGAGGCTGGTCTTGAACCTTCAATTCTCCTGTCTCAGCTTCCCAAGTACTGGGATTATAGCCATGGGCCTCCATACAGCTCATTTGTATTTTTTTTGAGAATTGCCCACGTAGTTCAAATCCTATTTACTTATTGATTGTTATGGGGGATTGAACTCAGGGGCATTCTACTGCTGAGCAAAACTCCTAGCCCTTTTTATTTTTTTTTATCTTGGAATAGTCTTACTAAGTTGCTGAGGGCCTCACTAAATTGCTGAGGCAGGCCTCAAACTGGGATTACAGGCATGGCGCCACCACCCTGCTGTTTTGGGTTTTTTTTTGACTTATATATAATCTGATAATTGGTAGCTGCCAACAATTTCTTCTCATTATGTCAGCTCTCCAAATTCTTGATTGTTTTGTTGTGCAGAAGCTTTTTATTTTTTGTTTTTATGTGGTACTGGGGATTAAACCTAGGGGTATTTTACCTCTGAGCTATATCTGCAGCCCTTTTTAATTAATTAATTTATTAATTAATTTATTTATTTTTGTGGGTCTGAGGATGGAACCCAGGGGCAGTATTTTAAAATTGCAATTTTAGCTGGGCGTAGTGGCGCACGCTTGTAATCCCCGCGCTTGGGAGGCAGAGACAGGAGGATCGCGCAGGTTCAAAGCCAGCTGCGCGCGCTGGTTTAGGAGACCCTGTTTCCAAAATGAAAATGTAAAAAATAGGTCTGGGAGTGTAGCCCGGAGGTAGAAGGGCTTCCAGGAACCCCAGTACCACCAAAAAAAAAAAAAAAAAATTGCAATTTTAGCAGGGTATGGTGGCACACATTTGTAATCCCAGTACTTGGGAGGCTGAGGCAGGAGGATCGCAGGTTCAAAGCCAGCCTCAGCAACTTACTGAGGCCTTTCCCAACTTTGTGAGGCCCTGTTTCCAAGTAAAAAAAATAAAATAGGCTAAGGATGTAGCTCAGAAGTAGAATTCTCCTGGGTTCAATCCCCAGCACAACCAAAATTTTAAAAAATTACAATTTTTTTTGGCGGTACTGGGGATTGAACCCAGGGGCATTCTGCCTCCGAGCTACACCCCATCCCTATTTTTTAAATTTATTTGGAAACAGGTTCTCACTGAGTTGCAAAGGGCCTCACTAAGTAGCTGAGTCTGTCTGCGACCGTGATCCTCCTGTCTCAGCCTTCAAATGCTGGGATTACAAGCATGTGCCAACACACCCGGTTTAAGATTATAATTTTATGTGCTGTATTTTTTCTGAACTGTTAGAAGCCAAATGTTAAAAGTAGTTGCTGGGGAATACTTTTTGATTGAAAGCACAGGCTACTTTAGGATAGAAAAGATACTTAATAATTACCAATCATCTGTATTAGTCAAAGTTCTCTAAAGAAACAGAACCAGACAATAAGATATTTATATATATATATGTATATATATGCCTAAATATATAATATATATTATAGCATATATATGCTATAAATGTATGTAAATGCTGTGTATTACATATAGGTATATATATATATATATACATCTTAAATATGCATATGTGTGGTTGTATATATACATATATGTAAATGAAAAGGTGTCTATTGTAAAGAATTGTCCCCAGCTGGGCATGGTGATGTGTATGTGTAACTTGGGAGACTGAGACAGGAAGATCACAGGTTTGAGGACAGCCTCAGGAATGGAGTGAGGTAGCTTAGCAACCTACTGGTTTCAAAACAATAAAAAGTTCTGGGCATATATTTTGGAGGTAGAATGCTCTATGGATTTAATCCCTAGTTAAAAAAAAAAAAAGCTCAGTGGCAGACTCATAGTACCAGTACTTGGGAAGCTGGGACAGGAGGATCGAAGGTTCAAGACCAGCCTCAGCAATTTAGCGAGACCCCTTTTCAAAATAAAAACTAAAATAGGAATAAAATTGCCATATATATATGTATATTTTTTGGAAACAGGGTCTCACTAAGTTGCTGAGAGCCTCACTAAGTAGCTGAGGCTGGCTTTGAACCCGTGCGATCCTCCTGTCTCAGCCTCCCAAGCGCAGGGATTACAAGTGTGCGCCACCACGCCCAGCTGCCATAAATATTTTTGGACAAAATAAATAAAAACTAAAATAGGGCAGAGGCTATAGCTCAGAGGTAGAATGCCCATGTGTTCAATCTCTACTACCCTCCCCCCAAAAGAAGGGGCTGGGACTCAGAGATAGCACCGCTCTGTGTTCAATCCTCAGTCCCAATAAATGGATAGATCAATGAAAGAAACAGAATTATCCTCACAGAAATATTCATAATATATATATATAATTTTGTGGTACTGGAGATGGAACCCAAGGGCTTTTTACCCTCGGGCTACACTCCCAGACCTATTTTGTATTTTATTTGGAAACAGGGTCTCACTAAGTTGCCGAGAGCCTCACTAAGTAGCTGAGGCTGGCTTCGAACCCGTGCGATCCTCCTGTCTCAGCCTCCCAAGCGCGGGGATTACAAGCGTGTGCCACCACGCCCAGCCAGAATAATTTTTGACCAAATATGTGGACATTGTGGCCCAGCCATTTGACACACACAAGTTAACCATTACAACAACATCCATTTGCCTGAATTCCCATTTTCAGCTTTTAGAAATCATTCACGGTATAATAATACTAGGGAGAAATGTTCCTGAGACACTTCTTCAGGCTGTCTTCAGGAAAATCAGTCACCACAATGAAATAATTTCATGTCTCTGTACTTTTAGGATTGTGGACTTTTCCTTTTTTTTTTTTTTTTCTGTATTGGGGATGGAACCCAGGGGCATTCGACCTCTGAGCTATACCCCCTGCCCAATTTCCTATTCTTTATTTTGAAACCGGGTCTCACTGAGTTGCAAGGGGCCTCAGTAAGTAGCTGAGGCTGTCTGTGAACCACCATTCTCCTGTCTCAGCCTCCCGAATGCTATTACAAGCGTGGGCCACACTTTTCCTTTTTATCCCCTTACAAATCTACCTTGGTGAAGCCAGACGTGGTGGCGCACACTTGTAATCCCAGCATTTATTAGGCTGAGACCAGAGGATCGCAGTTCCTGGAAAGCCTCAGCTACTTAGTGAGGCCCTCCACAACTTAGTGAGATCCTGTTTCAAAATAAAAAATAAAGGCCGGGCGTAGTGGCGCACGCTTGTAATCCCCGCGCTTGGGAGGCTGAGACAGGAGGATCGCGCAGGTTCAAAGCCAGCCTCAGCTACTTAGTGAGGCTCTCAGCAACTTAGTGAGACCCTGTTTCCAAATAAAATAGAAAATAGGTCTGGGAGTATAGCCCGGAGGTAGAAAGCCTCTGGGTTCCACCCCCAGTACCAAAAAAAAAAAAAAAAAAAAATGTGTAGCTCAGAGGTCGAATGCCCCTGGGTTCCATCCCCAGACCCACAAAAAACAAACCTACCTTGATGACTTCCTGATTCTTGGGTTCTTGGGTGGTAAAAAGTTGAGGGAGCCGGGCGTGGTGGCGCACGCTTGTAATCCCCGCGCTTGGGAGGCTGAGACAGGAGGATCGCTTAGGTTTGAAGCCAGCTGCGCACACTGGTTTAGGAGACCCTGTTTCCAAATAAAAATGTAAAAATAGGTCTGGGAGTGTAGCCCGGAGGTAGAAGGGCTTCCAGGAACCCCAGTACCACCAAAAAAAAAAAAAAAAAAAAAGTAGAGGGAAAGAGCATGATGCATGTGGAGATCTATGTACGCGGACACACACACACACACACACACACACACACACACGAGTCTATATTGTGAAGCTGCGAGGAATATTAATTGTGAGAAACATTTGCAGTTAATAGCTGTGTGTTATGCCAGTCAGATTCAATTGCTAGCACATATTAGGAAACACATGGAGCCTGGTGTTTGTTGATCTTTCTGCTTTTCTTTGCCAGAATCGTTACCATGGCGACTCAGTGACTGCTGTGTGACTTGGGCAGACTGAGCATCCACTTATGATTCTTTCTTGAATCCTGTCTTACTGTGATAGTTGTCAAGCATTGCTTTTATAATTCTGCCATCCCTTCTGGCTTTATTAATTAACATTTGATTATTGGATAGAGTTGGATTTATAGTAATAGGATACATGGGTTGCTATTTTGCCCATAGTTACCATTTGTCATTATAATTATATATATATATATATATATTTTTTTTTTTTTTTTGCAGTACTGGGTATAGAACCCAAGGGTATTCTACCTTCAAGTGACACCCCCATCCCTATTTTTCATTCTTTATTTTGAAACAGGGTCTCACTGAATCACAAAGGGCCTCACTAAGTAGCTAAGGCTGTCTGTGAACCAGGATCCTCCTGTCTCAGCCTCCCAAATGCTGGGATTACAAGTGTGTGCCACCACACCCAGATATATATATATCTGGGGATATATATATATATATATCTGGGGATAGAACCCAGGGGCTTCTACCTCCAGGCTACATTCCCAGTCCTATTTTATATTTTATTTGGAAACAGGGTCTCGCTAAGTTGCTGAGAGCCTCACTGAGTAGCTGAGGTTGGCTTTGAACTTACGTGATCCTCCTGTCTCAGCCTCCCATGCGTAGGGATTACAAGTTTGCGCCACCACACCCGGATATAATTATATATTTTGATGCTCAATTTGTTTTACTGTTGGTCAGTGGAAGCTCCTTCACGTTGGCCTCAGTGTCCATTTGACACTCTTCGAGACTTCCTTCAGCATCTATTTTTCTCTCTAAACTTGACCATCTCATCTGCGGAAAAGAAGTGATGGTGCCTACCTCAGTGCATCACTTTCAGGATTAGGAGACAAAAAAGGTCTGAAAATAACAACTGGTTCTGCCGGGGTCCAGCCCTAGCGGGAGTCGGGGGTCGTGTCGTGAGAGAAGACTCTGCCACACGAGACCAGATGCAAGCTTCTCCAACTTTATCAGAAAGTATGCTTTGCCTCATATCAGAAGGTTAGTTTGAACTTAATCTTATATGTTGGCCCAAACTAAGGTCAGCTTGAGCTTAATCTTTGGCCCAAACTTTATCCTTGGGGGAAAAAAAAAGATCTTTGCTGACTCGGTCTCTCACATGTCTCTGCCCATCCATTTTAGTTATAATGCATATACGTAAAATTCCAATTACACATATTAATTCAAATAGTTTTAAAATAAGTTTTTGAAGGGGAAAGGGCTAGTTTTTATCGCGGGGGACTCCAGCCTTTGCGGGTCCCCTGGCCGAGCTTTTGCTCAAGGTCTGCACGAGATGCTGTAGCATGGATCCGTGTGACATCTAGTAGTTACTTAACAAGTGTTAGTTCTCAAGTTCCACTGCCTTCATTCTGTTACTGCTGTGCCTCTATTAACAAAACAGTAAGCCGGGCGGGCGTGGTGGCGCACACTTGTAATCCCTGCGCTTGGGAGGCTGAGACAGGAGGACCACATGGGTTCGAAGCCAGCCTCAGCTGGCTTTATAACAAAGTCTGATATTAGCATGGTTACTAGGGTGTACTTAGAAACAGGAATAAGATTTTTAGACTTTAAATTTTTTGTTTTTATTCTATTTTTGTGGTACCAGGGATGAAACCCAGGCACATCCTACCTCTAGATATACCCCCAGCTTTATTTTGTTTGTTTTGAATCAGGGTCTTGCTATGTTGCTGAGAGTTTCCCTACATTGCTGAGGCTGTTCTTGAACCTATGATTCTCCTGTCTCAGCCTTCCAAGTACTGGGATTACAGGCATGCGCCACCACACCTGGCTTGTATGAACATTTTAAAAATAGTAATTCTTCAGCCGGGTATGGTGGCACATGCTTGTAATCCCTGCGCTTGGGAGGCAGAGACAGGAGGTTCGTGCTAAATATAAAATAGGTCTGGGAGTGTAGCCTGGAGGTAGAAGGGTTTCCAGGAACCCCAGTACCACCACACACACACAAAAATTAATTCTTCTAGTCCATGATATCTTTCCATTTGTTTTGTTTCTTCAATTTTTTTCAGCAGTATTTTACAATTTTCAGTGTACATATCTTTTACCTCCTTGGTTACATTTATTCCTAAGTATTTTATTCTGTTGGAATGAGATTGATTTTTTTCTTTTATGCATTACCGGGGGTGGAACCCAGAGGCATTCTACCTCTGACTTATACCCCAAGCCCTAGTTTTTATTCTTTATTTTGAAACAGGGTCTCCCTGAGTTAGGAAGGGCCTCACAATGCTGGGATTACAAGCGCGCATCACCACGCCTGGTGAGATTGATTTATTGATTTCGTTTTCCGTTGTTAAATGTTATCTGTTCATTTTGTATCCAGTAACCTTTCTGAATTTATTAGTCCTTGTAGTCTTTTTGTGAAGTATTTAGGGATATATATATATGCCTGGATTACCTTGTTTTGTTCCTCATTTTAGAGGAAAAGCTTTAGACTTTTTACCATTGAGTATAATGTTAGCTTTGAGCTTATGAGTGTCTTATTGTGTTGAGGAACATGTCTTCTTTACCTAATTTGTTGAGAAAAAAAATATTTTTTGCGGTTCTGAGGATGGAACCCAGGGGCATTTGACCCCTGAGCTATACCCGCTGCCCTATTTTTTTTTTTTATTCTTTATTTTGAAACAGGGTTTCACTGAGTTGCAGAGGACCTCACTAAGTAACTCAGGCTGTCTGTGAACTGCGATCCTGCGGTCTCAGCCTCCTGAATGAATGATGGGATTGCAAGCGTGCATGCACCACCATGCCCGGCTTGTGGAGATTTTTTTTTTTTTTTTTTTTTTGCGGGTCTGGAGGTGGAACCCAGGGGCATTCGACCTCCGAGGTCCACCTCCTGCCCTATTTTTTATTCTTTATTTTGAAACCGGGTCTCACTGAGTTGCAGGGGGCCTTACTAAATAGCTGAGGCTGTCCGTGAACCACGATCCTCCAGGTCTCAGCCTCCCAAATGCTGGGATTACAAGCGTGCGCCACCACGCCCGGCTTGCTTGCTGAGAATTTTTATCGTGAATGGATGTTGAGTTTTCTTGAATGCCTTTTACGCCTCTATTGAGATGATAAGGTAACGGTTTTGTACTTCATTCTATGAATATGGTATATCACATTTATTGATGTGAACTATTTAACCATCCTTGTATCCCGGGGATAATCCCACTTTATCATGTTGAATGATCCTTTCAGTGTGCTGTTTAATTCATTTTGCTTGTATTTGGTTGAAGGTTTCTTTCCTTTTTTTTTTCTTTTCTTTTTTTTCGCGGTGCTGGGGATTGAACCCAGGGACATTCTACCTCTGGGCTACACCTTCAGCCTGATTTTATAGTCTTCCTTTTGAAACAGGGTCTCACTAAGTTGCAGAGGGCTTTCACTAAGTAGCTGAGGCTGATCGAGAACCTGGATCCTCCTATCTAAGCCTCCCAAGAACTGGGTCAAAAGGTTTTTTTTTTTTGCAGTGCTGTGGATTGAACTTTGGCACTCTACCACTGAGCTGCACCCCCAATCAGTCTTCCCTTCCCTCCTCTCTCTCTCTTAGTTTTTGCAGTGCTGGAGGTTGAACCCAGGGACATTCTGCCTCTGAGCTCTACCTCTAGCCCTTTTTTCTTCTTATTTTGAAACAGAATCTCACTAAGTTGCTAAGCCTTGCCTCCTATCTGTGATCCTCCTGTCTCAGCCTCCCACCAAGTGCTGGGATTATATGGGGATGCCATCGTGCCCGGCTACTGTAATTTTGTTTTCTTGTAGTGGTAGTGTTCTTGTCTGGCATTGGCACCAGGGTGCTAGGATAGTGAAATGAGTTGGGAATTTTTTTTTTCTTCAGTTTTATAAAAGAGTTTTTGAGAAAGACTGGTATTCTTTTTTTTTTTTTTTTTTTTTTGGCAGTACTGGGATGGAACCCAGGGGCATTCTACCTCAGAGCTATACCCCCGGCCCTATTTTTTATTCTTTATTTTGAAACAGGCTCTCACTAATTTGCAGAGGACCTGACTTAGTAGTAGCTGATGCTATCTGCGAACGGTGATCCTCCTGTCTCAGCCTCCCTAATGCTGAAATTACAAGCATACACCACCACGCTCGGCTGGTATTAATTCTTTAAAACTTAGATTAAGCCAGGCATGGTGGTGCACACACCTATAATTCCAGTATTTGGGAGGCTGAGACAGGAGGATCGCAGGTTCATGGCCAGCTTCAGCTACTTAGTGAGCCCTCTGTAATTTACTGAGACCCTATTTCTAAATAAAAAAATAAAATAGGCATGGGGGTATAGCTTGGAGGTAGAATGTCCCTGGATTCAACCCCCAATACTGCAAAAAAGAAATAAATAATAAAAATAAAGGTTGGGTTAAATTTAGTAGTGAAGTAGTTCGTAAGATTATCTTAGATGGGAGACTTATTAATGATTTAATGTCCTTAATTGTTTTTGGCCAGGTTTTCAATGTTTTGGTTAGTTGTATTTGTCTAGGAATTTAATAATTTCTTTTAGGATACTCAGTTTGCTGCTGTATAATTGTTCATAATTGTATCCTTTTTTGTTGGTACTAAGGATTAAATGCAGGGACATTCTACCTACAAGTTATACCCCCAGTCCTTTTTATTTTTCATTAAATTAAATTAATTAGTTTATTTTGTGGTGCTGGGGATTGAACCCAAGGGCATTCCTGATTGATTGATTGATTGATTGATTTTCTGGGTCTGGGGATGGAACCCAGGCCCATTCGACCTCAGAGCTACACCCCTTGCCCTATTTTTTATTCTTTATTTTGAAACCGGGTCTCACTGAGTTGCAGAGGGCCTCACTAAGTAGCTGAGGCTGTCTGCGAACCCCGATCCTCTGGTCTCCGCCTCCCGAATGCTGGGATTAGAAGCGTGTGCCACCACGCCCTGCTTATTTTTTATTATTTTATTTTATTTTTTATTTTTGCAGGTTTGGAGATGGAACCCAGGGGCATTTGACCTCCGAACTATACCCCCCTGCCCTATATTTTTTTATTTTGAGACAGGATCTCACTAAGTTGCAGAGGACCTCACTGAGTAGCTGAGGCTGTCTGTGAACCACGATCCTCCAGTCTCAGCCTCCTGAATGCTGGGATTACAAGCGTGCGTCACCACACCTGGCTTATTCTTTACTTTTTGAAACAGGGTCTCACTAAGTTGCAGAGAGCCTCACTAAGTAGCTGAGGCTGGCCAGGAACAGAGATCCTCCTGTCTCAGCCTCCCAAGTACTGGGATTACAAGCGTGCACCACACCTGGCTCTTTTATTTTGAAACAAGGATCTTGCTGAATTGCTGAGTCTGGCCTCGAACCTGCAATCATGTTTTCAGCCTCCCTAGTTACCCAGTATTCCTGTCTCAGCCTTCAAAGTACTGGGTTCACAGGCATGTGTTAACCATGCCTAGCTAATGTTAGCTTTTTTTTTTTTTTTTTGTACTGGGGATTGAACTCAGGGACATTCTGCCTCCGAGCTACATCCCCAGCTCTGTTTTATTTTATTTATTTTGAAACAGGGTCTTACTACATTGTTGAGGGCCTCATTAAGTTTCTGAGGCTATCCTTGAACCTTTGATCCTCTAGTCTCAGTCTCCAAAGTACTGGATTACAGGCATGAACCACCATGCCTGTTTTCTCTTTTGATATAGGTATTGTTGATTGCTATTTATTAATTTCTTTAGAACTGCTTCTGCATACGATAAGGTTTGGTATATTGTTTTTACATTTTTGTCTCAATTTTTTTTTAAATTTCTCATTTGATTCATTGGTCATCAAGCATATTGCTTAATTCTCATTTATTTGTGAATTTTCTGAAATTCCTCCTCTTATTGATTTCTCCTTTTCTACCATTGTGGTTGGACTTGCTATGCTTTCTGCCTGAATGAGTTAGGACTTGGCTTATGGCCTGCCATTGGATCTGTCCTGGAGAGCGTTCTGTGTGTACTGGTATATATACCGGAGGAGAATGTACATTGCGCTGCTATTGGATATCTTTGCAGTGGCACTGGTATCCAATGAGTGGTGTCTGCAGTTACCACGAAGCTGAGCCCTGAAGTGCAAGCATGCGTGTAGGCGCTGCAACTCTGCCATCCAGCCTGGTGATGCACCTGGTGCCTGGGGTGTAGGCTACTGCTGTTCCATTGGTGGGAGTGCAGGGGGTACAAACACACCTTTTATTTTTTTAGTGGTCCGGAGGATTGAACCCAAGGGCATTCTTCCTCCAAGCTACACCCTCAGATCTTGCTAAGTTGTTGAAACTGGCCTCGAACCTGTGATCCTCCTCCTGTCTCAGCCTCCCAAGTGCTGAGTTACAGGCATGCACCACCACTTCCAGCTACCAGAGGCCCTTCCTATGTGGATATTCTCTACTTTTGTTCCATTGTATATGTATAGATTTCTTCAGTGGATCCTTGTACTCCCTGTGTGATTTTGGTTTGTGGATGAATACTTATTTGTTAGGAGATGAAGGCTGGTATCTCCTACTCTCTTACTTTGGTGCATTTTTTCTATTCTGGGGGAGGTATTGGGGATTGATCTCAGGGACATTCTACCTCTGAGCTATATCCCCGGCCCTATTTCATTTCTTGTTTTGAAACAGGATCTTGGTAATTTGCTGCGGTTGTCCTCCAACCAGGGATTCTCCTGTCTCAGCCTCCCAATTACTGGAATTATAGTAGTGTGCTATGGCACCCGGCTTCTCGGTAGTTTTTTTTTGTATTCTTTAGACCTTTTATTTTTCTGGTGCTGGGTATTGAACCCAAAGGCATTTTACCTTCAAGCTACACCACCAGCCCTTTTTTTTATTCTTTATTTTGAAACAGAGTCTCATTAAGTTGCAGAGGGCCTCACTAAGTAGCTGAGGCTGGCTGTGAACCCAGATCCTCCTGTCTCAGCCTCCCAAGTACTGGGATTAGAAGCATGAGCCACCACAACCGGCCTTTAGACCTTTTTTTTTAAATAGTATTTCTTAAAGTAAAATTTTTTTTTTGTTCTATGGTTTTATCTGTAGATACCTGACTATCTCATGGAAAAGCAGAGGAAAAACATGAGAACAAATGGACATCTCCATCTCAGCAGTGTGAGAGGACTGAGAATCACGTTGTGAAATCACTGTCATTTGACCTTCACTGAAACCATGGGCATGGTGACGTGCTTTGTCTGTTGAGTGTAACTGTGTGTGTGTGTGTGTGTGTGTGTGTGTGTGTGTGTGTGTGTGTGACTGAATTGAACCCAGGGACATTGTACCTCTGAGGTACACCCCCAGCCCAATTTTTTTATTCTTTATTTTATTTTGGTGTTACTGGAGTTCCTGGAAACCTTTCTACCTCCGGGCTACACTCCCAGACACCTGCTTTTTATATTTTTATTTGGAAACAGGGTCTCTTAAGCCAGCACGGCTGGCTTTGAACCTGCGCGATCCTCCTGTCTCTGCCTCCCAAGCGCGGGGATTACAAGCGTGGGCCACCACGCCTGGCTTGTTCTTTATTTTGAAACAGGGTCTCACTAAGTTGCAGAGGGCCTCACTAAGTAGCTGAGGCTGGTCACAGACTTGGCAATCCTCCTGTCTCAGCCTCCCAAGTGCTGGGATTACAAGCGTGCATCACCACGCCCGGCTTGAGTATAAGTTTTATTGAGAGACAGGCCCGACCTTTCTCTGGGCATCTAACTTCACTGAAATTGACCACCTGGGATGTCTCACAGGAAGATTCATACATTAGTTCAGGAGCCCACCGCCCCTACCACGCCTCATTATCCAGTTCACTCTGTTTATAGATGTTCTCCATTCTGACTCGGAGTCATTTTTCCTAGGGAAAGCACAGGAGATTTTATACTTGTTCATTTTTTCACTTCCAAAACCAAGGCATTTTTGTTGTAGATAAAGATAGAAAATGAATGAGAGAAGGCGGGCATGGTGGCACACGCTTGTAATCCCAGCGCTTGGGAAACAGACCGGAGGATGGCACTGTTTCGAAGCCAGCCTCAGCTACTGAGTGAGGCTCTCAGCAACTCATTGAGACCCTGTTTCCAAATAAAATATAAAATAGGTCTGGGAGTATAGCCCGGAGGTAGAAAAGCCCCTGGGTTCCACCCCAGTACCATACACACACACACACACACGCGCACACACACACACACACACACACACACACACACACGCACACAAAATGAGAGGAAAAAATCATTAAAAATTAAAAACTCTTAAAATTTTTTTCCTCATGAATAAACATTGCCAGTTTTCGAATATGTACATTAAAGCTTTTGCCAGAAGTTCTGCAAGTGTGTGTGTGTGTGTGTGTGTGTGTGTGTGTGTTGCTGTTACTGTTGGAGAGATTAAACCCATGGGCATTCTAACTCTGAGCTACACCCCAGCCTTTTTTTGTGTGTGTGTGCTACTGGGGATTAAACCCATGGGCATTCTACCTCTGAGCTACATTCCCAGTCCTATTTATTTTATTTTATTTTATTTTGGTGTACTAGGGTTCCTGGAAACCCTTCTACCTCCAGGCTGCACTCCCTGACCTATTTTATACTTTTTTTTTTTTTGAAACAGGGTCTCTTAAGGCAGTGCAGCTGGCTTCGAACCTGCACCATCCTCCTGTCTCCGCCTCCCAAGCGCCTGTTTCCGCCTCCCAAGCGTGCCTCCCAAGCTCGGGGATTACAAGCCTGCGCCACCACGCCTGGCCGTCCCAGCCCTATTTTTATTCTTTATTTTGAAACAGGGTCTCACTAAGTTGTAGAGGGCCTCACTAAGTAGCTGAGGCTGGCCATGACCCTGGTGAAATTATCTATCTTTTTTTTGTGGGTCTGTGGATGGAACTCCTATGCCCCCTGCCCTATTTTTTATTCCAGGACGACCTCAGCAAGTAGTAAGACGCTCATGAACCCAGTGAGATCTTATTTCAAAATAAATATAAAATAAGGCTGGAGAAGTAGCTCACAGGTAGAATGCCCCTAGTTTCAGTCACCAGCACCACACACACAAAATTGTATCTGTTAGGTTGAAAATCGTGTTAGGGGGTTTAGGAGGGAGGCAGAAACACCAACCGGGTTATCAGAGACCGCTGATGCAGACCCGGCCCCTCCAGAGAGTCAGCCGGCCGGTAGGGAAGGGACCAATGGGCCACGCGTCTGGAGAGTTGCACATTAGTCCTGATCAGCCGGCTGAGTCACGTGGGGGATCAGAGGCACCGATGTTTTATAGGCATGCCGATTTTTGGGACATCTTTAGCATCGCGATGTTTGGAGTCTCGAGGCACCTGGAGTCTTGCAACTTCCGCTTCCTGTTCTGCTGTGAGATCACATGGAGGAAGGACCCAAGTTATTAATATCCTCCAATAAATACGTCAAAGCTTTAGCTTCTAGTACCTATAAATGCATTTTGATTTGAAATAGAGTCTCTCAAGAGGATCATAGATTCAAGGCCAGCCTCAGAAACTTAGTGAAACCCTGTTTCAAACTAAAACTTAAAAGGGCTGAGTTATAGCTCAGAAGTAGAATAGCCTTTTTGGTTCAATCTCTTCTACCAAGAGAAAAAGACAGAATAGGGCAATAGGGCATATGTAATTTAGGATCCCGAAATGAGATCATTCTGGATTTAGGTTGAGCCCTAATTCCAATGACTGTTCTCCTTGTAACAGAAAGAACAAGGACATTTGATGCACCTCAGGGAAGGTCATGTGAAGGAGACAGACATTGGAGTTGTGCTGCCACAAACCAAGGCAGGCTGAAGCCACTAGAAGCTGGAAGAGACAAGCAAGCGTCCTCTTCTGTAATCCTCCAGAAGTGACAACATTGATTTTGGATTTCTAGTCTCCAGAACTGTGAGTGAAGAAGTTTCAGCTATTTTATGCTATAAAGTTTATGAAAGTTTGTTTTAGTAGCCCTCGGGAGCTAATGAATGCACTAACAAACAACACATTCCATATATCACTGACTGTGAATAAATATTAGTCTATTGTTACAGATTGGAAAACTGTCCCCAGGGATCTTTGTTAGACTCCTGGGAATAATTTCCCAAAAACTCCCCAAAGAAACAAAAAAACAGAAAAAGAGGAAAAGATAGAAATACAGGAGATAGAAATACAGAGGATAGGTACGGCTCCATACCAGTCTGGCATGGAGGGGTGACTCGATGAGTACACCAAAGGGCTTACACGTGGACTCGGCCTTTTATACCCATGACCTCCATCTTGTTTACGTAATTCTGACATAGTGAACGTCCCTGTGAGGTACCTCCCCTTAACCCTGTAAGGCACCTCCCCTAGCAAGGTGTGGTGGGTGTCTTCTTTCCTGAAGGGCAAGGTCAAACCCTGCTCCATCCTCCCTAGATCATCATGTAGATCTGTCTTTAGATAAAGGCCTAGTTCTCCTCTCTTAAGATCTGTCTTTAGATAGAGACAGGCCTAGTTCTCCTCTCCTATTGACTGGTTAATTACTTTGAGCTAGGTTAATTTACATTGGAATAGCTGCCTGTTTTAGGCAGAAATCAAGTACATGGCCATGTCTGCCCATTTTGACACAACTATTTTGAAATACACCAATTATTTTCTTTTGAAATGTATTAAAAATCATAGCTTTCCCAAATCTTCCTAGGCCATTCCAATACTGGTACATCTATGACCCATTTTATCATGACCATAAGGAAAATAATATCAGTGATCATATATAAAGACAAATTTAAGAATTGTCTAAAACTTCTTAGGTACCATAATCTTTCTTTCTTTCTTTTCTTTTTGGGGTTCTTGGGATGGAACCCAGGGGCATTTGACCTCTGAGCTACATCTCCTGCCCTAGTTTGTATTTTTTTTGTGTGTGTGTGTGGTACTGGGGGTGGAACCCAGGGGCTTTCTACCTCCAGGACCTATTTTATAATTTATTTGGAAACAGGGTCTCACTAAGTTGCTTAGGGCCTCACTAAGTAGTGTAGGGGTGCTGGAAAGCAGGCTGGAAGAAGCGCCCCCCCCAGCATGAGAAGTTAACTAGAGAAGTCTTCTCCCATATTAGGATTAGAAATAAGATATTAGAATATAGAGTTAAGATACAGAAGTAAGGTAGGATTGGAAACAGAATGAAGATCGTAAGCCCAGCTACCCAGGTTGCAGGATTCAAGGACCAGGGTAGGGGACCCACCAGGTCAAAGCCTCTAATCTCCAGTTTGCCGGCCAAAGTCTTTGTCCTCCCTGTACTGCCCCCACAGCTGCAAGCAACATGGGCCCCATCCCCATATCTCTGAGCCAGATCAGCACTCCCCCTCTGGCCTGGGGAACAAGGCCATGCTAATCTGCTCTCCAGGCAGGTTCCTCAATAAGCCTGGCCCAGCCAAGGTGGGTGGGAAAGGCAGCCCTAGGGAACAAAACCTCCACCATTTAGTCTCTTGGTGACCCCTGGCTTGCCGGGACAGAGCCGCAGCACAATAAACCTCGCTTGCATTTTACATCTCTTGTGAGTCCTTCGTTATTTGGGTTGGTGGGCGATTCTCGGACCCTTCAGTAGCTGAGGCTGTCTGTGAACCACCATCCTCCAGTCTCCACCTCCTGAATGCTGGGATTACAAGCGTGTGCCACCACGCCTGGCCCATATTCTTTATACATTGATTCAGTGCTCTGAGTACATTTATAAGATGGATACTGTGTTTTTTTATTTATTTTTTTTATTTTTTAGTATAGTACTGGGGATTGAAACCAGGGTTGCTCTCCTACTGACTTTCACCCCTGATTGCCCTTTATATTTTTCTTGTGGTACTGGGGATGGAACCTAGGGGCATTCTACTTCCAAACTATACTCCTAGCCTTATTTATTATTATTATTATTATTTTTATTTATTTATTTATTTTTTTGCAGGTCTGGGGATGGAACCCAGAGGCATTTGACCTCCGAGCTATACCCCCAGCCCTATTTTTTATTCTTTATTTTGAAACAGGGTCTCACCAAGTTGTGGAGGGCCTCACTAAGTAGCTGAGACTGTCCGCGAACCGCGATCCTCCGGTCTCAGCTTCCCGAATGCAGGGATTACAAGCATGCGCCATCATGCCCGGCTCTAATTTTTTATTTTGAAACAGGGTCTCACTAAGTTGCAGAGGGCCTCTAAGTAGCTGAGGCTGGCCGTGAACCTATGATCCTCCTGTCTCAGCCTTCCAAGTACAGGGATTGCAAGCATGCGCCAGCATGGCTGACTCTATACATTTTTTTAAACAGTGTCTCCCTCAATTGTCCATGCCTGCCTTAAACATGTGAAAGATAGACAGGTTCTTTTTTGTGTGTATAGCACTGGGGATTGAACCCCAGAGTGTTCTGTCTCCAAGCTATACCGCATCCCTGTTTTATTTTTTATTTTGAAGCAGGGTCTCGGTTGCTAGAGGCTTCCCTACGGTTGAGAGGGTTGTCTTTGAACCTGTGATCCCCTTGTCTCAGCCTCCCAAGTATTGCGATTACAGGTGTGAGCTGCCATGCCCAGCTGGATACCGTTCTTTATTTCATTTGGGAGAGGGAGAACAAGGACTTTGCCAAAGATGGAACAGTCAGGGCATGGGACAGCTTGCATTTGTAACCAGTGCTTCATGTTCAGAGTTGAGATTTGTTGCTAACTGAAAAGAGCAGTCTAAACAAGCAGGCAAGCAGGGCGTGATGATCCTAGTACTTGGAGGTCAAGACAGGAGGATTGCAGGTGCAGGTTCAGACCCAACCCTGGCAACTTAGCAAGACCCTGTTTCCAAATAAGAAATAAAATTGGTCTGGGAGCTTATAACATGGGGGTTATTGCCTCTGGGTTCAGTCCACGGTAACACACACACTCACACACATACACACACACACACAGAGTAAACAAGCCAGCATATTTTAGGACTCTTTTTTTTTTTTTTTTTGCGGTACTGGGGATGGAACCCAGGGGCATTCTACCTCTGAGCTACACTCCCCAGCCCTATATTTTATTCTTTATTTTTTAATTTTTTTTTAATTTTTGGTGGTACCGGGGGTGGAACCCAGAGGCTTTCTACCTCCGGGCTATACTCCCAGACCTATTTTATATTTTATCTGGAAACAGGGTCTCACTAAGTTGCTGAGAGCCTCACTAAGTAGCTGAGGCTGGCTTCGAACCCGTGCGATCCTCCTGTCTCAGCCTCCCAAGCGTGGGGATTACAAGTGTGCGCCACCATGCCCAGCTTGATTATTTTTGAAACAGGGTCTCACTGAGTTGCGGAGGGCCTCGCCTAATATCTGAGGCTGTCCGCAAACCGGTATCCTCCAGTCTCTGCCTCCTTTGAAAGCTGGAATTATAAGCGTGTGCCAACACACCCGGCTCCTATTTTTTATTTGGAAACCTGGCCTTGCTAAATTGCTGAGGCTGTCTTGATCCTGTGGTTTTCCTTTCTCAGCCTCCCAAGTATTGGGATTACAGGTGTGCACTATTGCACCCAGCTTAGTTTTTTTTTTTTTTTTTTTTTGGTCTCTTGTCTTTGAGAACACATTTTGCTAAGATTCCCAAGCCTGTTTTAGAATTTGCAATCCTTTTGTCTTGGCCACCCCAGCCACCCCCCAGCATGTTTTTCTTTTTTTTTTTTTTTTAATGAAAAGTAATACATTTTTTGTTGTACTGGGGATTGAACCCAGGGGCATTCTACCCCTGAGCTACATCCTCGGCCCTATTTTATTTTGAAATAGGGCCTCACTTATTTGTAGAGGGCCTCACTATGTTTCTGTGGTAGGCCTCGAACCTTCAATCTTTCTGTTTCAGGATTATATGCATGAGCCGCACCCTTGGCCAAAGGAGTACATTTGAAAAGAGAAAATGTGATAAACCAATTTATTTACTACGATCACGGTCCTTTTTGTTAAATTAACATGCATAGTAAAGCAGTTCAGTTCCTGTTGAGCCTAGATCTACATTTCATTCCCTGATTTATCTGCCTTCGCCCTCAGCGTAGATTGAGGTGTCTTCACATACAGAAGAGCCTTCACCTTCTCTTACCCGACCCTACACATTTCCTGAAGCTTCTTCCACCCCCTCGCAGCCCTCGCCTGTGCGGGGCACTATGGACACAGCTGTCCAGAGACCGCCCTGCCACCCCCAACCCCCTGTGTCATTTTTCATCTACCTGCCCTACCCAGTGACCACTGCCAGGGCGTGCTAGAACTACCTGGAGTTTCCTTAAATGTTTTTACAGTATTCTTTTACACCTAACCAGTTTTTCAAAAGGAATTGGGTTCAGCCTGTATTCGCTGGCTTTAAGGGTGGTAATTTTTTTCTGCTCATTGTGTAAGCTTCTTTGTAGAGATGTATGATGAGATGGCACAGTAGTGCCACCTTGTGTCAGAATCCTAAACTGCTGCTTGGACTGGTCTGAGCTAGAAGGTGGGAGGGAGGAGCTCTGGCCAAGCCCATCCTATAGACCTTTCTAGAAGTCTAGATACTCCCCCCGCCCAGGACTGGGGATTGAACCCAGGTGTATTCTATTCCCAAGCTACACTCCTAGCCCTATTTTTTTTTTAATTGCTCATTTTGAAACAGTGCTTCACTAAGTTGCAGAGGGCCTCACAAAATAGCTGAGGCTAGCCACAAACCTGGATTTTCCTGTCTCAGCTCCCCAAGTACTGGGATTAAAAGCATACACCACCTTGCCTGGCTAGGAGCCTGGATTTAAAAGGGGGCGTTAGCTGGGTATGATGGCCCATGCTTGTAATCCCAGTACTTGGGAGAATGAGACAGAAGAATCACAGGTTCAAGGACAGCCTCAGCAAGTAGTGAGACTTTCATCAACCTTGTGAGACTCTGTTTCAAAACAAAAATAAAAGTAGGGCTTGGGGTGTAGCTCAGAGGTAAAATGCCCCTGGATTCAATCCCCAGTACCAAAAAAAGGAGGTTGGGGTTTCCAATATACAGAGATGCTAAGGGCCTCCAGGCAGAAAGTGCAGTCTATGTTTATTATGAAGAGAAAGCTCTATGTGAGGGATAAAATAATCTTTTTTTTTTTTTTGGTGCCGAAACCCGGGAGCGAATAAAATGATCTCTTTTTTAATGGTTTAAGTATCCTGAATAAATAATGAGACAAATGAGCAAATATTAATCCAAGCCAGTGCAGTCCTTGTAACTGTTTTGTGTGTGTGTGTGTGTGTGTGTGGTACTGAGGATTCATCCCAGAGTCATTTTACCTCTGAGCTACACCCCAAGCCCTTTTTATCTTTATTTTTTATTAAAAATTTATTTCTTTGGTATCGAGGATTAAACCCAGGAACATTCTACCACTGAGCTATACCCCCAGCCCTATTTTTTTTTATGTTGAAACAGGGTCTTGATAAATTGCTGAGGCTGTCCACCTGCCATCCTCTTTTCTTACTTCCCTAGTACTAGGACTATAGATGTGGGTCACCATGCCTGGTTCTGTTTTTCTGTTTTGAAACTGTCTTGCTAGCTTGCCGAGAGTCTCACTGAATTTTGCGTTCTGGTCCTGAACCTGTGATCCTCCTGTCTCAGCCTCACAAATACTGGGATTATAGACCTGCAGTACCTGATCAGCTCTAACCTGCTTTGCCTTCCATGTAAATATTTCTACGATAGCAATGTTATCTATTATATTTAATAGATTTTCATCATACGGGTGCTGCCATATTAGAGTTTTATCACAAGTATTTTGGGGGTGATAATTTAGTTTTATTACCCTTTTTTTGGCAGTACTGGAGATTGAACCCAGGGCCATTCTACCTCTGAGCTACACCCCCAGCTCTATTTTTTTTCTTTTTCTTTTGAAACAGGGTTTCACTAAGTCGCTCACTAAGTAGCTGAGGCTATCGGCGAACCGCGATCCTCCTGTCTCAGCCTCCCAAGTACTGGGATTACAAGTGTGTGCCACCACGCCTAGCTTCATTACTATTTTTATTAAAAACTATAGTTGAATACCCTTGCCTGTAAATATGCAAATATATTTGTAAACATTTTTGGTACTGGGGATTGAACCCAGGGATGCGCTACTAATAAGCCACCCCGGTCCTTTTTATTATTTATTTTTTTAATTTTAAGACAGGGTCTCGCTAAGCTGCCTAGGCTGGTGTTGAACTTGCAGTCCTCCTGCCTCAGCCTCTGGAGAAGGCGGGATTGATGCGGAAGCAGTGGTTTCTTACGCTCTCTTTCAGAAAAATGGGGAGAATCACAAGTTCAGTGGGAACAAGGCTCTTGTTTGGACTTAATTTAGCTGGAGCAGAAGAAAAGCACAGCATTGACATGGGAGAGAAGGTCTGCTGGCGCCCAGGAACAAAGTGAGAGCTAGTTTTTATTCATGTGAGCAGAACAGTTAGTAAGGGGAACTAAAGGTTGCGGAATGTTACTTGCCTTTAGGTACATTTCAGAAGTTTTTTTTTTTAACCTTTCCTGTGAGGTCTCAAGTTTCTGAGGGGAAAAAGGCCAGTCTATCAACCTGGAGCCAAATTAGGTTGGTTTTTTTTTTCTTTTCTCTACTGGGGATGGAACCCAGGAGTATTCTACCTCCAAGCTACACCCCCAGCCCTATTTTTTATTCTTTATTTTGAAACAGGGTCTCATTGAGTTGTAGAGGGCCTCCCTAAGTAGCTGAGGATGTCTGCGAACCCAGGTCCTCCTGTCTCAGCCTCCTGAATACTGGGATTCCAAGTGTGCGCCGCCACACCCAGCTTACCCTCAATGCTATTTATTTATTTATTTATTTATTTATTTATTTATTTATTTTGTGGTACTGAGGGTAGAAACCAGGGCCCCTGCAGTGTGTGTCTGTGTTCTCAAAGGAGGTGACATTCCTTTCTTCTGAGTTGTTGGACCATGTGTGTCTTTTTTTTTTTTGGTGGTACTGGGGGTGGAACCCAGAGGCTTTCAACCTCCGGGCTACACTCCCAGACCTATTTTATATTTTATTTGGAAACAGGGTCTCACTAAGTCACTGAGAGCCTCACTAAGTAGCTGAGGCTGGCTTTGAACCTGTGCGATCCTCCTGTCTCAGCGTCCCAAGCTCTGGGATTACAAGCGTGCGCCACCACGCCCGGCTCTTATTTTTTATTTTGAAACAGGGTCTCACTTGGTTGCTGACTAAGTCTTGGCTACATTGCTGAGCTGGCCTCAAACTGTTGCTCCTCCTGTTTTAGCCTCCCAAGAACTGGGATTACAAGCATGTTGCCACCATGCCTGGCTTCTCAAGATTTAGCTATTTCACCTCTGAACATTTTGTCTTGTTAGTACTTGTGCTTTTCCAGGGGACATTCTATACCAAACCATAACATCTTGTTTTTTAATTTCTAATCTCTAAATTATCTTGAAACTGATAAGTGCTTACTGACCTTTTGTGTGTGTGTGTGTGTGTGTGTGTGTGTGTGCGCGCGCGCACGCGTGGTACTGGGGATTAAATTTAGGAACGCTTTACCTCTGAGCTACATCCCCAGCCCTACTTTTATTTATTTTTTATTTTATTTTTTATTTTGAAACAGGATCTCGCAGAGTTGCTGAGGCTGTCCTCAAACCTGTGATCCTCCTGTCACAGCCTCCCAAGTATTGGGATTACAGGGGAGCTCCATCATACCCTGCAAAGCTGTGTTTTTTTCCTAACCCATTTTTGAACAGTTAATAAACCATGAGATGAGGCCCAGGAGTTTATTTGCTCTTTTTCACTATGATTTAAGGATTACAGGTGTCCACTACAACACGCGGTTATAAACATGACTTTTTTGTGTGTATATGTTGTACTGGTGATTAAACCCAGAGGCCTTGTATCTTTCAGGTACCCTTGAGCTGTATATTTATTTATTTATTTATTTATTTATTTATTTATTTATTTATATTTTGTGGTACTGGGGATGGAACCTAGGGGCATTCTACCTCTGAGCTAAATCCCCAGCCCAATTTTTTATTCTTTATTTTGAAACAGGATCTCATTGAGTTGCAACAGGCCTCACTAAGTAGCCGAAGCTGTCCATGAACCGCGATCCTCCTGTCTCAGCCTCTCTAATGCTGGAATTACAAGTGTGTGCTACCACGTCTGGTTTGTATTTAATTAAATTAATTAATTAATTAATTTGTGTGTGTTTGTCTGGGGATAGAACCCAGGGCAGGTACCCTTGAGCTGTATTTTTTTACTTATTTATTTATTTATTTATTTATTTATATTTTGCGGTACTGGGGATGGAACCTAGGGACATTTGACCTCCGAGCTACACCCCCTGCCCTATTTTTTATTATCTTTATTTTGAAACCGGGTCTCACTGAGTTGCGGAGGGCCTCACTAAGTAGCTGAGGCTGTCCGCGAACCGCGATCCTCTGGTCTCAGCCTCCCGAATGCTGGGCCTACAAGCGTGCGCGACCACGCCCGCCTGTATTTTATTTCTTATATTGAACTAGGGCCTCTGTAAAGGCCTCCCTAAACTGTGACTGTCCCTGGACCTGTAATCCTCCTGTCTCAACTTCTGTAGTACTGAGATTACTGGCATGCCAACTCTTATAAACAGTTTTTTCTTTTTTTCTTTTTTCCTTTTGGTAATGGAGATTAAACCCAGGTGCATTCTACCGCCCAGCTACATTTTGTCTTGTGATTCTTTTTAGTTTTGAAACGGGGTCTCTCTGTAATGTGCAGACTGTCTTTGCCTACAACTCTAGCTTCCTGCGAATACCTCTTTCTGTTCTTTTCTTTTCTTTCTTCCTTTTTTTTTTTGATACTGGGAATTGAACCCTGGGGCATTCTACCTCCGAACTACACCCTGTTCCAAAATAAAGAATAAAAAATAGGGCTGGGGGTGTGCCTCGGAGGTAGACTGTCAGGTATGATGGCACACTCCTGTAGTCCTAGTACTTGGGAGTCTGAAACAGAAAGATCCCATGTTTGAAGCCAACCTCAGCAATTTAGTGAGGCTCTGAGCAACTTTGTGAGACCTGTTTCTAAATTAAAAATAAAAAAGGTAGGTAGCGGGTGTGGTGGCACATGCTTGTAATCTTAGCATTCGGGAGGCTGAGACCGGAGGATCGCGGTTCATGGACAGCCTCAGCTACCTAGTGAGGCCCTCCGCAACTCAGTGAGATCTGGTTTCAAAATAAAGAATAAAAAATAGGGCAGGGGCTGTAGCTTGGAGGTAGAATGCCCCTGGGTTCCATGCCCAGTACCATAAAACAAAACAACAAAACAAAACAAAAGTAAATAATAAAAAATAGGACTGGGGGTATAACTCGGAGGTAGAATGCTCTTAGATTACATCCCCAGAGGTGTAGCTTGAAGACAGAATGCCTCTGGGTTTTAACCACAGCACCACAAAATAAATAAACTTTAACGAAAGGGATGGGAGTGTATCTCAGAGGTAGAGCACACCTGGGTTCAATTTCCAGTTATCCCCTCAAATAAAAATTAAAAAATAAAAGGCAGGTAATGATCTTCCTTTGTTTAAGGCAGTGCTTGTTGAGATTTTTTTCAGTGAGCCAGGCATGAGGGCTCACACCTATAGTCCTAGTACTTTGGAGGTTGGGACCGGAGGGTCGCAGGGTCTGCAGGTTCAAGTCCAAATTTATTAACTTAATGAGATCCTCAGTAACTTAAAGTGTTTTCAAATTAAAAAAAAATAAAATAACAAGGACTAGGGATATAGCCCAGAGGCAGAGCTTCCCTGGATTCAATCCTGGTCCGAAGGGGGAAAAATAATCATTTTCTTCAGTGTACAGTAACTGTTTTCCATTTGCCTAGAGAGCATGTGGTAAGAAGGAAAATGCTGGCCCGTTTCTGTTTTCACTGTGGTCCATGCCACTTCTGTGTGGTGGAAGGAATGCCTTGATCATTGCCATTCATCTGATGGCACCACTCACCCAATTTTTTTGTGCTTTCTGAATTTCCCTGTCCTTTTTTTTTTTTTTTTGGGTGGTACTGGGGGTGGAACCCAGAGGCTTTCTACCTCCAGGCTACACTCCCAGAACTATTTTCTATTTTATTTGGAAACAGGGTCTCACTAAGTTGCTGAGAGCCTCACTCAGTAGCTGAGGCTGGCTTCGAACCTGTGCGATCCTCCTGTCTCCGCCTCCCAAGCGCGGGGATTACAAGCGTGCACCACCACTCCCGGCTCCCCTGCCATATTTTTTATTCTTTATTTGGAAACAGGATCTCACTAAGTAGTTGAGGCTGTCTGCGAACCTTTATCCTCCAATCTCAGCCTCCCAAATGCTGGGATTACAAGCATGCACCACCACGACTGGCCCTATTTTTTTTTTTTTTTTCATTTTTGATTTTGCAACAGGGTCTCATTAAGTTGCTGAGGTTGGCCTCAAACCCGTGATCCTCCTGTCTCAGCCTTCCAAATATTGGGATTACAGATAACCACCATCATGTCCAGCTGAGAGCAAATCTTCATACTGTGTCTGCTGGAAAGGATGCTGAAGCAAGAGAGACAAGACATCTCCCTGGGCAGGTGTCAGATCCCAACCAGGAGCTCTGGACCATTCTCTTCTTAGGAGTAAGTCATTTCAGCCCCATAGGCTTACATGGAAATACACAAATCTGTTCTGTGTGCCTTTGTTGTGTAGTAGAGTGATGGTGAGGCAGACAGATGCAGAGGGGGCTGAACATGGGCTGGATGAGCCAGTACCTGGGGCACGGGCTCCAGTTCCGGCACTTCTCATCTTTCTGTCCCCTCCAACTTCACCCTGTGTCACCTTTTATCAAAAAGGGATGAGAAGTGAGGAAGGAGCTGAAGACTGACAGAAGCTTAGGCAGCTGAGGCTGTCTACAAACTGCGATTCTCCTGTCTCAGCCTCCTGAATGCTGGGATTACAAACGTGTGCCACCACGCCCTGCTTAAAACCACTTATGTATTTATTTATTTATTTATTTATTTTTACAGTACTGGGGATGGAACCCAGGGACATTCTACCTCCGAGCTACACCCCCAGCCCTATTTTTTATTCTTTATTTTAAAACAGGGTCACACTGAGTTGCAAAGGGCTTCACTAAGTAGCCGAGGCTGTCTGCGAACCGCGATCCTCCCGTCTCAGCCTCCCGAATGCTGGGAATACAAGTGTGCGCCACCAGGCTTGGCTTAAAACCACTTTTAAAGCAAAGACTAACCGGGTGTGCTGGCTCATGCCTCTAATCCCAGTACTTGGGAAGCTGAAACAGGAGGATTGCAGGTTAGTGGGCAGCTTTGGCAACTCAGTAAGGCCTTGTTTGGAAAATTAAAAAATAAAAAGGGACAGCGGATAAAGCTCAGTTGTAGGGCACCTCAGTTTTGATCTCTAGTACCCCCTAAAAAAACTAAGCAACCCCTTAAACACATTTCCTGAGAAGACCGGGCATGCATTCTTCCATCAAATCGAACAGAATTCCCCTAATTGCCTGCGTCCTAGCCTAGGTCCTCTACTTACTGTGCTTTCTCGGGCTGTAGTCTGGAGAGGCAAACACTTTGTAGTCAAATGCAGGGCAACAAAGGGCTGAAAGGAAGCATTTCCAGTGTGACAGGAGAGCCGCCTCTGTTCGCCGTTGCCATAGTAACTTGACTTCCTTATGGGAAGCACCGGGAGCCAGAGACCTACAAATGCAGCCTGGGGAGAAGGGCAGGACCCACCTCCAGCTGTTTAACCTCCAGCTGTTTAGTCTCAGCTGAGGGAGAGGGATGTGGGACCCTCCTGGCCTGGGAGGGGGGGGTGTCCCGGACCTATTTGTCTCTCAAGGCCGCCGTGTGGGGCAGCTTCACACGGTCCTGTAAAATGGCGAGCATGTTCCACCCATAGCTCTGTGGGGACCCCGCCCATAACACCTGTTCAAATAATAGTGACTTCAGATCTCTTAGATGTGATCCAGTGGTTCTTATGCTTTCCATCAGCAAAATCAGACAGAGGCTCAACTGTGACAGGAACAAGACTCTCTTTTGATGTATTGCTACTACTTTATTTTTATTTTAAATTTTTATTTATTTTTGGCACTGGAGATTGAGCCCAGGGACATTCTACCCCTCGCCCTACTTCTTTTATTTATTCTTTGGAGGTACTGGGGATGGAACCCAGGGGCATTCTACCCCCTGACCTATTTTTTATTCTTTATTTTAGAAAAGTGTCTCACTGGCTTGCAAAGGGCCGCACTAAGTAGCTGAGGCTGTCTGTGAACCACGATCCTCCTATCTCAGCCTCCCAAATGCTGGGATTACAAGTGTGCGCCACCACGCCCGGCCCTATTTTATTTTGAAACAGGGTCTTTTATTCTCTAATATTTTATTATAAACAATTCAAATCTATAGAGAAGTTGAAACAATTTTTCAGCGACTAGTATTCAAGTGTCTTGAACTGTTTGCTTTTTTCTAATTTTTAGTTCTTTCTTTTTTCAATGTGTGGTATGGGAGATTGAACCCAGACACATTCTACCTTCTAGCTAGACCTCCAGCCCAATTTTATTTCTTATTTTGAAACGGGATTTTGCTAGGTTGATGACTCTCACTACTTGCTAAGGCTGCCCTCGAACCTGTGATCCTCCTGTCTCAGCCCTCCCAAGTACTGGGATTATAAACGTGCACCACCATGCCTGGCTTTTGTCTTTTGTGGTACTGAGGGTGGAACCCAGGGGCTTTTCTACCTCCGGGCTGTACTCCCAGACCTATTTTATATATTTTATTTGGGAACAGCGTTTCACTAAGTTGCCGAGAGCCTCACTAAGTAGCTGAGGCTGCCTTTGAACCTGTGTGATCCTCCTGTCTCAGCCTCCCAAGCGCTGGGATTACAAGCATGCGCCACCATGCCTAGCTTTTAGTGTTTTATTATGTATTTTATATATATATATATATATATATATATATATATATATATATATATTTTTTTTTTTTTTTTTTTTTTTTTTTTTTTTGGTGGTACCGGGGTTCCTGGAAGCCCTTTTATCTCCGGGCTACACTCCCAGACCTATTTTATATATTTTTTATTTGGAAACAGGGTCTCTTAAGCCAGCGAGGCTGGCTCCGAACCAGCGCGATCCTCCTGTCTCTGCCTCCCAAGCACAGGGATTACAAGCGTGCGCCACCACGCCTGGCCCCCTGTATTTTTATCAGTACATTGTAGTCTCACATAATGTAGTTGAGAGTGATAGTGACATTCCTGCACATAGTACTTGGTGAGGTTCCCCTCGGCTCCCTCTCCATTTCTTTGTCTTTCCCCATATAGGATATTAAGATTGACACTGATATTCTCATGTGCATAATGTCAATGGAAGTGTTAACTTTACTAATTTCCTCCCAGACTAACCTTCCTCGTTCCACTGGGGTTTCTCCTCCCTTATCTCAAGTCCCTCTGATATCCTTATTACACCCTGGCTTCCACAAATGAGAGTACACCGATAATCTTTCCCTTTCTGTGACTGGCTAATCTCATTTACCATAATGTTTTCCAGGTCCATCCATTTTCCTGAAAATGACATAATTTTGTTCTTCTCGACTGCTGAGTAGAATTTCATTCTGTGAATATCCCATAATTTTTTTGTTTTGTTTTTGGTGGTACTGGGGATGGAACCCTTCTACCTCTGGGCTACACTCCCAGACTTATTTTATATTTTATTTGGAAACAGGTTCTCTTAAGCGAGCCAGGCTGGCTTCGAACCAGCGCCATCCGCCTGTCTCCACCTCCCAAGTGCAGGGATTACAAGGGTGTGCCACCAGGCCTGGCTATCCCGTAATTTTATAATCCATTCATCTGTTGATGGACACCTAAACTGGTTCCATAATTTGGCTATTGTGAATTGTGCTGCTATATATATGGATATGCATATATTACTGTAGTTCTCTGATTTTAATCTCTTTGGAAAGATGTCCAGTAGTGGTTATAGCTGGATCAAATGGTGAATCCATTCCCAGGTTTCTGAGGAATCTCCACACTTATCTCCATATCGCCTGAACACATTTTGCAGTCCCACCAGCAGTATAGAAGAGTTCCTACTTCTCCACATCCTTGCCAGCATGTATTGTTGTTTGACTTCCTGATGATTGCCATTCTGATGGGACCTCACTGTAGTTGTGATCTGCATCTCCCTGATCGCTAATGAGCTTAAGTAATTTTTCGTATTTTCATTGGCTGTTTCTTTCTCTTCTTTTGTAAAGTATTTAGTTCAATTGTCCATTTCTTGATTGGGTTATTTGCTTTTTATTCGTGTTAAGTCTTTTAAGTACATTGTATATTCTAGATATTAGTCCTCTCACAGGAATAGCTGGAAAAGATCCTCTCCCACTCCATAGGCTAACTCATTCGACTCTTGGTGGTTTCCTTTGATCAGTAGAAGATTATTAATGCAGTCCTACTTATTAGTCGTTTTACTTTCTTGTGCCTTGGGAGACTTATTGAGAAAGTTTCTACCTGCCTATAGGTTAGAGTCTTAGACCTATGCCCTCCTCTAGTAATTTTAGATATATAATTTCCAGGCCTTTGATTTCATTGTGAATTGACTCTTATGCAGGATGATCTTTCCATCTTCCAAGATGTTTCAGTTCTTTCTTTAGCGTTTTATCATTTTCATTGTAGAGGTCTTTTTAACTCCTTCATTAGATTATTCCTAGGCATTTTATTGTTTTTGAGGTTATCGTGAATGGAATTATTTTCTGGATTTCTTTTTCGGTGGATTCATGGTTGGCATATAGAAAGACTACTGGTTTTTGTAGAGTGATTTTGTATCCTGCAACTCTACTGAACTTATTGATCAGCTCTAGACATCTTTTGATTGAGTTTTTTTTGGGTCTTCTAAGTATAGGATCATGTTGTCTTCAATAGAGATAGTTTCAGGTCTTCTTTTACTACTTGTATTCCTTTGAGTTTTCTTTTGCCTTATCACTCTGGCTAGGCTCTAGTGCTATATTGAAGAGGAGTAGTGATAGTGGGCAACCTTGTCTTGTTACTGATTTTCAAGGGAATTCCGAAAGTTTTTCCCCATTCAAAATGATAGTGGCAGCTGGGCTTGGTGGCACCCGCTTGTAATCCCCGCGCTTGGGAGGCTGAGACAAGAGGATCGTGCAGGTTCGAATCCAGCCTCAGCTACTTAGTGAGGCTCTCAGCAACTTAGTGAGACCCTGTTTCCAATTAAATATAAAATGTGTCTGGGAGTAGAGCCCGGAGGTAGAAAGCCCCTGGGTTCCACCCCCAGTACCACCCAAAAAAAAAAAAAAAAGATCCTTTTATTCCCGGTTATCTATTGGGATGATAATAGGATTTTTGTCCTTAGTTCTATTTATGTGGCAAATTATATATATTGATTTGTATTGTCCTTAGTTCTATTTATGTGGTAAATTATATATATTGGTTTGCATATGTTAAACCAGCCTTGGATTTTTAGATGAAACCAACTTGGTCATGGTATACGATTTTCTTGATATGGTTTTGAATGTGTATCACTAGTATTTGTTTAGAATTTCTGCATCTATAGTCATCAAGGATATTGGTCTATAATTTTCTTTTTTGGAGGTGTCTTTGGTTGTGGCATTAAGGCAATACTAGCCTCAAAGAAGGGGTTTGGAGGGCTTCCATCTCTTTATTTTATGGTAGGATTTGTGAAGGGTTGGACTTAATTTTTCTATAAAGGATTTGTACAATTCAGCTGGAAATCCACCTGCACCTAAACTTTTATTCGATGGTAGGCTTGCTATTTCTATCACTTTAGTTACTATTGCTCAGTTTAGGTTTTCTTTTTCTTTTTTCTGGTGGTGGTACTGGGGTTCCTGGAAGCCCTTCTACCTCCGGGCTACACTCCCAGACCTATTTTTATACTTTTTTATTTGGAAATAGGGTCTCCTAAGCCAGCGCGGCTGGCTTCGAACCTGCGCGATCCTCCTGTCTCTGCCTCCCAAGCGCGGGGATTACAAGCGTGCGCCACCACGCCCGGCTCAGTTTAGGTTTTCTATATCCTCTTGGTTCATTTTAGATAAATTGTATGTATCTAGAAACCTGTTTCTTCTATGCTTTTCTGATTATTTATTTTTTGTGGTACTGGAGGTGGAGCCCAGGGGCTTTCTACCTCCGGGCTATAATCCCAGCCCTGGTTTTTTTTTTTTTTTTTTTTTTTTTTTAGTATTTTATTTGGAAACAGGGTCTCATTAAGTTGCTGAGAGCCTCACTAGGGAGCTGAGGCTGGCTTCGAACCTGCGCGATCCTCCTGTCTCAGCCTCCCAAGCGCAGGGATTACAAGCGTGCGCCACCACGCCCGGCTACTGTTTTCCGGATTATTAGAGTATGAAACATGATTTTGCTAAGTAGCTGAGGTTGGCTTGAACTGGCAATCCTTTTGTCTCTGGGATTATAGGTGTGCGCCATCACACTCGTATGTTTTTTAAATTATTTTTGTTTTTATTTTTGAATTCATTTCTTACCTATATCAATGGTTCATCTTTTTATTTATTTTTCTTTGCAGTGATTGAACCCCGGACCTTGTGCTTATCAGTAAAGCGTTCCACCGCTGAGCTCTGCCACCAGCCTGACTCATTCTTTGTTATTACTTAATAGAATTTCAATATATAGTTATGCCACAATTTGTTTTATTCATTTGCCTGTTGTTGGATATTAGAGTTGTTTCCAATTTGGGTCTCTTAGATTGCATCTTAGAGGATTAACATGGTAAGAAACTGCCAAACTACAGTGGTTGTTTAGTTTTTCATCGCCACTAGCCTATGTGAAAGCTTTATCCCTCACAACTTTGCTATTGCTTGGTATAGTTAGTCTATTTTTTTTTTTAAACTTTTGTTGCCGGGCGTGGCGGCGCACGCTTGTAATCCCCGCGCTTGGGAGGTGGAGACAGGAGGATCGTTCAGGTTCGAAGCCAGCCACGCTGGCTTTAAGAGACCCTGTTTCCAAATAAAAATATTTTAAAAAGTGGGAGTGTAATCCGAAGGTAGAAGGGTTTTCAGGAACCCCAGTACCACCAAAAAAAACCCACTTTTGTTGTTATACAAAAAAACCCAGGGGCATTCTACCTTTGAGTTATACTCCCAATCCTATTTTTAACTTATTATTATTATTATTTTACGGTACTGGGGATGGAACCCAGGGGCATTCTACCTTTGAGTTATACTCCCAATCCTATTTTTAACTTATTATTATTATTATTTTACGGTACTGGGGATGGAACCCAGGGGCATTCTACCTTTGAGTTATACTCCCAATCCTATTTTTAACTTATTATTATTATTATTAATTATTATTATTTTATGGTACTGGGGATGGAACCCAGGGGCATTCTACCTCCGGGATACACCCCAGCCCTATTTCTTACTCTTTATTTTGAAACAGTCTCAGTCACTTGCAAAGGGCCTCACTAAGTAGCTGAGGCTGTCCACAAATCTGGATTTTCCTGTCTCAGCCTTCCAAATGCTGGGATTACAAGCGTGTACCACCATGCCCAGCTTCTTATTTTTCTTTTGAAATAAGGTCTCACTAGGTTGATGAGAGTCTCACTGCTTGTTGAAGCTGTGCTTGAACCTGCGATCCTCTTGTCTTTTAGCCTCCCAGGTACTGGGGTTAGAGTCCTGCACCACTACGTCTAGTTTTGCGGTACTGGGGATGGAACTCAGGGGCATTCTACCTCCAAGCTATACCCCCAGCCCTATTTTTTATTTTTTATTTTGAAATAGGGTCGCAGTGAGTTGCAAAGGGCCTCAATAACTAGCTAAGTCTTTCTCTGAACTGTGATCTTCCTGTCTCAGCCTCCCGAATGCTGGGATTACAGTTGTGTGCCACCATGCCCGGCCACGTCCACCTTTTTGTTGTTGTTGCTGTTTGTTTGTTTTTGCAGGTCTGCCCTATTTTTTATTCTTTATTTTGAAACAGGGTCTCAGTAAGTTGTGCAGGGCCTCACTAAGTACTGAGGCTGGCCGCGAACCGCGATCCTCTGCGCCACCACGCCCGGCTTAAAAGAATTTTTGAACATGATCTCGCTAAGCTGGCAAAGGAGGGATCACTAAATTGCCAAAGCTGCCTCAAACTTGCGGTCCTTCTGTCTCAGCCTTCCATTTACTGGGAATACGGACATATGCTACTGAACCCAGCTTCGATTATTCTTTTTGTTGTTGATGTTGATGTTTTCGTTCTGGGGGTTGAAACCAAAGATGTCCTACTCCTGTGCTATATCCACAGGTCTTTTTTTTTTTTTTTTTTGGTGGTACTGGGGGTGGAACCCAGAGGCTTTCTACCTCCAGGCTATACTCCCAGACCTATTTTATACTTTATTCGGAAACAGAGTCTCACTGAGTTGCTGAGAGCCTCATTAAGTAGCCGAGGCTGGCTTCGAACCCATGCGATCCTCCTGTCTCAGCCTCCCAAGTGCGGGGATTACACGCGTGCGCCACCATGCCCAACTCCACAGACCTTTTTATTTATTTATTTTTGGTGGTACTGGGGTTCCTGGAAGCCCTTCTACCCCTGGGCTACACTCCCAGACCTATTTTTCATATTTTTATTTGGAAACAGGGTCTCTTAAGCCAGCGAAGGCCGGCTTTGAACCTGCGCGATCCTCCTGTCTCCGCCTCCCAAGCGCGGGGATTACAAGCGTGCGCCACCACGCCCGGCCTCCACAGGCCTTTTTATTTTTCATTTTGAAAATGCGGAAATAAAATAATATTTCCTCATTTTGAAGTGGAGTCTTCCTAAGTTACTAAGGGTCATGCTAAGTTGCTGTAGCTAGCCTTGAAACTGTGATCCTAATGTCTCATATACTGGGATTACAGGCATGTGCCACTGCACCTGGTTTGGGTTATTTTGTGTGTGTGTGTGTGTGTGTGTTTGTGTGTTTGTGTGTGTGTGTTACTGGGAATTGAACATAGAGGCATTCTTTCTCTGATCTATACCCCCAGCCCTATTTTATTCTTAATTTGGAAACAGGGTCTCAGTAAGTTGTGGAGGATCTGCCAAGTTGCTGAGGCTGGCCACGAACCTGTGATTCTCCTGTTTCTACCTCCCAAGTGCTGGGATTACAGATGTGTGCTACCGAGCCCAGCTGGTTAGTCTTTTTGATTCTGCCATTCTCATGGTAATGGACTAGTAACTTGTAGATTTCACTTTCCTTTCCCCAATAATGATGTTGTGCATTATTTTATATACTTAACATTTAGCATATTTTCTTTGCCCATCTTGCCTGTAGACTGTTTTCTTCCTGTTAATTTTTATTTTCTACATTCTGGAAATAAATCCTTTATCAGGTATATGATTTTCTTTTTTCTTTCTTTTTCTCTCTCTCTCTCTGTTTTTTTTTTTTTTTTTTTTTTGGTGGTACTGGGGTTCCTGGAAGCCCTTCTACCTCCAGGCTACACTCCCAAACCTATTTTTATATTTTTATTTGGAAACAGGGTCTCTTAGGCCAGCGAGGCTGGCTTCGAACCTGCGCGATCCTCCTGTCTCTGCCTCCCAAACGCGGGGATTACAAGTGTGCACCACTACGCTTGGCTGGGTATATGATTTTCAAATATTTCTTCCAATGCAATGGCTTGTCATGTCTTCTTTTTTTTTTCTTTTTGTTGTTTTTTGTTTTGTTTTGTTTTGTTTGGTGGTACTGGGGTTCCTGGAAGCCCTTCTATCTCCGGGCTACACTATTTTATATTTTTATTTGGAAACAAGGTCTCTTAAACCAGCGCGGCTGGCTTCGAACCTGCACTATCCTCCCGTCTCCGCCTCCCAAGCGCGGGGATTACAAGCGTGCGCCACCACGCCCGGCTCGTCATGTCTTCTAACCAGGAATTTGGAAGAACTGTAGGTGTTGGTTTTTTTGGGTTTTTTTTTTTTTTTTTTTTTTTGGTCAAGGAGATTGAACTTAGAGGCAATCTACCTTTGAGGTACAATTCCCAAACCTTTTTTATTTTTTCATTTGAAATAAAGTCTCGCTAGGTTGCTGAGGGACATGCAGAGTTGTTGACACTGGTCTTCAGCCTTCAGTCCTTCTGTTTCAGCCTCCCAAGCACTGGGATTAAAAGTGTGTACCACCGCGTCCGGCTTGCCACTTTCACCTTTGAGGAATTCCAGCTTGTCTGTTTTTTTCACTTACGGATTGTAAATGTTCACATAATCCATACTCACAAGATTTTCTTCTGTGTTTTCTGCCAGGAGTTTTGTAGGCTTAAGAGTTACAATTAGATCTGTGATCCTTTTGAGTTGACTTTTTTCGTATGTATGGTATGATACATGGATCATATTTAATATTTGTACATATAAATATCTACTTGTTCCAGGATCATTTCTTGAAAAGCTGATCCTTTCTGCATGGAATTGCATTGGCATCTTTGTGAAAAATCAGTTGTCCAGAGAGGTAGGATGTATTTTATACTCCTGTTCTCTTCCTTTGATCTCCTTGTCTATTTTGATTCCAGTAGCATACCATTTTGGTTATTGTAGGTTCATAATGAGTTTTGACATCAGATAAATTATTTTCTTTCTTTTCTTTTCTTTTTTTTTTTTTTTTTTTCTTTTTCTTTTTTTTTTTGCGGGTCTGGAGGGCCTTAGTAAGTAACTGAGGCTGTCAGCGAACCGCAATCTTCCGGTCTCAGCCTCCCGAATCTTGGAATTACAAGCGTGCGCCACCCGGCATCAGCTACATATTTAATGATACTCGTGGAGAGTCTTTTTGGTGGAAAGCAGAGATGACTCTAGGATGGAAAAAAACATCTCTTACTTAACATCTTTTCTTTGTATTTCCATATCAGCTTTTGTAAGTCAAAGAGTCAAAGGCAGTATGTTGAAACTAAGTGGGAGAAATGTATCCAAGACAATTCTACAGGTCATTTGCAGAAAAATCATGCGAAAGCCGGGCGTGGTGGCGCACGCTTGTAATCCCCGCGCTTGGGAGGCGGAGACAGGAGGATCGCACAGGTTTGAAGCCAGCCGCGCGCGCTGGCTTAGGAGACCCTGTTTCCAAATAAAAATGTAAAAATAGGTCTGGGAGTGTAGCCCGGAGGTAGAAGGGCTTCCAGGAACCCCAGTACCACCAAGAAAAAAAAGAGAAAAATCATGCGAAAAATACATAATTTAGTAGCTTTCAACTTTAAAGTATAGTTAGATGTGAATCCTTAGCTCCCAGAAAAGCCATCGTGATGAATTTCTGGTATTTTTGGGAGTGAGGGTAGTAGAGGCAGTGTGTGTGTGTGTGTGTGTGTGCGCGCGCACAGGTACACATGCGTACGCCCCGAAACTGCCACGACTGTCAGTTGTGAAGGGTACTTGAGATTAAGTAACGCGGTCTCGTCAGTCCTATTCAAATCCTTGTACACTTGAAGCAAGATGGTGATGGTGATGATTTGGTTTTTCCTTTGCTTGGCTCCATGGTTACCATGGTGACTCATTGACTACTATGGGATTTAGGGCAGACTGAACATCCATGTGTGATACTTACCTGAATTATTTATTACTATGGTAACTGTCAAGTATTACAATTTTGTTATTCCTTCTGGAATGTGTGTGTGTGTGTGTGTGTGTGTGTGTGTGTGTGTGTGAACCCAGGGGTATTCTGCAGTAATTTTCTGAAGGCCTTGCTATGTTGCTGAGGCTGGCCTCAAAACCACCACCCTCCTGTCTCAGCCTCCCAAGTACTGGGATTACAAACATTCACCACATCACCCAGTTCTTCCTGGAATTTTTTATTTATATTTTGTGGTACAGAGGATTGAATGCCAGGAGCATTCTACCTTTGAACTACACACTCAACCCCATTTTATTTTTATTTTTATTTATTTTTGTGATACTGGTGATTGAACCCAAGGGCATTCTATTTTCGAGCTATACCCCCAGCCTTTTAATTTTTCTTCAAAAACAGAGTCCAGCTACGTTGCTAAGGTTGAATGCAGGGATATTCTACCTCTGAACTAAACTCCAGACCTTTTTTATTTTTTACTTTGAAACAGGGTCATGCTAAGTTGCCGAGGGTCTCGCTTGTCAGTGTCTAGTGCACTGGAGACCCAAGGGAAAAGCTGCGCTGAACAGGACACAGGGGATGCAGGTTTCACGTACACTGCATGTTTTATCGAGAGCAATCAGACTTTTATAGAGAAGGCTTCTATCAATTACATTAACAAGTTGGCTAGTTCAGACATTACAGGCTGACCTTAAAGCAACAATGGATGTGTGTGAGTAAAGCCAAAGGACTAATCTCAAACTTAAAACAGCTCTTTGTTTTACAAATAGAAGCAAGGAACACCTGTGACCGCTCATAACATCTCAAGCTGTACACCATACCAATACATTTTCTGAGAGACGTCTATGCCGGGAACGACATCAAAGAGAGGCCTGGAGCTGCTTCCTGACCTTCAAGGGAACTTGGCAGAACACGGAGCTCACTGATTAGAGGAAGCCTGCCTGCCTCCCAGCCTGGCATTCCAAGCTGCTTCTCAGGAGCCAGAGTTGCTTCGTTAACCCTTCACGCAGGAGCCTGCATCTCAGTGCCCTCACACTCGCTAAGTTGCTAAGAGTGGCCTTGAACCTGCAATCCTCCTGTTGCAGCCTCCAGGCACTGGGATCCCAGGTGTGCACCACTGTGCTCAGCTGAACATGAACTTTGGTCTCTAAGCTTTAACCTATACCCATCTGTTTCAGAAAGGAAGCGGTGATGCTCACCTCCAAATATCACTTTGAGGACCCGGAAAAATAAATACAAAGCCTGAAAACGATGCACCGTGTGTGCTATATAGCAGTTCCGCGGGAAATGTCGGCTCTTCATTCCAGCTTCGCCTCCTGCCTTCTCTCATTGTGATGCCTCTGACATGAACATAATTGCCTGACCACAGAGAGGCTAGCTGGAGAGGGCAACAACAGCAAGCAGGCAGGAGCCGGCGTTTCCACGCCTCGTGAGTGAGTCGTCTTGTCACTGCTGTGTGAGGCTTTCGGGTGGGGTTGGAAGAGGAAAGCTGCTTTCTTTCTTTTTTTTGGTGGTACTGGGGGTGGAACCCAGAGGCTTTCTACCTGTGGGCTATACTTCCAGACCTTTTTTATATTTTATTTGGAAACAGGGTCTCGCTAAGTTGCCGAGAGCCTCACTAAGTAGCTGAGGCTGGCTTCGAACCCGTGCGGTCCTCCTGTCTCAGCTCCCAAGCGCGGGGATTACAAGCGTGCGCCACCACGCCCGGCTGAAAGCTGCTTTCTGATCATCGTACCTTCCTCTTTATCCCATTTGCTTCTTTTTCCCTTCTCTCCCTTCTAGTCAAACATCAGCGAAGGGTATGAATGACCTCAGCGAGAAGAACCAAGTTTGGTATGGACTGTCCTGAACAGGAACAGTGTCCAGTGTCCTTGAATGGTCATGGGGACCCACTCAGCAATGCCATTTCCTTGTACCATCTTTGTGGAACAGGGTAAGAATTCCCAATTGGTCTGGCTACCAGGAGTTGTGGTCTGTGTGGGGAAGCGACCTGTGGACTCAGGTGTTAGGAATGGACTCAGGTGTTAGGAAAGGCCTGTGCACTTTTTTTTTTTTTTTTTTTTTTTTGGTGGTACTGGGGGTGGAACCCAGAGACTTTCTACATCCGGGCTATACTCCCAGACCTATTTTATTTGGAAACAGGGTCTCACTAAGTTGCTGAGAGCCTCACTAAGTAGCTGAGGCTGGCTTCGAACCCGTGCGATCCTCCTGTCTCAGGCTCCCAAGCGTGGGGATTACTAGCGTGCGCCACCACGCTCAGCTGCTGTGTACCTTCTAATAATTACTTTCATGGGTGTTCCCTATGTCCCAGAACTCTGCATGGTAGACATGAAATGGGATAGTTTTTAAGCTGGATGTGGTGAGCTGGGGCAAGAAGGTCAAGGTCAGCCTGGGAAATCTAGCGAAACTCTGTCTGAAAATAAGAAATAAAAAGCCAGGAGCGGTAGCGTATACTTGTAATCCCAGTACTTGGGAGGCTGAGACAGGATGATCGCAGGTTCTAGCCAGCCTCAGCTAATTACTGAGGCTTTTGCCAACTTAGTGACACCCTGTTTCAAAATAAAAAATAAGCCGGGCGTGGTGGCGCACGCTTGTAATCCCAGCATACGCGAGGCTGAGACCAGAGGATCGCAGTTCGCGGACAACCTCAGCTTCTTAGTGGGGCCCTCTGCAACTCAGTGAGACCTGGTTTCAAAATAAAGAATAAAAAGTAGGGCAGGGGGTATAGCTCAGAGGTCAGATTCCCCTGGGTTCCATCCCCAGACCCGCAAAAAAATAAAATGAAAAATAAAAGCCGAGCCAGGTGTGGTGGCGCACGCTTGTAATACCCGCACTTGGAAGGCTGACACAGGAGGATCACACAGGTTCGAAGCCAGCCTCAGCTACTTAATGAGGCTCTCAGCAACTTAGTGAGACCCTGTTTCCAAATAAAAAATATAAAATAGGTCTGGGAGTATAGCCCGGAGGTAGAAAGCCCCTGGGTTCCACCCCCAGTACCACAAAAAAATAAAATAAAATAAATAAAAATAAAATAAAAGCCGAGCGTGGTGTCGCATGCTTGTAATGACAGAATTTGGGAAGCTAAAACAAGAAGATCGCAGTTTGCAGCCAGCCTCAGCTACTTAGATGCTTTGCAACTCAGTGAGACCCTGTTTCAAAAATAAAGAATAAAAAATAAGGCTGGGGATGTAGCTGGGAGATAGAATGCCCCTAGGTTCTACCCCTAGTACCACACACACACAAAGAAAGAATAAAAAAATCAGGCTGGAAGTGTCGCTAAGAGGTAGAATGACCCTGGATTCAATTCCCAACACCATAAAAAATAAAACAAAATGAAAATGTCTGGCTGGGAGCAGTGGCACACACCTATCATCCCAGTAATTGGGAAATCGAGACAGGTGGATAGTAAGTTTGAGGCCAGCCTTAGCAACTTGGCAAGACCCTGTTTCAAAATAAAAATAAGGCTGGGAGTGTACCTTGTACCTTGGAGGTTAAACATTCCTGGGTTCAATCCCCAGCACACACAGAAAAGGTCTGGGGATGTAGATGTAGTTGGTGATAGATCACACTGGGTTCAGTTCCTACGACAAGAAACAAAACATATAAAGGCACACTCGATTAAAAAGTAAACAAAGTATGCTCAAATATGAGTTTTTCAGGTTAGCATTTTTGCAGTCACAGCCCAGGGACCAGTTTATCACAAAGAAATTTATCAATGCTTCTTGTTCAAATAGCAGATATTTGGATCCACTGTACATCTGCTCAGGCAGAAGTAAGGTGTCCGGTGGAAGGTGTCTGCATTATTATTAGCATTTCTATAGCTTCTTCTAGTACTCACCAAGGTTTGGAAAGCACTGCCGTGGATTTCCAACAAAGTCTGCTAAATTTTATTTATTTATTTATTTTTTTGTGCTACTGGGGATCGAAGCGAGGAACAATTTACTTCTGAACTACACTCCCAGCCCTATTTTATTTTGTATTTTGTTTATTTTTTGTGGTACTAGGGAGTGGAACCCAGGGGCTTTCTACCTCCGGGCCATACCCCCAGGCCTATTTTATAATTTATTTGGAAACACGGTCTCACTAAGTTGCCGAGAGCCTCACTAAGTAGCTGAGGCTGGCTTCGAACCTGTGCCATCCTCCTGTCTCAGCCTCAGCTTTGACCCTGTGCCATCCTCCTGTCTCAGTGATGGGATAACAAGCATGCACCACCATGCCCGGCTCTGTTTTATTTTTTATTTTGCAGCAGGGTCTTCCTAGTTTGCAGAGGGCCTCCCTTGCGTTGCAGAGGCCGACTGCAAACCTGTGATCCTCTTGCCTCATTCTCCTCAGTACTGGCATTGCAGGTATGAGCCACCACACCCAGCTTCTGCTAAAAACTTGACCCCCTCCATGTCCAATTCTGCTAGTTTTTGCTGCTACTCAGCTTTAAATATCTACGTCATCTCTGTAATAGCAATTCCTTCAAGGTAGTGATATTTATTCAGTAACTTATGTACAAGATTCCGATCCAGGCTCTGGGGCAGCAGATAGGCAGGCTCTCTGGAGCTGTCTCTTTAATATTGGAAATAGGCAAGCAAAACAGTAAACAAGGCAATTTCATATTCAATTTTTATTTTGAATTAGATAAACGCTTTGGGTAGTAAACAACTGGGATGGGGATTATGATTAATGACAGGCTCAGTGAATTTCTTCCTCAGAGAGGGCTGGAGGTATAGCTCAGAGGTAGAATCCCCCTGGGTTCAATCCCAGGTACCAAAACCAAGAAACAAATATAAAAAAGGAGATATTGTCAGTTGGGCATGGTGGCCCATACCTGTAATCCCAAGTGTGTTCAAGGCTGGCCTCGAACCTGTGATCCTCCGGTTTCAGCCTCCCAGGTACTGGAATTACAGGTGTAAACCACCACCCCTTTAATTGCTGTTTCCTAGTGCCTCTGACATGGCATTGGAATAGTTTGGTGTCCTTTAGTAGTTCTAGTGAAATTTAATGACTTAATATAATGTGTTACTTGATGAGAAAGATTCAATTGTAAGAATTATCCTTAAAATTATCCAAAAAAAAAAAAACTAGAAAAAGCATACATTTGATTGTAGGGGGAGTGTGAAGTGTGCTTTCAGATATAAAAGGGTCAGACTGGAAGAGGGAACCTGTGGGTGCTGCAAAGCATCTCTGCGGAGGAATCTCTTACAGATCTTTAATTCTTTGTATTTCTTTTGAGTGTGAATTTAAGATCAGTAAAGTAATTGCTCTTTTAAAATGTCATAATGTGCCGGGCGTGGTGGCGCACGCTTGTGATCCCAGAATTCTGGAGGCTGAGACCAGAGGATTGTGGTTCGCGGACAGCCTCAGCTACTTAATGAGACCCTCTGCAACTTAGACCCTGTTTCAAAATAAAGAATAAAAAATAGGGTAGAGGGTGTAATTCGGAGGTCAAGTGCCCCTGGGTTCTATCCCCAAACCTGCAATACATAAATAAATAAATAAATAAATAAATAAATAAATAAATAAAATAAAAATAAAATGTCATAATGCAGGCCAGGCGTGGTGGCGCACGCTTGTAATCCCCGCGTTTGGGAGGCTGAGACAGGAGGATCACATAGGTTCGAAGCCAGCCTCAGCTACTTAGTGAGGCCCTCAGCAACTTAGTGAGGCCCTGTTTCCTAATAAAATATAAAATAGGTCTGGGAGTATAGCCCGGAGGTAGAAAAGCCCCTGGGTTCCATCCCCAGTATCAATCAATCAATCAATCAATAAATTAATTAAAATATCATAATGCAGCCAGGTATGGTGGCGCACACCTGTAATCCCAGCATTTGGGAGGCTGAGACAGGAATATCACAGTTCATGGACAGCCTTAGTTACTTAGTGAGGCCCTCTGCAACTCAGTGAGACTCTGTTTTAAAATAAAGAATAAAAAATAGGGCTGGGGTGTAGCTCAGGGTTAGAACGCCTCTAGCTTCCATCCCCAGTACCATAAAAAATAAAATGTCACAATGCCTGGTCAAGGCTAGATTCACAAAAAGATATACAAAAATCATGTTTTTTTCTCTGAGTGTTTCTCTAGGGGAGGTCCAAGTAATTGGACCCAGGGACATTTCTACCTCCAAGCTATATCCTCATCCTTATTTAAGTTTTTATTTTGAAACAGAGTCTCGCTAAGTTGGTGCAGTTGGCTTTGAACCTGGGATCCTCTTGTGTCAAGTCCTGGGATTACAGGCATGCACCACCACACCTGGCCAGTGCTTCTCTTCAAAATTGAGTTAATTACTTCCTGTAAAGTTAGGGGATTCAAGAGAAGGATTCCCTACAAATTCTCACCTTTTTTTTTTTTTTTTTTTTTTTTTTTTGGTGGTACTGGGGGTGGAACCCAGGGGCTTTCTACCTCCAGGCTATACTCCCAGACCTTTTATATTTTTTATTTGGAAACAGGGTCTCACGAAGTAGCTGAGAGCCTCACTAAGTAGCTGAGGCTGGCTTTGAACCTGTGCGATCCTCCTGTCTCAGCCTCCCAAACGCTGGGATTACAAGCATGCGCCACCATGCCCGGCCAAATTCCCACTTTTTGACTAAGTCTTCCTAAGTGTATTTCTTACTAACTGGGCTTTGCACTTTCTGCAGAGGGGGTGAAGTACATCTGCGGCCAGTGTTCCCTCGCCAAAAGAGATGCGGAGCGCCCTGAACACAGGACTCATGCTCAGACCGAAGGCTGCTGGATTGGAGATGACGTGTTCAATGTTTCCAGGGTTTTTCCTCCAGCTGATGACCTCCGAGGCTGCTGTGCAGGCAAAGACAGCTTAAAAATGCAAGAAAGTAAGTCAATCTGACCTTCTCATACCCTTTGTCCTCCAGCTTTTCCAGACAACTGGTTGGAACTTAGAAGGGTGAACAAAATGAGGGGTAGAGAATAGACCCTTGTAAAGACCTACTGGTAGCTGGACGTGGTGGCGCACTCCTGTAATCCCCGCTTGTAATCCCCGCGCTTGGGAGGCGGAGACAGGAGGATCGCGCAGGTTCAAAGCCAGCCTCAGCTACTACTAGTGAGGCTCTCAGCAACTTGGTGAGACCCTGTTTCCAAATAAAAAATATAAAATAGGTCTGGGAGTATAGCCTGGAGGTAGAAACCCTCTGGGTTCCACCCCTATACCACCAAAAAAAGAAAGAAAGAAAGAAAGAAAGACCCTGAAAAGGCTCACAAGAAGACAACTTGTATTTATTTCTACACAAAGCTTCCTCATCCATGGGGTTTCTTGTTCCTATGGATGGTATTTCTCCTTTGAACACTTGAGAATATAGTTAGATCTTTTTGTTGTTGTTGTTGTACTGGGGATGGAACCCAGGAGCATTCTACCTCCGAGCCATACCCCCAGCCGTATTTTTTATTCTTTATTTTGCAACAGGGTCTCACTGAGTTGCAAAGGGCCTCACTAAGTAGCTGAGGCTGTCCTGGAACTATGATCCTTCTGTGTCAACCTCCCAAATGCTGGGATTACAAGCGTGCGCTACCAGGCCCGGCTAATTAGATCTTTTCTATTAAAGGAATAGTTTGACTTGGGCTCCGTTTTGTCAAATTGCCCATCGTGTAACCTTATGTGTGGTTGTATTTTTGTAAAGATAGCATTTCCTGGGGATTGTGCATGCCAACCCCTGGCCAGGCATCCCCTCCAACCAATGGCCTATACATTGTGCAGCTCTGTTCCCACCAATGGGAGCACAGCACAGAAGCCCCTCCTCCCCCAAAACAACACCCTGCTGTTTCCACCATGCTGTTCCTGTATGCCCACTCACTGGTAGCAGGGTTCCTTTTTGCAAAAAGTAAAATTCGCCTTGCTGAGCTGCTTTCAAATAGGTGTCTTTTGTCTTATGATATCATGGACATTTACTGTGCACACTGATGTAAGTATGTTATCTTTTTTTTTTTTTGGTAGTACTGAGGTTCCTGGAAATCCTTCTACTTCCAGGCTACACTCCCAGATCTATTTTATATATTTTTTTTTTACTTGGAAACAGGGTCTCTTAAGCTAGCAGGGCTGCCTCGAACCTGTGTGATCCTATCTCTGCCTCCCAGGCACAGGGATTACAAGCGTGCGCCACCACGCTTTTTGTGTGTGGTCCTGGGGGTGGAACCGAGGGGCATTTCTACCTCCAGGCTATACTCCCAGACCTATTTTATACTTTATTTGGAAATAGGGTCTCACCAAGTTGCTGAGAGCCTCACTAAGTAGCTGAGGCTGGCTTCAAACTTGTGCGATCCTCTTGTCTCAGCCTCCCAAGCGGGGATTACAAGCGTGCACCACCACACCCAGCTGAATTTCACTTTTGTATTGACCACATTTTCTTTATTAATCTGTGGACGGGCATCTAGATTGGTTACATAATTTGGCCATTGTGAATTGTGCTGCTATAAACATGGGTATACAAGTATCATTATTCTAATTTTTATTCTTTAGGAAAGATACTGAGGATACTATGTTATTGTCTTTAAAATCAGAATTAAATGTAGTGGAAATGGTGGTTATTTTGAAATAGGTTGTTTTAAAATATTTTTAGATATACAAAAATTTTAAGAGTTTAAGAAACCCTTACAAATTTATATGTCCATATAGAGTATTACATATTTTCCTGGGTGTGGTGGCCCACCACCTGTAATTGTAGTTCTTGGGAGGCTGAGGCAGGAGGATTGTAGGTTTGAGGCCAGTTGGCCATAACAATGAGACTGTTTCAAATAAAAAATAAAATAGGGTTAGGTTATACCTCAGAGTTAGACCCCTCCCAGGTTCATTTCTTCAGTACCCCTCCCCACACACACACAGTAAAGAAAGAAGAAAGCATAAATCATCCTAATGAAAAGTCAGGGACCTCTGAAATTTGCAGTTGCAAGTGACTCCTTACTTTTTTTTTATCCTTTGTTATTTTCAAATCTCCAGCATCCTGGCTCTAATGATGTTCCTGGTCTTTGATGCCCCTAAGCTCATAACAAGCTATGGTTTAAGGCTCAGGAGTCCACTTGCCCCGTTGTCCCTCTGGTGGTCCCTGTCTCAGCTTAAGAAGCTGGATTTTAATTAGAATATTATTATTATATTGCTTTTTCCATTTATTTTTTTTTTTTTAAGTACCAGGGACTGAACCCAGTGGCATTCTACCTCTGAGGCATACCCCAGCCTATTTTCTTTTTGTTTTTTCTTTTATCTGAAGCAGGGTCTTACTACCTTGGTGAGTCTCAGTAGTGTCTCTGCATTGCTGAGGCAGGCCTTGAACCTTCCATACTTCTGTCTCAGCCTTCCAAGTCCTGGAATTACGGGCAGGCATCACCACGCCCTGCCATATCCACCTCTTTGTTGAGACCCTGGATACTGGAGGTTTGTTGACGCCACCTGGTGACCAAATCCTGAACTGCAACCTGAATACTATTTGTGCAGGAAGAATGGAGGGAGGAGCTCTGGCCAATCCATCCTATAGAACTTTCTGGAATGCTGAGTATAAAGCAGTGCATTTCCAGCATAGGAGCATGCTGAGGGCTTCCAGACAAAGTGCAGAACATCATTATTAGGAAGAGAAAGCTCTTTGCGAGAGGCTCAAAAACATTTTATGCTATGAAACTGAAGTAGGGAAAGAGAAATAAAGAAATAGGCAGAAAGGAGTCGTAAAGGAAGAACAAGGAAAATATAAGGTTGACATGGAAGCTTGTGGCAAAATTCCCCAACCCCCTACAGGCTCATTGGTACCACAAGTTTCTGAGGAATTTCCTTTTATTTTTTTATTTTTTTATTTTTATTTTTATTTTTATTTATTTATTTATTTATTTATTTTATTTTATTTTATTTTATTTGGCGTTACCGGGGATGGAACCCAGGGGCTTTGCACCTCTGAACTATCCCTTAGTCCATTCTTTTTAGTCATTTTTATTTTTTGAAACAAGGTCGCACTGAGTGGCAAAGGGTCTCACTAAGGAGCAGAGGCTGTCTGTGAACTGCGATCCTCCGGTCTCTGCCTCCCGAACGCTGGGATTACAGTGTGCGACTTCACACCCAGCCTGGTCCTTTTGCATTGAGCACGTTTGACTCTCCTCAGGGAGGCATCTGTAATCTCCTTGGGCATGGTTAGCCGTCCACCTGTGTATAATACGAAGGAAAGTATAGTTTCCTTGGACATCACTGGCTGTCCTTGAAGAGTTTAAATAAAACAGATAAGTACTGATAAAACAGTGCAGGATTATTTATGGAATAGATTGCTCCCATGACAAAGCTTTTGGGTAAATGGCTAGAGACAACCTAGCAAAAATAGATTCGTACCGGTTATGATTGTTTCCCTTATTATAGGTGGTTATTCTGGGAAAATAACATTTTTAGTATAATAATTTGAAATCAGTTTCCAACAAAATGTGAGTTTTTCTCTTCCTTGACTGGGTGTCTCACTGAATAGATTCCCCCAAGTCATATTGGTAATAAGTGATGATAATTTAGTTCCTTGACAAGTTTTTCTGTGACAAATAGTATACCAGACACCCTGCTAACATTTCATATGTGTGTGTGTCTGTATACATGTGTCGATCAGATTTCTCAGCATTTCTATTAGCAAATGACTTTCAGATCCTCTTACTAATATTTCTGACTTCACAGCATGAAACTACCTCTTTCTCAGTGCCTTAGAAATAATGGTTATGCTTGCTAAACCTCAGTTTCCCTTTTCTGTTCCCCTCTCCCAAACCCCTCCACTACTCAACAGTGTTCTTTCCCATTTGATTAATGTTCTTTAGCTTCCTATTTTTCTTCTCACTTCTACCTATGAAAGCATCACCCTTGACTTTCTGAGACTGGCTGATCTCACTTTTCATAATATTCTCTAGTTCCATCCATTTGTTATATAGCAAACTGCTTTTTTGACACTTTATCATACAGAGCTCAATCTGTGCCACTAAACCCACGTCATAATCAAACTAGCAATATGACAATGCAGATTTTAAGAGTCTCACATCTATTGCTATTTTGTTTCAGTGCCCAACATTTCTCCTTTAATCCTCACCACAGCCTCTGAGGAGCAGCTAGGAGGACTGAGATACAGCAAGGCCTGGGCTAGCACAGGGCAAGGCTGAGAGCTGAATACAAGCCTTGTGGCTCTCAGGTAAATACATCCAACCAGTACGCGCTATTGCCTCTTGTAGGATAAGACAAACCTCACTGGTCACCAGAGCATAACACAGTAGAACAAACGAAGCTTCCATGATTTTGTCAGTCACTTAGAAGAAATGTAAAATATTGATGGTCATCTGTGTATCTTTGAATTCGGGGGAAACATATCCAGTAACATGCAAAGTGCTCTGCTAACATCTTAACCCCCTTCCTGTGCCTCTGGGGTGATCTCATTCTACAGCTAATGGCTTATCTGTTGGGGAAGTAGAGAATGCTTATGTTTTCCAGTTGTTTAAAGTATGTGTATACTTGAAAGAATAGACACTACAGGTACATGTAGATGGCACAGAGGCTGAAAACCGGAGGATCACAGGTTCCAGGCCAGCCTCCGCTACTTAGTGAGGTCCTCTGCAACTTCCTGAGACCTTGTTTCAAAATAAAAAATAAAAAAGTAGGGCTGGGGTTATAGCTCTAATTGGTCACCTTAGTTGCTTCACTATAGGGCCCTCTCTATAGCTTGACCTTTTCCTGTTGTCCCTTTTCTCCTAGTTTTTCCTGATTAGGGGAAACATCTGATTTTTATTTTCTGTGATGTTTCTCTGTGCATGCCGCGTTGCAAGTACCGATCCCACTCTTGACGGCCCCAGTAGTGGCTTGGCTACCCAGTGGATTGATCCAGACTTTGCTGGCTCAAGCAGCAGCCTTGTCTCATGGGAGGCCCCGATTCTGGTCTCGCTGGCCCCGACACCAGCCTAACCCCTCAGCTGGCTCCGATCCCGGCCTCAGAGGCCCCAGTAGCGGCTTTGCCTCACGGCAGGCTCCGATGCTGGCCATTGGCCCCGGCACCGGCCTAACCCCTCAGCAGGCTCCAATCCCGGCCTCAGAGGCCCCAGCACCGGTGTAGCCTCACGGAAGGCTCCGATCCCAGCCTTGCTGGCCCCAGCACCGGCCTAACCCCTCGTCAGGCTCTGATCCCGGCCTCGGAGGCCCCAGTAGCGGCCTTGCCTCCTGTCAGGCTCTGATGCCAGCCGTTGGCCCCAGCATTGGCCTAACCCCTCCGCAGGCTCCGATCCCAGCCTCCGAGGTCCCAGCACCGGCCTTGCCTCACGGCAGGCTCTGATCCCAGTCACGCTGGCCCTGGCACCGGCCTAACCCCTTGGCAGGCTTCGATCCAGGCCTCGGAGGCCGCTTCACCAGCCTTGCCTCACGGCAGGCTCCAAAGCCGGCCTCACTGGCCCCAGCACTGGTCTAACCCCTCAGGAGGCTCCGATCCTGACCTCAGAGGCCTCAGTAGTGGCCTTGCCTCACGGAAGGCTCCGCTGGTCCCGGCACCAGCCTAACCCCTCGGCAGGCTCTGATCCCAGCTTCGGAAGCCCCAGCACTGGCCTTGCCTCACAGCTGGCTCCGATGCCAGCCATTGGCCTGGGCACCAGCCTAACCCCTCGGCAGGAACTTATCCTGGCCTCAGAGGCCCCAGCACCGGCCTTTCCTCATGGCAGGCTCTGATCCCGGCCTCGGAGGCTCCAGCACTGGCCTTACCTCACGGCAGGCTCCAATCCCAGCTTTGCTGTATCTATCGCCGGCCTCACACCTCGGCAGGCTCCAGTCCGAGCAACCTCTTCGCCCAACCAATTGTCCCACGTTCTCGAGGGTGCGTGGTGGTAGCATTCTGCCTCTGGGGTTATTATTCCAAAGGTTCCAGGTGTAATGCATCAGATCTCTGCCTCCCCTGAGTACAGGCCACTGCCATTGCCACTGCTTTCACCATTTCAAATCTTTCCCAAGCTCTTTTTCCACTCTGAATGTTGTCCAGTGTTCCTAAGCATGCACAAAGGTAGCATTCAACATTTGGTGTAATTTCTCCAAAAAAATAAGGTTGGTAGGATCCGATTTCTGCTTTTCCTGAATACAAGTCTCCACCACCATCGTGGAGACCACTTTCAACACCGCCTTTCTTCTTGGTCTCCGCTAAACTCTCATTACAGTTGATATCCAAGATTCTTAACAATATAGAGAAACAGCAGTCCTCCTTCACATAGAATTTTTCCATAAGTTCCGGTGCAGTTGGATAAGTTTTGTCTGCATCTCCAGTATCCTGGCATCCGCCACGGCCTTCTTAACCCCTCTCCGATATTTTTCTTGTTTTTTTTTCTTTTCCTTTTTTTTTTTTTTTCAATAAGAGAAGACAGTATGTGTGGTTTGAGGAGGTAGTGAGATCAGGCACTCAGTAGCACTGTGACCCGGCCCGGTTTCCCCATGGGTCCAGCATGCTCCGCACTATTCCGCCTGGGGCCCAGAGTTCTGCAACCCGGTCCCCGGCTGTTCCGGGGTCCAGCGTGCCCCGCGCAACTCCTGCCTGGGACCCAGGGTCTTACTGGGCCCAGTTTCTCCAGGGGTCTGGCGTGCTACACGCGGTCCGGCCTGGGGCCCAGAGTCCCGTGACCTGGGCCCCTGCTGTTCCAGGGTTCCAGCGTGCCCCGCGCGACCCCTGCCCAGAACCCAGGGTCTTACTGGGCCTGGTTCTCCAGGGGTCTGGTGTACTACACATGGTCCAGCCCGGGGCCCAGAGTCCCACGACCTGGGCCCCGGGTGTCCCTATTTTCTATTTTATTTGGAAACAGGGTCTCACTACGTTGCTGAGAGCCTCACTAAGTAGCTGAGGCTGGCTTTGAACCTGTGCGATCCTCCTGTCTCAGCCTCCCAAGCGCGGGGATTAAAAGTGTGCACCACCACGCCCGGATAGGATGTAAGTCTTTATTTTATTTTAATTCTTGGTACTGGAATTGAACCCAGGGACCATCTACCAACTATCCCTTCTAATTTTTTTTTTTTTTTGGTGGAACTAGGGGTGGAACCCAGGGGCTTTCTACCTCTGGGCTATACTCCCAGACCTATTTTTATATTTTATTTAAAAACAGGGTCTCACTATGTTGCTGAGAACTTCACTAAGTAGCTGAGGCTGGCTTTGAACCTGTGCAATCCTCCTGTCTCAGCCTCCCAAGCGCTGGGATTACAAGCGTGTGCCACCACACCCAGTTTATCACTTCTAATTTTGAAACAGGATGTCACCCAATTGCTTAGGATGTCTTGAAGTTGCTGAGGCTGGTCTTGAACCTGTGATTCTTCTGTCTCAGCCTCCCAAGAACAGGGAATATAGGTATGTGCCACCATGTTTGCCTAGCATGGCAGTCTTTTTTGTGTGTGTGTGAAACTGGGGATTGAACCCAAGGGCATCCTACCTCCAAGCTACACCCTTGAGCCTTTTTTTGTTGTTGTTTTGAAACAGGGGCAGCTCTAGGTTGCTCAGAGTCTTCCTATGTTGCCAAGGTGATCCTCGAACTTCTGATCCTCCTGTCTCAGTCTCCCAAGTAATGGAAGTACAGGTGTTTACCACCAACACAAGGCATTAAAAGGGTTCGGTGTCATTGTGGTATAACAGAAGCTCAAGCCAATATTCCACTTTGAATAGCTTTTCCCATAGTGACATTTACAGACAATAAAATTACCCATGCAGGAGTATAATTTGATGACTTTTAGCAGGTGTATAGAGTTTAGCAATGGCGTTTTAGCTGCTACCATCACCCCTCAATATCCCATCTTGCTTCAGTGCAGTTAAACTATACTCTTACCTTGAGCCCCAGAAATCATGTCAATATTTCATATTTCAGGATTTGTCTGTTGTAGACTTTTTTTTTTTTTTTTTGCGGTAATGGGAGTGGAACCCAGGGTCATTGGCTCTCCAAGCTATACCCACAGCCCTATTATTTATTTATTTATTTATTTATTTATTTATTTATTTATTTATTTTGCGGGTCTGGGGATGGAACCCATGGGCATTCAAGGAGCTACACCCCCTACCCTATTTTTTTTTATTCATTATTTTGAAAGAGGGTCTCACTAAGTTGTGGAGGGCCTCACTAAATAGTTGAGGCTGTCCGCGAACTGCGATCCTCTGGTCTCAGCCTCCAGAGTGCTAGGATTACAAGCTTGCGTCATCACGCCCGGCTAATCTTTTTATTATTTTTTTCTTGTTTTTTTAAAAACTTTTTGTATTGGTACATTGTATTCACACATCATAATGGGGTTAAAAAAAAAAAAAACTTGTGTAGACATACATGCACACATCACCCATTTAGCCCCTGCCCTATCCCCACCCCATTCCCTCCCCATCCCTCCTTCCCATGCTTGGCTTAGTGGTTGACTTTGATAGTCTTTTTATTTTTTGAAACAGGGTCTTACTGAGTTGCAAAAGAACCTCACTAAGGAGCTGAGGCTGGCTGCGAACTGTCATCCTTAGGTCTCTGCCTCCCGATTGCTGGGATTACAAGCGTGCGCCACCACGGCCAGCAAGAAGCAAGACTTTTTTTAAAAAATGAGTACATGGTAGTGGTATTAAACCTAGGGACATTCTACCTCTGCACTACACTCCCAACCCCGTGTGTGTGTGTGTGTGTGTGTGTGTGTGTGTGTGTGTGTGTGTTTTACTGGAGATTTGGAGATTGAACCCAGAGGCATTCTACGTCCAAGCTACACCCCCCAGCCTGTTTTTTTTAATCTTTTATTTTTTTAGTCTTATTTTTTGAAATAAGGGTCTCACTGAGTTGAGGTGGGCCTCGCTAAGTAGCTGAGCTTGTCCATGAACTGCGATCCTCCAGTCTTCACTTTATAAGCCTGAGCCACCACGCCCGGCCTCTCTTTTGATTTTGAAACAGGGTCAAACTTAATTGCTGAGGCTGACCTCGAACTTGTGATCCTCCTGTCTCTGCCTCCCAAGTCCTGGGGTTAGAAGTGTGCACCACCACACCTGGTTTGGAGCACTGTTTTACAATGTAGGTTTTATTTTTCAAGGACGTTGAGGCAAATGTCCGGGAGACACTGAAAAGAGAGTTTTCCTACGCATTTTCAGAAGAGGACTAACTAGCCCTTCGTGCCAAACGAACTCACATAGGGAAGCAGCCAAGAGGCTGGGGGCCAAGGAAGCCCATGTGCCAGCAAATGGAAGTCATTCCTCGTTTTCTCACCCTTAAAAGGAATAAAGCCTTCTGCATTTTTGTTTTTCTTCGGTCATATTTCTTGGTTGGCTTCAACGTCAGATTTAGAGCCAGGGGTCATGGGCCTCCTTAAGTATTTTGGAGGAAATGCTCCAGAATGAAAACAATGGCTGAGAAGTCAGTGAGAAAAGAAGCAGGAGCAGAGCTGTGTGGCTATGGGGCAGAAGAGCAAAGTGTATCCGAAGGGCAGTGTACCTCCAAGAGGCTTCAAAGAGCACCTGAGCTGTACTACCCTCCTTTCTCCTTCCAAATGCACCGGTCATGTTAGTCATTCTTGGCCACAGAGCTGCAGGGAGTGTGGAGAGAGCTTACATGTGCTGTGGTCACGGATGTTCCTCCATAGGGAGGAACCACTGCATGGTTGAATTGACCACATTATTCTCGGTCTGCCTCCCTGAAATAACCCTGCATCTCCTCCAGTGGAATATTTTTGGAGTTCCTAGCTCATTCAGTCAGGTGATTATGGACAGTCTCAGTTCTCGGTCACAGGTGGCGAACTGCAAAGCGTGGTGTGAGCATTTTCAGTGTTCCCCCGCATAGAGCTAAGCTTATCTCCAAAAGCCCCAGGAGACATCCCTGGGTCTCTAGGTATTGATAATAGTCCTAAAAGGTCACTTTCATTTATTTATATATTTATTTATTTATATTTATTCATTTATTTATTTTTTGGCACTGGGGACTGAACCCAAGGGCATTCTACCTCCAAACTACACCCCCAGCCCTATTTTTTATTCTTTATTTGGAAACAGGGTCTCAGTAAGTTGCCGAGGGCCTCACTAAGTAGCCGAGGCTGGCGGTGAACCTATGATCCTCCTGTCTCAGCCTCCCAAGGACTGGAATTAGAAGTGTGTGCCACCACGCCCAGCTAAAAGGTCACTTTTAAATCCAATAAGATTCCCACCTATTTATTTTTTCTGCCTCGAACCTGCATTCCTCCAGTCTCAGCTTCTCACATTCTGGGATTACAGGCGTGCATCCCCCCACCCAGCGGCCATGAGTGTTTTGTGTGTTCACTTTCTGAGGACTAGCTTATCTCCATGAATATCCCATATGATCATTTGTGTTTGTGGGGAGGGGGTACTGGAGATTGATCCCAGGGGTTCTCTACCTTTGAGTTATACCCTCAGCCCTATTTTTCTTCTTTTTTTGTGTGTGGCACTGGAATTGAACCCACGGGTAGTCTACCTCTGAGCTACATGCCCAGCCCCATTTTTAAATTTTTTTTTGAAAACAGAGTATCACTAGGGTAATGAGTCTCACTATTTGCTGAGGCTGTCATCAAACTTGTGATCCAAAGTACTGGCATTACAGCCACCACAGCCAGCTTTATTTTTCATTTTGAAACAGGGTCTTACTAAGTTGCGGAGGGTCCTGCGAAGTTGCTGAGGTTGACGGCAAACCCATGATTCTCCTGTTTCAGCCTCCCAAGTTTTGGGTTTACGGGCATGTGCACAACGCCAGACTCCATGAGGTCATTTTTAAAGCTAATAAAATTTCTAGCTATATCCCAGCATAGTGGCGCACGCTTGTAATCCCAGCATTTGGGAGGCTGAGTCGGGAGGATCGCGGTTTGCGGACAGTCTCAGCTACTTAGGCCCGTTGCAACTCAGTGAGACCCTGTTTCAAAATAAATAATAAAAAATAGGCCTGGGGGTGTAGCTCAGAGCTAGAATGCCCCTGAGTACCATACAAACACACACAAAAAAAATCCCAAGTATAGGAACAGTCTTTGTTCCAACAACCTGGGCCGTGTTCTGCCCACTGCCTGGGTCTCCGCCTAGTCCCTCCGGTTAGTATGCTCTCTCGGGTGACCTGAAGGTGAAGGTGTCCTGCTCTCAGCTAAAGGCCGGCTTAGACCAGGGCAGAAGGTTTTGCAGGTGTAGGGGAGCGGTCTCTGCATCTCGGTTTCCATAGAAACCTGACGTCATAATGGCAAGCGCGATGATGTTTTAATGGAGACCCAGTTGCCTGGGGAGAAGAGCTGGTTTCGGTTATGAGTTTTTGGACCCAGCTGAGGGTACAGATGCCCCGCAGTGGGGCTCAACATCCCTGGGGTGTGGGAAGACGAAGGGATCCTAGGTCCAAGTCCCCTTGTTCCTGCATTGGGATTCAGTGTCCAGCTGTCTTGTGTGAGAGAGAGAGATGTGGGACCCTCCTGGACGCAGCGATATGGCGTCATGCTGCATAGTGGGGTTCAGGAGGATCAATCTTTTCAGAATATTTTATTTCCTGCTCCTAGGACACGCTGCAATTTGATGATAGAGATACATTGGTGCCATCTGGTGACAGAATCCTTGAATGCAGCATGAACATCACAGCCTGCGGGAGAGAGGAGGGGCTTCAGGCCAAGCCCATCCCACAGAGCTTTCTGGAAGTCTGGGTGGAACCGTGACATCTCCAGGGTGCAAGAACACTGTAGGTATCGAGACAGAATATTGAGTCTTTTTCTATGCTGAAGAAAAATGTGTACATGAGAGGTTTTAAAAAAATCCCCAGTTGTCTATTTACAAAGTATTTATTTATTTTGGTATTGGAGATTGAACCTAGGGGCATTCTAACTCCAAACTACATCCCTAGCCCTATTTTTTTTTCATTTTGAAACAGGATCTCACTGTGCGGATGACAGATTCAGTGTTTGCTAAAGCTGTCCTCAAACTTGTGGTCCTCCTGTCTTGATCTCCCATGTACTGGGATTACAGGCACGTCAGCTCAGAGTTTCCTTTAAAGGAAGAGCCCTGCACTCTCAGAGCGCAAGCGCCCCTCTCACTTTTGGGGCCCATCTTCTTCCTTGAGAACATGTATTTCTACTTCCCTAGATAAACTTCTGTGTCTCTGACTGGCTCACGTTGAGATTCTTTTCTGTCACATAAGCCAGGGACCTTTTCCAATAACCTGGGTAGACTGCTGCCAGTTTGCAGCAGCACCATCTTAATTCCTCCAATTAGTATTTTTTCTCGGGTGGCCTGAAGGATGAAGGTGGTTTTGCTGTCAGAGAAAGGTGAGGGCACAGAAGAGAAGGAGGTACAGAAGCCAGGGCAGAGGAATAGATTGTGCATCCTGGCTGACATAGAAACCTTATGTCGTAAGGCCAGGGAGGTGACTTCTTAATGGAGACTGAAGTTATCTGATAAGCACAAGGTCCCATCTACAGGTGTTTGGACCAAGTTGAAGATGTAGATGTCCCCCAGTGGGGGCTGAATCTCCCTGGGTGTGGGGAGGTAAAGGGAATAGAAGCCCACTTTGGGACTTGGTGCCTCCTGTCTTCTGAGGGAGAAAGAAACAGCACCCTCCTGGATCCAAGGTGTGTGGTGGCATCCTGTTCCAGGGTGTTCTAGACCATGTACAGGAGGGGCCCAGAAGAATGAGACAGGGAAGCACTCTCTGTGAGCCCAGCCTTTCCCTCTTACTAATTGGGGTGAGACCACTTAGCCACAGGATCCTTGGACCTTCACTGCTAATACACCTGCAAGCCCACAGCCCTGTGGTTACTGTGGGATCACCAAGGCCTGAATGGATTCAGGTGACTTTTTCCTTTTTCCTTTTTACAGTTTTCATAGGATGATAGAAAGGAAATGAGAAGAAAAGGTCCCCCCTGGTGATGTAGTGGACACTACTTGGTCTGTGTTCTTGCCGTGGAAAGGGGCTGGATAGAAGTCTATTGCATGAAATGACTCCGGAGTAAAAAAAAAAGATAATTTAGAGAAAACTATTATATTTAATATTTGAGGTGGCTGGAGGAGGAAGTAGCATAAATCTCCTGTCCCCCTGTAGCTAGAGCTTTTCTTTTATAGAAGGTTTAAACAAGGCATCATAAAAAATGATTAAATACAAAAGCCAGCAAATTGTCATGGGTCAAGATAAAGAAAGACAACAAAGTAGTCATCAGACAAGCCTAGAGAAAGGAAGGGTTAAGCATTACTGCTAGATGGAGAAGACATCAAAGTCCACACTGTTATCAGTTTCATCAGGTCCCTTGGAAGTCTGTCTACTTGAGGACAAATTCCATCCAGCAAGCACTGTGTACGCAGCTGAACTGGTCCAAGATGTTAATCTCAGCAATGCGGGCCAAGACAGCTCCAAACATGGTGAGAAGTCATTGTACCTTCTTGTTAAGAAGTCTATCCAACTGTATGAGAGCCTTTGATCACTGACCAGTGCTGGCATGGCTCCTGACAAATGGTTATTCCAGAACGCATAGTAATTGCTTGATTATATCTATCTATCCCTGGACATCTTGTTCTCTGATGACTGAGTATCATCGTATTAGGTATCTGAAGGGCACAGTTTCTGGGGATGTGGGTAGTGATGGCTGCTGAAGCTTATACTCCAGATCTGAAAAGGCTGCAGTGCTCAGGTGATCCTCAGCATGTCCATCCCTGGTGGGAAATGACGCCTAGCTCAATGTGGAATAGTGTGCATGAAGGACTATATTTTAATCTGAAAGTAGAGAAATCCATCCTTAAAGAATTTTAACCAGTGAAATCTTCTGTCATCAGCCATGTGTTTTGTAGCAGTCCCTGAGGCCATTCTAGATATATCCTTTTAAAAAAACATTTAGAATGTTAAGATAATACTTATTTATGTATTCATCTTCTTTTTTTAAACTCTTAAATATTATTATCATTATCTTTTTAGGACATCACATTCTATGTTCTCTATTCCTTAACCACTCTGTCCCCAGGCAACCACTCGTTTTCTGTGAACAGATCAGTTTTTATTTCCTATGATTTTCTTGTTGATGTTGCTTTTCTTTTTTCTTGTGGTCCTGGACGCTGATTGCAGAGACATTCTAACTCCAAGCCACATCCCTGGCCCTATTTTATTATTTTTGAGATGGGGTCTTACTAGGTTGTTGAGAGTCTCAATATATTGCTTAGGCTGTCCCTGAACCTGCAATCCTTCTGTTTCAGCTTCGCAAATACTGGGATTATAGGAGTTCCCCACTATGCCTGGCTAATAATCACATAAATATTTTTAACTTCAGTAATTTATAGGATTGAACCCATGGGCATTCTGTCTTGAGATAAATCCCTAACCTTATTTTATTTTTATTTTGAAACAGTGTCTCACTGGGTTGATGAGTGTCTCACTACTTGCTCAGGCTATCCTCAAACCGGCAATCCTACTGTCTCAGCCTCCCAAGTTCTGGGATTACCAGCATGCCCCACGACGCTCAGCTTTTTATTTTTATTTTTTTTTTTTAGTGTTTACCTTCAGGTATATAATATGCACTTACAACTAATCCAAGTATACTTTTCTCTTTTATAGTGAATTACAATTATATACCACACTGAGGTTCAGTGTGTTAAAAACATGTAGACACACAGCTTTTTGTGTATCTTCCTCCACATTCCACCCTCTTGCCCCTTTCTTCTCCCCATGGAGTTGTGAGATTGGTAAAAATACCTTCATATATTATCACAGTATTATTTGAATTGGTCCTGTTTTCTGTTCCTCCTTCTTGACTTATCCTGGCACCTTCCTCTCTGGCTCTTTTTCCCAGCTGCCATGAGCTGAGTAGCTTTCTTCAACCTATATGTTCTGTGTGATCTCAGACTTGGAACAACAGAGTTGGCCAACCATGAACTGATTCCGCCAAAACTATGAACCTAAATATTTCCTCATCTCAGTTGTTCTTGTCAAGTATTGTGGTCACAGTGAGGGAAAACTGGTTATTACAGTCCCAAGTCCTGCAAATACAACCTGATTTGGAAATGGAGTCTGTGCACATATAATTTAGGATCTTGAGATGAGACTATACTGGATTTAGGGTGGGTCCTGAATCTGAATCTAACAACTGCTGTCCTTGTAACAAAAACAAACAGGGAGATCTGACACACCAGAGAAGAAGGACTCGTAAAGGAGACAGATTATTAGAGTCTTGCTGCCACAAACCAAGAAAAGGAAGATCCAGCTGATTCTGCAAGAGGCAAAAAAGACCATCCTTTCTAATGTAAACCTCCACAATAAGCAAGACCTGGACAACAAATTGACTTCCGATTTCCAGTTGCCAGAATCGTGAGACAATAATTTTCTATTGTTTTATGCCATGAACTTTGCAATAATTTGTAATGGTAGCCCTAGGAAACTACTATATTTATTAAAAACACATTTCATATATCTGTGATTATAAATAAATACTGTGAGAGTACTGAGATGCAGGCTCCTGCTTGAAGGGTTAACGAAGCAACTCTGGCTCCTGAGAAGCAGCTTGGAATGCCAGGCTGGGAGGCAGGCAGACTTCCTCTAATCAGTGAGCTAGGAGTCTTGCCGAGTTGCCTTCAAGGTCGGAAGCAGCTCCGGCCCTCTCTCTGAATGTCCTTCCCAGCATAGACATTTCTCAGAAAACTTATGGTATGATAAACAGCTTGAAATGTTATGAGCGGTCACAGGTGTTCTTTGCTTCTAATTGTAAAACAAAAGTTGCTTTGAGACTGATCCTTTGGCTTTACTCACACACATCCATTGTTGCTTTAAGATAACCTTGTAATGTCTAAAATAGTTAATTTGTTGCCAGGCGTGGCGCACGCTTGTAAACCCCGCGTTAGGGAGGCAGAGACAGGAGGTTCACGCAGGTTGGAAGCCAGCCGCGTGCGCTGGCTTAGGAGACCCTGTTTCCAAATAAAAATGTAAAAGTAGGTCTGGGAGTGTAGCCCGGAGGTAGAAGGGCTTCCAGGAACCCCAGTACCAACGACAACAAAAAAATAAATAAATAAAATAGTTAATTTGTCTATGGATCCCATCGAAGCTTTCTCTATAAAAGTCTGATTGCTCTTTCAATAAAACATGCAGTGTACATGAAACCTGCATCCCCTGTTTCCCGTGAATCGGCTTTACCCTTAGGTCTCCAGTGCACTAGACACTGACAAAACACCAGTAACACTGACTCTATCATGACAGTAAGGAAAGTAGTATCAATGATGGTATATGAAGATATTTTTTTTTTGGAGTGTGATACTGGGAATGGAACCCAGGGACATTCTACCTCTGAGCTATACCCCCGGCCCTGTTTTATTTTTTATTTTGAAACAGGGTCTCACTAAGTTGCTGAGGGTGGCTTAGAACCTGCCATCCTCCTGTCTCAGCCTCCCAAGTACTGGGATTACAAGCGTGTGTCACCACGTACTGCTGAAGACAAATTTTAAAATTAGTTAAAATTATTTTGTACCCAGTCCATATATATGTATGTATGTATGTATATGTGTATAAAACCTTACAAAGTAGAAACTATGTCTCATTTCCACATTATTCAGGAATAACTGAGAGACCTAAGACTGCACAGCCTGGGAATTGGGATAATGTGTTCGTCAGCTTTGCACCACTCTGACCCAAATTCCTGACTTAGAGGAGGCTCATGGTTTCAGCGGTTCAATTTATAGTTAGCCAGCATGTCTTGGGGAGCAGGTCATAGTAGAGAAAAGTTGCTCAGCTTGTGGCAGCAAGAAAGCAGAAAGAGAGAAAGGAAAGGGCCAGATACAGGTATAGTCCTCAAGGCCAGGCCTCCAGTGACCTACCTCCTCCAGGAGGTTTTCAATACATGAGGTTTGGGGGGCCATTTCAGATCCAGGCAATAACAGACAGCTTGAATTAGCACCCAACACATCCTGCTCCAGGGCTGCAGAGACTATCAACTGTGAGTTGTCAAGTAAAAGAAGCAATCTGTACACCCATATATATCCTAAGAGGTCATTAAAAGTAACACTCAATATGTTGCTGTGTTTGTACAAAACCCTGGGAAGTAAAGAATGTTAACAGGGACTGGAAATACCTCTTTTTAGGATTTAAAATTTGAATGGGAGAAGAGGGGAGAAGAGGAAAGGGAGACAGAGAGAAAAATCATGAGGATGTCCAAGAGATTTTATAAAAACTTTAATTTTTTGAAATTTAATATAAAGGCTCTGAGGTTTAAACCATGAGGTCTCACATGTGTTCTTTTTTCTTCTCACCCACTATTTCTCTCTTTGGAGCACATAAGATCACTCCAGTGGAATAGTATAGGTGTTTTTTTGTGGGTCTGGGGATGGAATCCAGGAGCATTCGACCTCCAAGCTACACCCCCTGCCCTATTTTTTAGTTCTTTATTTTGAAACAGGGTCTCACTAAGTTACGGAGGGCCTCACTAAGTAGCTGAGGCTGTCTGCGAACTATGATCCTCCAGTCTCAGCCTCCTAAATGCTGTGATTACAAGCATGCGCCCCCACGCCCTGCTGTATCAGTTGTTGAAAGAATGGATGATTATGTTAAAGAAATGGTAATTAAATCTTGAGTTTTTATCACTCAGGCAGGCATCAGGTGGCTGAAATACTCATGTGACATGGCTGGACAATACTTGCCTGGAGCTTATATCTGTGAATGGGTCCCAAAGTTTCTTACAAGTGTATTAATCAAGTGGTCTAGGGAAACCACTGGGCAGATTACCTCATCATCCCTCGGTGCTATAGTCTGTCACTCAACTCACAAGATCAGGTGACGATATCTCTGTCTTCCCAGCATAAGGAACTAGATTCAGGTTTGCTGAGACACATGATGTGAAACAGTTATCAAACTGCAAAATAATTAGGTACGTAGAAAACCTTCTGTCCCTAATTCTTTGAGCCCAAGGCATATCAGAGAGCACTGTGCTGCTTTTGCCTGGCTGCCTGTGTTCCTGCCTGTGTTCCCTTTTGGAGAATTAATGAGATGTGGCTTTTACCGTGCCCAGCCAGCACGTACTGCTGTGTCCCAACATTTATTTTTTATGTACTTATTTTTTTGGTGGTACTAGGGGTGAACCCAGGGGCTTTTCTACCTCTGGCCTATACTCCCAGACCTATTTTATACTTTATTTGGAAACAGGGTCACACTAAGTTGCTGAGAACCTCACTAAGTAGCTGAGGCTGGCCTCGAACCTGTGTGATCCTCCTGTCTCAGCCTCCCAAGCGCTGGGATTACAAGCGTGAACCACCATGCCCAAAAGTTTTAGGGCAGCTTGGGCAATCAGTAAGAGTCTGTTTCAAAATTGGGCTCAGTGGTAAGCCATGCCTAGGTTCAGTTTTCTAGAACCACAAATTAAAATCTATGCCAAAAATGGTGTGAAAACTTTAAGGAAATCATTTGTAAACCTCATCAAAGATGATGGTTTGGTAGTCATGTCTTCTGAAATATAATAGAGATTAACATGTAATTTTTTAAAAATATTTTTATTGGTACTTTGTAGTCATACATCCTAATGGGGTACAAGATGGTAGAGGCATACATGCACGTGTCACTCATTGAGCCCTTCCCCAATTCCCAACTAATTCTCTCCCTCCTCATGTTTGGCTTAAGGATTGATATGTTTGTGAATGCACATTATATACATTAGGGAATGCAATTTCAGCAGATAATTCACATAAATTCATACATGAGCAAAATATGTTTTAATAATAAGATGCGTTTTAATAATAAGACCAAACCAGAGTAATTAATAAATGAAAACGTACTTATATTTTTAAAATCCTGTGAATATTAACTAGAAAAGGCAAAGATGCAACTGTGACTCCATTGTTGGGAAAGGCTGTGTCTATGCGATCTTGTACAGCTCACCTACCGGGACACATTAACAGGACATGTACCCTTCTACTGACACCAGACCACTTTGGGTCAGGGTTAGGAGTCAGGCCAGTGAGAGATGCAAATGAACTTACATAGTGAATTGTTTTAAATTCTATATCGATGAAAAAAGTATTTGAACTAAAATGTAAAATAGAAAATCCTTATGCACATATTAATGAAAGATGCATATATATTTCATACCTTGGAGTTCCTCCCAGAAAGCAGGGCCTTCACCGCTGTTACACCACATATGCACAGACTTCCCAGTCTGCCCCCCTCTTCTCAGTCACCCCCTCTCCAAAGCACTATGGACACAGCTACCCACACCCTTCCTTATGTCCCAAACCTTTGTCACCTCCTCCCTGCATAGTGCTGCTGGTGACAGCCAAGGTATACTAGAGCTGCCTGGCCTTTCCTGGCAAATATTTTTACATTATTCTTTAGTGTGTGTGGGGGGGGGCGGTACTAGGGATGGAACCCAGAGGAATTCTACCTCTAAGCTGATTTTATTTCTGAAATGGAAACAGGGTCTTACTAGGTTGCTGAAAGCTTCACTAAGTTGCTGAGGCTGGTTTTGAACCTGTGATCTTCCTGTCTCAGCCTCCCAAATATTGGGCACCATCATACCTGGCCACCCACAAGCTTTTTCAGACAGAATTTGGATCATTTTCTTTATAGATTCATTAGCTGGATTTTAAGTGGGGTATTTTGTTTTAATTTTGGGGGCATTTTATTTTTTTAATTTTGTTTCTTACATCCATCTCTTTGTAGAAATTTTTGATAATAGAGGTACCTTGGAGCCACCTTGTGAGGGAATCTTGAATTGCAGTTTGAACAGATCTGGGCTCTGGCCAAGCCCATCCCACTGAGCTTTCAGGAAAACTGGATATAAGAGTGGGTGTTTCCAGCGTATAGGAATGCTGAGGGCTTCTGACAGAAGGTGTATTTATCCTATGATTATTATGGAGATAGGAAAGGATTATTAATATGTAATTTTTATGCTTTGAAACCTCTGGATAAATAACTAAAGACATAAGTGAAAATGGGTTCATACCAGTTATGATCTCTCTCCATATTGTGACCATCTTTTCAGGAAAATACATTTTTCTGACAACATTATAAATTAATTTTTAATTAAATTTTAGTTTTTCTTACTTGATTGGGTATTTTATTGTATGGATATCCAAAATTTTATATTCAAGTGATGATAATTTAGTTCTTCTAGTTTTACCATGACAAATACATAACCCCTTGCTAACATTTTATACATATGTATGTTTATATGAATGTATATATGTATATATGCAAATATATTTCTCAGCATTTCTATTAGTATGACTTTTTTTTGGTACTAGGGATTGAACCCAGGGCATTCTACCTCTGAGCTACACCCTCAGCCCTATTTTTTATTCTTTCTTTCTTTGTTTATTTTTAATTTTTATTGGTGCTATTATATTCATACATCATATTGGGGTAAAAATCTTGTGTGGACATACATGTACACACCAACCATTTAGCCCCTACCCAGTTCCCACCCCATTCCCTCCCCATCCCTCCTTTCCATTCTTGGCGTAGTGGTTGACTTCGAATATTCTTTATTTTGAAAGAGGGTCTCACTAAGTTGCAGAGGGCCTCACTAAGTAGCTGAGGCTGGCTACAAACCACAATCCTTTTGTCTGAGCCTCCTAAGTACTGGGATTACAAGTGTGGATCATCACACCCAGCTATGGCTTTTAAATACTCTTACTAATTCATATTTCTAACATTACAGCACGAAAGTACCTGTTTCTTCATGTGATAGAAATAAATAAAAGGAAATAGAGAGGAGGCTGGAATCACAAGCCCTTGAACCTCATACCAGATCCATTATACACTTATGGGGTCCTCACTGGGATTTTATCTGCCTCACGAAATTTTAAAGAGCACTGTTGAAGGAGTGGCCACTGGGTACATTATTAGAATCATGTGCTACTATAAGTTTTTCCATCCTATATATTATTTATGGAAAATGGGAGACTATTAGGTGCCCTTTGAATAAGGATAATAGGTAGTATTCCATTCCAGCTTTTTATTAGATGATGTGTATAAATGTGAATTTTTTATTAGTGGGTTCGATTTTACCATATGTAAATCAGCACCTTAACAGAGGTACTTTGAGAGAATTACATAAAATGTATGATTGTCAGCATTTGTTTAATCATAACCTGTGAAATCATAACCTGTGCCTGTTTGCTCATTTTCTTTCCTCTGAAGAGAGTGTCTCTGATCGGCGACTTTGAGGCTCATGTCATATGAGTAGCCGTGCTACTGTGACTATTTCTGCATACATTTGGAGCAAACATGCCTGGGACTCTCTCCACCCTGTAACTAAGAGAACATTATTAATGGAAACTTTGCGTTTTGTATCATGGATGTTTTCCCATGTTTCCACAAAGAGGTTGTATAGTTTCTTCTCATCTGGCAGTGTGTGGGGTTCTCCTTCCTCATATTTTCTATTTTAATGGGATCTAAGGTAAGCACTCTGTCACCAGGCTTTCCTTCAAACTCTAGAATTATTCAGAGATGATTCTGAGGCATCATTGTGACCCATGGCATTTATAGGAAAATAGATTAGGGGAAAATAACCTAAATTCTAAGGCTCGGTTATCAGATTAGCAAATGTAAAAAATGTGGGGAAGCACATGATTTGCTGAAAACTGCAAAAATAAATGTTTTCTTCTAGTGCCTGGTCTGAATATATACTAATAAAAGGATTATATAGCTGTATTCAACAATGAATATTATCAAGGTTAAATTTTCCTATTCTTTGAGGCAGCAGTTCCACTTGTGGGGTTTTATCTAAGTTGCTAAGGGTCTTGCTAAATTGCTAAGGCTGTCCTTGAACCTATGATCATCCTATCTCGGCCTCCCAAGTACTGGGACTACAGATGTGTTCCATTATGCCCAACACCCTCACCCCTTTTTAAAAATTAATTATTTTATTTATTTTAATTTTGAAAGAGAATCTTACTTAGTTGCTGAGGTTGGCCTTGAACATATTATTCTTCTACCTCAGCTTCCTTAGTACTGGGATCACAAACGTATGCCACCACATCTGGCTTGAGGCATTGGTTGACAATATAGGTTTTATTATTTCTCAGCGTTGGTGAGACCAAGAATCCAGGAGACCTCTGCCACCGAGAAGAGAGTTTTCCTAAACTCATTTTCATAAGACGAGCAAGTGGCATCTCCGATCCCTCATGCCACACAAGTCTACACAGAGAAGCAGCACATTAACAAGTCAACATGGCCAGCGCCTTTGTAGTTCGCATTGAAAGTGGCAGTCATGGCAGGGTAAGTAGCTGGGATTCAGTATCCTGAACAATTTCATCAGACTCTGGGGCACAAGGTTGCCCTGAGATGTCTGGTCTTAGTGCCTGGTATGATTACAGCAGGAAATTACTGCCCTGGAGTATTGGAGCCCAGTAGAAGAATTCTGTGTATGTGTGGGAGCTCTGGGTTGGTTATTTACTATGACAGATGCATTCCTAGGTGAGGTGCTTCCTAGGTATATGAATTAGCTAACCAGCTGATGGGGATTGAGCCTGTATTGATTGTTAATAACAACTGAATTAATTGCTAATAAAAACAAGCCTTCGTACTTAGGCAGAACAATAAAATTCTATTCCCTGCCTCTAAGCTGTCAGCCAAAAGCTGTAGGATTGACCTTGGACAGCTAAAAGTTGGCTGTTAGCCCAGCTGAACATGGAATGTTAAAACAGAAACACCCACATAGAAAAGGAACTATATAGATTCTCACAATAGTTTAGACTAAAGTTAAAAGAATCCAACATTAATCACTAGTTACAAAAAAGAGTTATAGCCCAAAGCCTCCATACTTTAAAGGACTATATTCCTGTATCTTTCTTCTCTTCATTATAAAACAAGTTTTCAACATAAAAAATAGCTTCTCACAGATAGAGATAGAAAAAGGCTAAAAACTCATCAAGGACACAGGTGGGCAATGCATGCTTTAAAACTTCAAAGAGGGCATATTCCATGTAACCCCTGACCTTGCTAACCAAGTAACACATCCTGATCATTAACAAGAAAGGCTTACATCGCAGAGAAAATTGGTGGGCCTGCGCCTGCACTGGGGGTGGGGGAGACTATTGGCTAAGCAGGATGGAAGAGGGAGATAATGAATATTCAAAAATATTTTTGTGTCCAGAGATTTCAGTGTCTTACTTTCAAGGCACTCCACTGCATCCCTTTGATGTAGTGCTTTGATTGTTCTGTCCCTTCTTTCTACTTTTGTAATAATAAAACTTTGCTTAAGCTTGCATCAGTGTAGTTGTGGCTTGTTTTTCTAAACTTGCTAAGAACTAGAACCCACAGTGACATCTCAAACTGTTAAACCAACCAGCAAGGCCCCAGATGTCACAGCATTAAGCATATAGGAAAGAAGAAATCTGTCCCTCAAATCAAACAGGAAAACCTCCCCTACTACTAGATGTCTACCTTAGTCCCTCACAGGAGCCACTCAAGCGGGCTCAGGTCCCTAGGGACCTGTAGACCTCCCACCTCATCTCCATGCAGGAGAAATCTCTTTCCTCTCCCCTTTCTGTGTCCTCACAGGCCCATCCCTCCCTACCTTGTGCGAGTGGCTCAGGACTTTTCATCAATTTAAGTTTTCACAGTGGATGGCTTCAGACAGCTTCTGTTTCCAGCCTTGCCACAAAGCTCCCCTGATAGGAAAAGAAGGGGCACCAAGCCTGGCTGCTTGGTGGAAACGTAGGGAAGGCAAACAGAGGGGAAGAGAGATTAGCACACAGGACTGGGTGTCCTGACACATTTGCTTCACGTGTGTCACTGGCAACTCAATCTGACCAGGCTGGCAGGCACTCTCCCTGGCCTGGCAGTGGACATGATGAGCAAACACTTTGCTACACAGCTCTGTGACTCGGAGCAGTCTGAGTTGTAGTCACACTCAACCCTGAAGGAGAAGTCAGTGATGCCTCTCTAGCAGGACTATCATGAGTTTAAATCCAGACGCTCTTTGTGAAGCATCTAGAGCTCAGCATGGTGGTGGATGCCTGTAATCTCTACTACTTAGACCTCTGAGACAGGAGAATCGAATGTTCAAGGCCAGTGTATGGTGACTCAGCAAGACCTTATTTCAAAAAAACTTTTTTTTAAAAGCTGGGATAAAACCAGGCATGGTGGCGCATGCTTGTAATTCCAGCATTTGGGAGGCTGAGACAGGAGGATCGCGGTTGGAGGACAGCCTCAGCTACTTTGTGAGACCCTTTGCAACTCAGTGAGACCCTGTTTCAAAATTAAGAATAAAAAATAGGGCTGGGGGTGTACCTCAGAGGTAGAATGCCCCTGGGTTCCATCTCCAGTGCCACAAATAAAATAAATAAATAAACTGGGACATAGCACAGGCTCTAGAGCACCACTGAGTTAAATTCCTAGTGCTGAAAGGGAAAAAAACCCTGAAGCGATAACAGGATAGAGTTCTTGCAGATATATTGCTAAAATTGTCAGGCACAGTGGCACACGCTTCTAATCCCAGCATTTGAGAGGCTGAAATAGGAGGACTGTGGTTCGTGACAGTCTCAGCTACTTCGTGAGGTCCTTTTCAACTCAGTGAGACCCTGTTTCAAAATAAAGAATAAAAAATAGGGCTGGCGGTGTAACTTGGAGGTAGAATGCCCCTGGGTTTCATCCCCAGTAATAATAATAATAATAATAATAATAATAAGTATATATATACATATATAAGCATATTACTAAAATTGTTCTGATTATTTTAGATGCTACTTTAAGTTGTAATGTTTCATTTTCCAATTGCTTGTTGAGACAATATAATGAATCTATTTTCATAAGCTGTCCTGGACTCTATGACCCTGATAACCTTATTCGTAAGGCCAAACTTTTTTTTCTATTTCTTTAAATATATTTTTGATGGTACTGGGGTTCCTGGAAACCCTTCTTCCTCTGGGCTACACTCCCAGATCCATTTTTATATATTTTTATTTGGAAACAGGGTCTCTTAAGCCAGCATGGCTGGCTTCGAACCTGCACGATCCTCCTGTCTCCACCTCCCAAGTGCGGGGATTACAAGCGTGCACCACCATACCTGGCCTTTTATTAAATATATTTTTATTGGTGCATTGTAGTCAAACATTTTAATGGAACAGAAAACTTGTGGAGATATATATGCACACATCATCCAATTAGCCTTTATCCTATTCCCCATCCCATTCCCTCCCCCTCTCTCAATCCCATGCTTGATTTAGTGATTGGCTTGGATATGTTTAAGTACATCATGTGCTTTAAAGAGTTTCCCTCTTCCCCCTCCCATCACCTCAGATAGGTCCCCTTAATTGCTCCCCTATAGGGCCCCTTCTTCAACTAGAGTTCCTCCTATTACCCATTTCTCCCTAGTTTTTGCATATTAAGGAAAGTATCTGATTTCTTATTTTTGGTGACATTTCCCTGTAAACGCCATAATTTTCTCCTTTATGGCTGGGTAAAATTCCATTGTGTACATATCCCATAGTTTTGTAATCCACTCATCTGTTGACAGACATCTTGGCTGGGTCCATAGTTTGGGAATGATGAATTCTGCATCTATGAACATAGGTACTCATGCATTGGTTTGGTAGTTTGGTTTTCATTTTTTTAGGTAGATACCCATAGGTGGTATTGCTGGGTCATATGGTAAGTTCATTTTCATTCTATTGAGGATCTTCCATGCTGTTTTTCAAAGTGGTTGCATTAATTTGTGATCCCACCAATAATGTATTAGAGTTTCTACTTCTCCACACCCGATCAATTACAGTTTATCTCTTCCTTGGAAGTCTTTATTTTCCACACTGATTCCCATTTGCTGAAATCATGACAACCAGAAGGTGAGGGACTTTGATGAGATGATCCACTCATACCCGACTTTTTGATAGAGGTCACTTGGATCTGGAGATCTGCTAAGAGATGGGTTGAGGCAGCAGCAGCTTCAAGTACTTCCTAACCACACAGTTATATGGACCCACTGGCCCTTTACAGGGCAGCAAGCCCCAGTCCGGCCTCGCTGCTCGGCAGGCTCCGATCCTGGCCTCGCAGGCCCTGGCACCGGCCTAGCCACACGGTAGGCTCTCATCCTGAAGGCCAAACTTTTAGAGTTTCCTTAGGTTTTTCTACATAAAATCACTCTCTAAAACTCATTGGTTTTCCATCTTGCTTTCTAAATTGTATGCCTTTTGTTTATTTAACTTTTGTGTGTGTGTGTGGTACTGGGGTTCCTGGAGCCCTTCTACCTCCGGGTTACACTCCCAGACCTAATTTATACTTTTTTATTTTTGGAAACAGGGTCTCCTAAGCCAGCGCGCCTGGCTTTAAACCTGCGTGATCCTCCTGTCTCCGCCTCCCAAGCGCGGGGATTACAAGCGTGCGCCACCACACCCGGCTTTGTTTATTTAACATTTTGCACTGATCTTAATATCCTGTATTGAGTGCCGGAGCTACTTTTGGATTTATTTGCTTTATTTCTTAGAAGTAATCATTTATTTTTAATATACTTTTATTGGCGCATTGTAGTCTCAAATCATAATGTACTTATGACTGATCGAGACATCCATGTACACAGTACCTGGTGAGTTTCGCTTCGACTCCTTCCCCATTCCTTTCTTTTCCCTATATATGATATTGAGATTGGCATTAACTGTGTGTAATCATTACAAAGTTTTGTGGGTACCTAAACAGGGAACCCTATTAGGTAGGATTACTCCCCCCAATTATTCTCCTCCACAGATTGCTTCCAGTTTGTTTTACTTTTATTTAAATGTCCTTTATCTATATATAATTCAGTTCATTTCTCATTTAGTAAAAAGTAGTACCTTGGTTGGTCACTGCCCCAGCTCTCACACCCTTGAAAGAATGAACTGCAGGCAGGCAGAACCCTTGGCTGCCCATTTTAGAGTCCTCCCAACCCCACCCTAAATCGATTCCCTTCAGAAGAACTTGCACACCAAATGAGAAGAAAGGAGCCCTAGAGCCACCCTCCCTTACTCCTTACAAAAGTTTTTTCCTCCTCCCTGTAGTCTTTGGGAACAGAGAGGCCATAGTCCCCTTGTCTCCTGCCCCAGGAACTTCACAGAGTTGGGGTCACAGGCCTGCTGAAGGCTTTAAGTGTGCGTCCCTTGCCTTTTCTCTCCCTTAGGACAGCAGCAGAACCGAGGGAAGGCAGGGAGAATTTCTTTCCCTTCATCGGAAAGAGTGGGGAATGGGGCATTGTTGCTGAGTTTGGTACCCTGGGTCACAGTGCTAGGTACAGGAGGGTCATTTTTAAAATTTATATTGGAGATTGAACCTAGAGGCATTTTACCTCCGAGTTACACCCCATACTGATTTTATTTCTAATTTGGAAACAGGGTCTGGCTAGCTAATGAGAGGCTCACTACTTGCTAAGGCTGTCCAAGAACCTGCGATCCTCCTGTCTCAGCCTCCCAAGTACTAGGATTATAAGCATACACCATCACGCCCAGCTCATTTGGGTCATTTTTAAAACTAATTGCATTGGTGCACTGTAATTATACAACACAGCGAGGTTCACAGATACGTTAATATCTGCACACACCACTTGGTACTTTCCTTCCACATCCCACTCGGCTCCTCCTCCCTCCCCATAGCAGTAATAACTTCCTCTATGAATGTGTTATTTGATCCATTTCCTTCCTCAAGCCTTTTCTCTGTCTTCTTTCTCCCATCCAAATCTCTTTCCCGTTTTCCCTGTAGCTTCCACATATGAGAAAGCACATGACCTTTGACTTTCTGAGTCTGGCTTTTCTCACTTACCATATTGTTAGAAACATATTCTAGGGAAGCTGCAAATAAAAACTCATCAAATCAAAAGTAATTTGGCAAGGCAATGTACTTCAGCAGAAAGGTGTGCAAATGACATAGAATCTGGGTAGCAAGCATATCAAGCAGGCAGGTCGCTTAGGTTTTATCCCTAAAGCAACCCTGCCTTTCACTCTGATTTAGGGGAGGGCTTGGGTTCACAACTCTGCACAATTGGCTACTTTTCAGGACAGACAACAACTTTTTTTTTTTTGTAGTGCTGGGGGTGGAACCCAGAGGCTTTCTACCTCCAGGTTAAACTCCCAGAGCTATTTTATATTTTTTATTTGGAAACAGGGTCTCACTAAGTAGCTGAGGCTGGCTTCAAACCTGTGCGATCTTCCTGTCTCAGCTTCCCAAGCTTGGAGATTACAAGCCTGTGGCCAGACAGCAACTTTGAAACAAAGTTCAACATTTGGGAGCTAAGATGGATGACCAAAACTTAAGATGGCTGACTTTAGGAAGATGTCTGGTCAACTAAAGGTCAATTATGAGCTAAGATGGAGGATCAAAACCAAGATGGTTGTCTTTTAGAAAATTAAGAGAGTAGAGCATATAGATATATGTATTAAAAAATGAGTGCTCATGTTACAGTTACTAAATGAAAGGGGTACTATGTAATTTGCTACTTTGACAGAAAAGATGTTTTCTATTGCTTACATAATGATCTCTAGTTTCACCCAGTTTCCTACAAATGACATAATTGTGTTCTTGATGGCTGAGTCAAACTAATTTCTGTGTATGCATGACATCTCCTTTATCCATCTATGGATGGTCACCTAGGTTGGTTCCATAATTTGGCTGTTGTAAATTGTGCTACTATAAACACGGGCATGCAAGTATCTCTATAGTACTCTAACTTTAATTCCAGTCAGAAAACGAGCAATTGCCATGAATAGATGCTTCTCAGAAGAAAAAAATACAAATGGCCAACAAATTATGAGGAGAAAAAATGTTTAACATCATTAGCAATTAGGGAAATGCAAATCAAAACTACACTGAGATTACATCTTAAGTTAGAATGGCAATCATCAGGAACACAAACAATAGTAAACACTGGCAAAGACGTGGGGAATTAGGAACTCTTGCATACTGTCGGTGGGATTGTAAACTAGTACAGCCATTATGGAAATCACCACAGAAGTCCCTCAAAAGTCTAGTAATGAATCAGCATATGACTTGGCTGTGCTACTCCTTCCTATTTCCCCATATCTGTCAGGCCCTTCGGAGAGGCTGTGGAAGTACTTTATCTAAGTAGCAACCCTAATCCTGGCTACCTGTCCACACTCTCATCTAGGGAGCAGCTGGCCTTGAGCGCCCTCTTGTGGCGGCAGTGACTTAGTGGCCCTGACTTGCTCTTCAAAGGAGCTTGGTCTGTAAAGGTGAGGGGATCTTCCTCAGCTCACACTCACAGTACCAAGACACATTCCCACTCATGAGTCCCCCCACAGGGTGCCTGGGTCCCTCATGTCCCCAATACATCTAGGGACCCCATCATTTTCCCTTTCGCTTACACTGGGACTTCACAGTTGTATGTGATAGGTACACACACCTCTCAACTCACAGATTCCTGTCTCCCGGGTCCAGAGCTCAGGAGCCTACCTCTGAAAGGTGTATGTGGGGTTGCTGGCCTTTGACCGCCCAGCACAGGCACATACGGAGGAGGACACTTCTTCTGAGCGGGCTCGGGGCCAAGGAGACACCCCTGCACCTCACCTCTCTCGTAGCCCCTCCTCCCTTGGCTGGTTCACCCGAGCCTTGCCCTGTCTTCTTCAGCCTGGGAGCAGCTGAGCCCCTCTGGACTCTGGGAGCACCCCTCACTCTGGGCTGGGCCAGTTGGTGGGGTCTGCACGCAGACAGCAAATGGGGAAGTTTATTGAGCCCATTCTCCCAATTGCCTTTTTCCTGCAGAGTTGCTTAGGAGCTGGCTTTGTAGATCACTGTTTCCTCCATGGTGTGAAGAAAGTGGGAAGTAGGCATGTAATGGGGTGCGAATGGCCTTTTAGCTAGAGGAGGCGAAGACTACTGAAAAAATATGGTATCTGTTGCATTGGAACCTGTTGTGCCCAGGGAAAGGGAGACCGGGAAACTGTCACCTCCCTTGGGGCCTTTTCCCTCTGCAGCATGACAGAGGCCCCCCAGGCCGCCCTGTTTTAGCTAGGGAAGGCAGACACGGCCACTCATCACGCTAGGGGCTCACAGCAGGCCCCTGTGTTCCTTGCTGCCTGTTTTCTAGTTCATGTTATCTTCCTGACAGTCCCAAGCATTGAATCTTGTTTTACCACTTTACAGGGGAGGAAACCGAAATCCCCACAGCCTGTGGGCACCAGAGTCCATGGCCAGCACTGAGGGAGCCCCTGCCCCTCTCCTGGCTTTCAGCAAGCCCCTTCTCTGGGCCAGGGCTGGTGAGTACCAGGGCTGGGACTGAGGAGGGTTCCTAGGAGAGGACGTGACTCCGAGCCTGACCACCCATTGTAAGGCACCAACTCTGGGGTTCCCGGTACCCTGGGTGTGGCCTGCCCAGGTCAGGGAGTCAATCATGGTGCTACCCTAGGATATATGAGGATGGGATCCCTCTGGATCTCACCAAAGTTCTTTTTTTGGTGGTACTGGAGGTGGAACCCAGGGGCTTTTCTACCTCTGGACTATACTGCCAGATCTATTTTATGCCTTATTTGGAAACAAGGGTCTCACTAAGTTGCTGAAAGCCTAAGTAGCTGAGGCTGGCTTCGAACCTGTGCGATCCTCCTGTCTCAGCCTCCCAAATGCTGGAATTTCAAGCGTGTGCCACCACGCCCGACTTTCAGCAAAGTTCTTAGAGGGACATGGCCTTTGCTGAGGTCAGAGAGTCCTGTGAGCTGGAACCAGCAGCTGTTGTGGCCCTGTCTGCCAGCCCAGGGCAGGGGTCGTCAGAACACCTAGGATGTGGCCCTTACACCCAGTGTTTGACAGCTGCTGTGCTAAGGAGAGGGGTACTGGGGCAGGGAAACCACGGGAAGAAAGCCCTTTTTGAGGTGCCCCAGCAACAAAGGCAGGGAGTTGGAGAGGCAGCTGGTTTCCCCTCCTGTCAAATGGCTGCTTTTGCACTGGGGAAGTTCTCTTCCTGCAGAGGTGGAGGAGAGCGCCTCCTGGTGGCAGGTGGCTGCGCTCCAGTTCCTGCCTGGCTGGGGATTTAAGCTCAGATGTCCTGCGCTTCTCCTCATCCTTGTTCCTGAAATTGTTTTCTCTGCATGACAAAACAGTAACCTAGTGAAAAGTCTTTGCAAGGGAGAGGGCAGCTGCTGCTCTAGGCTGCGGATGGATTTGGGGAGACCAGCAGAAGGGCCCCTTGCCCCTTACAGGGAGAGGCGAGCTACAGAGGAAATGCTAAGCAGTTGACCCATCTCACGTGAGCGTGACTGCAGGCAGCAAAGCAGACCTGGTGCTGGGTGCCCCGTCTCTGCATTGTGGGGTCGTGCTGCTGTACTCTGTGTTCTGGGGATGCTTCCGCCCTTGGGGGACTATGGAGTCGGCCTGACTGTTTCAGAAGTCCCTCTGAGGACCATGAACTGGGTACTTTCTCTAGCTCTGGTGGGCTGGAAAAGGTAAGCTTCCAGGCTTCTCAGAGCTCACTTTCCCCGCTCCAAAGCCCACAGCAGTATCGGGGCTATGTTTTGGGCTTCAGAGCGGGCTTTACCGTACCTCAGAGAATCTTGCAGAACAGGTCCCTCTCCTGACACTGGGAGTCTGTGAACTGGATCCTCCTCCTTCCTTCCATCCACGGCTGTTCCCCCCACAGTCGACCTTCCAGGAGCTCTGGGGCCATAGATGGGCTCTGAGCCGGCCTGGGCCCTCATCAAGCTCTGGTCTCACAGCTGTGTGACTGTGGGGGCCTTAGGGATTCGACTCCCTTCAACCCCCAAAGGCTGAAGGCTGTGAAGCCATGGATACCTGAGCTGGCTGCTAGGCTCATGCAAAGCGGGATGGGGCCAGAGGAGGCAGCAGAGCACCTGCTCCTGAAGCTCACTTGCTGTAGTTCTCCTAGAAACATGTTTGTGGGGTAGGCGACGCTCAGGGACGCTGAGGACAGCTGTTCAGTCCCTGAGGAAAGCAGGTGGCTGGCCCTGAGCATACCGGGCTGGTTTCAAAAAGCACAGCGGTGTGGGCTGTTACTGATGTCCTTGTGTGAACATTAGGTCACCACTGCCCACTGGAAACCCGAGGTTCTCAGATGACTGGGACACAAAGGCCATGTTGTGCACAAATATCCCTTAGGCGTGGTTGTCATGGCTGGTGTGGGAGAAGCTGATGCCCAGGAATGACAGGATGGTGCTAGGTACCAGTGATACCTCACACCGGCCCTTGGCTCTGAGCGCCCAGGGCTGCCCCCTCTCCTCAGCCTAAATCTTGACTGTCCATAACCAGGCAGATCTGGTGTAAGTTGATTACTGTAATTGTGGCGGTGATGTCATACTGATCTGGGAATGGGTAAATAATTTTATGCCCTGTCTTAAAGCAGAGCAAGCACTTGAAGGGTTAACAAAAAGTTGGCTTCACTGCCCTGCTCCCCAGGCAGGCAGGAGCTGACCTGTCAGCATAAGATAAACTTAAAACCCCAAAGTTACAAACCCACAGAGAAGTAAAAGAATTAAAGAAGTATAATGCATTTTCTCCTGTAGTCATGGGTAATATTAGAACAAAGAACAGACTAAAAGCAAAACTAGCCTACTGATGAATTTGGTAACAAAAATTAAAATGTTAAAACTTAGAAGGCCTCCGGCCTGAGAACCCGGACCTGAAAAGAAACATTATCCTTTCACGTGGACGCTGACATGTGAAAGCGGGTTAAGATGGACACTTCTATTTTATGCTGGTACAAGCAAAGATGACAGCCGAGCTGGAAAAAAAGGTGTAGGGTTAACATATCAGCTCTGCATTTTTTTCGAGAGGCATGTGACTCTTTTTCTTTCTGTTCCTTCTGCTTTTGCAATAAATACCTGCCTTGCATTAAATTTCAACTACATCTCCTGGTGACTAATTCTTTAACCGCTCAGGGGAAGAACTCACAATTGGGTGAGGGACGTGACCGCCCCAAACCATAACAGTGCTGCTGGCCCTGCAACACTGTTCCAAAGATGGCAGTGCGCGTAGAGGCCAGACAAGGGGTGGGAGGGCCTTGACCCAGAGTGGCAAGGGCCCTTGTGGACCCCAGCAGATCTGATCAGAGAACTGGTTTGCCATAGCAGGTGTTTGGCACCCAGGCTGCCTGAGAGGTTCCAGGAAAGAGGTCCTGATCCCTGTTATAGCTGGGGTGTGCTCAGGAAGGCTGATGCTGAATGGGGACCCAGGGCTCCGTGGCAGGGGCACAGCGTGGACCCACCCTGCCTTGTCCTGCTGGAATCTCGCCTTGGATCTAGGCTTGTGTGGGCCTTGTGGCCTGCACCCTAGTGGTCTCACTTTTGTTCCAGGGCCGTGTCTCTCAAGCCCTAGCAGCCACATAGGCCAGAGCCCACCCCGGTTTCCATCACACCTACTGGCCTGCCTCTGGGCCCCTGCTTGGGAAGTCTTTTAGGAATTTGTGTGGACTCAAAGAGGGCCAGAAAGTTGGGCACCATGGCCCACACCTGGAATACCAGGATTGGGACGGTTAAAACGGGAGGATCACAGGTTCATGGTCAACCCCGGCAATTTAGGGAGGCTATTAGCAACTGAGACCCTGTTTCAAAATAAAAACGAAATAGAGCTGGGTGTGGCTCAGAGTAGAACACCCCTGGGTTCAATACCCAGTAGCAAAACAGACAAAATCCCCAAAACCAGGGCCAGAATTTGAGCTGAGAGAAAGCTTTGGGAGCAGGTGCACCTGTCATTTTGCAAATGGGGAAACTGAGGCCCAGAGGGAGGCATAAGTCATGACGTGGTGCCACAATCTGCTTCTCCTGTAACTTGAACGACCACTAAAGTCCTGGGGCTGAGCTCCTTTTGGCTCCTGAAGTTGATGCATGGGGCTTGATAATAGGGCCCCATGCCCGTGGGGCGCCCCAGCACTGGTCTACCTGCTTCTGAGCTCAAAGGTTCTCTAGATTCTGTACCTCCACATTCCCCACCAGAGCAGATGCTCAGGCTTTGTTACTCCCCCTTCCCCAGGGAGAGCCTTGCTTCACTCAAGAGATGGGGGTGACCTTCTCCTGGGCGCTGCAGCTTCTGGACACATCTGGACCAGAGGCTGACCTTCCAGCAGACTCCCCTGCTGCTGGGGCACTTCGGGACACATTAGGCCTTGTCTCACTGAAGGATTGCCTCTGATAGGTACAGTTCCTTCAAGTCCCCGCCACACCCAGGCATGAATTTTGTGCAACTACCCATCTTCAGAGCTTCTTGGGCTACCCATCTTGGGCTTCATGTCAAATTGGGCAAATGAGTATTTGGTGGCACCAGGATTTAGGGAGGCTGGAGGAAGGGTTCTCTATTGCCCTTCCTGGTGGGCAGGCTTTGCCCAAGCAAGCTCCAGCCTGATTCTGAGCCTTCAGCCTCTCCACCCACTATTGAAATGAAGAACCAGTTGTGCAGTGTAGCTTCAAGGAGCATCTGCCTCCTCGTGTGTGTGTGTGTGTGTGTGTGTGTGTGTGTGTGTGTGTGTTACTGGGGCTTGGACCCAGATTCATTGCTGGCGTCTTTACTGCCTGGCTCTCTTCCCACAGATAGTGCCGGCCAATTCTGACAAAGTTTTTTCCACCTAGAAGCCTTTGGCAAAACTATGCACGTGTGGGGGGGTGATGGTTATGGAGAGATGGAGATGATGTTTATGTTTGGGATGGTGATGATGGGATGGCGATGGTGGTAGAGATGGAGGTGGTGGTCGCAGGGGAGATGGAGATGATGGCTGTGATTGTGACGGTGGGAATGGTGACAGAAGTGGTCATGGAGATGACAGTCGTGGAGGAGATGATTGTTATCATTGTGATGGGACAAGGATGGTGGTTGTGATGGTGGGAACAGTGATGGTGGTCATGGTGCTAGTGGTGAAGGTAGTGATGGTGTTGGGGATGGAAATAGTACTTATGGTGGTGATGGTGATGGAGATGGCTGTGTTGGGGGTTGGTGATGGTGGAGATGGTAGCCATGGTGCTGAGGATGGTGGTGGTGATCACGGTGATAGTAGTGGTGGTGATGGAGATGGTTGTGCCAGTTATCAGGTGGACTGATAATTTAGGGTTTCTGCTTGGCCTCAGTTTGAGCTAAAGCTTTAGCTGTGGGCACTTGTTTAAGATTGGGATCCCCTGCACTAAGTACATGCCTGTAATCCCAGTACTTGGGAGGCTGAGACAGGAGGATCACAGGTTTGAGGATAGACTCAGTAACTTAGTGAGACGCTCAGCAACTTAGCTAGACCTGATCCCAAAATAAAATAAGTAAATAAATTAATTAATTAAATAAATAAAAGGGAGTGTTGCTTGGAGGTAGAACATCCCTGGCATCAATCTCCAGAATGACCCCAAAATACATATTTTTTTAAGTGCTGACAGTATAGCTCAGAAGTAGAATGCCCCTAGGTTTGATCTGGAGTACCAACACACGCGCGCGTGCACACACACACACACACACACACACACACACACACACACGGGATCCCCTTGCAAGACATCTAAAACACAGAAACAAAAGAAAAAAAAAAAAACAGAGGAATTGAACTACATTTAAAAATAAGAATTTAGCCACACATGATACCACATGCCTCTAATCCCAGTACTTGGGAGGTTGAGGCAGGAGGATCACAGGTTCAAGACCAGCCTCAGCACCATAGTGTGACTCTAAGCAAACTAGCAAGACCATGTGTTAAAAACAAAATTCAGAGCCGGACATGGTGGCGCACGCTTGTAATCCCCGCGCTTGGGAGGCTGAGACAGGAGGATCGCGCAGGTTCGAAGCCAGCCTCAGCTACTTAGTGAGGCTCTCAGCAACTCAGTGAGACCCTGTTTCCAAATAAAAAATATAAAGTGGGTCTGGGAGTATAGCCCGGATGTAGAAAGCCTCTGGGTTCTACCTCCAGTACCACCAAAAAAAAAAAGAGAGAGAGAGAGAGACAGGGTTATATCTCAGAGGTAGAATGCTGAGGAGTCCCAGGGCCGCTGGCAGAGGTGGGGCCCTTGAGGTGCTGGCCTTCCAGGCCAGAGCTAGCAGAAGGGGGAGACACTGCTTCTCCTTCTGAGGGCAGGAATGATCTTGCCAACCAAAGACCACTGGCGTCGGTGCCCACTTCTCTGGGTGTCCCGGCCCAGGGACCAGCGTGTGCTCAGACCGCTGCTTGAGCTCCTGTGAGTTCAGGCAGCTGAACTGAGCAGGCGCCCTGGGACTTCCTTTGAACGGCCTCTGCCCTTTCCTGCCAGGTGGTCCTCCTCTTCCGCATCCTGCTGGCAGGTATCTGAGGAGCTGGAAGCCTAACCAGTTTGGGGAACAGTGGGGAAAGTGCTCGGAGGCGAGAGTATGTGAACACAGTAGACTTGGGCAGCCAGTGCTGGGCTGGACACCTCTGTGGGAGCTTTCCTCTGGCAGGAACTAGACAGGCTTTCCTCGGCCCACAGCAGGGCTCCAGATGAGCCCTCTGAGGCCTGCAGACTGGCCAGTGCACATGCGGCCCGTGCTCCTGAGGCTGGAGATGTGGCCCTCTCGCTGAGTCCCCTCCATCGCTAGACCGACCAGGTCTTAGCTGTGTGATGGGATGGCGCAGCCCCAATGTCCTCCTATATAAAACATGGAGAGAATAGCCGGGCGTGGTGGCGCAGGCTTGTAATCCCCGCGCTTGGAAGGCGGAGACAGGAGGATCGCGCAGGTTCGAAGCCAGCAGCGCTTGCTTAAGAGACCCTATTTCAAAACAACAAAACATAGAGAGTGATTTTCTCACATCCTCAAGAAGAGGAAGCTGATGCCAACTGGATGTTCTTAGCGTGGTCTCTGGAGCGCCTCTTCCAGTGCTAGCCATAGAGATAGTGACAGTAGGGTGACGATGATAATGTTGTTTATGTCAATTTTGTCTGTGGCTTTTCGGGGAATGTAAGACAAGACCCAGATGGGCCCAGGAGCTGGCTGCTGAGGAGGCAGTTGCCACCAGTTGCCACCTGGGTCCTTTTTTTTAAAAAAATTCAGCATTCGGGAGGCTGAGACAGGAGGATTACGGTTCGCAGACAGCCTCAGCTACTTAAGTGAGGCCCTTTGCAACTCAGTGAGACCCTGTTTCAAAATAAATGATTAAAAAAAATAGAGCTGGGGGTATAGCTTGGAGGTAGAATGTCCCTGGCTCCCATCCCCAGTACTGCAAAAAATATTTTTACTGGTACATTGTAATCTTACATCTTAATGGGATACAAGATGGTGGAGACATACATGTACACATCACCCAATTAGCCCTTCCCCAATTCCCACCCCATTCCCACCCCTCCCTCCTCGTGTTTGGCTTAGTGATTGATATTGATATGTTTGTTAAAGTACATCACGTGCATCAGAGAGCCCCCCACTCATCCCCTCGGTTAGGTCCCTTATTTGTTCATCTACAGTATCTCCTTTGTCTAGAGTTCCTGCTACCTGCGTCCTGCTACCTTATGGTCCTACCCGGGCCATCTCTGTGACTGAGGAGCCTGGCAGAGCCTTCACAACAGGTCCCTGAGGCCCACATCCTGCTGCAGGGAAACCTGGAAGGACAGTTGCCGGTGCCAGCCTGCAAGGGAAGGTCCCCGTAGTCTGTGGCATCCCCATTAGAGTTCAAATACCCTAGCCAGGGTGGTCACACTTGGGCTTGATGTATGTGGGTGGGACTTGAGTGAGGGGGCAGGTCATCCCAGAGCCCAAGCTGGGCGCGCGGTGACTGATGTATCAGGACAGGCATGGGAAGGGTTTTATCTGTGCTTCGGGGCAATGAGTACCCAAGAAGCTTGGCAGGATCTTTGCTTTTGCAGGGGCAGCTCTGGACGTCTCCACTGTTCTAGGGGTTCTAGGCCAGTGGTGCCCAGCTGTGCCTCTGGGAGATCAGCGCAGACCATGGATTCCATGTAGGCCCCAAGCCCCTTGAGAGATGAGGGCTCAAGCCCTGAGTGGTGCAGGCCCGTGCAGTTGACTGGGGCAGGGAGGGCCGGGCATTGAGCCCAGGCCCCACCACAGAGGGGCTCCCGTGGAGGAGGCGCCATCTGTCCTGGTTCAGACAGACAGTAGACAGTCCTCATGTGCTGTATGGTCCACAAGGTGGGGGCTCCTCGATGGCCTCATCTTCACCCTGTTCCCTTACTTCTGTCCCTTCTCTTCTCCCATCCCATCCTTCCCTCAACCCCAGTGCAGGAGAATCCAAAGTGGGAATTCCCTCAGAAGAGCTGTGTTCTTGGTAAGACCCTGGAAGAAAGCGTATTTGGAAAAGAGGCTAAGGCGACATCGGCTGAAGGGAAGAGCAGGGTACACCGTAGTGGCTGTGAAGATACTGAAAGGTACCGTTGAGGCACCCGCATGGGCTCCTGCAGAAGCCGCTAGGGTCTGGACACCCCACTGGCATGGGCCAGTGGTTGTGGAGAAGCAGGGCAAGGACTTTGTTCTGGAAGGTGCTGGAGGTGCTGCTTCTACATTGTGTCGGTGAAGAGCACAGAGTTTAGAAGTTAAAAAGCCAGCCACAGCCAGGCATGGTAGCACACGCTTGTAATCCCAGAATTTGGGAGGCTGAGATGGGAGGATTAAAAAAAAAAGCCAGTCAGGCATGGTGGCACACTCCTGTAATCCTAGTCCTTGGGAGGCTGAGACAAGAGGATCACATGGGTTCGAAGCCAGCCTCAGCTACTTAGTGAGGCTCTCGGCTACTTACGGAGGCTCTCGGCAACTTAGTGAGACCCTGTTTTCAAATAAAATATAAAATAGGTCTGGGAATATAGCCCAGAGGTAGAAAGCCTCTGGGTTCCACCCCCAGTACCACCAAAAAAAAAAAAAAAAAAAAAAAAGCCCTTTGAGCCAGATGTGGTGGTGCACGTATTTGGGCAGCTGAGACAGGAGGATCACAGTTCGTGGCCAGCCTCAACTACTTAGTGAGGCTCTTTGCAACTCAGTGAGACCCTGTTTCAAAATAAAGAATACAAAATAGGGCTGGGGGTGTAGCTCAGAGGTGGAATGTCCCTGGGTTCAATACTCAGTACAGCCAAAAGAAAAAAAAAAAAAAAGGCCTTTGAAAGCCAGGCACGGTGGTGCACACTTGTGATGCCAGCATTCAGGTTCCCGACCAGCCTCAGCTACTTAGGCCCTCTGCAACTGAGACCCTGTTTCAAAATAATTAAAAATAGGGCTGGGGGTATAGCTCAGAGGTAGAATGCCCCTGGGATCCATCCCCAGTACTGAAAAACAAACAAAAAAGATTCCCTTTGAGTTGAGTTGTCCACCGCCATTCATTCCTCTAGACAAAGTGTCTGCTGGGGTCCTGGTGAAGAGACCCTCTGTAAGGACTGGCCCCCAATCCCAGCAGCCCCCACTGATCAGCCATGCCTGGAGTTTGGCTCTCAATGGACATGCCAACTGACACACGGCACGGGTGTGGCCCTTGGCAGAGGCTGTGGTCTGGCCCTGTGCCACAGCCAGGCACCAGCCTTACAAACCAGGGCCCGGTGACAGCGAGGCCTGTGTCACAGGGCGTGAGTCACCGGTGCACATCAGCTTCTAGTTCAGAAACACAGCACAGGTTACTTCCGCAAGCTCCCCAGACCCTCGCCCTAGCTTCAGCTGTAGTCCCTGGGCGGCACAGTGAACCCCTGGGGGTTCTTGGTGCGGCTCAGCACAGTCCTTGCCTGCCCAGGCCTAGTCTAGCGGGAGAGCCCTCAGCGTGCTGTGTCTCGTCTGTCTCCTCCCTTCCAGACAAGTCTGGGACGGAGGTGGCGTGGTGCAGCGTGGCAGCTAACCGGGGCCTCTGTAGAGCCACATCTTCTGAATCCTCTGGCCCTTCACAGCCGGGCACCTAGGCAGAGCCTGAGTCCAGCTCTGGCCGCCCTTGGGACACACGTTCCCAGCAGGGCGCTCTGTGATGTCTGCTCATTTTCACGGTTGTGTGAGTGCATGTAGGTTCTCAGGGGAATGTGGCAGGCCAGACACCCAGGTGTGCAGTGAGATCCTCACGCTGTCTGTCTGACTCAGGTGTGTGAGTTCACAGTGCTTTTCTGTGGCAACCAGCCCAGTGTGTGCTCCCTGTGCACGTACGTGTTTGGCCGTATCAGAAGCCCCGAGAGTGCCTGTCGGGTCCTCACTTTTCTCCAGGCCTGTCCCCTCAAGTAGCTGTTTGGGGAAGTTGAGGATTATAGAAGAGGGATCTCTGCCAGCCACTGCCATCGAAAATCAAGTATTATTTAAGGGGCAAGATGCCACTTAACTTGGCCCAGCCCGGGGGAGACTTGTCAGCTTCTGTGGGAACTTGTTTCATGGGTTCTAATTTCCTGGGCACATGAAGCCCATCAGCTGACCCCGAGTGCTGGGGGAGCACCCAGCTGTGCTCCTGGGCCCAGAGTCTCAAGGGAGAAGTTAGTTTATGCCCACCTGGGTATGCCCCACTGTGCTGTTTCAGAAAATGTATCCCGAGTGAGCTGTAGGACCTGCTGTCTGAGTGCAACCTCCTGAAGCAGGCCAACCACCCACATGCCATCAAGCTGTAGGGGGCCTCCAGGCAAGGCAGGCCAGGGGCCTCCAGGCAGCTCTGTCCACCCCTCTCACCTCCTGTCCATTCTTTCCCTGACCCTGGGCTTCTAGTTCCGCCCCCAGCCTGGAGCACTGGCTGAGTGAGCGCTGGCCTCAGGGGCCCCACTTGCACTCTCTGGGTCTGCTGGGGCTCTCGTATGTCTCTGGTGTGACATCCCAGTCGTCACTGTTCCAGTTCCAGCATGTGGAGCAGGGAACCCCAAAAATGGACGGTGCACCCTGGGCACATCCAGGGTGTCAGGTGTGCCCTGACCTCCAAGTCAGAGCAGGAGCCCCGTCACTATTTATCAGATAAGGACACAGGACATCACCCCATCTGTTGGTTTTGTAAACCTGCTGTGCACACAGTGTGCATGCGGGTGTGCAGAGCTGTGTGTTTGAAGTGGGAAGGCGACGGGGAACAGGCACCATGTTCGGGGATGAGCAGGACTGAAGCCTTGGGAGCCACTAAAGAGGCAGGGGTCAGGGAGATGGCCTGGCGCACAGCCCAGCAAGCCTTGCACAAGCCTCCCTAACTCCTTTGGGCCTCTCCAACCATTGCTGGGCAGGACTGGGGACACAGAGAAGCGCAAGGTCTGAGTGGCAGGGAGGGTTCTCTCCCAGGGCAAAGCTGAGCACAGTGGCCACCTGTGCTCTGAAGAAGGTGTCACTGCACCTTGGAGGGAGCTGGTGGCCACTCGGGTACCACAAGGCACAGAGCGAGTGGGTCAGGAGTGGCCTGGGGCTTCCAGGTCCTTGCTCCCCGCAGAGCCTCAACTCCCTGCATTCCAAACCCCACTTGCTGATTGGGTGACAGAGCCTGCAAGCCTCCCTTCACCAGCACAGCTTCTCTCTCTTGGGGCAGCCCCTCTCTGACCCCGGGGCCACTCCTCATCACTGAGTGCACCAAATACATCTCCCTGTGGTACTTCCTCCAGGCTGCAATGTGGAGCCCAACTACATGGACAGCAGAGACCATCGTAATTCCAGCCTCTTGGGCCACTCTGATGGGTGGGCGCTCGCCATGGGCGACCTCATCTCCTTCGCCTGGCAGATCTCCAGGTACTGCAGATCTCTGCACATCAACAGATTTCTTCCTGCCAGGCTTTGAAGAAGAGCTTTTAGCTTGGTTGGCATCAGAAGTTGCCGAGATGGAAACACTGGGCGTAGTTTCCCAAACACATGTGTCCTGAGACCATCAGGAGTAATCTTGCCAGAGGGATTTTTGGGTCCCTGTTGAGAAATGCCCCACCTAGGGAGTCCAGATTCTTCCTGTCCCTGCCACAAGTCACTTCTTTAGGTTTCTTCTCAGTAGGCATTTGGCGCATGACAAGCAGCCCTGAGTATCTGTGGGTGGCTCTGGGGCTCCTGCCAGCATCTCTGCAAAGCCCAGGCAGTTGGGGCTAGAGCTCTGGCCTTTACGAGGCTGTGCATGGCCAGTTCTGTCCTGGGACTTGGCGCTTGGCTCTCCTTCCAGAGTGGGAACCTGTGAGTCACACTGACCTCTCCACCCCAGCCCCCAGAGTTTTAGGGCAACATTGATGCCTTTCTAACCTGACCTTTAGGGCCGGATTCCTGTCAAGTAGATGGCAATTGAGTCCCTTTTCAATCATATCTACACCACTCAAAGTGACGTGTGTGAGTGCTACCCTCCCTGGGGTGGAGTGACGGGCCATGATGCTCAGCTCTGCAGCTTGTCTGGGAAACAGTGCAGGCTCCACCCTCTGTGCAGTGCCAGCGAGCCATAGTGACCCTGAACTGAGGGACTGTCAGGAATTCACTCAACAAATGGCTGGACCCAGGCAGTTCTTGAGGCTATAATGGAGTGTGTGGGAGAGGGGAGCTCCCTCCTCATTTCTGGACAGGCCCAGCCAACAGTTCCCTTCCTCTGGGTCCTGGGCCATGGATTTAGCTCAGGCAAGTACCCATGATGCTTCTTGGCTCACAGATGGGGCTTGGTGACCACCCAGAGATCACCTGTATGGGCTGGCATGTCCCAGAGTCCTTAGAGTGGGGAGCCACAACTCATTCTTCTAGGAACATAACAGATCTGCTTCTAAAGTAATCTACAGTCCCTGAGCGTGCAGACTGTGAGAGGAAGTTTTAAACAAATCTCTTGTTTACCAAGGTTGAAAGTATAACAGTTGGAAAACACAAAAACCACTTAGGAGACAAAGTCACTTGGGCTTGTACAGTAGTACAGTAGTCCAGGCACTCCCTGCAGGCTTCACAGGCACGGCTTTCTGGTGTCGAAGCTCCTGTATGCCAGGTCCTGATTTTTTTTTTTTTTTTCCAGTACTGGGAGTGGAACCCAGGTGCATTCTACCTCCGAACTACACCCTTAGCCTTATTTCTTATTCTTTTGGTGGTACTGGGGTTCACCCTTAGCCTTATTTCTTATTCTTTTGGTGGTACTGGGGTTCACCCTTAGCCTTATTTCTTATTCTTTTGGTGGTACTGGGGTTCCTGGAAACCCCTTCTACCTCCGGGCTACACTCACAGACACCTATTTTTTATAATTTTATTTGGAAACAGGATCACTTAAGCCAGAGAGGCTGGCTTTGAACCTGTGCGATCCTCCTGTCCCCGCCTCCCAAGCTCGGGGATTACAAGCGTGCGCCACCACGCCCGGCTCTCTTTGTCTCTTTCTTTCTTTCTTTCTTTCTTTCTTTCTTTCTTTCTTTCTTTCTTCTTTCTTTCTTTCTTATTTTTGGTGGTAGTGGTACTGGGGATGGAACCCAGGGGCCTTCTCCCTCCGGCCCTATTTTATATTTTATTTGGAAACAGGGTCTCTCTAAGTTGCTGAGACCCTCACTAAATAGCTGAGGCTGGCTTCAAGCCTGCGTGATCCTCCTGTCTCAGCCTCCCTAGCGCAGGGATTACAAGTGTGTGCCACCATGCCCAGCTTGCTCTTTATTTTGAAACAGGTTCTCACTGAGTTGCAAAGAGCCTTACTAAGTAGCTGAGGCTGTCCATGAACTGCGATCCTGCCTCAGCCTCCTAAATGCTGGGATTACAAATGTGCCCCCAGGATTCAGTCTTACTACCAAGTATATCTATCATTATCTATCATACCAAGTATATGTATATAGATAGATATAGATATAATGGTAATGCTTGTTAAATTTCATTACCTTTGTCAGGTGTGGTGGCACATGCCTGTAATCTCAGCATCTAGGAGGCTGAGACAGGAGGTCACAGGTTGGAGGCCGGTCTCTGCAACTTAGATCCTCAGCAACGTAGCACGACCTTGTTTTAAATTTAAAATTTTTTTTTGTGTGTGTGGTACTGGGGGTGGAACCCAGAGGCTTTCTACCTCCGGGCCATACACCCAGACCTATTTTTGGAAACAGGGTCTCACTAAGTTGCTGAGAGCCTCACTAAGTAGCTGAGGCTGGCTTCGAACCTGTACAATCCTCCTGTCTCAGCCTCCCAAGTGCTGGGATTACAAGAATGCGCCACCACACACCTGGCTAAAAGAAATTTTTTTTGAAAGGGCTGAGGGTACCATTTGAAGGTAAAATGGCCCTAAGCTTCAATCCCCAGTACCAAATAAAGCACAAAAACATTCATTTATCCGAGAGAGCATGTGATATTTCCCCTAAGCAGAAAGATGTTTTGGAAACCTGGAACTCAAAGTCAAATGTAATGGGGCAGAAAGTACGAGTTTGGTTTGAACGTCAAAGTGAGTTTTGTCAAGGCCTTACTGTCTGCACAGGAAAGTTGGGTTCTTCAATGCAGAACAAATGATCCGTTTCCAGTTTTAGGGATGTCAGACCCGAACTGGCCCGGAGAGAGTCCTATATCACTCACAAGGGCCTGTGGCACTAACGGTGGGTTCGCAGGATATGTAAATGGTAGTGTGTATGCTAACGGGATGGTTTTACCCTCAGCAGCAAAACTAGCAGATGTGTTTGATAGGTAACATTTCCTCGTGAAAGGTGACAGACGTACAAGGGAAAGAGACACGCCAAGAATGGAGCACCCACTTTTTTGGTGCACTTTAACATGCAAGGACATGTTAGCTAATATAGACATATTTCAAGATTGGACATCTTTCCCAGTATTGATACATTAATACATTTTAAACCCTCTTCCCAATACCAGTACAAGATGTGGTGACGCACGCTTGTAATCCCAGCATGTGGGAGGCTGAGACAGGAATATCGCGTTTTGAGGAAAGCCTCAGGTACTTAGTGAGATCTTTTTAAATTCAGCGAGACCCTGTTTCAAAATAAAGAACAGAAAAAATAGTGTACTGGTATTGGGAAGAGGGTTTAAAATGTATTAATGTGTCAATACTGGGAAAGATGTCCAATCTTGAAATATGTCTTCTTTACTAAGAAAGCCAGGGTTAGCTAACATGTCCTTGCATTCCTAAGAACAATTTAACACATTTTGGGGGAGAAGACGAAAGGTAAAAGCCTGTGTCTGGAGACAGAGGTGCCTCCCCCTCAGGCCATCAATCTGGGCCTGTGTTTGGAGACAGAGATGTCTCCCCCTTTAGGCCATAAATTCGGCTGGAGAGATAACAGAAGCAGAGCCGGGGTTGGAGATAAGGGGTAACATGATCTCCAAAAATCAGAGGGACCTGCTGGACTTAGGATAAAAACTCAGTAAACTGGAGTTCTTTGGCATTTTCATTCGAATTGCCCCCTTGTGCCCCGCTCCGGCACAGGGCTGTAACTATCTCTGTATTTCTACCTTTTTAATAAACTTCTTTAAATCTTCAGCAGCTGTCCAAGCGATGAATACTTATTCTTAGCTTAGGACAAGAATCCACGGTTTTTCTGTTTGTCTGTCTGGGTGGTGGTGGGGGAATTACTTTTCCACACACACACCACACACCTTTCCCCCCAACCTATCCTCTGCAACAATAGGACTGGGGGTATAGCTCAGAGGTAGAATGCCCCTGAGTTTCATCCCCAGCACTGAAAAATAAAAATAAATAAATAAAAATTAGCTGGGCGTGGTGGCGCACTTTTGTAATCCCAGCATTCAGGAGGCTGAGACCAGACATTGAGGAGACTGAGACCAGAGGATCGCGGTATGCAGACAGCCTCAGCTACTTAGGCCCTCCACAACTCAGTGAGACCCTGTTTCAAAATGAAGAATAAAAAATTAGGCAGGGGGTATAGCTCAAAAGTCAAATGCCCCTGGGTTCCATCCCCAGACCCGCCAAAAAAAAAAAATATATATATATATATATGTATAATATATATCCAGTAGATCAATAAAACAAAAAGCTATGGTTAAGTTTACAGAACACAGGCCCCTGGGCCTTGCCCCCTAGGCTCATGTCCAATAATGGCAAATGTGACTTGCTCTTTCCTTCTGGATCCTTTTGAATGAATGGTTCTGTCTGTCCTGTGAGGGAAGGGACATGGCCTCTTTTACTTTTTCTGGCTTCTCTGTGCCTAAGTACTCCCTACCTTCAGGAGCTCACAGACCAGATAACTAGTTAAATTCTTCACACTTGGGCCAGGTTGACAATAAGAAGTGTTTTAATTAGAAATGCTTATAGTTGCTTAGAAATGGTTTGAGAGGAGTGAGACCATCTGTTTGGAAAGCGACTGGATATTCAGCAGGCCGTGCTTAGAAATAAACAGTCCATCTCAAAGCCCTTGGGATTTTCTGGAGGGCATCTGACAACATCTGGGCTAAAGACTTCTCAGCAAATGTTAGCAAATAAAGACAGCTGCAATTAGGAACAAATCTGCTACCCCTGGAATGCTCTTTCTACAAGACACATTCTACAGTCACCCCAGCCTTGAACTCTAGTGCATTTAATGATGCTTGTGAGCATCATTTGCCTGCCCCTTGCCAGGCACAGTGCCAAATGCTTGACATACAAAATCGCATTTTATCCTCATAACCATTTTAAGGAAGCACACGTTATTTTGTTTCCAAAACAGCAGCTGAGCAGGGTGTGGTGGTTCTGTGACGGAATCCCAGTGTTTGGGAGACTGAGACAGGAGGATCACGGTTCACAGCCTCAGCTACTAAGTGAGGCCCTTTGCAATTCAGTGAGACTTTGTTTCAAAATAAAGAATGAAAAATAGGGTTGGGGGTGTAGCTCAGAGGCAGAATGCCCCTGGGTTCCATCCCCAGTTCCACAAAACAAAAACAAAACAGCTGAGGAAACCGAGGCTCAGAAGCCAAGCCCAGGTGGCTTGTCATGGTAAACGGGTACCAAGAGCAGAATAGACCCCAGGGCTGGTCTGCGCAGACAATAGCAGGGCCTGGTGCTGCTGGGCCCCTCTCACCTCCAGTGAGGACGAAGTGCTATGAGGATGTTCTGGGAGCAATCACCTCCATGGTGGAGGCTGGGAGAGGGCTTTTCCTCATTCACTAAAACCACTTAATGTCAGACCTTCCAGCCATTCCCCATTGTCCTAATGACTAGCCCAAAGGTCACTGGCAGCCCGGGGCTCCTTGGCCAGGGGCTCCTTCGTGGAGGATGCTCGGACACCTCTGGAAACTTCTCAATTCTTTAACTTAGTGACTACTCGGGCAATAGTAGCCCTGTGAGATCCCAGGACAGGGATCCGATGCTGGGCAGTGCTGATAAATCTTCCCAGTCCCTCCAAGATCGGATCTCCAAAAGCCAGCCCTAAGTTCGTGTCCCTCTACGCGCTTGCTCTGCGAAAAGCACTTTCCTACCTCCAGTGCTGGAGTGTTCTGCTGATTCCTCAAGCCGTTTTTTTTTTTAAAACTCCTCATACACATACATACACGTGTGTGTGTGTGTGTGTGTGTGTATGTATATATATGTGTATGTATGTATGTATGTATGTATAGTATCAGCGCTGCCCGGCATCAGATCCCTGTCCTGGGAACTCAAAATGCTACTAGTACCCGCGTGGTCACTAAGTTAAGGACTGACAAGTCGTCAGAGGGGTGTGTGTGCGCGCGCGCACACACGTTTGTGTATTTTTTTTCTTTTTTGGGAGAGATTGAACCCAAGGGCATTCTACCTCCGAGCCACGCCCCAGCTCTATTTTTTATTTTTATTGGGACTAGGTCTTGCTAAGTTGCGGAGTGCCTCATTAAGTAGCTGAGGCGGGCCGCGAACCTGCGATCCTTCTGTCCCAGCCTCTCAAGTACTGGGATTACAAGCGTGGGCTCCCATATATATTTCTAAAATATGAATCACTAGTAATGTGCCAGTTACTGAGCTTTCAATGCCAGGCACCGGTGCACTCAGCGGGAACCGACAGTGCGCCAGGGGTAGTGGATGGAGTTGGGCGGTTCTGGTTCGAAAGGGAATGGAAGAGGGAGGGGTCCGGCTGCAGTGGATTCCATGGCGCCGGAGTGGGCGGAGCCTGGAGGCAGTGGTGGGACGCGCACGCGGAGTGGGAGGGAGCAGAAAGAGACCGGGCTATGCAGTAGTGGGCGGGTTCTGATGACGCGCGTGCTGTGCGCATGGAAGTGGGAGGGGCCTGGCATCGGAGGGCGGGACCAGGCAGCTGCGGATTCGGAGGACGGTGGCTGGTGGGCGGGGCCTGACGTCAGTGGGCGGCGCCAGGCACTGGGATGGGCGGGGTCTGGAGGCAGTGGGTTGGACTAAGCGGCGTGGATTCGGAGTGGGCGGGACCTGTGAGTAGGTGGGGCGTGATCCAGCGGCGGCAACTTTGTTTCCTTGCGCTTTAGAAGTGGCCGTCCTCCAGGCTCCGGTTTTGGCAGCGGCGCGCACAGCGGAGGTGGCGGCGGACTAGGCGCAAGGGGCATCTCTCAGGTGTGCCGGCGGCCCGCGAGAGAGGCGGCGGCCTTGGCGCGGTGAGGGCCAGCTTGGTGAATATGGGCCTCGCCGGTGGCTCCCGCTGGGGCAGTGCGAGCTCCGGGCGGGGCGCGGGCCTGTCCCCGCGATGGCTTCGCGGCCCTGCCCACCAGGCCCACGCGAGCGGCGGCGACCGGCCACGGCTGCTTCTGAGACCCGGCCGCGGGGAGCGCGGTTCGCGCGGCGGTGGTTTTAAGGCGCCCTTCACCTACTCTTGTCCAGGTGGGTGAACTTTTTTTTTCTTTTTTTTTTTTTTCTGGTGGTACTGGGGGTGGAACCCAGAGGCTTTCTACCTCCAGCCTATACTCCCAGTCCTATTTTCTATTTTATTTGGAAACAGGGTCTCACCAAGTTGCCGAGAGCCTCACTAAGTAGCTGAGGCTGGCTTCGAACCTGTGCGATCCTCCTGTCTCAGCCTCCCAAGCGCGGGGATTACAAGCGTGCGCCACCACACCCGGCTTGAACTTTTTTTCTTTTTTCTGTTTTTTTCTTTTTTCTGTTTTTTTCTTTTCTTTCTTTCTTTTTTTTTTTTTTCTGTACTGGGGATGGAACCCAGGGGTATTCTACCTCCCCCAGCCCTATTTTTAGTCATTTGTTTTTTAAACAGGGTCTCACTGAGTTGCAGAGGGCCTAAGCTGAGGCTGTCCATGAACCACGATCCTCCTGTCTCAGCCTCCCAAATGCTGGGATTACAAGCGTGCGCCACCACGCCCGGCTCCCCTTCTTTTTAAAAGATATTGCTCCCCTGTCTTCTCAACTTGTATTGTTTCCAGGAGTAAAGTGTCATTATTACCATTTGCTTCTTAGTGATTCATGCTTTTTTGGCTGCTTTTTAGATTCTCATTATTGTTGAGTTTGGACAGTTTGATCATCGTGTCATTGTTTGTGGGCATTTGAGATGGTAGTCTTGCCGTGTTGCCCAGGCTGATCTTGAACTTGTGATCCTCCCGCCTCACTTCCCAAATTGTGAGGATTATAGATGTGCACCACTTTAACTGGCTATATGCCTTGATTTATTTCTAATTCTTATATTTGGGTTTGATTGAGCAACTTAATTATGTTTATAAATTTAATAAAATTTAGGAAATTTTCAGTCTTATTTCTTTAAATCTTCTCAACCCCTCCCCATTCTTAGGGGACATATACTAATGAAGTCATTATACAGCTTACTGATGCTTTTGTTTTTTATTTTTATTTAATTTAATATTTTACTTAGTATTCTTTTTTCATCTGCATTTGGAAAGTTTCTATTATTGTATTCAATTCACTAACTTTTTCTTCTGAAATCTATAAACTTCTCTTAATTCCAGCCAGTGTATTTTGTATCTCAGGCATTGACATTTTCATCTCCTGAAGTTTTAATTTGGATCCTTTTTTATGTCATCCATGTTTCTTAGGTTTTTGAACAGGAACATTTGTTTAATATAGTTATAATAGCTGTTTAGTGCCCTTTTTATATAAATTCTTATATCTCTGTTATTTCTCAATCAGTTTTAATCAGTGATTTTTTTGTTATGGCTGATAATTTTTGCTTGAATATCAGGTACTACAGATTTTATTTTGTAGCATGGTGGACATTTTTATATTCCTATAAATATTCTTGAGGCATGTGCTGTTCTGTGGAAAAAGTTTGATCCTGTCAGGTTTTGTTTTTAAGATTTGCTGGCAAGACCAGACCCATGTTTAGAGGTAATAATTTCCCCACTACCGAGGTAAGATCTTTTTGAATACTCTTTCCAGTGCCTCATGAATTTTGAGATTTTCCAGTTTGGTGAGAACATGTACTATCCCTGGCCCTGTATGAATGCTGGGTTGTGTGTCCTCTAATATTTTTTGTGGTCCTTTCCTTAGTCTGTTAGCTCCTTCATAAGCCTACAATGATAAATGCTCCACTAATACCCACAAGTTGCCCCCTTCAGACTTCTGGAGCTCTGAGTGCATCTCTCTCCTTTCTGATACTGTATCCTTTGCATCCTAGCTGCCTTGGTCTTCTCTGGGCATCACCTCCATCTTGTCAAACTCAGGAAATATTCCAGACTCTGCTTAGGTACCCTTCTCTGGGGTATGGCCTGGAAACTAAGGTTGGCAATCATTTGTTTCTTATTTCTCCAGGGATTATTGTCGTTTCTTACCTGATATTCAATATTTTGAAAACTATTGTTTCATTGGGAGGGGACAGATTTGTGTCTTTGGTTGTTGTCTGTTATAAGGCAACCTAACTGAGGGAGATAGGAGGGGAGAAGAGGGAAATTTCCTAATGTACATGATGTACATTCACAAATATATCAGTTAGTCACTAAGCCAAACAGAAGGAGGGATGGGGGAGGGAAGAATGGGGTGGGAACTGGGGAAGGGCTAAATGAGTGATATGTGCATGTATGCCTCTACCATCTTGTACCCTATTAAAATGTATGGCTACAATGCACCAATAAAAAAAGTTTTTGGTTGTTTCAAGCATGAGAGTAAATCTGGTGCCTGTTACTCCATCTTGGCTGTAAGGAAGTCTCTTTAGTGATTTTGAGTTAGAATTGATGGTTCCTACGATATTTTTCCACTCTGAGGTATTTGATTTTATATTGCAGCCTTTAACAGCTCATGTCCCATCTCTGTAGTATCCTTCTTTTCAAAGAGCTTTACTATCTGTTTTTGTTTTTCGAAGGTTAGTTGGGCTGTAAATAAAACTTATGATACAAACATATTACACAGAAAAATGGTGATCGAGATATGACAGCACAAAATGGGTGTTTTTTTGTTTACAGTTCTGTGGATGAACCTAGGTCTTACACATGCTAGACAAGCACTCTTCCACTGAGCTACATCCCTAGTTCTTCTAATAATATTCTTAATATATTTAGAACTGTTATAATCTAGTCTTCTAGGATGTACTAGAGAATTCCCTTTAGGAACCAAGCAAGTAAAGTTTTAACTGAAATGTCTTATTTTGCATAGAACTGTGCAGCTAATATTTACATTCTAAAGTAATTACAGCAGCCTTTCAGTTCAATGAAAAATATTCAAACAATATTAAATAGCTTGTTAAATATCTCAAAACCTGTATTTTCCTTAAAGGGAACAAAAGATAGACCACCTTGGTTTTAATGCTTCTTCTTCATAGTTAATTTATTTAAATCTCTTCATTTCTGAAATAATTTTTTCTATATAAAATGAAGCTTAACATCAGTGTTATCCTAAAAGGATTGTATGAAATATGCATAAAAATATGTTTTGCTGGGTGTGGTGGCGCACGCTTGTAATCCCCGCTCTTGGGAGGCAGAGCAGTTAGATCGCGCAGGTTCGAAGACAGCCTCACTGGCTTGAGACCCTGTTTCCAAATAAAAAAAGTATAAAATAGGTCTTGGGGTATCCCGGAGATAGAAGGGTTTCCAGGAACCCCAGTACCACAAAAAAATTAAAAAATAAAAATAGGTTTTAATCTAGTGTTTTTCAGGATTTTTGAGTTGCAATCCAGTTATAATTACATTTTACCTGTAGATCTCATACAAATACACATAGAATCACAATAAAAAACTTACTATAGGGACTTCCGGGAATATGGCGACCTAGAAAAGCGGGGCTTAAGAGCCCCACTAACAACCAATCTCCATTACCACAAAATCAGCGCCTTTCATAGCCAGAAAAACACCATCGCTAGAGAAACAAAAAAATCACCAGGCTCCAGAGAGAAAGCGGACTGAGAACAGAGCTCAGAGCCACAGAGGAGATACACCGGCCTCACGCCCAAGGACGCGACAGCAGCGCCATACTGCTGGCAGCAGCGGCGAATTCACCGGACGGCTACAGCAAGCAGAGGTGAGCCGCTGCGGAACACCCAGGTGGGATTTCTCGGCCCAGGGAGCATCTAAAGCTCCCAGTGGCTGACAGCTCAGCACACGCTGCAGGGATTCAGAGTGGAAATCAAAACCAAGAAGAAATACGCCAGCCTCACTGCCGAGGGCGTAGCAGTGGCGCCATATTGCCACCGGCGGCAGCAGCAGTGAATTCACCGAGTCCAGTACAGCTACATCTGCGTACTCAAGAACAGTGAGTCAAATTGCGGGCCACAGAGGAGAAATCCCAGTGCTGTACTCCCTGGGACTTGACCCAGTGGGGGAGTGGCGGTGGCAGAGATATCACACCATAGGAAAACGTGCAACCTGGTACCCCCCACAGTCTAAAGCAGCTTCTATCGACTCTGTCTCTGTTGGAGACTCTGTGATACAACCCAGTAAAGGAGTAGTGGGGTCTGAGATACTACAGACTCGAGATCCAGAGCACCTTAAGTGAAGTCATAGTGACCCAAGGGAAGAACCCAGAGAAGGCACAAACATCGGAAATCATGGGAAAGAGGAATAATACTGGAGCAATGAATGCCCACAACCCCACAACAGCAGAACCCGATAAAACAGAAAATCAGAGATTTCTAGAAGATCAAATCAGGAAAATAACTGTAGAAATAATAGAGGTGCTACGAAAAGAACTCAGAGAGAACCAAAAAGAGATAAAGGATGCAATTAATGAAGTAAAGGCCTCAATTCAAAGCACAAACAACCAATTAGACCACGTGGAGAACAGAATCTCGCTCTTAGAAGATGATCATTCCAAAAATGAACGCATAGTTTATAATATAGAAAAAAATATCCGACAGCAGGAATCTGATATTGAAGAAATATGGGCCCATTTTAAGAGAGCTAACCTAAGAATAATTGGAATAGAGGAGGGAAAAGAAAGTGAAACCAAAGGGATCAACAATCTCTTCAAGGAAGTAATAGCAGAAACTTTTCCAAACATAAAGCAAGAGGTTGATACACAGGTCCAGGAAACTTATAGAACTCCCTTTAGACAGGATTGGAGAAGAGGATCCCCACGCCACATAATTGTCAAAATGATCAATGTGGAAGCCAAGCAGAGAATCTTAAAGGCAACAAAAGCAAAGGGCCAAGTGACATTCAGAGGCAAACCAATTAGAATCACTCCAGACTTCCCAAACCAAGTCATGAGAGCCAGAAGGGCTTGGAGTAACATATTCCAAACTCTGAAAGAAAACAACTTCCAGCCAAAAATTTCCTACCCAGCAAAACTTTCTATCAAATTAGATGGGGAAAGAAGAAGCTTCCATGACAAACAGAAACTGAAGGAATTTATGTCTTCAAAACCAGCACTAGAGAAAATACTCAAAGAGATTAACTACAAAGAAGAATAGGTAACACACTCCAGAACTAGAGAAACAAGATTTTCCATCCAACAGTCAACTAAGATTGGTTATCTGTGGAGATTCATTACTTATGTTAGTCTTTTACCTATCTCTAAATGGTATTGTTTGCCTTTATTGTTGTTAATTTTTAGGATTTCTAGTTGGAATATTAATATACCTTCAGATATAGCATTTGGAAATATTTTATCCCATTCTATTAGTAACTTTTAACTCTGTTTACATTGTCTTTGGATATACAATATTTTTTTTTATTTTTTAGGGAGTTTGTATACTCTTCTGTTGCCTGTGCCATTGAAATCATATCCAAGAAATCACTGCCAATTTCAATGTTGTGAGGTTTTATGACCCAGATTTTCTCCTAAAAGTTTATAGTCTTAAGATTTATATTTAGGTCTTTTATCTATTTTGAGTTAATATTTGTATATGGGATTAGGTAAGGGTCCAATTTTATTCTTTTCCATGTAATTATTATTTTTCAACAATATTTAGTTAAAAGATTATTATTTCCACCACCAAATGTTCGTGGAAACCTTGTCAAAAATAACTTGACAATATAGGGAAGAATTTAGCTCTAGGCTTTTATTTAACTCTAATGGATTATATATCTGCCTTTAGAATAGTACTACACTGTTTCAATTATTGTAGCTTTATATGGTTTGAAATCAGAAAATATATATCTTCTAGCTTTGTTCTTTGTCAATATCGTTTTGGATATCTAGAATCCATATTCCATATTAGGATAGATTTTTTTCTGAAAAATAAACATATAAATATATGATAGTTTCACCTAAAAAATAGAAAAATAATATTCTCTGGTAAGAAAGAAAGCAAAAAAATATTGAAATGTTATCTTTAAGTCATCAAAAGCTTGGTATCAGACAAATGAAACTGTTATGTGAGATTATCATTTTTAATTTTTGATAAATTGCTATAATACTAGATGTGAACCACTAAGCCAAGCATGGGAGGGAGGGATGGGGAGAGAATGGGGTGGGGATCGGGTGGGGGCTGACTGGGCGATGTGTGCATGTATGTCTACAAAAGTTTGTATCCCACTATGATGTATGAATACAGTGCACCAATAAAAAATAAATAAATAAAATAAACTTACTATACTACTAAATGTGATTCACACTGATATTTTCTATTTCATTGAAAAATGAACTTTTAGGAGTGATCCATTTATAAGTCGTAGCTCACAGTATAAAATATATTTTCTGTATGAAAAAACTATGTGGTACCCTATTAATAAAAGGTGGTTGTACTTAGATTATATGCTGTTCTATTGTTAAGTTACTTCCAAACGGAGTATATAATATGGTTAAGTCTGTCTACCCTTATTATTTATACAAGATTATGTCTTCACATTTTTAGATCTAACCTTTCTTTTCCCTAACAAGTTTCATAGTAATTACTTAAAATAGTTAAGAGATAACTCAGCCAGGCGTGGTGGCACATGCTTGTAATCCCAGTGCTTGGGAGGCTGAGACAGGAGGATCTCAGAGGTTCGAATCCAGCCTCAGTGACTTAGGTGAGGTTCTCAGCAACTTAGTGAGACCCTGTTTCCAAATAAAGTATTTTAAAATAGGCCTGGGAGTATATAGCCTGGGGGTAGAAAAGCCCCTGGGTTCGACCCTCAGTACCACCAAAAAAAAACAAAAGATAACTCTAAATTTATCTTTTCAATAATGACAAGTGATTTCTTATGCTAAATATTACGGGTTTTTTTTTTTTTTTTTTTTTGTACTGTGGATGGAACCCAGGGGCATTCTACCTCGGAGCTACACCCTCAGCCCTAATTTATTCTTTATTTTTAAACAGGGTCTCACTGTGAGTTGCAGAGGGCCTCATTATGTAGGTGAGGTTGTCCACTGCCGGAGCCAGCCGGCAGAAGTATGGGTTCCGAAGAGAGGCATGAGGATGAAAGAATTGAATTCTAAGAATTTGATTCAAAGAATATTTAATTCTAGCATGGAATGATCGCCAGTACACTCTTGGGTCAATATCTCTACTGGCCGATCCCGGGTTTATCTCTCTTGTCCTATTTATACAGCTCCAGGTCAATCAATCACTCATGCCATCACTACCTGTGCGCATAATGGTCAGGTCAATCAATCCCTTGTGCCATCACCACCTGTGTGCATAATGGTCAGGTCAATCAATCCCTCGTGCCGTCACCACCTGAGCTTCTCTTAGACCTTTTCCCTTTTTTTTGGTGGTACTGGGGTTCCTGGAAGCCCTTCTACCTCCAGGCTACACTCCCAGACCTATTTTATATTTTGAAATAGGGTCTCTTAAGCCAGCGCGGCTGGCTTCAAACCTCCGTGATCCTCCTGTTTTGGCTTCCCAAGCACGGGGATTACAAACGTGCGCCACTACGCCCAGCTCAGACCTTTTACTTTGAACTTTCCATGACCCCAAACCTTATTGACTCTGGGCAAAGGACAATCAGAAGTATTCTTTTAGGGGAAAACCTTAGTGGCTCCCCACAGTCCACGAACTGCGATCCTCCTGTGTCAGCCTCCCAAATGCTGGGATTACAAGCATGTGCCACCATACCTGGTACGAGCATGGTTTTGAGGCATAGTAAATTCTTGGGACTAATATATTTGTATCTTTATTTTAAAATAAGGTATTTATTTTAAAAATTCATATTTTTTCTACATCACCTAAGCAAGATTTACAGTCAGAAAGATTCTGTTATAGTAAAAGACTTTTTGTAATTAGTTAAAATTCTCAAGATACTATGTTTTCTTTAATATGTGCAAGTTAGGGAGTAATTGGGATACAAGAGAGACTCCAGGTGGTATGAAACCTCAGGGGATCCAGGGAGGAGATATAGGAGGAGATATAAGGGGAGAGGTGGAGGAAGACTTAGGTTCATTAATAGAAATACTGTCATAGACTATATGTATACATGTGAATATATACCAACGTCAGTCTGGGTACTCTGTATTGAGAGGAAGGGAAATGGGGAGGGGGCACCAAGAGCGTGTGCATGTATGTCATTGTCATCATGATTTACATTATGATATGAGAGTATAGTGTACCAATAAAAGCATAAAAATCATATAAACAAAAAATTCTCAAGATACTTGGTTATCATTTGGTTAACTAAGGTAATAAATGACTAAGGGGAGTTAAGTCTGTCCTGTGTGGTCTTACTAGCTTTGAGATGTTTTTCATCTATCCTACTTTTTATACAAACACATGCCACGATGTGTGTACAGTGCAGCATTTTCCACAGAAGGCATCCAGGCCTTGCCAATCACTGAGAGAGTCACTGAGACTGATGTTTCCCAGTGAGCTTCTCCCATCGGTTCTACCATACTGGGGAAACTCTAGTTCAGAAACACTTGTGGTCATCTCAACTTATCCTTGTCGATAAGCACTTCATTAGAATGGAAGCTGTTTGTAGTGGAGACCTCCCTGCCTCACTTCACCCAAGTTTAACCTTCTCTGTAGAGTTAAGAATTCTAGGTTTAGAAATAGACATGGAAGAGCTCACACAACTTGTGGCCTGAAAGGTAGCATGCAATTTTGTGAGTTTATAAATGGTTTTTGAATTTTCTCTTAGCAGATGAACATGATTACAATGTTCAGGTTTTTTCTTTATGTAGACTCTAAACCTTTCCAGACTTGTAGGAAATTGGTTGCTGTGTAATACAGCGGAAAGAATTATGTGATCTAATGCTCAAGTAATCTACCAGAGAACTTTGGATATAAAAAGTGTTTTTTCTTAATGTGTTTTTCAGATGTCTCTGACCTTCCAAAATTGCTTCTCATGCACAACCTTAATTTTAAGGTTTCTAGATTGGCTGAGTTGAGCAACAGAAATTAATGAGGTAGAATATTTGAGTTGAATAAAGTGGAAGAAACTATCTCTCCTCAGTAAACCATGATTACCATAATAGAAGCAATTTACAGAAGTTCAGTTCCCAAGTATCATATGCTTTAGTTGGGAAATGGTACATTAATTGAAATGTCTTATAAAGATTTCTTATAAAGATTTATAAGCAATATAATTTTAAAATTAGAAAAGAGTAGAATCTGTGTAACAAACTATAGAATACAAATTGTGAACGTACTTTTAATGTTCTAGTTAGGAGGTTATAGATATAAAACATACTAGTTAAAATATTATACATAATATTTGTTTTATAAGGTTTTTAAAAATAATTTCTCCCAGTCCTTATTCTAAATCATTCTAAATTATAAGCACCTCTCATTGTATTAATATACTAGTCTTATAACTAAGTTTATTAAAGCTGCCAGCAGTTCTATATACTTAGAGAAACAAAAATCTGATTTTTTTTTTTTTTTTTTGCAGGTCTGGGGATGAAACCCAGGGGCATTCGACCTCCGAGCTATACCCCCTGCCCTGTTTTTTTTTTTTTTTTTTAATTCTTTATTTTGAAACAGGGTCTCGCTAAGTTACGGAGTGCCTCACTAGGTAGTTGAGGCTGTCCGCGAACCATGATCTTCTGGTCTCAGCCTCCCAAATGCTGGGATTACAAGCATGCGCCACCACGCCCAGCTTTCTGTTTGACTTTTATTTTTTAATTTTCAGAAAAGTTACCACCCATATGATGGATTTTATAGACCAGATTCCTTTATTCTGGATATCATGACAACTGTATAGGAAGTCTGCTTATTAATATCTCATTTCTGCAAGTAGTCATGACTGCTGAAAAAATAAAAATTTTAAGCACTAGCAGAATTCAGTTTGATGCCTTTATAGAAATCCCGGTTTTGCTCTTAAGTTTTGATAACTTTTTGCTAAAAGGTGTGACCAAGCAGCTTATCTTCTTAGGCAGATACATATTGGTAAAATGTCTAGAAAAGAGGATTGATACTTTGCATCCAGACCCACTAGTTGCTCTTGGGCCTTAGTTTGCTCTCCAGTTTGATTTTACCTTCTGGAATGTGCCCCGCAGATTGGTGGAAATGCATCTCTTCCTGGTGTCGTTGGTGAAAATTATGGGAAAGAGTATTATCAAGCCCTCCTACAGGAGCAAGAAGAACATTATCAAACCAGGGCAACCAGTCTGAAACACTAAAACAAGAATTACAAGAATGGCCGGGCGTGGTGGTGCACACTTGTAACCCCAGCATTCCGTAGGCTGAGACAGGAGGATCATGGTTCGCAGATAGCCTCAGCTACTTAGTGAGGCCCTCTGCAACTTAGTGAGACCCTGTTTCAAAAATAAAAAGAATAAAAAAATAGGGCTGGGGGTGCAGTTCGGAGGTAGAATGCCCCTGGGTTCTATCCCCAGACCCGCAAAAAAAAAAAAAAAAAAATACAAGAAATGATTGAGAAGATGGGATCATTCATTGCAAGAGAGAAAGAATATAGGAGTTAATGGTGTAGGCTACCAAGACAACAAAGCGCAGACACCTAGTGATCTTTTAGAATTTCATCTTTTCCAGATTGATAGGGCTGAAGTTAACATAGGAGCCAAACTACCCAGTGAGTATGGGGCCATTCCCTTTGTAAGTTTCACCTTAATGAATGTTTTTCAGATGGGAATGGGTCTCACTCCCCATCCTAAAGAAAAGTTAGTTAGAAAAGACAAGATGAATTGGTAGAAGCTATTGAAGCTAGCTTAGAAGTAATTAATAATCCCAGTGAAAATGATGAACAGAAAGATGAGGATTCCCTTCGAGGGAAACATATTTAATGAAGATGATTTCATTTATGGTAATATGAACGCTATATTGTTAAAGAGTTAGGTTAGTATGAAAGAACATTAGTATTTATGTGAATATGTCACTCATTAACTATGTATTAAAACATTAAAAAACTTTTTACTTGCCGGGCGTGGTGGCGCACGCTTGTAATCCCCGTACTTGGGAGGCGGAGACAGGAGGATCGCGCAAGTTCGAAGCCAGCCACGCTGGCTTAAGAAACCCTGTTTCTAAATAAAAAAATATAAAATAGGTCTGGGAGTGTAGCCCGGAGGTAGGAGGGTTTCCCGGAACCCCAGTACCACCAAAAAAAAAAAAAAAAAGTTTTTACTTAATTTCACTAAGAATTTGAAGTTGCTTTTTTTTTTTGAGAAAGTTATAATGAGAGCCTCATAAAAATAGAGAACAAGGACCAAATAGACTAAATCTAAGCCTACATACAAGACTACTAACTACTGAGGTTGGAGGGTTCTTGTAGGCTACGTGTGTACTTGTATATGTATGATTTACATATTCTTTTTTTTCCCCCCGCAGGTCTGGTTGTGGAACCCAGTGGCATTCGACCTCCGAGTTATACCCCCTGCCCTATTTGTATTCTTTATTTTGAAACAGGGCCTCACTAAGTTTTGGAGAGCCTCACTGAGTAGCTGAGGCTGTCCATGAGTTCGGATCCTTCAGTCTCAGCCTCCTGAATGCTGGGATTACATGCATGTGCCACCATGCCCGGCTTACATCCTCTTTTATCTGATCTTTTTTTTTTTTTTTGGTGGTACTGGGGTTCCTGGAAACCCTTCTACCTCCGGGCTACACTCCCAGACCTATTTTATATTTTTATTTGGAAACAGGGTCTCTTAAGCCAGTGAGGCTGGCTTCGAACCTGCGCAATCCTCCTGTCTCCGCCTCCCAAGTACAGGGATTACAAGTGTGTGCCACCACACCTGACTTTTATCTGATCTTAATCCCCCCTTTTCTTTTTTTTTTTTTTGGTACTGGAAATTGAACGCAGGAGTATTCTACCACTGGGCTACACCCCAGCTCTTTTTATTTTTTATTTTGAAATGGTCTTGCTAAGTTGCTGATGCTAGCTTCCAACCTGCAATTTTCCTTTCTCAGCCTTCCAAATACTAGGATTACGGACACATGCCACTGCACCCAGCTTGATGTTCCTTTTTATGTTTTTAAAAATACATGAACTAGGCCAAGCATGGTGGCTCACGCCTGCCTGTAATCTCAGTACTTGGGAGGCTGAGACAGAAGGATTACAGGTTCAGCTCTAGCTTCAGCAAATTAATGAGATTCTCTTTCCAAATAATAAAATAGGGCTGAACTTGTAGGCCGGAGGTAGAAGGCTCAGCACACCCCCCCCCACCCATACACAAAGATCTAAGGCTCAAGATTCGAAAACCATTTAATAAGGAAAGAAAATATCTAATTTAGTGGTGTAATGGTTATTTTCCATTTGGAGGAAGGAGAAGTGCATACCAGAACATCCAGGGGGCATATAGTTTTGCATTTGAGGCATTCGGAAACTCAGGAAATAATAATTTTTTAATACAAATTACAGAAAGAGAATGGGATTTTTAAGATGGGATATGACCGTGTGGTGGCACACATTTGTAATCCCAGTACGTGGGAGACTAAGACAGGAGAATCACAGGTTCTCCATTAGCCTCAGCTACTTAGGCCCTCTGTAACTTAGTGAAATCCTGTGTCAAAATAAAGAATAATAAAAATAGGTCTAGGGGTGTAGAATGTCTCTGGGTTCACTCTCCAGTACTGCCACACAGACACACACACACAAAAGATGGGACATGACTTAAAGGTAAGGAACATTGCTATAAATTTTAAGATATCTCTTGTTTGGTCCAAACAGGAATAATTATAGATCCCTACCCTGCTACATATTTAATCACAGGCTTAAAGACATTTTGAATATAAATCTTTCTTATGAAGTTCTTTTTTGCTTGATTGCATAAATAGTTGGCCGTGTGCAGTCTTTTGTCTTGTTGTTTCTGACCCAGAGGGCCACGGCTCTCACTGTGCCCTAGTGGAGCGGGCTGAGGCCCTGGTGGCTGTCAGGCAGAGCGCTGTGCTGTGCTGCAAGTTTCAGCTGTCTTTTCCCTGTGGACTCCTTGTTTATGCTGTTGCTTCCTATCATTTTGTATGAATTTTCTCAAAACTCTTCTAATTCTTCAAGCTCAGCTTTTTGTCTTCTCTTATTTTTGTAGCTTATGGAAGAACTGAAAGCTGTGGAGGAAATAATAAGATTAAGTAAACTGTGAAATGTCCACACATTAGCTTTGCCTAAAGAGAGAGGAAGCTATGCCAGTTTTATTTCAGCAGCTTCTACTTATAACTGTCCTTGGATTCTACCACTTTCAGGATTTTCCTCTGCGTGGAACATATGCTGTACCTCACTTTTCTTCTACTGTGTCACTGCTTTCTCTCCAGAAATAATTACTTTCAATCCCTGAGCAGCTCCTGTTCCTCTTCCAAACCTTAGATGCCACTTCTTGCAGGAAGCCATCTCCAACCTCAGTTCTAGGGTTGCAGTGCTGCTTGTGTGCACTTGTCACCTCTGCACTGCATCCTCTCTGGTGGGACTTGTGCAGTACTTGGCATCGCCCACCTCCTGGCTTCCCAATTGCTGCATTGCAAGCCTCGAGAGGGTCCAGGCAAGTCTGTCTCGTTCACCATGTTATCCCCAAATATGGACGAAGTAACTCATACATTTATAAGTCTAGCTGACCTCTTTTCTTGAGTGTCAAACTTAAAAATCGGACTGCCCAGTGGATTTCTGTACTTTTTTCATAAAGCCATCTTAGATCACTGTGCTAAAATCCATACTAATCTTTGTCTGAATTCACTCTATTCAGTGAGTATACACATACACACACACACAGACACACACACACACACACACACAGATACACACACGTTTCATACCCTGTATTGTTATTGTCTATTTTTCTGTCTTTCTCACTAGACTGGTCCTCAAAACTGAGGCCATGTGGTCTCTTTACCATCAGTGATTGATATTAAGGAACTCCATTTTTGTTGAACCAAACTGAGCAAGACAAGTTTTGATTCTTGGGCTCAGAATTCATTATTGCTATAAGTAATTTATTTGTCATGTGGTTACTGTAGTGATAGGCTCTGTCATTTTAAAAAGTCATATGTAAAAAATAATAATTAGCTGAGTGTGGTGGTGCACACCTGCAACCCAGTACTTGGGACTCTAGGACAGGAGGATCACAGGTTTGAGGACAGGCTCAGCAATGTAGCAAGACTCTCAGCAACAAAGTGAGAACCTGTTTCAAAACAAAAAAAGGCCTGTGGGTTTCACTCAGAGGTACAGTGCCCCTGGGCTCAATCCCCAGTTACCAAAAATTAATAATTACTATTTGGAGCATATTTTATGGATTGAATAATATAGCAGAAGAATAAGTTTTAAATCTATTCTTTAAGGAATAGTTGTTACTGACTATACAGTGGGAATAAATATTTTCACAAATAAAAACCCTTCAGGTCTCATTTAATACTTTTGATCATTGAGTAAAGTCTGTACTTGAATGTGTGTTTGTTACTAATTCTCTCCTTTAGGCTACTATCATACCGAGAGAGAGAAGGGCACACAGTACGAACTCTTTTTTTAAGAAAATGGACCTCATGGAATACAGACATGTTACCATCCTCATCCCTTTGGACCACTGATGAAGTTAGAGTGACATACTAGACTGGTCATTAACATCATCGTGCTGCTGGCTGAAAGAACTGAGGCATTTTCCCAGTTCATGCAGAACTTCAGGTAACAACCAGGACCTTATGATTGGGCTAAGTTCTTTTAAAAATCACATTTTAGCTGGGCGTGGTGGCGCACACTTGTAATCCCAGCGCTTGGGAGGCTGAGACAGGAGGATTGCATGAGTTCCAAGCCAGCCTCAGCTACTTAGTGAGGCTCTCAGCAACTTAGTGAGACCCTGTTTCCAAGTAAAGTATAAAAAAGGCCTGGGAGTATAGCCCGGAGGTAGAAAAGCCCCTGGGTTCTACCCTCAATACCACACACAAAAAATCACATTTTATACAGATTTACCTAATTTATCTTCACTGAATATGACCACTTAGAATTATACAATTTTTAAAGTATTTAAGTGATCTTTATTTTTATATATTCTGCTTTTTTCTCCTTTTTTATGTGTGGTACTTGGAATTGAACATAGGGAGCATTCTATCTACAAGCTACATCTGTAGCCCTTTTTAAAATTTTTTTATTTTGAAACAGTCTTGCTAAGTTGTTGAAGGTCTCAGCTAAATTGCTGAGGCTGGCCTCAAACTTGAAATCCTTGTCTCAACCTCTCGAGTATTGGGATTACAGGCTTGTACCACCATGCCTGGCATGTTCTGCTTTTTCTTAAAGCATGTATAGTAAGTATATTGTATACTATATGTATGCATATTCCTGACATATGTATAGTATATTCTTGACAATTTAAACTATGAAGTAAATTGAGGTAACAACTCTTAGAGTCTAAAATTGTTTTTAGTTTTGTTGTTGCTGTTTTGTTTTGTTGTTATATGGGACTAGGAATGGAGCCCAAGGGCATTCTACTTCTGAGCTACACCCCTAGCCCTATTTAATATTTTATTTTTTGAAAGAAGGTCTCACTAAGTAGTAGAGTGCCTTGCTAAATTGCTGAGGCTGGCCATGAATCTGCAATCCTCCTGTCTCAGCCTCCCAAGGACTGGGATTACAAGTGTGCACCACCACACCCAGCTTAGAAACTAGAGTTGATGGCCTTAATGTGTGAATTCACATTCAGACAAGTTGAATGTTTTAAAAATGATTTTATGGGGGGATAACTTTACATACAATAAAATTCATATGTTTTAAGTAAAATTTTTATTTATTTTTATTGATGCATTGTAGTAATACATCTTAATGGAATACAAGATGTTAGAGGCACACATGCACACATCACTTTAGCACTTACCCAATTCCCACCTTCAGAGGCTACATTATAGTAGGTGATCTTAGTCACGGCAAATATTTATTCTTTTTTTTTTTTTTGTGGTACTGGAAATGGAACCCAGAGGCATTCTACCTCCGAGAAGCACCTCCAGCCCTATTTTTTATTCTTTATTTTGAAACAGTGTCTCACTGAGTTGCAAAGGGCCTCACTAAGTAGCTGAGGCTGTCCGTGAACCGCGATCCTCTGGTCTCAACCTCCCAAATGCTGGGATTACAAGTGTGTGTCACCACACCCGGCCAAATATTTATTCTTGATAGCAGGTATAATTTTTGGAATTAGGCAGTTTGAGGACAAAATAACTTTTGATTGATCCAAAACTTAAAAAATATATTTTTAGTTCTGAACTAATTGAACTTACTACCTTAAATAGCTTGTAATTTTGCTTCTGAAAACAATCCTAAAGCAGAAGTTCAAAAAATGTTTTGAAATATGGTAATAAATGTTGGCTTCCTTCCATGGATTGCTAAGAGTTGCACTCATTGACAGAGACTTTGTGCTTTTGCTTTGATGCATTCAATAATTCAGCAGTATTGCTATCTTTATATTTCTTAATCTTCGTGTGATTTTTATTCTTTATAGAAGTGACTTATTTTCTTGTCAGAGCTTCATGTTATTGTGTTGTGAATTACTAGTGTCATATGTGTTTTTGAATATACTTTATTTTTCATTCACTTAGGGATGTTTGTATTCTTCAGGACAAGAAGATTCATCTTACAGTTGTATATTTTGGTAAAGAAGGACTCTCTAAAGTCAAGTCTGTCATAAGGTGGGTGAATCATGTCCACAGTGGAGTCCTTGATGTATAACATTATTTGAGGAAAAAGAATTTTATATATTTAAAGGGTTAATAATATTGAATAGCTACTATAAAAAGTTGGCGGAGCAGGACGGTGGTGTAGAAGTGATAAGTTCCTATTTTCACATGAAACCCTACGTAGCTTAACTTCTCTTCGCTGCTTGGCAAGCAGCTTGGCATGGTCGGGGTGCTCTTTACCTTTTTCTGAATCTAATCCTGAGACATTGGTACCATCATTTGCTGAGCCTATTACTGATATATTTCTGTCTTTTCACAGCCAAACCTCGCAAAACAGTAGATCTAGAACTAAGCAGCCCATATAGTACCTAGTGCAAAGTAGGTGCTCAGAGGTGTGAATGAATGAATTTATAATTCCTTGATATTTAATTTTTTGCTCTTTAGTTTCCAGTGTTTTCTATTTTATTTATTTATTTTATTTATTTATTTATTTATTTATTTATTTATTTATTTTGGTGGTACTAGGTGTGGAACCCAGGGGCTTTTCTACCTCTGGGCTATACTCCCAGACCTTTTTTATATATTTTATTTGGAAACAGGGTCTCACTAAGTTGCCGAGAGCCTCACTAAGTAGCTGAGGCTGGCTTTGAACCTGCGCATCCTCCTGTCTCAGCCTCTCAAGCGTGGGAATTACAAGTGTGCGCCACCACACTCGGCTTTCCAGTGTTTTCTTCTCTAAGTTGTGGGTCCAAAGGCATGACCCAGCTGCAAAATTCAGCCTTTTCTCTGTTATCCTCTTTGGTCACTTTTATATTTCACACCCCAACCAGTACTTCTTTCTTGAAGTGTCCTTATGTTTGTAAAATGTAACTGTTTTTTAAATGTAAATATGTTCTAATGTAAGTATTAGGCTGGTTGTCTTCTCTAACCATATCAATTCCATGTCCTTTACCTACTTCTTACCTTTCTGCTAGTTGTGGCCATTCCCTAAAAGTCTAGCTTTGGCCAGTCACTCTTGAATTGTTCAACTAACATTCATTGAGTCCCGCCTACTGCGTTCCTGGTAGACTCCTTGGGAGTCTGGCTAGGGTAGTTGGAAGAAGACTGAGCACAGCTGAATGAGTCTCTGCCCCTTCCCTCCAGGAACTCTGACAGCCTCATTGTCACAGGGTGCATTGTCTTCCCCCTCTCCACACTAGTGCAGGGTGGCCCTCTTTAAGCTCAGAGTCAGGCTACTTTCATGAGCCCCAGGCTCTGAGCGCCAAAATCTTTTACTCATCGTTACCCATCTTTGATGAGTTACTTCCTACTTATGTCACAGGACCTCTTCCCTGTCTCTTCCTTGCTCCTGCCACCACCCTGTGCCAATTACCCCTCCCTTCATAGTCTTCCCTTCCTCTGTTCCCTCCTTATTGTTTTTCAGTCTACTAAATACCAAGCACTCTCCCTGGTATTACTGAAGTAGCCCCGGTGCTGTCGAGACTCCTATGTGGCAAATGGTAGAAACTTGAGCTTGCTTGGAAAATAAGAGCAGCATTGAAGAGTCTTGGATACTTCCTAGAAGTGAAAGGATTGTTAAAACCAAATTTGGAGAATAAAGCCAAAACAACCTTGGGGTCTCTGGGAGTAGAACACCATCAACATTCTCTTGTCGTCTTGTCTGTTTCTCTGCATGTTGACTTCATTTTCCTGTTGCAGATTGGCTTATTCTACATGGTTAGGAATGTGGCTGTTGTGGCTCTGGGCTCACATCTCAGTTTTGCCATTGGAGAGGAAAGAGCTTTCTCCCAGCTCCAGTTGAAAAAATCCTAGGGAAGGACATTCTTGAGCCAATCACTGTGGCCAGGTAGGATGGGGGTTTTGTGATTGGCTCCACTTAAGCCTGGTCTCAGAAGATGATGTGGTTGGGGTGGGGAGAGTGACAGGTGTTCTGTGATCAGTGCATACATGTTGAGAGCATTGTTAGTCACATGTTTTGAGGTCACCTCAGTCCGGCTTGGGAGGGGCACAAACTGCCCACCCAAGTGGAAATTGTTTGCAGGCAGACAAGTTTCCAAGGACCAAATGGGACTCTGACCGATAAATAAAGACCCTGACAGTTTCCTTGTTTACCCTTTCCTTCCCTGATTCATCTGTGACTGCCTTGGTGTTTTTTCTGACTCACCCCATGATTGCTTTGTTATTTCTTATCATGAATACTATCTTAAAATGTTTTGGTTAACCTCAATAGAAGCAAGACGCTAGTGGAAGGATAGCAGGACTAGAGACATCTCTCTACTCACCTGCCTCCCCAGCTACCATGTTGACTCCATTGTCATGCATGAGAGAGACTACTTTTTATCATTCAGTCAATATCAACACCATCTGCTACAAACGATGTTCAACGTAGGTCAGGAAACCTGAAGAGTTTTAGTGAGTTTCTTGCATCCCTGTGGCTGCCAAGGTCACAACCAATCTGGAAGGGGATTTCTCAGGTCCGGGTAACATTTAAATAATCATTTGTCTCATATTCATCATTTGCTTAGGGAATGGAGCTTGTTGTTTTCTCTGCTTGGGCTCTCATTAAGAATGTCCTTTTCTCCCTAAAGGGTAAATCCTTATCTGACTATATACATGTGGTTCACGCTATAAAAACAGAGCAGCCTTAAAGAAGGTATTAAAACAACATACTGGGTCCAAAGGCCAATGTTATAAATGCAAAAAATACAGACATACTCAAAAACAACGCCCTTCTGTTAGCTCTCGATTTGAGCCCCAGGAATTTGTCCTTGGTGTAAAAAGGGAAATCGTTGAGCAAATCGATTCCACTTTAAATCTGAGAATCAGGGGAATCTTCTTTTCAAAAATGGGAAGATAAGCTATTCTCCAGCCACAGTCAAACAACAAAGAGTATTACCAGCAAGTGACAGTCACGTCGCTCAGTCCAACAAGTGCTGGAAACACAGGCCTTTCCTGTAGTTTCTGCAGAGGTTTCTCAGCCTGGGATACCCTGTGCTGCTGCTCAGCCCTTGACTCCCACTTAATTGGCTGTAGGGAAAACCAAAAGTAAAAACAAGATGCTTTTCCTTTTTTACCTGCTAAATTTTCTCCTAACAATTATTTAAAAAATTATTTATAATCCATTATAAACTGTACCCCATTATATGTGGCTAATGAGAAGGTCTGGATAAGGGTGAAAGTGATGGAGAGCCTATCTTTCAACAGATAATGTCTATCATATCCTATTATTCAAAGTCCTAAGCCAAGTAATCCACAGCAAATTTAAAAAAATGTCCCTTTTGGTTTAAAACTGTTAGAAAGTCCTCATTCATCCTTTACTGACCCCTGCTTAAAATAATACTTGGCTTTTAAAAATATATAGGGAGGGATGCATATATCAGGCTTAAACATTCCATTCTGTAATGTTGTTTATTCTCTTATACTTTAAAAGTTTCTAAAGCTCTACATCTTAACCAATCCCCCCCTCTATGGCAAACAAGAAGAAAGAACAAGACGTGTACAACGAAACATGATTTTTCACTACAGAAACAATTGCCTTTCATTTTTAAGCTCATTGATTTTTTTTTTAAATTCACTTTGGGATCATGTGCATATTTTTGGTTCTGATTTATTTTTGTTTTGTCTAACTAAAGGCTTTCTTTGCTTTTTTCTTCTTCTCCTACTTAACAGCTACTCCAGGGTTAATTGTTTTTTTAATACCTTGAGAAGGAGGATATGAAGTAGCGGTGTCTGGTATGGAGTCTTCCTTAAGAATTGACAAGTGGCCACCTAAATCATTTGACTTAGTGTCATCCTTGACTGGTGGACTTGTTCCAGGTATCCTCTCCTATATAGGCTTCTACGTTCGTATTTGTCTGTTATATGGTCTTTTGCTCACTGACACAAAATAAATATCTGTGCTAGGTTGTGTTTTAATATTTAAAACTTCAAGCCGGGCGTGGTGGCGCACGCTTGTAATCCCAGCATTCGGGAGGCTGAGACCAGAGGATCACGGTTCGCGGACAGCCTCAGCTACTTAGTGAGGCCCTCTGCAACTTAATGAGACCCTGTCTAAAAATAAAGAATTAAAAACAGGGCAGGGAATATAGCTTAGAGGTAGAATGCCCCTGGGTTCCATCCCCAGACCCACAAAAAAACCCTTCAAATTTGGTACTATATTTAGTAATCTATCTATGAAAAGAAAATGCCTGACAAAGTTACAAGTTATTTGTTTTCTGCCTATGTCTCTGTATATGTCTGTCTGTATAAATGTATCATCTGTCTTATATACATGTTACCAAAATTGGTTTTCAAATAAATGAGTACTCATAAAGAAAATAATAATAGCAATTATAATAAAAATAGATCCAAATACCTTTCAATTCACGTGACTTAAATTCTTAAAAATAAGTTAATTTAAATTTGTTGATTAAAATAAGTGAAAGATGTTATTAAAATTATTAACATTATCCTTTTCCATGATGCTTACTAATCAGGATTGTATATATCTATTTTGTTATTGTTTAAGTTTTTTTCTTTTTTAGGAAGAGGTTTTTTGTGTGTGGTACTGAGGGTAGAACCCAGGGGCTTTTCTACCTCTAGTCAATACTCTCAGACCTATTTTATACTTTATTTGGAAACAGGTCTCACTAAGTTGCTGAGAGCCTCACTAAGTAGCTGAGGCTGGCTTCGAACCTGTGTGATCCTCCTGTCTCAGCCTCCCAAGAGCTGGGATTACAAGCGTGCGCCACCACGCCCGGCTACAGAAAAGAGTTTTAATGCTACTATGCTTCTTTGATATCTTGATTTTCATGTGTAATCTAAAACAACTATTAAAATGGATAAATTGATCAAATATGAGTAAGTTTTTATAAATGTCTCTAAAATTTTTTTAATTGTGTAAGTTAAAATACTAAACATCAATTGCTAAGTATAAGGTATTATTGGCCTTATTTTTTTTTTAACACAGAAGGTATTTTTATTTTTTTAGCTTTTTTTGTGTGTGTGCCCTCTCTCCCCCGCCCCCATTTTCCCTTCCCCCCTCCCACCAATGATTGTCCAGGGTAACCATTGCCATATTCATAATTTTACACATATTTGGATGTAGACCCTCATTAATCAAGTTCAGCCTTCCCCCTCTCCTATCTTTTCATTCAAACTTTGCTGGTATTTCCCCTCCATTATCTGGAGCACACTGGTATCCTCTACGTTCCCTAGTTTGGGCATATTAGAGGAAACATATGTACCTTCTTCTGTGCTTGGCTGATCTCACTTAACATAATGCTCTCCATTATGTTAATGTTGTTTGATTTCTTTATGCTTGCCACTCTGACTGGGGTTAGATGGAATCTCAGTGTAGTTTTGATTCGCATCTCCCTGATGGCCAGTGATGTAGAACATCTTTTCATGTATCTGTTGGCCCTTTGTACCTCTTTGTATCTATTCCCAGCTTTCTTAGGAATTTCCACACAGATCTCCATAGTGGCTGAAGTAGTTTGCACTCCCACCAACAGTGTAAAGAATTCCTCTTTCCCTACATCCTCGCCAGCATTTGTTGTTATTTGATTTTTTTATGCTTGCCACTCTGACTGGGGTTGGATGGAATCTCAGTGTAGTTTTGATTTGCATCTCCCTGATGGTTAATGATATAGAACATCTTTTCATGTATCTGTTGGCCCTTTGTATCTCTTCTTTTGTGAAGTGTCTATTCAGTTCATTTGCCCATTTCTTCATTGGGTTGTTTGTTTCATTCTTGGCCTTATTAACATCAGTAAAAATATATATAAAAATCTATCAAATATATTTAAGATTACATTATTTTACATGTTTAAGCATAAATTACTAAATATAAATTACTGAGTTAAAATTCTAATTAAAATGTGATTCTGTATATAAAAGGCTAAAAATATTAAGCTGTATTTTGTTAAAAACTATTATATACAGTTTTTACCTTACTTAAAAAGATAATTTGTCAGCCAGTCATGGTGGCGCACACTTGTAATCCCAGCGCTTGGGAGGCTGAGACAGGGGAATCTCAAAGGTTTGAAGCCAGCCTCAGCTACTTAAGTGAGGCTCTCAGCAACTTAGTGAGACCTGTTTCCAAATAAAGTATAAAATAGGTCTGAGAGTATAGCCTGGAGATAGAAAAGCCCTTGAGTTACACCTCCAGTACCACAAAAAAAGATAATTTATCCAAATTAAAACATTTTTATAGATTGTTTTAAATTTTAAAAAGCCCAGTGAATACAAAGAGATATTTATAGATACAAAATCAGGGCCATCTTGTAACAACTAAGTGGCAATCCAGCAAGGACCCTAAAAAAGTCCTTGGTCTAACCAAAGTGAGGCTGTATATCACTCTGCCTATAACAAGAGATGGCTTAAAAACCTGCGCAGAGCCAGGCATGTTGGTGCACACTTGTAATCCCAGCATTTAGGAGGCAGAGACCGGAAGATCACGGTTCACGTACAGCCTCAGCTGTTTAGCAAGATCCTTTGCAACTCAGTGAGGCCCTGTTTCAAAAAGTAAAAAGACTAAAAAAACAGGGCTGGGGTTGTAGCTCCCAGGTAGAATGCCCCTAGGCTCCATCCCCAGTACCACACACACACACACACACACACACACACACACACTCACCCTATGTAGGGAGAATGGCTGGTGTTGTTTGTTATCTGATTCTCTGTTATCTGTTCTAGGCATCCTGGCACTAGTGCGGACTCTAGGTGATAATGAGAAGGAAGCAGGGGGTGGTGGTGGCACATGCTTATAATCCCAGCATTCTGGAGGCTGAGACCGGAGGATCGCAATTCGTGGCTAGCCTCAGCTACTTAGTGAGGACCCTGCTTCAAAATAAAGAATAAAAAATAGGGCAGGAGGTATAGCTCAGAGGTCGAATGCCCCTTGGTTCTATCTTAGACCCACACACACACACAAAATAATCAGAAGGAAACAGAGCAAACCCACTCCTGTAGGCTTCATGATCAAAAACTTTAAAAAGAACTTACACAGTTGATTATAGACCCAAACTAGCCTTCAAAACAACTACACATCCTTTGCAAGATAAAATGGTCCACTTTTACAAAATAGAGGTTGTCAAAAATCTCATTAGATCTAGGTATAACCCGAAGAGTTTGGGACCAAGTCACAGCCCAAATGTTCAGACCATTTCCACTGACAGTTGGCTCTGATTGGTTTAGAACCCCTCATTGCTGTAAGGTCCTGTCTACTCTAGTGGTCAGTCAAAAAATTAGATGCAGTAACCAGTTAAAGCCCAACTATTGACATGACAGCAGTGGCCCACTCCACCAGCACCCATCACTACCTCCTAGCCCATCTGACCAGGCATCTAGTATGGCAAACGGGACACCGACTCTGCCATCCTCCTGTGCCATCCCAATCAGCAACATCTGGTAGAGCTGCAGATGAGTCCTGTTCAATAACAACAACATAAAAGAACACTAAAAAGCCACAGGTCCTGGGTGACCTTCTCCAGTCTATCTTCCACAGACACAATTTTACTTAGCCTGACTGCTGCCAGCTTCTCCTGACTCTTCTCAAAGCCAAAAACAAACAAACAAACAAACAAACAAACAAAAAGATGCTACATTTTGCAGGCTTTGCTGGGCTAAGAAAAACACAAAAGTCCAAATCCTCTGGCTGTCCCTGGAAAAATACAGCTCCATTTAAAGAGACATCAACAACATGGTATTATCACATTGTGTCACTCTTTTGCCACTCAAAACCGGGAAGCCAGGACTACCAGCCAGTACAGGACTTGTGTACTATCAGACACGCTCTACATCCCACTGTGCCTAACTTGTCTATCTTCTAAGTTTGCTCTCAGTCACTGCAGCCTAGTTCACGTCTTAAAAGATGCTTTCTTCAGTATCCGTCTGACTTCCAGCCAAAAAAACATGTTTACCTTTAAATAAGACAGAAAAACTGAAATCAATTCCCCCACTATTTTTGGAGAGGCTCTGGCCTGTGACCTCAAGTCTTATTCTTGACACAAGACTCTTAAAGGCTGTGCCAAAAAAACAGGCCAGCTGCACATTGTAGTCACAAGGTCTTTAAGAAGGGACCAAGCAACCAGATCTATCACCAAAAAGTAGAGTTTCCAAAAACATGAGACTATTGCAGGCAGAGAAAAAGAAGGCAGTCTAAGCTATTTCAGCCATCCAAAAAAGCCCCTCAAAAAATTTCTAAACATGGTAAGGGTCTGTCACATTCGGATTCCAAACTTTGCTGTCACAGAAAAACTCATTTGTATTAAGAACAACAATCCTTTCAACAACTTAAAAAAAGTAACTGCTAAGAAGCTTTTCACCTTGTTTGTCTCAAAAAGAAGGACAACATTCAAGGTTCTGGTTTAGCAACCAACACCAGTCTTACTGTATAAAAACTCATATATAGCTAAAGGAGGTACATACCTTAAATCCAGTCACCCTGCTGCCAAACATCGATAAGTCACTGATATTTGACTGTAAAAAAAAAGTTAATGCTAATCCACTCAAAGAAGCCAGACTTACTTCCTTCCTTCCTTCCTTCCTTCCTTTTTGTGGTGCTAGAGATGGAACCCAGGGGCATTCTACCTCTGAGCTATCCCCCACACACCAGCTCTAGTTTTTATTATTTATTTTGAAACAGGGTTTCACTAAGTTGCAAAGGGCCTCGCTAAGTAGTAGCTGAGGCTAGCCCTGAACCTGGATTCTCCTGTCTCAGCCTCCCAAAAGTTGGGATTACAAGCATGCTACACCACGCCTGGCTTAAGAAACCAGACTTAAAAGCAAGCCATGGACCAACCTTTGTCATAAAAGTCACCTAAGACATGACAGTCGCCCTGCATATCACCTGAGAGCTGCATTCTGCATATAGGCCACAGAGTTCAGATGAAATAATAGGGCTAACCAAAACACGGGGGCGGGGGGGGGGCAGAATGCTACATTTCAGCTACCAAGTTGGTTTTCTCTTTTTAAAGATAATTTTGCTGTTAAGTTTGCTTAAAACTTTATTTCAGTCTATCATAGTTAAAATGTAAACATCTGAAAAGAAAAACTGTAACTATTTAAAGTCCAGGCCACTGTAAAACTTAAATCATTTTAATTTGTTTATTTTGTTAAAAATGTACAGAATTATTTCAAAATATAAAGTTAAGGGAATTATGGCCAAAAGAAACCAGTGGGTAGTGATGAGAGAGAGATGTAAAGAAGGTATATGTGTATGAGAAATTTTGGTAAGAAAGGAAAAATTTTAAAGATAGGTATTTTGTATGGTAAACTTTATCCTAAAATTGTCCCAAATGGGAAAGGAAGGAATAAGATAATATCAGAAGGCTAAAAGTTGTAGAAGGTTTGAGCATGTTAAAAAATGATTGTGTAGGATAAAGTTTATGAAAGGAATATTGCATGTGATAAAGATGGTTATATTTAAAAATTCAAAAGATTTACAGTGAGCTTCTGTTAAGATAGTTTTCTGTATTTTCTACTGTCTCTGTTTTCTATGGTTATCTAAATTTCATTTCTAAAGTAAAAGTTAACTCTTGTGTAACTGTAATGCTATATTTGTGCTTCCCAAAAGTTAAAAATGTATAAATTGGTATTAGACAAAATACCAGTCAGTTTAGCGATCTCAGTCCATCACAGCCACCTGGAGCCAGCAGTTCCAGAGCCAGTAGCCCCAGAGATACTAGACTACTCACAGAAAATCTAAAAAGTCAAGCAAGCTCATCCTAATGAGGACAACTCACCCTTCTACAGTCGCATCCAAAAGCTGATAAGACAGTGCAGGACAGAAGACTGGAGAGTGATACATCTCAGACTACAAAATTGGACTCAAAATTTTATGTCATACATGTCTTAAGACTGAATTTATTAGTGATATTTATGATGATCTTAATTTCAACACTTACATGTCTACCCAATTTGACTTTGCATTGTTAATATTAAAAGACAATTGAAAATCACCATTAATGTATCCAAAATTGTCAAACCTATTATTGTCAGATTTGATTTGGATTATATCTTGCTGGAAAACCAGCAAGTTCTGCCAGGCTGACAAATACTACTGGCCTTGTCTCAAAGACAAAAAAGGGGGAAATGTTGGGAGCATTGTTAGTCATCTGCTTTGAGGTCACCTTGGTCTAGCTTGGAAGGGACACAAACTGCCCACCCAAGTGGGAATTGTTTGTAGGCAGACAAGTTTCCAAGGACCAAATGGGACTGATAACCAGGGAGGGACCCTGAGATAAGCAAAGACCCTGACAGTTTTCTTGTTTTCCCTTTCCTTCCCTGATTCATCTGTGACTACCTTGGTGTTATTTCCTGACTCACCCCATGATTGCTTTATTTCTTGGAATTACTAATATAATGTTATATAACATAACCTTCAATAGAAGCAGGATGCTAGTGGAAGGACAGCAGAAGTAGAGACATCTCTCTCCTCCCAGCCTCCCCAGAGCCATGTTGACTCCATTGTCATTCATGTGAGAGACTGTTCTCATCAGTCTATCCACATCGGCGACACTTACTCTTGGGCATGTGGGTGGATACGTTTTGGGCAGTTTTCACACAATAGAGAAGAGACTTACATGCTCATTGTGTGAGCCTTTGTTTGCACCTTTTTATTACTCCTGTTGTACTGTTATAAGAATGATCTTCCTATCGTGTTCCCCTTGTTGATCCAGCTGTATCCTAGAGCACTGGTTCTCTAGCTTCGGTGACAGAGGCACCTGGAGGGCGTACTGAAACATCTGACTCCATCCTTTGCCTCTGAGTCATTGTTTCAGTAGAGCTGAGAATGTGCGTCTGCTGGTGAGGTGGGTTTGGGAGCTTCAATGTGAGAACCACGGTTCCAGAAGAAAACTCCCTTTTGCCCTGAGGGTGCTGGCCACTTTCTTCATCCTTGCATGAAAGGCGCTTGGGGTCTGACCTCCTCTCTCTGTTTGTATCTTAGGATCCCTTTGTTCCCATATGATTTGCCGGATCCCTGAGTGCTTTTTCTAAAACGCTTTCTACTTTCTCAACTTTTTGCTTTTGAGAATGACTTTACATTCATCACACTGAATTCAGGATTTGGGATGATTTTACATTCACCACATTGAATTCACGGTTTTTCACCCAGGCATAACTTTAGTTTCTGATATCCTCTAACTACTCCAGACATAAGAGATCACCTTTTCCCCAGAACTGCTGTTCATTAGTTCATTCATTCATTCATTCATTCATTCAGCCAATATTTCTTGAACGCCTACTCTGAGGGGCACTATGTATATAGTGATGAACAAAACAAAATCTCTACTTCAGGGAATAGTGATATGAACATATCTGATGATACTAAGGAAAGAAGGTAGAGATGAAAGCTGAGGAAGAGAACAGAGATGCAAGAGCAGAAGGTGGGGCTGCTTCCCATAGAGTATCAGGACGTGGGGGCATTTGCGTAAAGACCTGAAGCATCCCAGGGAAGCTCTCTTTGTGCATTTCATCAATTTCACTAATGCAGAATGAGCCTAGTAACAAACATTATGGTTATTTTTCTGTGTATGTATTTGTTATCTCCCCAATGGGTTTTTAGTGTCTCAAAGGGCAGTGGCAGTAACTTTTTAAGTCTTACATCGCTAGAGCATTTCCTCAACTGTTGGCACTCAGTGAATGTCTGTCCCTGGTGATGACCAAACACACAAAACTAATATGAATGTAGAGCCAACATGATAAGAGATTTGAAGCACAAAACATAGTTTGTAAGTTCTGTTGGAGGCAAAGCATTGTTAAAGTGGGATTTATCATTTGCTGTATGTGCTTCCACACAGTGAATCTAATTTCCATAATTACACGCTGGTCTCACTGAATGAAGGATTTAATCATGAGTAAGGACTTATTGTAGGTGCTTGAGCTTGGGACAAGAGAGGTCTCGATGTTTTTCTATGGTGTTGATATATATTTTTCTTTTTCTTTTTTTCTTTTTTTGGTGGTACTGGGGTTCCTGGAAGCCCGTCTATCTCCGGGCTACACTCCTAGACCTATTTTATTTTGGGAAACAGGGTCTCCTAAACCAGCGCGGCTGGCCTCGAACCTGCGCGATCCTCCTGTCTCCGTCTCCCAAGTGCAGGGATTACAAGCGTGCGCCACCACGCCTGGCGATATATATTTTTCAATTGAATTCCTGAACAGCTGCTGATTAAGCACTGAACCAGGTGGGTAAAATGTCGGGAGCTGAGTAGAGAATTTAAAACAGTGTCAGCATGTCCTATGTTTTTTTGTTGTTGTTTTGTTTTGTTTTGTTTTTTAGCGGTGCTGGGGATGGAACCCAGGGGTATTCTACCTCTGAGCTGTATCCCCAGCCCCATTTTTCATTCTTTATTTGGAAGTGGTCTCACTGAGTTGCAAGGGCCTCACTAGTAGCTGAGGCTGTCCATAAACCTTGATCCTCCTGTCTCAGCCTCCCAAATGCTGGGATTGCAAGTGTGCGCCACCATTCCCAGCTATGTTCTGTTTGTTGTTGTTGTTGTTGTTGTTGTTGTTGTTGTTGTTGTTTTTGTGGTGGTACTGGACTTACTGGAAGCCCTTCTACCTCCGGGCTACACTCCCAGACCTATTTTTACAGTTTTATTTGGAAACAGGGTCTCCTAAGCCAGTGCGCGGCTGGCTTTGAACCTGCGCGATCCTCCTGTCTCCGCCTCCCAAGTGCGGGGATTGTAAGCGTGCGCCACCACGCCCAGCTATGTTCTATGTTTTGAATCGAGTTAATTTGAGGTGAAGGAAATTTCAATTAAGCCCTGGAATGTTTTCTCTTAAGTTATATTAGGAATATTTTAACTGGAATACTGAGTAAGAATTTGAAAAGTTGGCCCTCTGAAATTAATATCCTTTGTTCTTTTGGAACCAAATTCCAATGGCTACATTTGAAGCAAAATAAGGCAAAGGAATAGAAGTCTGGAAATTGATAGGGAGAAAGCAACTCAGGTCAGAAAAAGAGCCACACAGATGATGTGAGTTGGTGAGAGTCAGAGGTTTTCAGCCTCAAGTAAATAGTGTCCACTCTCTACTGTATACTCACATGTGCGTGCACACACACACACACACACACACACACACACACACACGCTCATGTAGAGGTGTAGAGAAAACAGGTGATGGTTGGGCTCCAGACTCTGCATTTTGGGGTGATTTACTATACTTTGCCTTATGGATTGTTTAATTTTTTAAATGAATGAGAAAATGACAGTGTTACAAATCAAATTTAATTTAAAATGTAGAATGTATTTCTATATCAAAGAATCTCAACAATAGAAATAGGTTCATGAAATATGTCCTATAACATTGGGACTGTAGCTAGTAACAATGTATTATGCACTTGAAATGATAATAATAGACTTTAAATGTTCTTACCACAAAAATGTATATGAGACGAGATGATTACCTTGATTTAATCAGTTCACAGAACACACACATATATGTGAACATATTGTGTACCATATATACAATTTTTGTCAAATAATTGTAAATAAAAGAATCTGGCTAAATTCTTTGTGTTGAACTCTTCAACTTTGCAGATGACTAATTTCTTTCCAGTTTGACCAGAGATGGTTGTCAGCAAGTCTCTGAGAGCCTGGTGAGTACATGGGGGTGAAACTTGTTTTTGTTACTCCAGACTACATGAAGCCCAAAACATAGAAGCTGAAGGAGAGAGATTTTGTCAGTGTAAAAGAAGTATTTTTATATCCAGAAATAGATTTGCCTCTGGGAGGTTGAACTTCCTCACCCTAAGTGGGTTTGAACGAAGGCATCATGAGATCTGCTAGGGGTCTTATGGTAAAGAGGCTGTAGGTCATCCCTGGACTCTGGGACAGTTACTGAGGGGAGGTGGGCTAGTTGTTCTTCAAGGTCTTTTCAGTGCTATTTGAATGCTAATGTCAGAGTTTTCTGAAGGGCTGTTACATCAGGTATTGTTTTGATCATTATCTTCCCAACTTTGCCAGATCTTGGTTTAAATCTTTTGGCAGTTTTGTGTCTTAATTGTTCTCTACAAGACCCTGTTTCTAAATAAAGAATAAAAAATAGGGCTGGGGTGTACTCAGAGGTAGAATGCCCCTGGGTTCAATTCTCAGTACTGCAAAAAATTATTCTCTACATATTTATGCACTGAATCTTTGCATTTACTGCCCCTTCCCCAAAACACGGGATTGAACCCAGGGGCGCTCTACCTCCAACCTATACCCTCAGCGCTATTTTTTATTCTTTATTTGGAAGAAGGGTCTCACTAAATTTCAGAGGTCCTCACTAAGTAGCTGAGGCTGTCCCTGAACCTGCAATCCTCCTGTTTCAGCCTCCCAAGTACTGAGATTACAAGTGTGCTCCACCATGCCCAGCCTGCATTTACTGTATTTTTTGTTTATTTGTTTTTGGTACTGAGGATGGAACCCAGGGGCATTCTATCTCTGAGCTACACACCCCCAGCCCTATTTTTTATTCTGTTTTTGTTTTGTTTTGTTTTGTTTTGGCGGGTCTGGGGATGGAACCCAGGGGCATTCGACCTTCGAGCTACAGCCCCTGCCCTATTCTTTATTCTTTGTTTTGAAACCGGGTCTCACTGAGTTACAGAGGGCCTCACTAAGTAGCAGAGGCTCTCCGCGAACCACGATCCTCAGGTCTCAGCCTCCCGAATGCTGGGATTACAAGCGTGCACCTCCACACCCGGCCTATTTTTTTATTCTGTATTTATTTTTTGAAGCAGGGTCTCACTGAGTTGCAAAGGGCCTCACTAAGTGGTAGCTGAGGCTGTCCTTGAACCGCGATCCTCCTGTCTCTGCCTCCCAAATACTGGGATTACAAGCGTGCGCCACTATGCCTGGCTTGCATTTACTGTTTTTAATGAATCTATTTGAAGAGTAGATTTAACAGAAGTTTCTAAATGTTTCTCAGAGGTTAATCCATGTCTACTGATGCTGATCGAATGAAGTAATTAGTATTAGATGGCTCATCTAATGAATGGCTGAGAGAAGAGCATAGCTCCAGAAAGTCAAAGGGAATAAACAGATGAAGCGCCCTGTGGTCTGACTTTTTTCTCTATTCTTTTGCACAGTTAGTTTCACAGCCTTACCTTCTTATATGTTACAAGATCATCACCATGATCATCTAACCAACATGATAATCTGTAGCTTGAATATTGATAAAATACAATATTGCCCAAACAGAATTGTCATACACAATTTTAAAAAGGTCCTTAATAAAATCTCAGTAGGTACAGTAATAAAAATCAATTCTTTGTTTTATGGTTTCCTTGTATATCATATCTATTTTAATTTATAGGTAAAAAGCTGTTTTACCCTGTGGTATTCAGCGTTTACAATCTTGCCATTGTTTCCGCCAACTAGGATGTACCACCCTTTGTAGAACAGTAGCTGGTGAGACCTTTCACATTGTTAATTATGGAAAGCTCTGAAGATCTTTCTTATATTCCTTTATGTTTCTTGTATAGGTAGAGACAGCAAAGTTTTCATTAAAAACCGTATTTATTATAAATGTATTCCCATAGTCTTTTTTTTTTGCACCCTCAACACTCAGCAAAATGCTTTCAACGTGTCTTGCTTCAGAACTAAGTGTCCATGGTGGGAGGAACATTCAGGCCAAAAGGAAAACCGCACGTTGCAGAATGTGGAAGTTGTACAGTAATTTCTACCATCTTACTTTTACTAATACTAAAAATTTAATTTTTTTTCAGGTCTGGGGGTGGAACCCAGTGGCATTCGACCTCCGAGCTACACCCCCTGCCCTATTGTTTATTTTTTATTTTGAAACAGGGTCTCACTGAGTTGCAGAGGGCCTCACTAAGTAGCTGAGGCTGTCCGCGAACCGCGATCCTCAGGTCTCAGTCTCCCGAATGCTGGGATTATAAGCGTGCGCCACCACGTCTGGCTAAAAATGTAATTTTTAAAACTCTCCTAAAGCTGGGTATATACCCCTATGGTAGAATGCTTGTCTAGCATGCATGAGGCTCTGGGTTCCTTCCTAGCACTGAAAAGAAAACCTCTACTAATTACAAATTAAAGCTACACTGTCAGATTAAGAATAATGTACTATAGGAAATTATTTAGAAAATCATAGAATGAGACTACCATATTGAATATATCAAAATTTATACTTATTGTCACCCTAAACTTACATAAGTTCTGTGTGTGTGTGTGTGTGTGTGTGTGTGTGTGTGTGTGTGTGTGTGACCAGAGATGGAACCCAGGGGCATTCTACTTCCAAGCTGCACCCCCAACCCTATTTTATTTCTTATTTCAAAACAGGGTCTCACTAGTCGCCGAGGGATTTAATAAGTTGATGAGGTTGGTCTTGAACCTGTGATCCTTCTGTCTCCTAGCCTCCCAGGTACTGGGATTATAAGTGTGTACCACCACACCCAGTTTTTTCATATAAATGTATTCTTTTGAAATAAAGCTAGGTTTATAGAAAAGTTGAGTGTTTCTATACTTCGTTCAGTTTCCCTTAATGTTACATCTTACATAACATGATTAATTTGTTAAAACTAAGAAATTAACACTGGTAAGTTACTGTTAAGAAATTAACACTGGTAAGTTACTGTTAACTGCACTACACGTTTTATTGGAATTCTCCGTTTCCCTACTGATGTCCTTTTTTCTGCTATAGGATCCAGTCTAGTATAACAAATTGCATTTAGTATATTTTAATGTTAACATTAGGAAAAGTAGAAACAAATGTGCTAAGAAATCAATTTAAATGAAAACCTCAGGGAAAGCAGGAGGAAAGAAATTAAGACAGAAATTAATGAAATTAGGTTGGAAAATATGAAACTCATTGTTTCTATGCAAAAAATAATCTTTTAAATTCATAACCTGGGAAGATTTGAAGTAAAAATGGAAACAACCATGTGCAGAAGCACATGGTTATAATCCTAGTACTTGGGAGGCGAAGATAGGAGGATCGCAGGTTTGAGGCCAGCCTTAGCAAATTAGTGAAATCCTGTTTCAGCCTGCTCTAAAATAAAAAGGGATGGGGGTCTAGTTCAGAGATAGGACGCTTCTGGAGTCAATCCCCAGAATAAAAAAGGAAAGTAGGAAACCACAATACTGGAAATGAGAATATGGAAAACATTGAGATAAATCAATTTTATATAGTAAGTTTAAAATATTCTACATAGAAGGAAAGATTTAAGAACTTATAAAATATCAAGCTAAGTTCTTGTTGGTATTATATAAATAAAAGGTGGAAGCTCTGAAAAATCTAAGCACCTTTTAAAAAATACAATAGTTATCAAAAAACTACCTTACAGGTTCAGAAATGTAATGTTTTATTGATGAGCTTTTCCACATTTTCAAACGAGGAATTTCAATGCCTTGTTATCTATTTGAGCTTTTTCACGAGACCAGCATTCTCTCTATACCAACACCTGACAAAGCTTGAGAGCTGGGGTGTACGCACACACATCTCCACCTCTTCTGTGGCAAAATGTCAAACAGCACTAACATTTGCCTAACCGGATACCCCAAATCCTTTAAAAAGGAATGACTGTGATGCATATTTAAGATCCCAGTGACTCAGATGGAGGGGGCAGGAAGATCCCAAGATCAAGGCCAGTCTAGGCAAAGTAGGGAGACCCTGTCTCAAAATATAAACAGGGAGCCGGGCGTGGTGGCGCACGCTTGTAATCCCAGCATTCGGGAGGCTGAGACAGGAGGATCGCGGTTCGCGGACAGCCTCAGCTACTTAACTGAGGCCCACTGCAATTCAGTGAGACCCGGTTTCAAAAATAAAGAATAAAAAATAGGGCAGGGGGTGTAGCTCGGAGGTCGAATGCCTCTGGGTTCCATCCCCAGACACACACACACACACACACACACACACACACACACACACACACATATATACAGGGCTAGTGATGTAGCTTAGTGGTAGAATGCCTCTGGGTTCAGTCTCCCAGTACTGCAGAAAGAGACAGGTAAGCATTCGTATTGGGAAATGAGAGACCCCAACGGTAGACATGGTTTGGAGCAGTCTCTGTCCTATGGCAGCAGTTGGCGTAGAATTGCTGGAAGAGAGAAGGAGTGAAGATGGGTCTGCTGTGCATCCTTCAAGCGCCTAGCAGGCAGGGAGTGGAGGGAGCGCGGAGCACGCGGAGCATCGGGCTTCACAGGACCTGCCCTTAGACTACAGCAGTGTGTATGGTCCCTAGAGCCGGAGAGGCAGGCCAGGGTGGACAGGGACCCCTAGACTCCGGAAGTAAGACACCATGGGCACAGTCTTCCTGGAACTGCCCTCTGCCTCTACCCTGCTCTGACCGGAGAAAGCCACTGCAATCACGGCTGATGGCTACAGATTTTTGAACAATTATTTTGAAACAACAAGTAGCAGTTAACCAAGATGGATCAAGCATTTCAGGAAAACCAGTACTATGAAATCATAATAAATAGAAAAACTACCACATGCAAATATGAGTACAGGTGGAAAATAACCGTAAAATAAACATGCATTTAGGGTCACTTGAGAAGACATTAAAATCTTATTATATCTTTATTTTATGATTTGTTGGAAAAAGAATCAGAACTTGGAAATTTTAAACATAGCAGAATGGTCATAGATGAAACAGATTTGTAAACTAGAAGACAAGCAAACGGCACATATGACCAAGAGATAACTAGAAAAGAATTGCGTGTGTGTGGTAGTGGGGATTAAACTCAGGGGCCTTCTATCTCTGAGCTACACCCTCATCCCTATTTTATTTTTCTTTTGAAACAGGGTCTTGCTAGGTTGATGAGAGTCTCTACTTGCTGAGGCTATCCTCAAACCAGTGATCCTCCTGTCTCAGCCTCCCAAGTACTGAGATTACATGCGTGTGCCACTGCTCCTGGCCGAGAAAGAAAATTTCAGGCATAGAATATGAATCCAGAAGCTCCCAAATTCTTTAATAGATGTTACAGATAGAAGGGGAAAGAGAGAATAGGGAAGGGATGACATGGGAGAAAACTTCACAGAGCTAATGAAAGGCAAGTGTTTTGGCATTTGAGGACAGTGAAGGGACAATCCTAATAGCTTCCAGAGTCACTAAAATAGTTTAACAGGAAGGAATAAGAATCATACTGGCATTCATCTTTTTTTATAATATCAGTGCTAGAAACAATGAAGCAATACCATGAAAATTCTGAAGAAAATACTGATTCTAGAGTGCATATTTGGCCTCTTTGAAGGTAAAATAGACATATTGAACATGGAAGGACTCCTATTTTACTTTTCACAGACTTTTAATCTAGTTCAGCAGATGAGAAACATTTAACATTGAGAGAAGACTAGAGCACAAAGTAGTGGTGAACAAACAAAAAAATAAAATGATTAAGTCTAAATAGTTGTTGACAAAACACAGAATAGCAATTGGGCATGTAAAAGCCAAAGGGTGTATTTGTAGTATACATGTTTTTTTTGTTTGTTTTTTTTGTTTTTTTTGTGTTTTTTTTTTGCGGGTCTGGGAATGAAACCCAGGGGCATTTGACCTCCGAGTTATACCCCCTGCTCTGTTTTTTTATTCTTTATTTTGAAAATGGGTCTCACTAAGTTGTGGAGTTGCCTACTAAGTAGCCGAGGCTGCCCCAAACCGCGATCCTCCAGTCTCAGCCTTCCAAACACTAGGATTACAAGCGGCACCACCACGCCCAGCTCCATGTGTGTTTTAACTAGCTCTCTGAGCTGAAAGGACCTGTAACCAGTGGCACCCCAAAAGTAATAAACACACCCAGTTCACAGATCTTGGTTTCTCATATTGTTCATTCTCTAATAAAAGGAGCAGTCTCCTTGGGGAAGGAAATACACAAGAAGATCCGGAACATTGTGTAGCACCAGAAAATAAAAAAGTCCCCGAGTGAAAGATGGAGTGTCAGGGCCACAGGAGCCAACTGCAAGAAGCCCCAGGAGCTACACTGGGACAACTGAGCCATAAGTAACCTAGACCTGGATAATATAGCCCCAAGTGTACTTCCAGACCCATACAATTGAGTGAATGAAAAATAATGAAAGGATAGACTAGACAAGATAGGAGAAAGGGATGGATCTTCCTTACAGAACTGCAGATAGGTAGATATCTGTCCTCTACAAGGTAGAACTAAGTAACTTTCTTCCAAATAATAAAGTATTGAAAGAGAAAAGAAATGTATGTGGAGGGGTACTGGGCATTGAACCCCCAGAGGTGTTCTACCTCCAAGCTACATACCCAGCCCTATTTCATGTTTTATTTTAAAAGTTTCACCAAGTTGCAGCAGGCCTGGCTATGTTGTTGAGGCTGGCCATGAACCTGTAATCCTCCTGTCTCAGCCTCTCCAGTACTGGGATTACAGGTGTGTCCCAATACACCCAACTGAAAATGAAATTTTTTTATTTTATTTTTCTGGTAGGTGTGGCGGTGCATGCTTATAATCTCAGTACTTGGGAAGCTGAGACAGGAGGATCACAGGTTCAAGGACAGCTTCAGCAAATAGACTCTCAACCTAGCAAAATACTGTTTCAAAATAAAAATAAAAAAATAGGGATAGGGATGTAGCTCAGAGGCAGAATGCCTCTGAGTTCAATCCCCAGTACCAAAAATTTGTTTTTAACTGATACATAAAAATTACACATATGTACGGGATACAGTACACTTTATGTAGTGTACATGTGTACATTGCATAATGTTCAAATCAGGACAAACATCTACTTGAACACTTATCAATTCTTTATAGCGAAGATATTTAAACTTTTTCTAGCTGTTTGAAATATTCAGTACAACCTCGTCCTATACATCTGTAGTCACTCTACTGTGCAGTAACACACCAGAACCTGTGACACCTCTCTAATGCCAACACAGCACCCACTGACCAGCCTGTCCTTAGCCCTTCCTCCTCCCCACTCCCCTCAACCTCTCCTAATCACCATTCCACTCTCGACTTCCATGAGCTCAGCTTTTTTATGTACCACATATGAGTGAGATCAGGAAGTGAATTTTGCAGGAACACAGTAGACGCTGCCATAACCAAGCGAGGAAGGACGCCAACACGAGCAGTGTCATGTGTCCCTGATGTGATGCGACAAGAAGACCATTTCAGCTCTGTGGTACCCCAAACCTGTCATCTCAGTACAGTTATAGGAGCTAGATGTGGTGGCGCATGCTTGTAATCCCAGTACTTGGGAGGCTGAGACAGGAGGATCACAGGTTCACAGCCAGTCTCAGCTAGTTAATGAGGCTCTTAGCAACTTCGTGAGACCCTGTTTCAAAATGAAGAATAAAAAATAAGACCAGGAGAATAGCTTGAATGTAGAATGCCCCTGGGTTCAATACCCAATACCACACACACACACACACACACACACACACACACACACACACACATGAGCCAACAAACGGCAGGCAGGAGCAGCTAAGCACTGGCTGAGGCAAGTCACTCGAGGCAGAAGGGACAGCTGCTGGGTCTCTCTTGAGGTGGCTGGACCACAGGCAGCAGGCAAGGTGCACAAGGCTGACCAGCTCCGTGTGAGGCCTGGGAGGAATTTGGTTTGTATGTGAGTGTAGCAAGAACTTGCAGGGAGAACAGACTGTAGCCCCTGTGGGAAGCAGCCAGTCAGGTTCTTGCAGTAGGCAGGGGAGGTGGCTATGGCTCGGGCAGCGTATAATTGTGGAGAGATCCTGGGATCTGATTTGGAGACTGAATTGGCAGAGGGTGCAGATGGATCTGATGTCAGGACGAAGGGAAAGCAAGGAGTCGGGAGAGGAGAAAGCAGGACTTGGGCTGGAGCCGCAGTGGACACGTGTTGCTCGTTAGACACCGAGGGTGTGCGTGTTGCCAGTTGGCTTTGTGAGCCTGGTGTTCTGGGAGGGACAGGCTGGAGACTCAGGTTATATATGGATAATGCATCCCCACTTGATTACAAGGACAGATAAGGTGATGCGGTAAAATCCTAATAATCAGGGTAAATCGATTGAGTTACCTTCTGCTTTCCTCGGGGAAAGTGGATTGCTTTAAAAATGAGACAAAACCAATGACTCCTTTTCCCCCCAGTCTGCTAATATTTGAAGAATTTTTGCAGAAATTAAGTTACAAGGTCATGGTATTTATAAAATCAAATTTGGTGTTAAGTAAGAGATGTGAAAGTGGGTATTTTGCCTATTTTGTCCCAAGGTTATGTTTTGACTAAAGAGATAAGACTGCTAGAACTTAGTCTTGGTTCTGCCACTAAAATTATCCTCCTATAAATTCACTTATTTATTCTTTTTTTTTATTGGTGCATTATATTCATACAACTTATTGGGGTAAAAAACTTGTGTGTCCAAACATGTACTCATTGCTGATTTAACCGCTACCCAATTCCCACCCCGTTCCCTCCCCGTCCCTCCCTCCCTTGCTCGGCTTAGTGATTGACTTTGATATGTTTAAGTACATTGTGTGTTTTAGAGATTTTCCTCTTCCCCCCTCCTTTCTCCTCCTTTAGGTTGTCTTGTTTGCTCCTCTATAGGATTTACTCTTTCAAGAGTTCCTCCTATGACCTATTTCTCCCTAACTCTCACATATTAGGGAAAGCATCCGATTTCTTATTTTTTGTGACTGACTAATCTCACTTAGCATAATGTCCTCCAGTTCCATCCATTTCCCTGAAAATGATGTAATTGAGGTTTTTTTTGATGGCTGAGTAAAATTCCATTGTGTACATATCCCACAGTTTTGTAATCCATTCATCTGTTGATGGACATCTTGGCTGGTTCCATAGTTTGGCTATGGTGAATTGTGCAGCTTTGAACATAGATACACAGGCATTAGTTTGATAGTTTGTTTTTCTTTCTTTTAGGTAGATACCTAGAAGTGGTATTGCTGGATCAAATGGTAGGTTTGTTCCCATTCTTCTGAGGATTCTCCATACTGTTTTCCAAAGTGGTTGCACTAATTTGCAATCCCACCAACAATGTCTTAGAGTTCCCACTTCTCCACATCCTCGCCATCATCTGTTGTTGTTTGTGTTTTGAATGATGGCCATTCTAGTTGGAGTTAGGTGAAATCTCAGGGTAGTTTTGATTTGCATCTCTCTGATTGCCAGTGATGTTGAGCATTTTTTCATGCATTTATTGGCCATTTGAATTTCTTCTTTTGTGAAGTGTCTATTTAGTTCATTTGCCCATTTTGTTATTGGATGCTTTGTTTTCTTAGTGTTGAGTTTCTTGAGTTCTCTGTATATTCTAGATATCAGTCCTCTATCGGTAGTGTAGGTGGCAAAAATCTTCTCCCATTCTGTTGGCTCTCGATTGAGGTTCTTGATAGTTTCCTTTGCTGAACAGAAGCTCTTCAGTTTTATGCAATCCCATGTATTGAGTTGCCTTTTAATTTGTTGTGCCTTTGGGGTCTTGTTGAGAAAGTGTTTATCTGTGCCTATGTGTTGTAGTGTTGGACCTATGCCCTCTTCAAGGAGCTTCAAGGTCTCTGGTTTAATTTCCAAGTCTTTGATCCATCATGAGTTGACTTTTGTACAGGGTGAAAAAGTGGAATTAACATCCAATTTTCTGCATATGGTTAACCAGTTTTGCCAACACCATTTGTTGAAGAGGCTATCTTTTTTCCAGTGTATGTTCTTGGCCCCTTTATCAAAAATCAATTGGCTGAAAGTGTGTGGACTTGTTTCTGGGTCTTCTATTCTGCTTCATTGGTCTATATATCTGTTTTTTTTTTGCCAGTACCATGCTGTTTTTATTACAATGGCTTTGTAGTATAGTTTAAAGTCAGGTATTGTGGTTCCTCCTGCGTGGTTTTTGTTGCTGAGAACTACCTTGGCTATTCTGGGCTTTTTGTTATTCCAGATAAATTTAAGGACTGATTTTTCTATGTCTGTGAGGAATGATCTTGGTAGTTTAATGGGCATTGCGTTAAATCTGTAGATCACTTTTGGGAGGATGGCCATTTTAATGATATTTATTCTGCCAATCCATGAACATGGAATATCTTTCCATCTTCTAAGATCTTCTTTGATTTATTTTTTCAGTGTTTTATAACTTTCTTTGTAGAGATCTTTTACCTCCTTGGTCAAGTTTATTCCTAGGTATTTTATTTTCTTGTGGGAGATCCTGCGTGGAAGTGTTTTCTGACTTTCTTTTTCAGTGGATTTATGGTTGGTATAAAGGAAAGCTTCTGATTTTTTAAGATTGATTTTGTATCCAGATACTTTGCTGAATTTGTTGATCAGTTCTATAAGCCTTTTGGTCGAGTTTGTTGGGTTTTCTAAATATAGTATCATGTCATCTGCAAATAGTGAAAGCTTAAGTTCTTCTTTTCCTATTTGTACTCCTTTGATTTCCTTTTCTTGCCTTATTGCTCTGGCTAGAGTCTCTAGTACTATATTGAAGAGAAGTGGTGATAGTGGACATCCTTGTCTCGTTCCAGTTTTTAGGGGAAATTCTTGAAGTTTTTCCCCATTTAATATGATGTTGGCAGTGGGCTTATTGTAGATTGCCTTAAAAATGTTGAGATATGTTCCTTCTATTCCAATTCTCTGCAGTGTTTTTATCATAAATGGATGTTGGATTTTATCAAATGCTTTTTCAGCGTCTATTGAGATGATCATGTGGATTTTGTCTTTGATTCTGTTTATATGATGAATTACATGGATTGATTTTCGTATATTGAACCAGCCTTGCATCTCTGGGATGAACCCTACCTGGTCATGGTGAATGATTTTCTTGATGTGGTTTTGAATGCGTGTTGCTAGTATTTTGTTTAATAGTTTTGCATCCAAGTTCATCAGAGATATAGGCCTGTAGTTTTCCTTCCTTGAACTGTCTTTATTCGGTTTGGGTATTAGTGTGATGTTGGCTTCATAGAATGTATTTGGGAGAGTCCCGGTTTTTTCTATTTCCCGAAATAGTTTGAGTAGTATTGGGATTAGTTCTCCTATAAAGGTTTTATAGAATTCACTTGGGAAACCATCTGGTCCTGGGCTTTTCTTTGATGGTAAGCTCTTTATTGCTGTTTCAATCTCTTTGATTGTTATTGGTTGGTTTAAGTGTTCTATATCTTCTTGACTCAGTTTAGGAAGGTTGTATTTATCTAGGAAGTTGTCGATTTCCTCCAGATTTTCCATTTTGTTGTATAGTTTTTCAAAGTAGTTTCTGATAATCCTCTGGATTTCTACGCTGTCAGTAGTAATGTCTCCTTTTTCATCCCTTATCTTCATAATTTGGGTTGATTCTCTCTTTTTTTAGTTAGATTGGCTAGTGGTTTATCAATCTGGTTAAGTTTTTCAAGAAACCAGCTTTTGGTTTTGTTGATTTTCTGTATTGTTTTTTTATTCTCTATTTTGTTAATTTCTGCTCTAATTTTAATAATTTCCCATCTTCTGCTGGCTTTGGGGTTCAATTGTTCCTGCTTTTCAAGGGCTTTGAGGTGTATCGTAAGGCTATTTATTTGAAGATTTTCTGTTTTTCTTATGTGAGCACTCAGTGCTATAAATTTTCCTCTTAATACTGCCTTCAAAGTGTTCCAGAGGTTTTGATATGTGGTTTCTTTAATTTCATTTGTTTCTAGAAATTTCTTGATTTCACCTCTTACATCTTCTAAGACCCATTCTTCATTCAGAAGTGTGGTGTTCAGTCTCCACATGTTTATGTTGTTTCTCTGGGTCTTCTTATAGTTGATTTCTAGTTTCATTCCATTATGGTCTGAAATGACACAGGAAAGTATGTAACATTTTTTAAATTTGCTAGTGCTCATTTTGTGTCCCAGGATGTAATCTATTTTGGAGAAGGTTCCGTGAGCAGCTGAGAAAAATGTAAACTCCACTGTAGTTGGGTGAAATATTCTATATGTGTCCAACAGGTCCATTTGGTTAATGGTGTTTTTTTGTTCTGAGACATCTTTACTGACCCTTTGTCTGGAAGATCGGTCTAGTATTGTGAGAGGTGTGTTGAAGTCTTCCAGTATTATTGTGTTGGGATTTATGTGTGACTTCATGTCACAAAGTGTTTGATTTATGAAAGTAGCTGCCCCTATGTTTGGGGCATAGATGTTGATTATTGTTATTTCCTCTTGCTGGACTATTCCTTTTACCAGTAAAATGTGACTTTCTTTGTCTCTTCTAATAAGTTTGGGTTTGAAGTGTAACTTGTCTGATATCATAGTTGCTACTCCTGCTTGTCTTCGAGTACCATTAGCATGGATTACCTTGCTCCAGCCCTTTACCTTGAGTTTGTTCCTATCTTTACTTGTAAGGTGTGTTTCTGGTAAGCAGCAGATGGATGGATTCTGGCTTTTAATCCATTTTGCCACTTTATGTCTTTTTATTGGGGAGTTGAGGCCGTTTACATTCAGTGTGATTATAGAGAGATAATTTTTAATTCCCAACATGTTAAGATCTTATTTCTGTTTGAGATACTGTTTATTCTTCTTTGCTTAGTTGTCTGCTGGATGGGAACTCTTGTTTCTTTGGTTCTGGCGTGTATTACCCATTTCCTCTTTGCAGTTAATCTCCTTGAGTATTTTCTCTAGCGCTGGTTTTGAAGACATAAATTCCTTCAGTTCCTGTTTGTCATGGAAGCTTCTTATTTCCCCATCTAATTCGATGGATAGTTTTGCTGGGTAGGAAATTTTTGGCTGGAAGTTGTTTTCTTTCAGAGTTTGGAATATGTTACTCCAAGCCCTTCTGGCTCTCATGACTTGTTTTGGGAAGTCTGGAGTGATTCTAATTGGTTTGCCTCTGAATGTCACGTGGCCTTTTGTTTTTGTTGCCTTTAAGATTCTCTCCTTGGCTTCCACATTAGTCATTTTGACAATTATGTGGCCTGGGGATCCTCTTCTCCGATCCTGTCTAAAGGGAGTTCTATAAGTTTCCTGGACCTGTGTATCGACCTCTTGCTCTATATTTGGAAAATTTTCTGCTATTACTTCCTTGAAGAGATTGTTGATCCCTTTGGTTTCACCTTCTTTTCCCTCCTTTATTCCAATTATTCTTAGGTTAGCTCTCTTAAAATGGGCCCATATTTCTTCAATGTCAGATTCATGCTGTCGGATTTTTTTTTCTAAATTAGAAACTATGCGTTCATTTTTGGAATGATCATCTTCAAGAAGTGAGATTCTTTCTCCATGTGGTCTAATCTGTTGTTTATACTTTGAATTGAGACCTTTATTTCAATGATTGCATCCTTTATCTCTTTTTGACTCTCTCTGAATTCTTTTAGAAAGTCCTCTATTATTTCTAAAGTTATTTTCCTGATTTGATCTTCTAGAAATTTCTGAATTTCTGTTTTATCGGGTTCTGATGTTGTGGGGTTGTGGGCATTTATTGCTCTATTGTTATTCCTCTTTCCCATGATTTCGGAAGTTTGTGCCTTCTCTGGGTTCTTCCCTTGGATCACTATGACTTCACTTAAGGTGCTCTGGATTTCGAGTCTGTGGTATCTCAGACCCCACTACTTCTTTACTGGGTTGTATCACAGAGTTTCAGACCCAGGGAGTCGATAGAGGCTGCTTTAGACTATGGGGTTTGCCGGGTTGGGCATTCTCCTATGGTGTGATATCTCTGCCACCGCCACTCCCCCACTGGGTTGCACTGCTAAAATCTCCGACCCAGGGAGACTATCTGCGCAAGTCCCTGGGAGTACAGTACTGGGATTTCTCCCCTAGGGGCTGCATTTTGACTCACGGTTGTTGAGTGCGCTGATGGAGCTGTAGTGAACTCAGTGGATTCTCTGTTGCCGCCACTGGCAATATGGCACCACTGCCACGCTCTCGGCCGTGATGCGGTGTATTTCTTCTCTGGTTTTGATCTCCGCTCTGGGTCCCTGCCAGGTGTGCTGTGTTCGGCCCTTGGGAGCTTTAGATGTTCCCTGCGCCGACAAAACTGCTGACTGCCGCCCGGTTGTTCAGCACCTGCTCACCTCGGCTCACTGTCCACCCCTCCTCTCTGGAGCCTGGTGCTGCTAGGGAAGATGTAGGCCTCTCCGCTCCGCGCTGCGGCAGCCACAGCACTTCGGGCCGGTTTCTTTCTAGTGTCTTGTTTTTCCAGTCCTCTTTTTCTCTGGCCCTTGTATTTACAGTTTTTATTTCTTTGCTGGTGGTGTTTTCTGGCTCTGAAAGGTGCTGGTTTTGTGGTAATAGAGTTCGATTGTTAGCAGGACTTGTAAGTGCCGCTTTCCTCCGGCACCATCTTCCCGGAAGTCCCTCTTTTGCTTTTATTATCTCATTTAGCATCGATCCATATGTACTTATTATCCTTTATTTTGTAACATGTTAATATTTGTTATATCTCTATTTGCATTATTCTAATACTTTGAGTTGAAAGAATTTGAAGGGAGAAATATACAATTTAATCAAGTGCACCGTAAGATCACTCTGAGTTGAGAAAAGAAAAAGATAAGATGGTATGAATGGAAATCTTAATTACAGACTATTTTAGAGAAATATATACTTGCAGATAGTATGTTATTTTAATTTAAATGTAAATTAATATTACATCTACTAATGTAATATTAATGAGGCAAGATAAGATTATATTCAGATAGGTCTTGATTACATTATTTATCACACATGGATTGTTTTTACCATTGGGTCATTTTGTTAAGTCCAGAAATTGAAATAAGGTAAAAGGCATGCATAAGCTCTTTTAACCTCTGACCTTTTTTTAGTCTTTTTGTTTTTTGAAACAGGGTCTCAATGAGTTGCGAAGGGCCGCGCTAAGTAGCTGAGGCTGTACACAAACAGCGATTCTCCAGTCTCTGCCTCCCAAATGCTGGGATTACAAGTATGTACCACCACGCCCGGCCCTCTTAACTTCTGACTATCAGCTATAAAGAAGAACAAAATCATGTCATTCACAAGAAGATAGAAAGACCTGGAGAACATTATGTTAAGTGAGATCAGCCAAGCGCAGAAAGAGAAGGGACATATGTTTTCTCTAATATGCCCAAAGTAGGGGCCATTAGGAATATTAGAGGAACTCCAGATAATGGAGGGGAAACCTCAGCAAAGCTAGAATGGAAGGGTAGGAGAGGAAGAAAGCTGAGATTGATTAATGGAGGAGCTAGATTCAGATATGTGTAAAAGTATGAATGTAGCATGATCAACCTGGACACTCATTGTTGGGAGTGGGGGAAGGGGAAGTGGGGGGGCAGGGCACCAAGCACAGTCTAAATGTATACCATTTTCAATATGATCCACATAAAAATAAGTAAATAAATTTTAAAGAATGTACCACCAAAAAATAAAAATAAAAGAGATGTACTATTTGTGTATAAACCCCTGAAAATTTATGGAAGAGCAGTCATTATTCTTTTGCTCCATAAATCTTTTTTGGGGGTGCAGTGGATTTTATTGATGATGCATTTGTCAGTAGGGCTCCCCAAGCACCTCTCCTTTTTCAGGGGGTCTGGGATGGAAACTGGGAGGAGGGGAGATTCTCAGTGTGTTGGGGGACTGAGTTGGGGTGGGAGCTCCCCAGCAGCTGAGGGCCTCACTCTCTTCCTCCTGCATTCTTGCTGGGGCCAGTGGTTCAGGGGCTCTTACTTCTTGGAGGCCATGTGGACCATGAGGTCCACCACCCTGTTGCTATAACCAAATTCATTGTCATACCAGGAAATGAGCTTGACAAAGTGGTCATTGAAGGTAATGTCAGCCCCAGCATCGAAGGTGGAAGAGTGGGAGTTGCTGTTACAGTCACCGGAGACCACCTGGTCCTCGGTGTAGCCCAGGATACCATTGAGGGGGCCTTTGGACACCTGTTTCACCACCTTCTTGATGTCATCATACTTGGCAGCTTTCTCCAGGCAGCAGGTAAGGTCCACAATTGACACATTGGGGGTGGGCACGCGGAAGGCCATGCCAGTGAGCTTCCCGTTCAGCTCGGGGATGACCTGTCCATAGCCTTGGCAGTGCCGGTGGACACAGGGATGATATTGTGGGTTTTCCTATGGCCATCACGCCACAGCTTCCCAGAGGGGCCGTCCACGGTCTTCTGAGTGGCAGTGATCACATGGACAATGGTCACGAGTCCCTCCATGATGCCAAAGTTGTCATCGATGACCTTGGCCAGGGGGACCCAGCAGTTGGTGGTGCAGGAGGTATTACTGACTATCTTGAGGGAATTGTCATACTTTTCATGGTTCACACTAATTACGAACATGGGGGCATCAGCAGAGGGGGCCAAGATGATGACCCTCTTGGTGCCGCCCTTCAAGTGAGCCCCAGCCTTCTCCATGGTGGTGAAGACACCAGTGGACTCCACAATGTATTCGGCACCAGCTTCACCCCACTTGATGTTGGCGGGATCTCGCTTCTGGAAGATGGAGATAGGCTTTCCATTGATGACAAGCTTCCCGTTCTTGGTCTTGACAGGGCCATTGAACTTGCCATGGGTGGAGTCATACTGGAACATGTAGACCATGTAGTTGAGGTCCATGAAGGGGTCATTGATGGCGACAATATCCACATTGCCAGAGTTGAAAGCAGCCCTGTAGACCAGGCGCCCAATACGGCCAAATCTGTTCACTCCAACCTTCACCATGGTGTCTCAGGAATACGACTGGCACTGCGCGAGAAGAAGCAGCTGTCTATCAGCAGGAGGAACAGAGAGCCTGCTCAGGAAATCTTATCATTTGTAATATTTGTTACAAATTCCAAATTTATAGGTGCTACATGAATTCAATTTTTACAATAACTTAATAAATGATTTTTACAAGTTTTAAGTTAGGGTGGCATTTAGGTGTTTTTAAAGATGTGTACAATGTTCTCTGCAAAATGATTCAGGCCATTGGCTTTTTTGTGTGCACTTATTTATGAAGAAGACCAGTGAATTGTGATATTTAAAATGAGAAAACAGTTATTTGTAAAGGTAAGTTGCAGCTTATTTGTTTTTTGAGAGAAACAAATTACTTTCACTACTATTTTTTAAACTAGCTTTTAATTTAAAGATGGGGACTAAGCAGTGGGAATGTTATTATGTTTTTGACATTAAAGGTACCAATAAAGCATTTTATTACCAGAAGTTAAATGAAAGTTTGGTGATTCATTTATATACATTGTTTTTTTTGTTTTTTTGTTTTTTGCTGTTGTTGTTCGGTACTGGGGATGGAACCCAGGGTCATTCTACCTCCGAGCTATACCCCAAGCCCTATTTTTTTATGCTTTATTTTGAAACAGGGTCTCACTGAGTTGCAAAGGGCCTCACTAAGTAGCTGAGGTTGTTTGCGAATTGTGATCCTCCTGTCTCAGCCTCCCAAATGCTGGGATTACAAGTATGCACCACCATGCCCAGCTTCATTTATTTATATTGTAAAATTTCATTATACAGAAAAGTGCAAGGGTATGTGATTGTATTCTTTACTTTTTTATTTTTATTTTTTGCAGTACTGGGGATGGAACCCAGGGGATTCTACCTCTGAGCTACATCCTTAGCCCTATTTTTTATTCTTTATTTTGAAACAGGGTCTCACTGAGTTGCAAAGGGCCTAAGTAGCTGAGGCTGTCCATGAACCCGGATCCTCCTGTCTCAGCGTCCTAAATGCTAGGATTACACGCCCGGCTGATTGTATTCTTTAAATAATAATAAAGCAAACACCAGTACATAGCCACTCAGATTAGGATGCTGTGTGTCCCCGGTGGTTGCTGCCATGTGCCCTCTGTAGCACACACAATAGTATACCATGACCATAAAGTTGTATTCAAATCTGGGCATGGTGGTACCTACCTCTAATCCCAACACTTGGGAAGCTGAGACAGGAGAATCATAGATTCAGGGACAACCTTAGCAAGTTAGCAAGACCCAGAGCAATCTAGCGAGACCCTATTTCAAAATAAACAAGGCTAAGGGTGTAGCTCAGAGGTAGAATGCCCCTGGGTTCAATCCTTAGTACCAAAAAATATACATCAATGTAACTAATTAATCTTTTCCTTTTATGATTTTTTTTTTGTGGTACTGGGGATGGAACCCAGGGGGCTACACTCGCAGGGTATATTTTCTATTTTATTTTTATATTTGATTGGAAACAGGATCTCACTAAGTTGCTGAGAGCCTCACTAAGTAACTGAGGCTGGCTTTGAACCCGTGTGATCCTCCTGTTTCAGCTTCCCATGTACTGGGATTACAAACGTGTACCACCACGCCCACCTCGATTTTTATTTTTATTGTTTTGGTGGGTCTGGGGATGGAACCCAGGGACATTCGACCTCTGAGTACACCCCCAGCCCTATTTCTTATTCTTTATTTTGAAACAGGGTATCACTAAGCTGCAGAGGGCCTCACTATGTAGCTGAGGCTGTCCGTGAACCGTGATCCTCCAGTCTCGATTACAAGCGTGCGCCACCACGCTTGGCCTTGATTTCTATTTTTTTTTTTTTTTGTGGTACTTGGATTCCTGGAAGCCCTTCTACCTCCAGGATACACTCCCAGACCTAATTTTTTAAATACTGTTTATTTGGAAACAGGGTCTCTTAAGCCAGCGCAGCTGGCTTTGAACCTGCGCGATCCTCCTGTCTCTGCCTCTCAAGTGTGGGGATTACAAGAGTGTGCCACCACGCCCAGGATTTCTATTTTTTAATGAACTCTATAAAGTTGTTTAAAGTTTGCAGCAAAATTGAGCAGAAAGTACAGCAAGTTACCATAGTCAGTAATCCCCCCTTATCCAAAGCTTCAATTTCAGCAGTTTCAGTTACCTGTGGTCAGCTCTGATCTGGAAATATTACATGGAAAATTCCAGAAATAAACAATTCATAAGCTTTAGATTGCACAGCATTCTGAGTAATATGATGAAATCTCACGATGTCCCACTCCATCCTGTCTGGGATGTGAATCATCCCTTTGTCCAGTGTATTTCCACCCACTATATATACACTACCCACCTAGTTATCAGATCGACTGTCATGATTATCATGGTGCTTAAATTCAAGAAAAAGGGTCATGCACTAGTGGCCTAATGCTATGTCACCTAATGCTCATCATTCATCTCCTTTTATCTCATCACACAAGCTTTGTATCCTTACACCATCCCAGGAAGGGTGGCTACAATACAATAAGATATTTTGAGAGAAAGATCACATCCACATAACTTTTATTAGAGTATATTCCTATCATTCTGTATTAGTTACTGTTATTAATCTCTTACTGTGCTTAGTGGGTAGATTTTTATCATAGTGAGGAGCTAGGAATGACTAGACAATTTAGGGACCTAGGAACAGAACAGGTTAAAAGAAATCATTCATAAACAGAACAAAAGCAGGTAAGGTTAATTATGCAATGACCAGGCAAGGACAGAGCAAGTTAACAAAACTTCAGCCCCTTCCGTGGGATGAGGACAACTAGGATAAATAAACTCCAAGAGTAATCAAGGGGAGGGATGGGGTGAAAGGACAGCAGAGGGGAGAGAAGCACCTGCCACCCTGCAAGACAGAGATGCACATTAGGGACTGGAGCTGGACCGTGGACATTATGTCCAGGGTCCAAATCAGACCCATCACAGGGGAACAAATTGGGGAACCACAAGATAGCATAAGAGCTCATCTCCCAGGAGCTTTGGCTGCTACTCTTTTGGGGCCCCTCCCTTGTGTGGGAGCGATTCTCTCTTTCTATTCTTGATTATTCCTTGGCTTAAAATAAACTTCCATACTCCCACACCCACCCTTCTGTGTTTCACGACTGCAGTTGTCAATTTTCACAATACTAGGGACCCTGCTCCAATAGGTATGGATGCATACCTATTGAAAACAGTATGTATAGGGTCCGGGACTACCCAGGATTTGAGGCATGCAGCCAATAGGGTTTTAATGTATCCTCCACAGATGAGGTGGGACTACTGTACCCTTTGTTCACACCCAATGCACAGCTTTCCCCTTTATCCACATCCTCCATCAAAGTGATGACATTTGTCACCATAGATGCTCCTACATGGACACCTCATTATGACCCAAAGGCTGTAGTTTACATTGGGGTTCACTCTGGTGTTATACATTCTTTGAATTTAGACAGGTGTTAATGATATATATCCACTATTGTCATATACAGGTACTTCCACTGGCACCAAAGCCCTCTGTGCTCTGCTTGTTCATTCCTTCCTTTAGCTCCAGGCAGCCACTGATCTTGTTACTGTCTCCAGAGTCTTACCTTTCCAGAATGCCACAGAGTTAGAATCAGGCACTATATTACATTTAGAGACAGAGTTATTTTACTTAATAATAGCTGTTGATGTGTCCTCTGTGTCTGTTAATGTTTGATGGCTTTGTTTTTAGCACTGAAGACATTCTCTTCTCTGGATGGACCGCAGTTTATTGATTCACCTGTGATGGGCATCTTGGTGGCTGTTCAGGCCATATGAGTAAGGGTACTGTAAGCACCCATGGGCAGATTTTTGTTTGGACAGAAGTTTTCAACTTTTAGGCACATACCAAGGAGAGCAGTTGCTCATCATATGGTAAGGGTATGTTGAGTTTTGTGAGAAGCCACCAATCTATCTTCCAAAATGGCTGCACCATTTTGTGTCCCCAGCAGCTGTGAATGAGAAGCCCTGTTGCTCCACATCCTTTCCAGCATCTGGTGGTACCAGGCATTCTGTGATTTGGCTGTTCCAATAGGTGTGTCATTGTTGCTTTCATTTGCATTTCCCTGATGATTGATGATGTGGAACATCTTTTCCTGTGCTTCTTTTCCCATCTCTATATCTTTGGTGAGGTGTTGATTTTGACATTTTATTATTGATTTATGACCTCATGATAAGAAAGGATTTCTTAGAGATAGTGTTGCTACATCTTCAGCCCTGTTTATATTTTGTTTTGAAATAGGGACTTGCTAGGTTGCTGAGAGTCTCACTACATTGCTGATACTGTCCTTGAACCTGCAATCATCCTGTCGCAGCCACCCAAGTACTGGGATTACAGGAGATCACTACTGTGCCCAGCTTATTATCTTCTAAATATCTCCTAGATAGCTTTGCTTTTCTCAGATCTCCAACCCAATGGAAGAGGTTATTATGTATGATGTGAGATGAAGGTTATATTTCACTTTTTTTCTAGCACTATCATCCTATAAAGTCCGTACTTACCACTGAATTGCAAAACCACTGCCATCCACCAGAAGTCCTCGCACACACCCGTCTGGCCCTGGGCTCCCTCTCTCCTGTGCCATCAGTCCTGCTGCTCATCACTACACCAGCACCACATGGTCTGAATCACTATCACTTTACACACATCAACATCTGGCAGGGCTACCTGCTCGTCTTATTTTTCAAGGTGGTCGCGATTGTTCATAGCCTTTGTACATTCATATAAGTGTTAGAATGAGCTTGTTTTCCACAAACACTTTTATGAATTTGATTAGAGCCTCATTGAATCAATAAGACCATATTGAGAAGAACTGACATCTTTATTATGTGGACTCTTCCAATCCTTAAACATGACATATCTCTAGTTGAGTTTCAGTTAAGTTTAAATCTTTCACAGTTAACTTACGTGTATTATCTTTGGGGATTTCTCCTAGGTTCTTTGCATTTTTATGCCATTGTGCCTGGTTTTTATTTCTTGCTATTGTCTATAGCTGTTGATGTGTACGTGGTACTAGGAGCTGAACCCAGAGGCATTCCACCTCTAAGCTATACTCCCAGCTCTACTTTTTTTTTAAAATAGGGCCTTTCTGAGTTGCTGAGGATGGCCATGAACCTGAGATCCTCCTGTCTCAGCCTCTCAAGTACTAGGATGATAGACATGCACTACCATGCCCAACTAGTCATTAACTTTTGCATGTGAAGTTTTATATTCAGAAACCTTGCCAAAAATCCTAATTCTAATAATGAAGTTCTACTTACTTTTCCATTTTTCCTATTATATAACCACATATTTATAAGATGTCTGTGATATCTTAATCTAAGACAGAAACTCTATCTTAGATACAAAGTTGATATAAATTTTGATATATCTCTAAGAGTTTTCGTGGGTTTTTTGGGTTTTGTTGTTGTCTCTTTCCAGCTTTTAGACCTTTGATTGGCTTTTGTTTTCCTGAGCCTGTTAGGATTTGTTGTTTAGTGATGATGGAAGTGGTTACACGAGATCCCTGCTTGTGTTATTCAAAGTGGGCAAAAGACATTTGCTGGAGGTTTTTATTTTTCTGTAAATACCCTTTATCAGGCTAAGAGAGTTCTTTCTAGAATTATTTGGTGAGCTTTTATCATGCTTAAGTATCAAATACTTTTATTACATCTGTTAGGATGATCATGTGACTTTTGTTCCTCCTCTATGTCGAGTTGATGAGTTAACAGATTTTTGGACATACCCTTGTTGTATTCCTGGGGCAGTCAGACATGATGTCTATTCTAGTTTAGACATGGGGTGTTTCCTAGGAGAGCTCATGTATTAATGAGGGGATATCCAGAGGTAAAATGATTGAATTATGAGGGTTCATCACATTTCTGGTCTCATCAATGCATAAATACATTAATGGATTAGTAGATTTACTGGGTAGTAAGTTAGGCAGATAGGGTATAACTAGAGGAGGTGGGTCACTTGGAGACTCTATATATAGACAAAGACTCCATGGAGCCCCCTTCACATAATGTGAAAGCAGAGTCCCTCTGCTGCGCGCGCTCTCCCTCTCTCTCTCTCTCTCTCTCTCTCTCTCTCTCTCTCTCTCTCTCTCTCTCTCCCTCCCTCCCTCCCTCCCTCCCTCCCTCTCTCTCTCTCTCTCTGCTTCCCACCACCCTCCCTGCGCTGCTCCACAGTCTTCACCTGGGCTAACGTGGGCTGAACCCTTGAAATCTCCAGAACTCTAAGCTAATATATCTTCCTTCCTCTAAGTTGTGGTCATCCGGTACTTTGGGTCACAACAGTGAGCATGTTGAATGAAACACATACCTTTGTATTCCTGGGATAATCTGCAGTTGGGCATGATGTTTTATCCTCATTTTATGTTGCTGGAGTTGGTTTCATACATATATACACACATGTCTGTGGTAATGCCACTCTGAATGTATCCAATTTTATCTCATATATGTATATATATATTCTATATTAATTTACATATTTATATTCATGTGGGGGTGCATATGTATTTATTTTAGGCATTTTTATCTGTGTTCATGAAAAATATTGTCTGTAACTTTGCTTTCACCTTCTTGTTGGAAGTTTTACTACCTTATGAAATAAATTATAGGCATTCTCTCTTTGTTTCTAGAAAATTTTTATAAAACTGGAATTATTTCTTCCTTGAATATTTGGCATAGCTTCCTGAAAGCTACCTGGACATGACTTTCTCTATAGGGAAAGTTTTGGGGTTTGGGGGCATGAGGGATTGAACCCAGGGGCTTTCTACCTCTGAGCTACATGCTACCCTCATTCCTTTTTATTTTTTATTTTAAAACATGGTCTCACTAAATTTCTGAGAGCTTCACTAAATTGCTGAGGCTGTCCTCAAACCTTCAATCCTCATGTCACAGCCTCCCAAGAACTGGGATTACAGGCATAGGACATCATGCCCAGTTTAGAGAAAGAGTTTTGATTACTGATTCTATTTATGTAATGATTGTAGACTATTCACATTTTTTTTCTCCTAGAGTCAGTTTTTTTATTTTTTATTTTTTGCAGATCTGGGGATGGAACCCAGGGGCATTCGACCTCTGAGCTACACCCCCTGCCCTATTTTTTATTCTTTATTTTGAAACCGGGTCTCGCGGAGTTGCAGACGGCCTCAGCACTTAGCTGAGGCTGTGCGTGAACCGCGATCCTCCCGTCTCAGCCTCCCGAATGCTGGGATTACAAGCATACACCACCATTCCTGGATTGTGCTTTTCGTTTCAGACTAGAATTTTAATCTCTGCTGGGTATGTACAATTTTAATCTTGTTTGTTTTTGTTTTTGTTTTGTTACAGTACCAGAGATGGAATTCAGGGGCATTGTACCTCTGAGCTATACCCCCAGCCCTATTTTTTTAGTCTTTTTATTTTTGAAACAGCATCTCAATGAGTTGCAAAGGGCCTCGCTAAGTAGCTGAGGCTGTCTGAGAACCACGATGCTCCTGTCTCAACCTCCCAAATGCCGGGACTACAAGCGTGCGCCACCACGCCCAGCTCAATTTTGCTTTTAATTTAGTTATCACCAGAGAAATGTTGAGTACCTTATTATGCTCAGTGACCTTATAGGCCATTCAACTACCGACTTTCATAAAATGCTTGCCTTTTTATAAAAGATTTGCCTTTTTAAAATTTGGCTTGTCTATTTTTCTAACTGATTTGTGGTAGTTATTTCTCCATTCTGTGTTTGAGTCATTTGTCACATGTATATATTATAAATGTACTCTCCCAAGCAAGGACCTATTTTCCACGCTCTTAATGGTACCTATTAATAATCAAATATTAAAGTCCAATTTTTCACCTTTCTTTTATAGCTAAGGATTTCAGTGTTAAAAAATGAGCTAAAAAAAACGCTTTGCCTAGCCCGACACAGGGTCCTGGGGAGGTTGAGACACCAGAATAGCGGGTTCAAGACTTAGCATGAACAACTTAGCAACCTCGTGAGACCCTGCTTCAAAACAACAGATAGCCGGGCGTGGTGGCGCACGCTTGTAATCCCCGCGCTTGGGAGGCGGAGACAGGAGGATCGCGCAGGTTCGAAGCCAGCCACGCGCGCTGGCTTAAGAGACGTTGTTTCCAAATAAAAAAAATGTAAAAATAGGTCTGGGAGTGTAGCCCGGAGGTAGAAGGGCTTCCAGGAACCCCAGTACCACACACAGACACACACACACACACACACACACACACACACACACACACACACAAAGATAAAAGGCTGGGGTGTAGTTCAGAGGTAGGAGGCCTCTGGGTGCAATTTTCAGTAACATACATACACAGAGCCTTGTTTCAAAATAAAATAGGGATGGGACTGTAACTCAGAGGTAGAATGCCCCCAGGTTTAATTCCCAGTACCACCCCTTCACAAACACACACACACACACACACACAAACTTTTGCCTTTTCCAAAATACAGAAGAAAATTTCATGTTTTCTCTTATACACTTTATTGTCCTTCACATTACCTATGGAAATAGTTTCTGAATATGAATTACGAATTATTCCACAGTCTCCTGGCTCCCGTCATTTCTGCCGTGAACTGTCAGCCTCCATTGAAATCCATCGGCCTTCTTTTTCTCTTCATCTTTGTTCTATCAGTTGCAGGTATGTTTGTTTCTAATTCTGTTTGATAATTCTTGGGCTCCTCCAACTGTTGTCTTTTATCAGTTCTAAAATGTTCTCAAAGTATTATATTTTCAAATGTCTCTACCTCATTCTTTCCTTCTATAATTCTGATAACATGTTAAAACTGCTGTGTGTCCTCCGTGTGTCATGATCTTATTTTCCAACTTTTGTTTTCTCTGTGTTTCATTCTGGTAATTTCTTCCAAAATAGGACCAGACATATTTGGAAAAGAGCCAAACATTTAGAAATGAAAATTACAGTAATTACAATCCAAGAGTTTTCAAACTCCAGTACCAGGAGAGGAAGTGAGGGAGGGAGGGAGAGGGAGGGAGGAAAGGAAGAAAAAGAACAGATATGAAGGAAGGAGAGAAAAAAGAAAATAATAGGTTTAATGGACAGAAGGAAGGAAGGAAGAAAAAGAAGGAAGCAAAGAGGGAAAATAACAGGTTTAATGGAAAGAGAAAAGAAAAATGAAAGGCAAGTTTAACAGAATATTAGACAATGCTAAAGAAGGATTTTATTATTTTTATTATATTTTTATTGGTGCATTGTAGTTAAACATCACAATGGAATACAAGACTTGTGAGGATATCCAAGCACACATCATCCAATTAGTCTTTATCCAATCCCCATCCCATTCCCTCCCCCTTCAATCCCATGCTTGGCCCTTTGCAACTCAGTGAGACCCTGTTTCAAAATAAAGAATTAAGCCGGGCGTGGTGGCGCACGCTTGTAATCCCTGTGCTTGGGAGGCGGAGACAGGAGGATCGCGCTGGTTCGAAGCCAGTCTCGTTGGCTTAAGAGACCCTGTTTCCAAATAAAAATATAAAATAGGTCTGGGAGTGTAGCCCGGCGGTAAAAGGGCTTCCAGGAACCCCAGCACCACCAAAAAAAAAAAAAAAATAGGGCTGGAGGTCTAGCTCAGAGGTAGAATGTCCCTGGGTTCCATCCCTACTATTGCAAAAATAACGAACTAGCTAATTAAATAATTAAATAAGACATTCTATTCCTCCTGTACACTGGTCACATGTCAACAGTCAGTGCCCACATGCGACTCCTTAGTGAGGCTCTCAGCAACTTGGTGAGACTCTGTTTCCAAATAAATTATAAAATAGGTCTGGGAGTATAGCTCAGTTATAGAGCATCCTGTCACTGCACAAAGCTTTCTGTTGGGCAGTGCTGGTCTTGTGGGAATTTTGGACACTCTACACATTAAAAATGAGAGGAATTAGCCAGATGTGGTGGCCCATACTTTAATCCCAGCGCTTGGGAGGCTGAAACAAGAGGGTCACAGGTTCGAGGACAGCTTTAGCAATTTACCAAGACCTCAACAACTTAAAGAGACCCTGTTTTTTTAAAATAAAAAAAATAGCTGGGCGTGATGGTGCACGCTTGTAATCCCTGCACTTGGGAGGCAGAGACAGGAGGATCGTGCAGGTTCAAAGCCAGCCTCACTGGCTTAAGAGACCCTGTTTCCAAATAAAAATATAAAAAAAAAATAGGTCTGGGAGTGTAGCCCAGAGGTAGAAGGGTTTCTGGGAACCCCAGTACCACCAAAAATATATATATATATATAAATAAATAATTTTAAAATGGTAGGTATGGCTCAGAGGTAGAATACCCCTGGCTCAATCTGTAGTCACACACACACACACACACACACACACACACACACACACACACAGAAGGAAGGAAGGAGAATCAGCTTTGAAGACATAGGCCAGGCTGTAGCAAGGGCCCCTAGGGCTTGGGCCTGATCAGCAGCCGGGAATGGCAGGCTGGAGGAGGAAGGAAGCTCACCGGCTCACTTTGGTGTCTCGGCTCGTTTGCATCAGTTCCCAAGCACTCATGCGCCCCTCAGTAAGCATAGCTTTTCTGCCCTCTTTTTTCTTTTTTTGCTGTACTAGGGATGGAACCCAGGGGCATTCTACCTCTGAGCTACACTCCCAGCCCTATTTTTTATTCTTTATTTTGAAACAGGGTCTCACTAGGTTGCAAATGGCCTCACTAAGTAGCTGAGGCTGGCTGCAAACCGCGATGTGGTCTCAGCCTCGCAAATGCAGGGATTACAAGTGTATGCCACCACCCCCGGCTTGCCTTTTTTTAATACTACGTATTGGACCCAGAGGCATTCTAACCCCCAGCCATTTTTTTATTTTTTATGTTGAAACAGGGTCTAAGTTGCTGAGGGCATTGCTAAATTGTGGAGGCTGGCTGAACCTGTGATCCTCCCTTTGGCGTGCAACATTACACACCTGGCTTTTGGTGTTCTAGAGTGCAACTCAACACAGCTCCAGCAGAGGGCTCTGCAGGAAGATGTCAGCCAGAGCTGGGCGTGGTGGCACAGGCCTGTAACCTCAGTACTTGGTAGGCTGAGAGAGGAGGATCACAGGTCAGCCTCAGCAACTTAGCAAGGCCCTCTGCAATTTAGTGAGACTATGTTTCCAAATAAAAAACAAATAGGGCTGGGGGTATAGCTTAGAAGTCGAATGCCATGTTCAAACCCTAGTATCATACCTGTGCATGTATGTGTGCATATGTGCACGCGCGCGCGTACACACACACACACACACACACACACACACACACACAAGCCAGGCCCATAGTGCTCACAGTCTCAGAGGTTCTGACTAGCCCTGCAGCGAAGGAGCCTTTAAAACCTTAATTCTGTGTCCAAAACTTTTATGACCCTGCACTGAAGCAGCCAGTGACATCCTTTTGGGGTTTGTTTCGAGGCCATCAGGCCCAGAGTACCCATCGTGTGTGGCCTCACGGCAAGAGCCCTTGGTCAGAATGTATTGAGTGCAGACAAAAGCTTGCCCCCCCTGCTTGGAAGCTGGGGGTGGGTCCTGGCACTCTCCACCGCCCACCTGTGTCCACACAAGATCCAGGCAAGAGAAGGAACGACATGTTCTTTTATAAAGTAAGTGTGGCCACACCAAAGCTAACATCCTGTGTTATGGTACAGCTGTATACTCAGGTCATCTCCAAATACCAAAACATCAATGCAAGGGTATATATTCAAACTTGGGAAATAGAGTAGCAAACACAGACACTGTTTCAAGTAGGTACTAGAACCGGTAACCCATGGATACATAAGGAAATGCTCTAACATTGTATCCCAAATATAGATTCTCATGTCTTCAACCTCTTTTTTAACCTCAAAGACATAAACAAAGCAATATGTACTATCAATATACAACCTGGACTAGTTGGGATATCTGAAAAGTATACTGTTATAAGTACTGTTCAGCTCTGTACCTGGGCTGTGCACCCCAGGGGTTCCTTTTGAGCTCTGGAGTTGGGACCTAGCAGCTTCCCAGGGCAGAGAGGGTGCGGGGAGGAGCCCCAGCCAGGGAGACAGTCAGTATAGCTTGTGACCTCTGGCTTTGCAAGGGAGAGAAGAAAGCTGGCCCCGCCCAGAGCCAGGAGGTCAGGCAGGAAAAGGGAGCCAGTCCTCTGGCATGGGTGTAGAGAAAACTCCCAGTGTTGGGCAGGTCCATCTGAAAGGGCTGCAGCAGCCTGGCTCATCTTCCATTTTCATATTCCAGTGCAGATACCTTCTGCCAAGGGAGGAGGAGGGCACCCCCCAAAAGCGATAAGGCCTCTTCCCTCTGCCAGGCTTGCAAGAACAGGTGTGTGTGTGTGTGTGTGTGTGTGTGTGTGTGTGTGTGTGTGTGTAACTGGGGACTGAACCCAGGGACATTATCCTCTGAGCTTCACCCTCAGTCCTTTATATATTTTATTTTATTTTATTTTGCGGTATTGGGGGTGGAATCCAGGGGCATTCTACCTTCCAGCTACACCTCCAGCCCTATTTTTTGTCTTCATTTTGAAACAAGGTCTCACTGATTTGCAAAGGGCCTCACTAAAGTGGCTGAGGCTGTCCGTGAACCGCTATTCTCCTGTCTCAGCCTCCCAAATGCTGGGGTTACAAGCGTGCGCCACCACGCCAAAAATAGGTAGGTAAATGAAATAAAAAGAAATTCTCTGATCAACTCTCTCTGGGTAGAACTGTAGATAAACACAGGGTATAGAACTCAGGGTCATTCTACCTGTGAACTATACCCCAGCCCTATTTTATTTTTTATTTTTATTCATCTATTTTTCTTTTTGTGGTACTGGGGATTGAACTCAGCGATATTCTACCTCTGAGATACACGCCCAGTCCTATTTTTTATTTTTTTATTTTGAAACAAGGTCTCTTTAAGTTGCTGAGGCCTGCCAGCTTCTGGGCAACCGAGATGATCCAGGACCAGGGGAAGCCTGCTAAGGAAATGGCCAGGCAGACTGCTCTCTCTCTCTCTCTCTTTTTTTTTCTTGTGGTACTGGGATGGAACCCAGGGACATTCTACCTCTGAGCTACACCCCCAGCCCATTTTATTTATTTATTTATTTATTTATTTATTTATTTATTTATTTATTGTGGCACTGGAGTTCGAACCCAGGGGCATTCTACCTCTGAGCTACACCCCCAGCCCTATTTTATTTTTTACTTGAAATAGAGTCTTGCTAGGTTGATAAGAGTCTCATTACTTGCTGAGACTGTCCTCAAACCTATGATCTTCCTGTCTCAGCCTCTCAAGTACTGGGATTACAAGTGTGTGCCGCCACATCTGCCTCTTAACTTTTTGTTTTGGAACAGGGTCTCTATGTTGCTGAGAGGTTGCTGAGGCTGTCCTCAATCCTGCGGTCCTCCTGGGATCACAGGTTTGCTCCTGTCAGGCTCTGTTCAATCTTCTCAGGAACTCACCTCAGGCCACGCCAGTTCTGCCAAAGCAACCCAAGGATCCACGGCCAGATTGTACAGCATCTGAATGCATGAGGCCCCTCTGGCCGACAGAGGACAGGCGTGGGCACTAGGCTACACCTACATCTAGGACATTGAATTTGGCTGTCTTGATTTTAGAAGCACCTTTTCTTCAACCGGGCCACGGGACTGAGGTTCATGCCAGCCGCAGAGACAGTGAGCAGTCAGGGTACAGAAGGCTGATGTGGGCAGCTGTCACAGGTGCGGCACACTCACAGATGATGGCCATCTTGGAGTCGAATTTGCCCATGTTGAAGCACTCCCGGGCCATGTCGATGAAGAAATCCAGCACACACGTCCAGTGCTTCTTCTTTACCACCTGGAAGGCAGCAGGCTGACAGTGCAGAGCCACCAAGGGGCAGACAGTTAGGGAGGACCTGGGACTGGGCGCCCAGATCTGGGAGGTCCAGGGCTGTCTGGCAGGCCTGCCAGTTTCTCAGCCACAGAAGAAGGAGCCATCTGCCTGGAGGCCCCACCAGCCCCGAGGCCCCCGTAGAATGGTGCTGAGCATGAGTGGAACTCTCCATGGATGAGGCCTTGGTGTTGTATGTAGGGGGACCAGTGTGGGGCACCTCCAAGGCCTCAGCAATGAATACTTTGGACACAATTTATTTTTAATATTGGGACTGAACTCAGAGTCATTATACCACTGAGCTACACCCCCCAGGCCTATTTTACATTTTATTTCAAAACAGAATCTTATTAAATTGCTGAGAGTATGACTAAGTTGCTGAAGCTGGTCTTGAACCTGTGATCTTCCTATCTCAGCCTACCAAGGACTGGGATTATAGATGTGTGCCACCACTCCGAGCCTTGTGCACCTAACTCTTTTTTTTTTGTGGTACCAGGAATGGAATCCAGGGGTCTTTCTACCTCCAGGCTATACTCCTAGACCTATTTTATATTTTATTTGGAAACAGGGTCTCACTGAGTTGCTAAGAGCCTCACTAAGTAGCTGAGGCTGGCTTCGAACCTGTGCGATCCTCCTGTCTCAGCCTCCCAAGCGCGGGGATTACAAGCGTGCGCCACCACTCTGGGCTTCTATTTATTTATTTATTTATTTATTTATTTATATGGTGGTACTGGGGGTGGAACCCAGGGGCTTTTCTACCTCTGGGCTATACTCCCAGACCTATTTTATACTTTATTTGGAAACAGGGTCTCACTGAGTTGCTGAGAGCCTCACAAAGTAGCTGAGGCTGGCTTCGAACCCGTGCAATCCTCCTGGCTCACCTCTCAAGTGCTAGGACTACAAGCATGCCCCACCATGACCGACGTGCACCTACTTTTAATGTTCTATCTTCTAACTCCAGGCAGGCAGGGCAGGGGTCCCTCGTGGGGGTATGGACAGGGGCAGCTATTCCACCCTGTCTGTAGCAGGAATGCTTATCCAGCACACCTCAGTGGCCACCAGCATGCTTAGGCAGTTGAACCAGCTGAAACAGGCCTCTAGGCTAGGGTTGACCTTCCAGCATCCCTCTTAGAGGGACCCTGAGCTGCCACCCTGCCAAGAGGGATGGATGCAGCCCTGCCCCACCCACCATGCAGAGCATTCAGCAGCACTGACCACCTGGATGTGGGTCAGCTGCTGGGCCAGCACCAGCGGGTTGTACCACACACCCAGGATGTCCTTCTGGGTGGAGGGCAGCTTGGTCTTGAGGATGGGCCCTTTGTGGACTGCCAGCAGCCGGAACTTCTGTAGTTTCTGGAGCTGGCTCTGGGCCACCAGAGACCGCAGCGGGCCCTGTATCATCTGGGTGATGGATTTCTTTATGGTACCAGTCTCCTGCGAGGGTCAGGGAGCAGTGAGGGCATCACTGCAGGCACGTCATGGCCACTGCCACTGTGAAGAGACCCAGCTTGCCTCCAGATACATGGCTGACTGAGCCATGAGACCCGAGGCCTTTGATGATGGAGCGGCACAGTGTGGGCTGCTCGGAGGGCTGTCCTGCTGGGGCAAGGGCAGAGCGCAGGGCCAGGGCTGGGCTTCTGGGTTGGGATGAGCCCCTCTGCATCAGGAGGAGCCCACAGAATAGACCAAAACATGGAAGGTAGGTGCAGCCTGGGTCCCCGACCCCTCTCAAAACTTTTCTTGGGCTTTCCGAGCCCTTGGGGAACAGGAGGTCTGGGCACGGAGAACTCTCCGCCCCTCGGGTCTCCTGTCTCCACCAAGGGTCAAGAGTGATCTAGGAGCAGAAGAGCAGATGACACCCTCTCCATGGCCCCACTCCAGGGACAAGGGTCCCTGGGGCCAGGGGAAGGACAGCAACAGCCCTGTGTTGCAGGGTTGTGGTGAATCTGGCCCACTGCTGGCCAGCTGGGCTGTCATCCAGGAGTATAGTGAGGCCCAACAGCGTGCCCCTGCCTCCATGTTGAGGGAGTGGCAAGGTAGGGGACCACACAGCCCACTTTCCTGAAGGCAGACCCCAGACACACCCCAGCAGCCTGCTGGGGCAGAGGGGCCTTACCTTGTCGCACTCAGTGAGGTGGAGCGCGATGGCCTTCAGCGCGGCTATGGTCTTCTTGTCCTGGAAGTCATAGGGAAAAAAAGGCCTCTGTCCACCCCATCAGCAGTTACACGATCTCGGCAGAGAAGGACTATAGCTTGTTCTGGGGCAGCGGAAAAGAGAGTGAAGCTCCGCAGGCCGGGGTGGACCCCAGGCTAGGAAGTGGTACCTATGCTGGGCATGTCTGTGTCACGAGGGCCGCCTGTGGCTTTGCACTACTTGAGCCACCTGCAGGACTCATCTGTTTCCTATCTCCTAAGTGCACTTTCTTTGCCACTTAAATAAATGTATTCCTACAAACTTGCCCAGCCACTCCCATGACACAGACAACTAATTTCATTTGCTATCATTAGACTGTGGCCACAGGAAGCAACAGTGAAAGCCACTGGGCAAAATCATGCTAAATGAGAGACTCTCGTCTGCCCTCTCTTGGTAAATGGCAGTTTGGCAAGTGCTGTGGAAGGGCTGAGGAGCAAAGTGAGGGATACCCCATCATCGCTGGGTTGACTCACACATACAGTCCGAGGCAGGTGCCTTGCACCCCAGCACAGGCCTGAAGGGAAGAGGGCCCCGGCAGGCTGCCCGCCGTACTCTGAGGATGGCCTCTGCCCCCAATGGGGTCAAGCAGGATGCAGGATGCTCGGCCACCGGGTCCCCACCGGAATGCCCACATAGGCCCAAACTGCTCCCCACCCGCAGCATGGACACTGACTACTTAGGGAGCTCTATTGCTCTGGGGACCCAGGCTCCCACACGACCCAGGCCCCAGTCCTGCATTCCTGCCCAGCAGCAGCTCAGGACCCACCTCTCAGGATGCTGAAACTAGCAGGTGCTCTGGCAGGAGGCCTGGCCACATACGGCAGGGAGGAGGAGAGCAGGTTAGTGTCAGCTCCTGCACTGCACACCCACCATCCCTTCTTCTGTACCCAGACCCTGAGCATCTAAAAGCCTCACCCACAGCCGGGTGTGGTGGCGCACACTTGTAATCCCAGCATTCGGGAGGCTGAGACAGGAGATGGCGGTTTGAAGACAGCCTCAGCTACTTAGTGAGGCCCTCTGTAACTCAGTGAGACCCTGTTGCAAAATAAAGAATAAAAAATAGGGCTGAGGGTATAGCTTGGGGGTAGAATGCCTCTGGGTTCCATCCCTACTACTGCAATAAATAAATAAATAATAAATAATTAAAAGCCTCACCCAGCGCCTTCCCCCCAAGGGCCTCAGGGTAAGCTACCGCTTCCAGAACATAATTGCTCTGAGCTTTTTCCTACCCAGAAGCGACAAATAGGGTAAACAGCTCTACTTAGACCACTGAACATCTTTTCCTGAGCAGTGCTGGGCTGAGGTGGAAAATCTGGGGCCCTGCTGGCTTTTCTAACAGTTGTATCCGAGCCCTCCATTTCAGGGATGCTGGCACAGAGCAGGAGGGCTGGCAGGGCTACCTCTGGGGCCTTTGCACAGAGGGAAGGGGGGTACCATCAGCAACAGGTGCTTTGAGCAGCCGGGAAGAGCGCTCAGTTCTGGTGGCACCCCCAGCTCAGGAGGTGGAGGCGAGAGCAGGGCTGGCTTGCCCCCACCAGGGCCCACCAGGCGGGGCCACAGGGGCCTGCAGCCTAGGAGCGAAGCCAGGCTGCAGCCCAGCCTCCCTCACCACTCACCTTCTCGCCTGGCCTCCAGCAGCTGCGTCTGCTCCTTGCAGATCTGTCCTAGGTGCGTTAGCGGGTCATGCAGGGGCATGAAGACCCAGGAGCTCAGCAGAAACATGAAGATGTATGTCCTCTGAGGAAAGGAAGCCCCATCAGGCCCACCATGCAGGTGGCAGCCCCAGGTGGGCCTGGCCGTGAACTGCACACTTCCTTCTTGCACACCCGAGCTGCCTGCCGCAGTGCGGTTTTGGAGGACGGAACTCTCCAGCGACCTCTGTCCCACCCCACGATGGGGGTTCAACTCAGCCTGAGGTGGGGCCATGTGGAGATCTGGCCCCCTTGGGAAGTGTGGGGCTTGGGGGTTGGGATGTGGCCTGGTGGGGTAGGTACACCTGGTGGGAGGAGCCATATCAACGGGGGCGTGGCCAATGGTAGCTGTGATTACTGCTGTAAGAGGACCACAGGCATTCCTCTCCAGGACCTTTACAAGCACAAATCCACCTCCCCATGACACGCTGCATCGACTACACTGCACGAGGGAAAAAGGACCCAGCTCAAATGACACCGGCTTCCCTGCCACATACCAGATTCTCCTTGGAGTTCTTGCAAAATCCTTTGTGAAGAGGACAAGAACTCCAGAAGAATCCCAGGATGAGACTGGGATGGGGGGCTCAGGCCCCAGGCTCAGCACCTCACCCAGGCTTGAGGCATATTTTCAGGCCCAGCTCTGGCCCTGCCCTATAAGAAACTTAGGAATAAGTCTGACATCTTGTGTACTGTGGGAGGGCGTGCAGGGGTAACTGGGGATGAAACCCAGGGGCTTTCTGTCTCTGAGTTATTCCCCCTGCCCTTTTTAGTTCTTATTTTGAAACAGGGCCTTGCTAAGTGGCTGAGGTTAGCTTTGAACCTGTGATCTTCCTGTCTCAGCTTCCTCCCTGGGTTAACCCTGGCCCGCTGCGGACCCACCAGAGCAGAAGCAGCACATGTTCACCTCTGTGCCCTCTTGCAGACACAAAGCAATGTTCTATGACCATTTATACAATAAAATCATGCACGTGGGCTCCGGGCCCCTCTTCACCTGTGGCTATCCCGCTGGGCCCCAGCACCTTGCCTATGGCCCACATCCCCAAGATCACACAGTGCTGGCTTCAGATGGTGACCTCGGTCGGCAGCACCTCTGTTCCCTCCTCTCCCTGGGCTCAAGAGAAGTAGCCTTTGCCCGGGGCAGAGGCAGCGCCCCCCACTCCCAAGCAGGAGGTGCTACTGTCAGGGAGCACGCCCCACCCCCTCCTGGCTCACTGCCCTCGCCAAAGCCCACCCTCCTCCGTCCAGCCTGTGGAGAGCCCCACCCAGTGCTGGGGGAGTAGGAGCCCTCTAGCCAGCCTGGAGACCCAGCCCCACCTCGGCGAGGGGGGGCCTGGAGGGAAAACAGTGGGGGCGCTCAAGGAGCCAGGGTTTAGCAGGGACTCAGAACCCTCCCCCTACCACCCCCGGAGAATTGCAGAGCACACGGGGACTGCGTGGGAGAGGACAGCGGCAACAGCTAAGAATCCGATCACGCAGCCTGCATCGTGACACTAAGCGCCAGCGCTGAATCCTCTCTCTCCTCCCAGCAACGCTCCTTCTTCACCACCCGCCCCCGCCCTGCTGAGCAAGCCCACAGCTGAGGAGGAGCTCAGAGGCCCAGGTCACTGCCTCAGGGCCCACAGTGCGCTCACAGAGGGTGGGGAGGGAGGACACATCCCAGCTCAGGGAGGGAAGCCAAATCCCGGCCCAGTTTGGTCACTGTCCAGGCTTTGTCAGCCCTCCGACCTCTGGGAGACTCACTGAGCAGAGGAAGCATTGTTCAGAGGTTGTCAGGGAGGGTGGAAGGAGCCTCCCAGGGTAAGGTGCCTGCACTAGCCCGCTACCACCTCCAGAGGGAGCCAATCTCCACTGGTGAGCACGCTCAGCACAGTGTGCGCTCAGGTCTGAGAGCCCATTGTGCGTGGATGCTCCGAAGCCCAGTGTGGTCTTCATTACAGCAGCAGAAGCAGTCAGTAAAGGTTCAAATGCAGGCTAGTTCCAGGCCAGTCCTGCAGGTCAAATCTGCATTTGAGTGAGACACACAGGTAACTAAGATGCAAGCCTGCCCCTTTGTGAATTCCAGCCTCCGGCGGGTGCATCTAGCCAGCCAAACCCGTTGCCTTGGGCGGTGGCTGCACAGTCTGAGGTCTTTCTAAAGCCATCATGGCCGGGCATGGTGGCACACGCCATAATCCTAGTGTTTAGGAGGCTGAAATGTAGATTGCAGGTTCAAGGCCAGCCTCAGCAACTTACTAAGGCCTTGTTTCAAAATTCAAAAATAAGGAAGCTGGGTGTGGTGGCGCACGCTTGTAGTCCCAGCACTTGGGAGGCTAGATAGGAGGTTCGCACAGGTTCGAAGCCAGCCTCAGCTACTCAGTGAGGCTCTCAGCAACTTAGTGAGACCCCTTTTCCAAATAAAATATAAAATAGGTCTGGGAGTAGAGCCCGGAGGTAGAAAAGCCCCTGGGTTCCACCCCCAGTACCACAAAAATAAATAAATAAATAAATAAATAAATAAATAAACGTTAAAAAATAAAATAGGGTTGGGGGTATCTCAGAGATAGAAGCCCCTGGGTTCATTATCCAGTAAAACAAACAAACAAATAAACAACAAAAAAAAAACCACTTTGCTCAGCTGCCACCGGCCCTTTCAGAGAGTTTCCAGATGCAAATGGGAGCAGGAGGAGCAGGCCGCTCTCTCTCTTGTCTCTGCTGCACCCAGCCTCATCCAGAGTCAGGGCCAGGGCCAGGGCCAAGGGCCAGGCTGCAGACACTGCCGAGTGCTCAGGAACCTCCCTGGCCAAGCAGAAGATGGCAAGGTCTGAGCTGGCATGGGCCGGTTTCTGGGGGGCTCACCTTTCCCTCTGCCCCAAGTCAGGTGGAGACAGCCCAGACTGAGCAGCAGCCCTGTGTGGGGAGTGTGGAACAGGACTGTACCCCAGCTGGCCTCCTCTCTCCTCCTTGCACCTTCTCTTCCATTCAGGCAGGAAGGCAAGCACCTTCTAATTATAGACCTAATCCACTCAGAAGGTGTGGGTGCAAATGACTCACTATCTCTCTGCAGACAGACCCACTCAGGGCCGGGTGGGCGTGAGCACCGCCGGGGTCCCAGGCTACAGGTGCAGACAGAGGGACCTTCCTGCCAGCTCTAGGTCACTAAGGTGTGTCTCTGGAGCGGTACCAGGTACATCTGTGCCCAGCCTCGACAGCTACCACTGATTCTGACCTATAGAGATTTTTTTTTTTTTGGGTCGGGTGAGGTACTGGGATTACACCCAGGGAGCATTCTACCTTCAAGCTACACATTCCCAGCCCTTTTCATTTTTTATTTTGAAACTGGGTCTCACTAAGTTGCCAAGGCTGGCTGTGATTCTGCAATCTTGTATCAGCCTCCCATATACTGGAAAGAAGTAACCCTGCTTAAGAAGTTTGTGTGTTGCCGGGCGTGGTGGCGCACGCTTGTAATCCCCGCGCTTGGGAAGCAGAGACAGGAGGATCGCGCAGGTTCGAAGCCAGCCGCGCGCGCTGGCTTAGGAGACCCTGTTTCCAAATAAAAATGTAAAAATAGGTCTGGGAGTGTAGCCCGTAGGTAGAAGGGCTTCCAGGAACCCCAGTACCACCAAAAAAAAAAAAAAAAAGAAGTGTGTGTGTGTGTGTGTGTGTGTGTGTGTGTGTTACTGAGGATTGAACCCGGGAAACCCTACCTTTATACCCCTGGCCCTTTTAATTTTTAAAATTTGAGACAGGATCTCGCTAAGTTGCTCGGTCTAGTCTCAAACCTGTGACTTGCCTATCTCTGCCTCCCAAGTACTGGGATTACAGGAGTGCTCCACCATGCCAGGCTTCTGACCTAGGGCTACAGGGCCATCAACACAAGATATGTCTCCCGCCCCAGCTTCAGGTTCTCGCTAAGTCATGACCAAGGTGGCTAGCCGCTTTGGCTGGGCACAGTATCCCATGCCTCTAACCCCAGTACTTGGGAGGCTGAAACAGGAGGATCTCAGGTTCAAGGCTAGCCTCAGCAACTTAGTGAGACCCTGTTTCAATTTTTTAAAATTTAAAGGATTGGAGGTAGAGGCAGAATATTCCTGGGTTCAATCACCCAGAATATTAACAGTTTCCAGGTGTCACCTGTGCCCACCCCAACTTCTAGGTTGTGCACACAAACTTTGACTTATGGGGCATGGGAGCTAGTAGGCAAATTCCCCGTCCTCTCCACCTGGAGGAGAGCTTCCCAGAGCTGTGAGGGGCCCTGGGTGTGATAGAATGATATGGGAAGACATCCTGCTAGTTGGCAGCTCTGCTCCCCTGAGCGCAGTGCCTGGCTTCCCAAGCCTGACCCCTGGGGAAACTGGGCCAGGAAGAGAGCTGCTGTCATCTTGCTTCTGCAGCTCTGATGGGCAGAATATGCAGGCAATGGTGGCCCCAGAGTGCCCGGATGCTGAGGGCTCAGGAGCCCGGCACCAAGATGCAAGCCAGCCTCCCTCCAGCTGTTGGGTTGGGCAATTGCTCCAGCTGTGTGAGGGCCACTGGACTAACACCTGAGCTTCACGGTGGTCACAGAGAGTCTGAAGGTTGCATACAGAAGGTCCAGAGCAGGTGTGCACGCACAGGCATGGTATAGCATGGAAATGAGCCTGCTCTTGGCTCTGCTCAGCTGAGCAGAGGGACTGCAGGATGCAGAACCTGATCACAGGGTCCTCTCTAGCCAGCTGTGCACTGGACTGTGCAGATGAGAGGTCCCTTGTGGGGAACACAAAACAAGCTTTAGCTTCTGAGTATCCACAGCTCCCACACAGTAAACACACACTCTTCCTGGAGTGTGTGTGTGTGTGTGTGTGTGTGTGTGTGTGTGTGCGCGCGCTCGCGTGTGTGGTACTGGGGATTGAACCCAGGGACATTTTAACTGAGAGCTACACCTGCAGCCCTAACTTGTTATTTACTTTAAAACAAGGTCTCCTTAAGTTGCTGGGGCTGGCCTCCTACCTATGATCCTCCAGTCTCAGCCTCCCAAGTAGTGGGATTACAGGCATATGGCCCCACGCCAAGCCACTCTTGCACCTTCTAAAGAGTAAACTGAAAAAAAAAAGAAAAAAAAATAAAATAAAGAGTAAACTGCACGAGGTCAGCAGTAGGGAGCCAGGTACTGAGAGACTTTCACGACCTGAAAGGGTTGAGAGAGTAAGAGGAGAGTTCGTGGGTGGCCCAAGTGCTCTGAGCCATGCTGGGAGAGAGGAAAAGAGGGTTTAGGTGGGTTTTTTGGGAAAAGATGAACGTTCCCTTTTGTAGCCTCTTCAAGGGACTTCAGAAACTCCACTGCCACCCACAGCTCTGGTGCTTTCTCATGTGGTCCATGATCCATCAGGTGGCACAAATAGAGAAGGGGACACCTGCTAACTGGCCAAGAGCAGGACACATGTCCAGGGAGGGACAGCCGCATCAAACATGGTGGATACACCTTTCATGAACTGGGCCACAGTCCTTCCTTCTACTCACAAACTCCAGCTGGCCCTGTGATGGGCTCAGAGACCCGACATTTCACCTTGTCACTCCCAGAGCCCCCAGTGCTCAGAGCTGCAGCTGAATGGAGACCCAGAGGGTCTGGGTTAAGGCAGAGCCTGCGGTGCACAGCATGTCGCCTACACTTGAACTTGTTTATGCCTGGTTCATGGCTATGCTTGTCCCTGCTCCCATGTGCTCTTCCTGCTTCCTGTATGCAGAGGCCCAGAGAGGAGAAGAGCTCAACAAGGCTGGGGGAGGCCAGCCAACACCCAGGGGTATCAGAACAGACTCACTCCCACAGCTGAGGTTGCTGCAAACAATTTACTCACATGTCCTTGGGTGAGGAATATAAATGATTGTTATTATTCGGATATACAATGCCTCCTGGAAGTGTTTATGTATAAGATAATGCATCCAGGTTTGGAGGTAGGGCATGATTGAAGGTGGTGAGTCACTGGAGGCATGGCCTTGGGGACTGTACCTGTCCTTGGTCTCCTCTCCTCTATCTCTGCTTCCTGGCCAACATGAGGTGAGAGATGAGTTTCTTCTACCATGTCCCGCTGATAAGCCATTTCTTCTTGGAGCCATCCAACCATGGATTGACCTCTGAAATCATGAGCCCAAAATAAACCTTTCCCCTTCTAAGTTGCACTTGCCAGGTGTTTTGGTCACAGTGATGGAAAAAGCAGACTAAAACAATAATATTGACTCTAGAGGCACGTTGGCATTGTTTTATGAAAATTGTAGTAGAATATTCAAAGGCCATATAAAATGAAGTACATGTATATACCAAACAATTTTATACAAAATATTGAACAAAATCTGTGACCACAATGACTCAAGGTCTCACAGTGATGCTTTGTAAAGAAGAATCCTCTGAAGGGGCATTGAAAGTCAATTTCCTGCAGAAAATAATGAAGGCAGAGAAAAACAAGTGGCAACAGAGTGATTTTAGCTGGTTTTAAAAAATAAGCCATTCTTTGGAAGTCTGAGAAAAGATAGCCTCAGCAATTCAGTGAGACCTTGTTTCAATTTTTAAAAAATGAAGCTAGCTTGTAGCTTGGAGGTAGACTGCCCCTTGATCTAATCCCTATTACCACACACAAAAATAAATAAATGGAAAATGAGACCAACACATCATTAAAATACACACACCTCCCTCTTCAGCTCTAGACCACAGACAGAAGGCTTTTCCTTCATACTTCTTATATTTTTTCACCTTTTTCACACCTGAAGAATCTTTACTCCAAAAGCTGCTGGGGCATGTCCCTGAACTGCTCCTGAGGAAAATGGAGCTCTAGCCTGCTATGGATGGGTATCAAAGTGTGAAAAGAAATATCTGGTACTGAGAAGAAAGTTACAGTCATATGTAAGAAGTTTCCATGCTATGAAGAAATTTCCAGTGCTCAAAAAGAAATCCTAGTTCTTTGAAAGAAGTTTTGGGGTTAAGTAAACAATTCCAGTTCAGAAAAGAAAATTCCAGTGCTGAGAAAGAAGTTCCAATTCAGAGAAAATAGTTATAGTGCTAAGAAGGAATTTCCTGTGTTAAGAAAAAAGATCCAGTCTTGAGAAGAAAGTTCTGGGGCTAAATATAAAAGTCCAATGTTAAAAAAAAAAGTTCTGGTGCTAAGAAGGAAGTTCTGGTCTACAGATAAAAGTTACGGTGTTGAGCAAAAAGTTCCCATCCAGAAAAGGAAATTCCAGTGCAAAGAAAGAATTTCCAATTCAGAGAAAGAAGTTTTGGCCTAAGAAGAATGTTCCAGTCAGGAGAAGAAATGTCCAGTGCTAAGAAAGAGGTACCAGATCAGAGAAGTAAGTTTCTGTGTTAAGAAAAAAGTTCTGGTCTTGAGAAGGAATTTATAGTCCCAAGAAAGGGGCTTCAGTCCTAAGAAAAAAGTTGCAGTCCTGAGAAGGTAATATGGGTTCTAAGACAGAAAGTCTGGTCCTGAAAAGGAAGTTCAGTGCTAAGAAAAATGTTCTGGTCTTTAGTAAGAGCTTCCAGTCCTGAGAAGTATAATGGTGTGCGATGTAGCCACGGGTTCTTGTTCTTAGCTACCTTAGAAAAGAATAGCCAGAACTCTACTGTTGTAAGCTTAGGCAATTTTATTTTTACAAAGGTGGAAAGAAGGGACAGAGATTACAAAGCGCTATGTCAGAGAAAGACTGACATAGTGGAGTGACTTGAAAATAAGACACTGAGGTTTTGAATCTAGAACAGTTTTTACAAAGATTCATTATATTTCATCTTGCCCAACCAATAGTCTTCTAACCTGACTAGGTGTGAGCCCACTCATTAGCTCCGTGCAGGCCCCTTTTTTATGATTATGAGGATTATGATTATGGGGATTTCTTGCTCGACCAAAAGCCTTCTTCCTTCCGTGATGTAGGTTTAGGCCCAGGTCTTTGTTAAGACCGGAATGTGTTACTTGCTTAACAAAGTCAGGGGTCATGTGGTATCTCAAAGTCCTGTACCTTCCTCCCGCATCCTTGAGGAATTTTAGCCTATCTGCTAGAAGTTATCATGTAAACCTATCTTTAAAATATGAAGGCCCTAGGTCCCAACTCTTCTGTGTACTTGCTAATCACTTCTGGTGAAGGAACTCTGCATTATAACAAGTGGCCTGAGTGCCTGACAGTGACCAGGCCCTGACTACTTTTTTACATTTTGGAATTGGAATTAGTACCAGAGCAATTTTTCAATATATTAATACCAAAGTCATTTTCCAATATATTAATATTAAAGTCATTTTCCAATACCAGCTCAAGAAAGAAGTTCCGGTCCTCAAAAAAAGTTCCAGCTCAGAGACAGAACTTCTGGTTCATATAAAGTACTTTCCAGTGCAAAAAAGAATTTCCAGTTCATATAAAATAGTTTTGGGTCAGAGAAAGAACTTCTGGCTCATATGAAGTATGAAGTATAATTTACATTATGATGTGAGACTATAATGCACCAATAAAAGTATAATAAAAACAAAAAATAAAAAAAAATAATAAAAAAAAGAAAACAAAGCCGGGCGTGGTGGCGCACACTTGTAATCCCCGCGCTTGGGAGGCTGAGACAGGAGGATCACACAGGTTCAAAGCCAGCCTCAACTACTGAGTGAGGCTCTCAGAAACTTAATGAGATCCTGTTTCCAAATAAAGTATAAAATAGGTCTGGGAGTATAGCCCGGAGGTAGAAAGCCTCTGGGTTCTACCCCCAGTACCACCACCAAAAAAAAAAAAGTAAACAAAAGATGCCTTCCAAAACAATGGTGGTTAACTGGGCATGGCGGCGCATGCCTGTAATCCCAGTAATTGACAACCTGAGACAGGAGGATCATAGGTTCAAGGATATACAGTTGAGTGTAAAGCAACCTCTAAAGGTCTCTAATTTAAAATGGTTATGATCCAAGAAGAAATAAGCGATAGGTTACTTTTCTCAATTAGCTTTATACAATATATAATAAAAGCAAAGTTTAACATAGTCAAGATACTGCACCCAAGCTGAGTGTGTTGCATCATACCTATAATCCCTGTGCTTGAGAGACTGAGACATGAGTATGGCCATTTTAAAGCCAGCCTCAGCAAAGTCCTGTTTCTCTCTCTCTCTCTCCCTCCCTCTTTCTCTTTCTTTCTTTCTTTCTTTCTTTCTTTCTTTCTTTCTTTCTTGTCTGAGGATGAAACTCAGGGGCATTCAACCTCCGAGCTACACCCCCCTGCCCTTTTTTATATTCTTTATTTTGAAACGGGGTCTCACTAAGTTGGGGAGGACCTCACTAAATAGCTGAGGTTGTCCGCGAACCACGATCCTCCTGTCTTAGCCTCCTGAATGCTGAGATTGCAAGCGTGTGCCACCACGCCCGGCTAAAGTCCTGTTTCAAAATGAAAAATAAAAATAGATAGGGGTGTAGTTCAGAGTTACAATGTCCCTCGGTTCAATCTCCAGTACCAAATATATAGAGTTGGTAAAATATCTATGTAAAATATCCATGCTTACACAACAGACATTTCCTTGCCAATTAACGTTTTTGTCTTTCTACAGAAAAGAAAAAAGGATGCTGATGAGTTCAATTTCAGGACAGATACAAAATTAATTTTTCTATGAAGTCTGGCTTTGTTTGAAATGTCATATTAAACCTTAAATGAAATTGTGAGTTTAAAACACCTACTTTTCAGGTCGACGGTAGTGTATCTTGGTAATTCCAGTGCCTAGGAGGCTGAGATAGGAGGATTGCAAGCTCAAAGACAAGTTGGACAACTTATTTCATGTCTCAAAAATTAAAATAAAAGGTCTGGGGGTTTAGCTCAGAGGCGAGAGTTTCTAAATTCAGACTCCAGAACCAAACACATGTACTCCCCAAAATACTAGCTATTTTAAAATTTTCAATGTCCTTTCTTTAACCTTGCAAGAATCATGAACCTTACTTAAAACACGAGTGAAAGCAAGTAATGGTGCGAGTCTCCATCCATTCCTCTGGGCTCAGGGGTGACTCAGAATGTCCCTCCTAGACTTTCTCAGGAATCTTCCAGAACCTTTCCAAAGCATTTCAGCAATTCTCCTTCCTATGTGCCTGATTTCCCCAAGACATGATTCAGAGAAGGCAGGTTGTAATGATGAGCAGCGAGAGCATCAATATAGAAATGATTTTGTATAAAAGACTTGATCACGGTTACTGGAGAAACGGAGAAGCACCACACAGCTCCCCGCAGCCCTAGCTGGCCAGAAACTGGGAGCGTTTTCCTCACTATTAGCCAACTTTCCCTCACTTGTGGCCCCATTTGTCTAGAAGGTGAGCCATCAGAGGAGAAAAAAAAAAACCCACAGCCCCTCTCCCCCGCCTCATTAGATGCACCCCACAAGCATCTGGAAGCGGCCATCTTCCAGGGCTGGTCCGAAGAAGGAAGTTCTGCTCTCACCATTAATGGGGCTGAATAAAGAGACATGCCTGCAGGCACCATCTTAGATTGCCTGCATCGCGCCCCCTGCCGGCCAGCGGGTGCAGCACAGGATGCTGGTGGCGAATCGTATTTGTGGACATTTAAACTGAAATGGAGCCCACCATCCCATGCAGGCCCTCCACGTCAGAATTCCTAGCCTCCACAATGATAAAAATACATTTATTTTTCTTATGAATTACTCGGTCACAAATATTTAGTTGTATTCACTGAAAACGGATTAAGACAGGGTATAATAAATAAAGAGAAGCAAACTAGATGGAGAATAGATGAGGGTCAATTGGCATATCGACAATACAGGAATAATTATAATCTGAAAATTTTAAAACTCCATTTACCATGGCAACACATTGAAAAACTGTAGCAGAAGTTTTATTGTGTAAGATATTAATGCTAGTAATACCTCGGACTACAGCTTCCTATGAGGGTTTACTGCTTTTTATACTTCTGTATTTTTGAACTTTTAAAATGTATCTTTAAATTTCATAATTGGATAAAGTGACTAGGTTATGTACTTTTGAGGAAATATATGAAATCCCACACATGGAAAATTCTAGGAATATTGGGGTACAGATGAGGACAGGAGTTGAAAGTACGTATCTAAGTTAAGGACTCATGGCAGTCAAAAGCAACAGCATAGCCTCCAGGTACACCTGAACACAGACCCAGTGAACACAAACACAGACACAGATGTACAGATGAATTGTCTAGGGATAAGCACCAAATGCTGGTTCATCACTATAGTCCTTAGGGGACAAAATAAATAATAAAAATAAGAGAAAGAAAGAAAGAAAGGAAGGAAGGAAGGAAGGAAGAAAGGAAAGAAAGAAAGAAAAGAAACAGCGTGGGAGGTGTCCATTATTATGAAGCTCAGTGATAGAATGCTGGCCTTCCTGGCCTGAAGACCTGGGCTCCATTCCTGCATAATGCATAAAAATTGAATAATAATACAGAAAATGTTCTCAGTCCCACTACTAACCTTGACTGAAAGAAAAAAAAACATATCTCAAGGGTAATGTTCTTCAACTGTTAAGGGTAGAGAGGTTTTATTTTTTATTTTTGACAGGATAAGTGGCTCCTATTTATTTTTTTATGTGGATCATATTGAAAACGACATAATTCAGACTATGCTTGGTGCCTCCCCACTTCCTTTCCCCCCTACCAACAATGAGTATACAGGTTAACCATGCCGCATTTATACTTTTACACATATTCAGACGTAGCCCCTCCATTAATCAACCTCAGCCTTCTTCGTCTCAAGGTAGAGAAATCTTAGGAAATACATTACCATACAGTGTCAAAGGGGCACTGTTTTTTATTTTTGGAGTAGGGATTGAATGGAGGGTAGTGATTCCTCTGTGCTATAACCCCTGCCCTGTTTATAATTTTTATTTTTTTATTTATTGCTACGGGGGATAGTAATCACGGGATTCTACCTGTGAGCTACATACCCAGCCCTATTTAATTTTTAAATAGGAAATAGTCGTGCTCGCTTCAGCAGCACATATACTAAAATTGGAACGATACAGAGAAGATTAGCATGGCCCCTGCGCAAGGATGACATGCAAATTCGTGAAGCGTTCCATATTTTTGTTAAAAAAAATAAATAAATAGGAAATAGTCTCCTTAAACCATCAGATACAGCCGGGCGTGGTGGCGCACGCTTGTAATCCCCGCGCTTGGGAGGCAGAGACAGGAGGATCGCGCAGGTTCGAAGCCAGCCACGTGCGCTGGCTTAGGAGACCCTGTTTCCAAATAAAAATGTAAAAATAGGTCTGGGAGTGTAGCCCGGAGATAGAAGGGCTTCCAGGAACCCCAGTACCACCAAAAAAAAAAAAAAAAAAAAAAAAAACCATCAGATACTAGCCTTAAACCTGTAATCCTCCAATCTCAAGTGAGATTCCAGATTTGGACCCCATGCCCAGCTTATTTTCTTATTTTTTAAAAAAATTTTATTGGTACATTGAATTCATACATCAAATGTGGTAAAAAAAAATTGTGTAGACATACATGCACACATCTCCCAGTTAGCACCTACTCAATCCACACCCCATTCCCTCCCCATCCCTCCTTCCCTTGCTTGGCTTAGTGGTTGACTTTGATATGTTTAATTACATCCTGTGCTTTAGAGAGTTTCTTTCTTCCCCCTCCCATCCCCTCAGTTACATTGTATTATTTGCTCCTCTATAGGATTTCCTTTTTCATCTAGAGTTCCTCCTATGACCCATTTCTCCGTAGCTTTCACATATTAGGGAAAGCATCTGATTTCTTATTTTTTGTGACTGACTAATCTCACTTAGCATAATGTCCTCCAGTTCCATCCATTTCCCTGAAAATGATGTAATTGAGTTTTTTTTGATGACTGAGTAAAATTCCCTTGTGTACATATCCCACAGTTTTGTAATCCATTCATCTGTTGATGTACATCTTGGCTGGTTCCATAGTTTGGCTATGGTGAATTGTGCAGCTAGGAACATACATACACATGCATTAGTTTGGTAGTTTGGTTTCCTATCTTTTGGGTAGATACCCAGAAGTGGTATTGCTGGATCAAATGGTAAGTTAGTTCCCATTCTTCTGAGGATTCTCCATACTGTTTTCCAAAGCGGTTGCACTAATTTGCAAACCCACCAACAATATCTTAGAGTTCCCACTTCTCCATATCCTCCCCAGCATCTGTTGTTGTTTTTGTTTTGAATGATGGCCATTCTAGTTGGAGTTAGGTGAACTCTCAGGGTAGTTTTGATTTGCATCTCTCTGATTGCCAGTGATGTTGAGCATTTTTTCATGCATTTATTGGTCATTTGAATTTCTTCTTTCATGAAGTGTCTGTTTAGTTCATTTGCCCATTTTGTTATTGGATGCTTTGTTTTCTTAGTGTTGAGTTTCTTGAATTCTCTGTATATTCTAGATATTAGTCCTCTATCAGTGGTGTAGGTGGCAAAAATCTTCTCCCATTCTGTTGGCTCTCGATTGAGATTCTTGATAGTTTCCTTTGCTGAACAGAAGCTCTTCAGTTTCATGCAATCCCATGTATTGATTCTCCTTTTAATTTGTTGTGCCTTTGGGGTCTTGTTGAGAAAGTGTTTATCTGTGCCTATGTGTTGCAGTGTTGGACGTATGCCCTCTTTAAGGAGCCTTAAGGTCTCTGGTTTGATTTCCAAGTCTTTGATCCATCGTGAATTGACTCTTGTGTAGGGTGAGAAAGTGGGATTAATTTCCAATTTTCTGCATATGGTTAATCAGTTTTGCCAACACCATTTGTTGAACAGACTATCTTTCAGTGTATGTTTTTAGCCTCTTTGGCAAAAAATAAGTTGTGTTTAAGTGTGTGGATTTGCTTCTGGGTCTTCTATTCTGCTCCATTAGTCTATGTGTCTATTTTTGTGCCAGTACCAAGCTGTTTTTATTACAATGGCTTTGTTAATTTACCACACTACCTTTCTGAAACCAGTCATTCTGTGTTGTCTTCTAAATGCTGAAATCAATGTCTCGGCCACCAGAGGGCGCTTTGGGATTGCTTTAGTTTTCAGTTCATTTGGATTTCTGAAGTACAGGGGATAAAAAACAAAACAAAACAACAACAACAACAACAACAACAACAACAAAACCAGGATCTTAACTGGGCAGGTGACGCACACTTGTGATCCCAGCGTTTGGGAGGCTGAGACAGGAGGATTGTGCAGGTTCGAAGCCAGCCTCAGCTACTTAGTGAGGCTTTCGGCAACTTAGTGAGACCCTGTTTCCAAATAAAATATAAAATAGGTTTGGGAGTGTAGCTCAGAGGTAGAAGGCCCCTGGGTTCCATTCCTCATACCACCGAAAAAACAAACAAAAAAACAAACAAACAAGATCTCACTTGTGCCAGACAAGTATCTTAAGCTACAGTTCCAGCTCTGATAAATTGCATATTTTTAATAGAAGTGACCCCCTACTAATAAACTTTTATGCAAGGAGTATACGTAAGTTAATGGCAGAAACTTTTAAAAAAATTATTGTTTTTAAAATATGAAGAACTACCATTCCGTTTCAAAAAGTCAAATCAAGTCCATTAAGACAAACCTCAAGCCAGGCCTGGTAGTGCCTACCTGTAGTTCCAGGTATTTGGAAGGTACAGGGTAGTTCAGAAGATTGACTAAATGAGTTATGTGTGCATATATATCTCTACTGTAATCTAGTATCCTATTAAGATATATGACTACAATGTACCAATAAAAAATTTTAAAAATTTAGGGAAAAAAAAGGTTGGAATGCCGGGTGTGGTGGCACACACTTGTAATCCCAGCATTTGGGAAGCTAAGGCAAGAGGATCGTGATTTGCGGACAGCCTCAGCTACTTAGTGAGGCCCTTTGTAACTCAGTGAGACCCTGTTTCAAAATAAAGAATAAAAAAATAGGGCTTAGGGTATAGCTCAGAGGTAGAATGCCCCTGGGTTCCATCCCCAGTACTGAAAAAAAAAAAAAAAGATTGGAACAAGAATGCTCTACCAGGAAGATCTTTCACACACAAAATAAGATTAATAGAAAATTCACACACACACACACACACACACACACACACACACACATTTTTAATAAACATGATAAGATAGCCCATCACATTAGGGCTAAAAGAAACCCCAAAAAAAACATCCTCCAGGAACTGGACTGAGAAGCTAGGAATGATAACCTGGTCTCCCAGCTGTCATTCAGTTGGGTCAGCTCCAAGGGAAGAATCACAGCATCAGTGCGTCACAGCATTGTGGGGAAAGAAAGGCAGCTCTTACCTCATGGTGGTTAGGAAGGGGGGTCAGAGACAGATTTAGTCCTTAAGGACACAGCCCCAATGACCCACCTCCAAACCTAGCTGCGTGGCCTAATATATGGAGTTTTGAGGTTAGGGAGGGGGGCAGTTCAAGTCTAAAACCATATCAATGAGAGATTTCTTCTCTTGATAAACCAGATAGGTCACAGATACTGTGGGGTAGGAATTTTGGTCAATTCAGGCTCCCAGCCTGGGCAGCACGTTTTCTACAGAAGAATGGATAAACATAGCAAGAGGAGGATTCTTCAGTTAGTCCAGAGTAATTCCTAAACCCCAATCCCAGCCTAGCCCTAACCCTCATCTAGATGGTTCTAAAATAGGTTTTGCCAATGAGATGAAATTGGATGAGATTTTGAAAGTAGAAGAGGTTGAGGTCAGTGCTCTCTCTAAAGGTCAGGGCAGTGAGACACAATGCTAGGTGTGCACTGGGTACCACGCTGCAATCTTCTAATCCCAGTACTTGGGAGGCTCAGACAGGAGGGTTATAGTTTTCAGCAACTTGGCGAAACTCTGTTAAAAAAAAGGGGCGGGGGCGAGGCTGGGTGTGGTGGTGCACGCTTGTAATCCTAGCATTCGGGAGGTGGAGACCTGACAGCCTCAGCTACTTAGCAAGGCCCTTCACAACTCAGTGAGACCCTGTTTCAAAAAATAAAAGACCGCTTTCTCTCTGGAGCCTGGTGATTTTTTTTGTTTCTCTGGTGATGGTGTTTTCTGGCTATGAAAGGCGCTGATTTTGTGGTAATGGAGATTGGTTGTTAGCGGGGCTCTTAAGCCCTGCTTTTCTCGGTCGCCATCTTCCTGGAAGAGAAACAAGAGTTTGCATCCAACAGTCAACTAAGATTGGTTATCTGTGGAGATTCATTACTTATGTTAGTCTTTTACCTATCTCTAAATGGTATTGTTTGCCTTTATTGTTGTTAATTTTTAGGATTTCTAGTTGGAATATTAATATACCTTCAGATATAGCATTTGGAAATATTTTATCCCATTCTATTAGTAACTGTTAACTCTGTTTACATTGTCTTTGGATATACAATATTTTTTTATTTTTTAGGGAGTTTGTATACTCTTCTGTTGCCTGTGCCATTGAAATCATATCCAAGAAATCACTGCCAATTTCAGTGTTGTGAGGTTTTATGACCCAGATTTTCTCCTAAAAGTTTATAGTCTTAAGATTTATATTTAGGTCTTTTATCTAGTTTGAGTTAATATTTGTATATGGGATTAGGTAAGGGTCCAACTTTATTCTTTTCCATGTAATTATTATGTTTCAACAATATTTAGTTAAAAGATTATTATTTCTACCACCAAATGTTCGTGGAAACCTTGTCAAAAATAACTTGACAATATAGGGAAGAATTTAGCTCTAGGCTTTTATTTAACTCCAATGGTTTATATATCTGCCTTTAGAATAGTACTACACTGTTTCAATTATTGTAGCTTTATATGGTTTGAAATCAGAAAATACATATCTTCTAGTTTTGTTCTATTTCAAGATCGTTTTGGGTATCTAGAGTCCATATTCCATATTAGGATAGAGTTTTTTTCTGAAAAATAAATATATAGCCGGGCGTGGTGGCGCACGCTTGTAATCCCCGCGCTTGGGAGGCAGAGACAGGAGGATCGCGCAGGTTCGAAGCTAGCCGCGCGCGCTGGCGTAGGAGACCCTGTTTCCAAATAAAAATGTAAAAATAGGTCTGGGAGTGTAGCCCGGAGATAGAAGGGCTTCCAGGAACCCCAGTACCACCAAAATAAATAAATAAATAAATAAATAAATAAATAAATGATACTTTCACCTAAAAAAATAGAAAAAAATATTCTCTGGTAAGAAAGAAAGTAAAAAGAAATATTGAAATGTTATCTTTAAGTCATCAAAAGCTTGGTATCAGACAAATGAAACTGTTATGTGAGATTGTCATTTTTAATTTTGGATAAATTGCTATAATACTAGATGTCAACCACTAAGCCAAGCATGGGAGAGAGGGATGGGGAGAGAATGGGGTGGTGATCGGGTTGGGGCTGACTGGGCGATGTGTACATGTATGTCTACAAAAGTTTGTATCCCACTATGATGTGTGAATACAGTGTACCAATAAAATAAATAAATAAATAAATTTAAAAAAATAAATAAAATAAAATCTGAAGGGAATGGGGTGGGAATTGGGTAAGGGTTAATTGAATGATGTATATATGTATGCTTCTCTCATCTTGTATCCCATTGAGATGTATGACTACAATGCACCAATTAAAAAATTAAAAAAAAAAGACAATTGCCAGGCGTGGTGGCACATACTTGTAATCCCCGCACTTGGGAGGCGGAGACAGGAGGATTGCGCAGGTTCGAAGCCAGCCATGCGCAGTGGCTAAGGACACCCTGTTTTAAAAAAAAGTATAAAATAGGTCTGGGAGTGTAGCCCAGAGGTAGAAGGGCTTCCAGGAACCCCAGTACCACCAAAAAAAAAAAAAAGTCTAAAAAAATAGGGCTGGGAGTGTAGCTTGGAGGTAGAATGTTTCTGGGTTCCATCCCCAGTACTGCAAAAAAAAAAAAAAAAAAAAAAGGAGCAGGGGAGAGCTGGGGGTGTAGTTTAGAGGTAAAATGTACCTGGGTTCATCCCTCGGTGCCAAGAAAAGAAAAATAAAAAAAGATCCCAAGTACCTGGTGTGTCCCAGCTTCTCCTCATTCTCCATTACGGGTCCTATTCAAATATTCTTTGGATTTCTGGCCTTGCTGACTAGTTGGAGCCATAAGCCTACCATCAGGTCTGCTGAGGCTGTGGCTTCCATAGCCTTTCCATGTCTCTCTTGACAGATCCACTTTGGCAGGAAGACATAATATTGTCAGGTATTTCAGTAAGATCTACCCTTTCTTTCAACGAGTGCAAACACTTCCTTGTGGAAGCGCTTACAAGTGTTCCTCTGACTGACTGGTGCCTCCCTTCCACACTTTCACCTCTCATTCTTCACACATCTGTGTAAGGCAAAATCCAGTATTCAGCTCCTTGTTTCCATTAAACCATCTTGGCTCTGTTCTCACTGAATTAAAGTTGATAAAGTCAACCACAACTACCACCACTACTTCTTCCCCATTTACTATTCTTGAGAAGCTGGAACTCTGAGAAATCTTTTAATGTAGAATTGTATAGTAGGATCTAGGGCTGTGATTTCCATCAAGATGCCCTGTGAAGCAACTCAATTTCTTTATGTTGAGGCCAGTAAAGTTAGGTACCAGCATATTTATCCAATGAGGACCTATCCTCTAATGCAAGCAACATCCATTCATTCTCGAGGAAAGTTCTGTGACACTATTTGACCTTGGAGCCAAGGATTAGAAGAGATATAGCTGGCCCAGAATGGTGGTGCAAGCTTGTAATCCCAGCATTTGGGAGGATGAGACAGGAGGATCTCTGTTTGAGGACAGCCTCAACTACTTAGTGAGGCGCTTTGCAATTCAGTGAGACCCTATTTCAAAATATAAAATAAAAAAACAGGGCTGGGATGTAGCTCAGAGGTAGAATGCCCCTGGGTTTCATCTCCAGTACTAGATGAGGCATAGGGAAGACTTACATTAGCTACTTTTTTTTTGTGGTACTGGGGATTGAACCCAGGGGCATTCTATTTCTGACCTACACCTCAGTCCTATTTTTTTTTATCCTTTATTTTGAAACAGGGTCTCACTAAGTTGCAGAGGACCTCACTAAGTGGCTGAGGCTGGCCACAAATCTGTGATCCTCCTGTCTTAGCCTCCCAACTACTGGGATTACAAGTATGCACCATCACACCCAGCTACATGGACTGATTTAAAGTTACTCTAGCTTATACATAAACATTCTATAGTTCCTGACTTCAGCCACCTAATTCAGAGGCTACAAGAGGATAATGCTTTGTTGAAATCTTGCTTTTTATATATTTGACCTGCCACTTTTCCTTTTTTCCCCTAAGCACATTTGATTAACAATGAATTGTTCTGTCTCACTTTCTTTTGTCTTCTTTTGAGTCATCTCTGTCAAAACTAATCATTTAATTTTATAAATTCGTTTTTCTTGTACTGCTATGGGTGGAATTCAAGGACTGTATATATGAAGCAAGTGTCCTACCACTAAGCTATGTCCCTGGTCTAAGTCATCCAATTTTATTTATTATTTATATATTTATATATATATTTATTTTTATTTATTTATTTATTGTGGTGCTGGGAATGGAACCCAGAGGCTTTCTACCTTTGGGCTACACTCCCAGACCTATTTTCTATTTTATTTGGAAACAGGGTCTCACTAAGTTACTGACAGCCTAAGTCGCTTAGGCTGGCTTTGAACCTGTGCAATCCTCCTGTCTCAGCCCTCAAGTGCTGGGATTACAATCATGTGCACCACACCTGGCTCTAAGTCATTCAATTTTCTACTAAAAGATTTTTTTTTAATTGTGGTAAATGAGTCAGGCATGGTGGCACACACTTGTAACCCCGGCATTTGGGAGGCTGAGACCAGAGGATTGCGGTTCGTGGACAGCCTGAGCTACTAAGCGAGGCCCTTTACAACTCAGTGAGACACTGTTTTGAAATTAGAAAGAATAAAAAAATAGGGCTGGGGGTGTCGCTTGGAAGTAGAATGCCCCTGGGTTTCATTCCTGGTACTGCAAAAAAAAAAATGTGGTAAATGAGATGGAAATCTGTTGGCTCCCCCCTTTTCATCTAAATCATAGTCTAAGGAGGATAGTTGTGGAGGCTGTAGAACCATTTCAAGATCTTTCATAGCTTTCATTATAGCCTACATTTTTTAGTTGTTTTGGTTTTGAAGAAATTCTATAAATCCGAGATTATGCTTTAAATCTTTATTGAAATGATCCAGATAATACTTAATATATTTTCACCATAAATAAAATTCTTTTGTTTTATACACTATGGTTAAATGTTATCAGAAGAAACTATACTCCAGGAAGAACTCATTGTACTACTCTTAAATTTTATTAATGTCTTCAGTTTGTGCATCATTTACAATGAGACATGTGCTTTAAAAAGCATTCTTAAACATAAATAGACCAAGGAACAGTTAAGTAATTGATCCCTAAAACATGCACATTGATTTTATTCAGGTGTGTATAAGAAAAGGAAATAAGATTTAAGCCTTTTTCTTTGGATTAAAAGCATCTGGAAATTATAATTTAGGAATGCCAAATGTCTTTTCAGGAACAAATGTACTTTTCAATAGGAAATCATAATGCAATTAAAAAGCAGTAGTGTTGATAAGACTAGAAAATATCTGTGGCATACATAATCAACAAGAAAGAGTTCCAGTGGGTTTAAGTTACATGTTGGATAAATCAATCAGGCATGAACTGAATGGTCTATATGGAAGAAGGGCACCATAAGGCAGATTATGGGACACATATATATTCAAGGCACATGACTAGGTTAAACAGGGGGCTAGGTTCTATAGATTAATTTGTTCCTTTATTGGGAAGAAAAAATGCAGTATGACTGCCACTCCATAGTACTTATAGACAAATAGATGCAATTAGATCTAGGGTAGCAAAAGTCTTCCCTTCAGATACACACCAATGGAAATAACAGATATCAGAGTAGCTGAAGCAGTATGATGACATTCCGATTTTCTTAAAATGCAGTAAAATGGATATTAAACTGTTATGTATTATTTCTATATATCTTACTGTCTATTCTCATTCAGGTTTCACAAAAGAAGTTTTCAAAATTAGACAGATTAAGGGAGTTATTAAACCATAAAGGATGCTCAAATTATTATTCAACAGAGTCAATCCCAAACTCTGGAGCTGACTTCTGACTATGTTCAGTTTGGGCTTTTTTTCCCCAGAATGGAAAAATTTCCCCACACTACCTTCCTTTGTATAGCTAAAATGCTAGCACATCCACTATGGTTCCCTTCTTTTTCTTTGGTGAGTCAGAGATCTTTGCCTCCCCACCCCTCCATTATCCATTCTATGAACAATATGATTGCTCTAAATATTCACAGAAGTAAAAGGAGCATATAAAAAAACAAAAACCTTCAACAATATTTAAAGCAACATCGCCTCAAATCAACTACAATGGGAAAACAGAAAATATCAAGCTACCTACCACGTTGTGACTGATTAGTTCACTAAACATTATTCCCCAAAGTGAATACTAGGAGGACAAGAATAATTCTGTGTGCTTCGAATGGGCTGGGAAAATGTTCCTAATCTGATGCAAATAAGATGTTTAATACTTTACCTGTGTGGGCTCCTGGAAATAAGCAGCACCAACATTTTCATTACAATTCTCAAAATAACAACTATTCTCCGTTTAGATTGTTTTGAAGCACCTAAAACTCTTCAGTAACAAAAGACTAATATTAAGATGAAAAGTTAGCAACATTATTGGTCGCTTGAATGCTTTCGCGAACACATACAAAGCTTCTCTATAGTTTTAGTAGACATCGCATAAGACCGGTGGCTTCCACCTTGGCAATAGCTTTGTGCAATTAGTTAAAATAAAAAGTGTTTTTTGAATAGAAGACACTAACCAAAGAAACAAACAAAAGCCTTCTTAAGGTTACTGTTGCAAAGTTTGCCGGAATCAACTGGTTGATAGGACAGAGATAAATCTGGAGCTGTAGACTAGAATTTAAGAAATAAAAGGTGAAAAGAGGGTTGAAGAGACTGGCAGACACTTCCTGACAGTAATGAAAGGTTTCAGTCACAGAGATCGCTTTGAACTTCTTTGTCTCTTGTTTTCTTGGTTAGTGATAACGGTTTCTTATTTCTTCACACAAGGCCACGTGAATCCACCACAGAGAGGTGACACAATGATATAGATGAACACCTGGAAGGAAGAGCAAGGCAATTTTATTTTCTTGAATCCATCATATGCTCCTAAATAATATATGAGGGGAGGTAAAACCCTCATACATTATTGGGGACAGTTCTGGTTCCATGATAGTCGTAGTTCTATACAGATGCAACAAACTAATCAAGTATTTTCAAAGACAGAAGTGGAGTTAAAAAGTATCCTTTCTGATGCTTTCACACACTATCACTATGCTTTCTTTAGTGGGAGAAAAAGCAGTGGGGTTGTTGATCTTCACTGGTAACTCGGCATGAGCAAGCAACCCTTACTGATGCATCATAGAAATCATAAATAGCCGCAAGATCCTAAGTATAGTTTTATTAGTAACTATGCTTTAAAATTTCACAATTGAATCTGACTTTTCATGATTAGGACAGGACTATATTAAAAAGCACTCTTTTCCTATTTCATTAATATAAACTATGGCCAATGATGTGGCTACCAACTGTTCAGTGGATAATGACAAGATAAATATGATTACCCAATCAAGAAAAGTTGGCGCTGACACTGCAAACATGCTGGTTCTATTTCAGACATGTTAACACTTTAATTCTAATATTATAATTTTTGAATTTGACAAATCGTATCTACTTATTTACGTGATTACCTTCCAAAATGTAGATTTGTTTTCTATATTAGGTTCGCCGCATTAATTTGGTCACTTTATTTTGCTTCACAACTTTTTGAGATTTTTTTTCCCCCTGTGGTACTGAGGATTGAACTCAGGGGCATTAAATCTCCAAGGTACATCCCGGCCCTATTTTACTTTTTGTTTTGAAACAGGGTCTTACTAGGTTGCTGAAAGGCTATCCTCGAACCTACAATCCTCCTGTCTCTGCCTCGCAAGTACTGGAATTACAGGAGTGTACCACCACGCCTGGCAACTGTTTGTGATCTTTAAGTGACTGATTTCATTACTCATATGCTAGGGAAGAAAATGCACTCAGGAGTTAGATGACTCATGCCTGGGAGGAGGCAAAACATTTTTGTCTTTCATACAAATGGTGCAGTGGAAGGAAGTTACAGACACCTGGTTAGTAATGAATGCTTTACCCATGTTACCTTCACACATGCATCTTCCACAAAATTCCTTCCAGAACACAAAACACACACACACACACACACACACACACACACACACACACACACACACGATATAAAACTGACTATTTGCCACAGCTATAAGGACTTGTCAAGCTGAGGCATAGCAGGCTAGGTGAGAACATCTTTACCAAAGCATTCAGAGTAGTGCTCGTGCTCTGTACATAAGAAGTAATAAGCATACTTTGAACTTAATAATTCAGCTACATAAATAAACCTACAAATTTAGAGTCAGACAATGTGGTGCATGCTTGTAATCCCAGTACTTGGGAGGCTGAGACAGGAGGATCGCAGGTTTGTGGCTAGCCTCAGCTATTTGGTGAGACCCTCCACAACCTAGTGAGGTCCCGTTTCAAAATAAAAAATAAAAATTAGGGCTGGGGGTATAGCTCGGAGGTAGAATGCCCCTGGGTTCCATCCCCAGACCCGCAAAAAAATAGAATAATTTTATTTCTGTGAGGTGAATTCTAGATATGTCAGTGCATGAAACAACTGTCAAGTAGAGATAATATTTCACAGTGACCTCACAGGAAAGCCACTTCCTACTCAGGAAGGTTTTACCAATTAAAGATATATGTACTTCACTTCAGAGTGTTAATCACTGACACAAAATTCTAGTACTTAATTTCTTAGAGACTGGAAAAATGAAACACGAAAAAACTTACAATTGATACAACGATGATGATGACAGTAAGCTTGATATTCTTCATACACATGGCTCGGGCAAGGTTTCTGCTGGTAGTTTTGAAGGTGACAGACTAGGCAAAAAAAGCATGATTGTTTAATCTCTGTCACTGACTACATGAATAATCTGCTGTGATAACTTGCAAATATTTTACTGTCACTAATTCTGTTTAAGTCCCACTGTCCTTTATCCTACCCTCTCTCTACAAGTAAAGACCGGCCATATTTAATTACTAATCCCTAGATCAGGATGCTGCCAGGCCTATTAGAAACAGTGGAGAGCCTTTGTTCCTCTTTCTTCGCGGCAGCGATGCACATGGAGTTGAGCATAAGAAGTGGTTCTTTCAAATAGTGGAAAAGCATTTTCCTCTTCATGTTGCCAATAACAAATGCTCCTTCAAAGCCAGTTGGCTGCAAGAATATTAGAATATTCTGCCCAGTATAATCCTGGGACTTTGAGCCATAAAAGTCAGTTTGATTTGCATAGGAGGAAATATATTTATTTGTATGACGACTGAAATCCATAGAACTCCATTCCTTTAAGTATCCATTTTCATTTGCACCATCAGTTTCTCAATATCTACTGAACTATTCCCAACAAGACATAAACAGTTTAAAAGAAACAGGAGAATTAACAAATAGTAAACCCCACTAACAACCCAGCAGTTCCATTCCTAGGTATACACCCAACATAAAGTTGTATGTACAAGTTCACCAAGAGAACCACATGCAAAATGGTTTCTAACAGCACTGTTTCTTATTCCTCAAACTAGAAACTATTCAAAGGCCCATCAACTATACAATACATATATAAATTATAGTGGAGTTATATAATGGAATACTATATAGTGATAAAAATTAACGATATACTACTACAGTTACGGAATTGACTGTTTACACATTATGGATGAAATAAATAATTTTTAGCAAAAGATATCTGACATAAATAGAATAAATGCTACTGTGTATTGATCTATGGAGAGAAGTCAGGACAGTGGTCACCGATGGAGGGAAATAGTGACTAGAAGAGGGCATAAGGGAGCTTCTGGGGTACTGGTCATGCTCTAATTCTTAATCTGGGTGATGAACCCACAGGTGTGTTGACTTTTTGGAAATACAGCCAAGTTACAATTACAGTTGATGGCTGATGTGCTTTTCTACACATGTGTTATACTTCAATACATTGTTTTTTTAAAAATCCACTTTCTGCTGGGCGTGGTGGCGCATGCTTGTAATCCCAGCATTTGGGCGGCTGAGACCTGAGGATCGCGGTTCGTGGACAGCCTCAGCTACTTAGTGAGGCCCTTTGCAACTCAGTGAGATCCTGTTTTAAGAATAAAAAGACTAAAAAATAGGGCTGGGGGTGTGGCTTGGAGGTAGAACGCCACTGGGTTCCATCCCCAGTACAGCAAAAAATAAAGTAAAATAAAATAAAATAATCCACTTTCTTGAACATATATTCATATCCATCTACCTTCTCCACAAAGTCTCTCCAGTACGGCAGGTGCCAGGGGTACCAACCCTTGGGTTTCACTTCATGCTGAATAGACAGGATATAATATGGAAGCATAGTCCCGATTGCTAAATAAGTATACACTATACACCCAAACCTATTACATCTAGCCCTAACTATAAATACTGAAAAAAACACATACATTAATTTAGATATATGGCAAGAACCTGCAAAACAAACAAAACTTAGCAATCAGAACAAATGGCCCTTAATGGAACAAATATAGAAAACAAGAGAGAAGCATACTAAAAATTTCTAATAGGCATCTTCACATACAAGATCATGACTCTGATGTAAGACAGAATTGTAAGTTAGGAGACACAAAAAAGGAAAAACAGATAACACAAGATTTCAAGATATATATTTTAGTATGGCATGGTGGTGCATGTATGTTATCCCAGTACTTGGGAGACTGAGACAGGAGGATCACAGGTTCGTGGTCAGCTCCAGCTACTTAGTGAGGCCCTCTGCAACTTAGTGAGCCTCTGTTTCAAAATAAAGAATAAAAAACAAGGCTAGGGGTATAGCTTGGAAGTAGAAGGCCCCTGTGTTCAATCCTTAGTACTGCAGAAAAAAATAGAAAGGAAGAAAGAAAGAAAGAAAGACAGAGAGACATAAAGATCATGGAACAGAATAGACAGCCCAGAAGTACAACATCATGTATATGGTCAAATGATCTTCAGCAAAAGTGTCAAGACCACTCAAGGTGAAAATGACCGTTTCTTCAACAAATGATACTGGTAAAACCAAATACCCACATGCACAAGAATCAAGTTGGACCTTTTAGTACATCATAAACAAAACTTAAATTAGATCAAATACCTAAACTCAGGAGCTAATAATATAAACTATCAGAAGATAACATAGGATAAGAGCTTCATTACATTGGATTTCACAATGATTTCTTGGATATAATACCAGAAGCACAAATGTTCAAGAAAAAAATTTGATATTGTTGACTTCATCAAGTATAAAACTTGTGCGCATAAAAGGACACCAAGAAAAAGAAAAGACAACACACGTAACTGGAGAATCTATTTCCAAAGCGTTTATCTGATAAAGGTTAATATCCAAAAGATATTAAAAATGCTCCTAAAACAGTAACAACTAAAAAAAAAAACTCCTGTTAAAAAATGGTCAAAGGATTTGAATTATTTCTCCACAGAAACTATAGAAATGAACAGTAAGCACACAGAGAAATGTCCAACATCACTAGCTGTAGTATACATTTAATTTCTTCCTATATAGAATAATGTCTTAACATCTTAAAAACAGTTTTGGCTAGGGAGCAAGCACCCCTCTCAGGGCAACTAATTCTTAGAGGTAGCAAAGGGTCCAGCAGGGAACATTTCTTCAATATGCAAATTTATCAACCAAGAACTATACCTCTTTTATCTGTCTCATATACCTCAGGTGGCAATATTCCTCTGCCTTTATCATCCCAGGGCCAGACACCATGGACCTGGAGACTAACCCATCAGTTTAGAGTCCTCTGAAATTATTAAATATGGTCAGTCGTAAACTGTCTTACTTTGTTCTATCTTGCTTTTCCTGCAAAAACCACAATAAAGGCTTTGACACTGGATTTCCCTTTCTCCTGCCCCTTCTGCCTTCTGACCGCTCTGGTATTTACCCTTGCAACTTCGTGCGACAGGTGGTGATCCTATCTCTATGACCTGCGAACATAATAAACATCATCCTTCCAAGCCTCATTCTCATCTCCTCCAGTGGCCAATCAACTTTCCCATACTATATCAAATGTGTATGTTCTTAAAATATTAATTAGGGAAACAGAATTCAAAACAGTGAGATATCACTTCACTAAGACGTCTATGTAGAAAAATCAGTGCCCTTGCTTGTTACCAGTGGGATGCAAAATGGTGCGGCTGTGGTGGGAAACAGTTTAGTGGTTTCTCAAAAAGCCAAACACAGAATTACTTATGTCTCAGCAAGTCTACTCTTAGTATAAGACCCAAAGGAACTGAAAGCAGGGATTCAGATGTTTGTGTGCCAATGTTGACTGCAGCATTATTCACAACAGCTAAAAGGTAAAACAGTACAAGTGTCCACCTATCCGTGCATGGAATCTGTGGAAACGTGGTATGTACACATAGTAGACAATATTTATTGTTCTGATACAAGCTACAACATGGTGGAACCCTGAAAACATTATGCTTAGTGAAAAAAGACTGACACAAAAGGGTTTTTATTATGATTCCACTTACATAAAGTACCACTTGCAATAGGCAAATCATAGAGACAAAGTGGATAATAGAGAATACTTGGGTCTCAGGATAACGGGAATGGGGATTATCGTTTAATGGTTATACAGTTTCTGTTTAGAGTGATAAAATACTTGGGAAATAGTCAGTATTGATGGTTGGAAAACACTGTGGATGTAATTAACGCCACTTAATTGTACACTTCAAAAATGGTCAAAATGGCAAATGTTATACTTGATATATTTTATAACAATCTTAAAATTATATATTTTACAAAACCCACTAAAATGTACACTTTATATGAGTGAGGTGTATATCTATGATTTACTTCTAAATAAAAGTGTTTAAAATAACCAACAGAGCCAGGCGTGGTGGCGCACACCTGCAATCCCAATACTGGGGAGGCTGACAGGAGGACTGCAGGTTCTAGGACAGCTTCAGCAAGTCGTGAGACTCTCATCAACCTGGCAAGACTCTTTCTAAAAATAAAAATAAAATAGGGCTGGGGTGTAGCTCAAGGGTAGAATGCCTCTGGGTTCAATCCCCAGTATAAAAAATTACCAACAGAGGTGATGAAGTAGAATAATTAAAAATCGAATAACCTAAAAAGATAAACTGATGAGGAAAATAAAAAACAAAGCAAGATGGCATACTTAAGGCCAATTCAACTTTATACAGATGTAAGTACAATAAATACTTTAATATTGGTTTAGTTGGATTTAAAGTGTTACCAACAACTTAGGTGTTAGACAAGGTAGCCATGTTCAGAGGTGAGACATGGGTGGGACAAGTAACCCTGGAGGCATGGCTGGAGATGTTGTTTTTCCAGACCAGCTGTAGCCTTCTCTTTCCCCTGCCACCATGAGTTGACAGTAAGATCCTACCTTCTCTCTCTGCTCCCACCATGATGCTCTGAGGCCTTGCAGCCACAGCCTCATCTTAGAAGCAGGCTTAACATGAGCTGAAATCTCCAGAACTGTGAGTAAATAAAATTCTTCTTCACTTAAGTTTTGTGTGTCAGGTGCTTGGGACAGAGGTGAGAATAACCTAAGATTCATGAATCAAACTCTCTTCAAAAGAATTGAAGGTAACATTCCTACTTGATAAAGAGAACCTACAATAAATCTACAACACCCCACATACTTAATAGTGAAAGTATTGAATTTTACCCATGAGATGATCAACAGGTAAGGATGTCCATTGTTGTCACTTGTATTCAATATAGAATCTACAAGTAAAGCTATGACAATAAATGAAATTTTCAAAGTTTTCAAAGTTTGTCTCAAAGGATACAAACAAATTCGATATGCAAAAATCTACCCAAAGGAAAGGAAACCAAACCACCAAACTAATGCATGTGTATCTATGTTCACAGCTGCACAATTCACCATAGACAAACTGTGGAACCAGCCAAGATGTCCATCAACAGATGAATGGATACAAAACTCTGGGATATGTACACAATGGAATTTTACTCAGCCATAAAAAAATACAATTGCGGTATTTTCAGGGAAATGGATGGATCTTGAGGACATTATGCTAAGTGAGATTAATCAGTCACAAAAAGTAAGGAATTGGATGTTTTCCCTAATATGTGAAAGCTAGGGTGAATGGAGTCACAAGAGGAATCCAGGTGAAAAAAGAGATGGGAGGTGGAGAGAGGGAAACTCTTTAAAGCGCATGATGTACTTATTCATATCGAAGTCAACCACTACACCAAGCATGGGAGGGAGGGAGGGATGGGGAGGGAGTGAGGTGGGGACTGGTTGGGGGCTGGCTGGGTGATGTGTGTGCATTTACGCCCACACAAGTTTGTTACCCCATTATGATGTATAAATACAATGTACCAATAAAAAATTAATAAAAATTTTAAATTTACCATAGAATACAAAGTATAAAATTCTCAAGGGTAAATTTAATAAAGTACATGTAAGACCCTTACACCAAAACCATAAAACACTGTTGAGAAAAATTAAAGAAACCCTAAGCAAAATAGGATCTCATAGGCATAATTGTGAGTAAAGGAAGCCAGATATAAAAAGTACATATCATATATAATTCCATTTATAGAAATTTTAAGAATAGGCAAATCACTACCTCGGGTGATATAAGTCAGAAACATGGTTACCTATATTTGGAATTAATAACTGGAAGGGGCATGTCTTATGGAGTAATAAAAATGCTTTATATCTTGATTTGTGTGATAGTTACATGGGTACAGATGTATGTCAAAATTAACTGAGCTGCACACCTAAAAGTAGTGCACTCGATGTAATTTACTGCATATATGTTTTTCTACCATGTAGAGATGCCTGTTAGTTCATTAGTTATTTAGTGAGTTATTTTGGATCACAGAGCCAGTAATATTAAGAAGACATTTATTTGGGAAGTACAGAGTATACTATTACTGGTCAAATGCAGATGATTCTAGCTAAGTAAGATAATATTCAGGGAGTAAGAATAGCTGAGAGAGATTGGAAGTAAAAAACAATTGGTCTGATGATACTTCTTTGATCATTTTCATCCCAAGTAATGTGTTACAATGTGAGATCTAGAACTTAGGTGTTTAGACTTCCCATATGGTGCTACCCTTCCGCCAATGAAAATCTGTTTACAAACTGCTACAAAATGAAAAAAAAAACCCGTTTACAAAGTGCTACAAACCCAGAAGTAGTCTGTACATCCTCCTAATATCTGCCATTAATAGACATCCATGTAAAATTAACAACAGCAAACATCGAAACAGATCTTAAAATGTAGCATGTATGTTAGGCACTTTGCACGTATTAGCTGATTTAATCCTCAAAATGTTATGAAGTAGGTACACCTTCATTTTACAGGTTATGACAACTGAGGCACAGAAAGTTAAGAAGCTTGCCTAAGGCCACGCAACTAGTAAATGGCAGAGGTGGGATTCAAATCCAGACTCCGTCCAGGAGAGATTTAAAGCCTGATTCTAGAGTTTGTACTCCGAGCCACTACAGTTTTGCTGCCGGTCATAATGAACACGATCAATCAATGAACTGACCTATTTTAAGGTGTAAAATTTTACCCTGAATTTAAATTTGCAATTTTGCAGACTCAAATTGTCACTGAACTCTGCCTTCTGTCTCCACTACATATTTATCATCTTTCCAAAATGTGAAGATACAGGCAACTGCGGTATTAGTGGCTCACAGACACAACATCTCCTTTAAGGCGTATTGTCTCTTCCTAACCTATTTCTTTGGCTTGATACAAGGAAAGATCAATCACTGTAAACGAAAAATGTGAACTGTCTAGTTTTCAGGACTCATATTGTACCACCACAGGCCTATATACTTATTTGCTTCATGTCCTACAAATTTGTACAGAAAAAGACTAGTTCATGCAGCTGTGGTGGTAAATTATGTAGGCACCGATCCAAAGCTTTATACAATTGTTTCTGTACACTGAGTTTGTTTTCCAAACCAAAGCTTCCTTAATGGCTACTAATGGACCAGGGCTTTTTCCTATGTCTTTTTGTTATCCTCCTAATCACAACAGAGTCACATAATGGAGATGAGAAAAGGAAAAAAAAAACCCGCTGGACTATTGAATTTAAGACATGTCCCTGTTGTGCTAGCCATATTTGCAGTTTCTCTCATTTTCATCCTGACAAATATTAAATACTTACTGAATCCACAAGATTTTCTGTTTTGTCTATCAATAGTTCCAATCTTTCTCCACGCTGAGCTACCAGATCTAAGAATATGAGAAAAAAAGAAAAAAACTGTTTTATATTACAAATATGAAACTTGTCTTTGTTTTCATCCAAATCTGGTTTTGATTACAGCTGATATTCCTAACAAGTCATATCTATTACAAAAGTGCTTAAAACAGTCAGATTTTGCTGGCCGTGGTGGCGCACGCTTGTAATCCCCACGCTTGGGAGGCAGAGACAGGAGGATGGCGCAGGTCCCAAGCTGGCCTCGCTGGCTTAGGAGACCCTGTTTCCAAATAAAAATATAAAATAGGTCTGGGAGTGTAGCCCGGAGGTAGCAGGGTTTCCATGAACCCCAGTACCACCAAAAAAAGAAAAAGTTAGAATTGAGTTTTTGCTCTGCCACATGTTCCCACCATGATGTGCTGCCCTTATCCGAAGCCCAAGGCAGTGAGGCCACTAGATCTTGGACTGGAACCTCAAGAACCATGAGTCCAAATGAATCTTTTCTTCCTTATAAGCTAAAAACTATTGGAGTAAAGGTTCTCAATTGAAGTATAGATTGGCAGGGTCTTTTTATTTTTTGTAAAGGGCAAGATACTAAACATTTTAGGCTTCATGGGCCTCTTTTTACTACAATTTCTCAGACAAAGACTATGTCAATGAATGGGAATGACTGAGTTCCAATGAGATTTTACATCAAACAACAGGCAGAAGACCACACTTGACCCACAAGCTTTTGTGTGCAAATCCAAGAATGAAGGGTATTTACCTGACAGGATAACTGATAATAGGGATACTTCCCAAATTGCAGCATGACCCTCTCTCTAGCAAAACCATCATGACGGGTGAAAATTGTAAAAACCAATAAAAATTTGCCATTTAAATTCTGAAACCTATGAATGTATTAATGGTATATAACAAATGGAGAAATATATTTATATAAAAAACCAACTAGGTCTTTGTGTGACTGATTGCCATGAATGACCTGGTTGTTCTCTTGGTCAGTGCAATTGAAGCTCTGTTCTTGGTAAGTAAAGCCTGGAAACTCTTACCATATCTCCCTCCCAAGACCAAGTCAGGGGATGTTCTTTCTCCCAAGGAGAAGCAGTTCCCCAGTCTTTCTCATTCCACTCTATCTTCAGTTCTGTATTACAGAAGCTCTGTCCTGAGAAATAATATCTGATAGGTTTGGGCTCACTTTCTCTATCCAGCCCTAAGTCATAGGACAGAAGCTCTACTTCAGGGTAGCAGGCCAAGAATACTGGGCCCTAATCTTGCTTCCACTCACTCATAAAGTGGAATCTTCATGATGGGAGGGACATGTCAAAAAGAAGGCTATCTAGCCACCCACTGGTAAGAGTTTCACTCCAAGAGCAGCAGTTCACTGGCGCTGGTAATAACTCCAGAGCAATGGCTTGGAGATTTTTCCCAGAGGAAAGAAAAGCCTTAAGAACAGGGTCTTCCCTAAATGGACAAACCTACTGAAACAGAGTATGGGGAAGTTCAAGCCTTAAGGTGCCCTCAAAAACAATGGAGGTTAGCTAGGCATAGTGGCGCATGCCTGGAATCCCAGTACTTTGGAGGTGCTAAAAGAAGGCCTGCAGGTTCAAGGACAGCCTCCACAAGTAAGTTAGACTCTCAGCAACCTTGCAAGACCCAGCATCAAAATAAAAAATAAAAATGTCTAGGGGCATGGCTCAGAGATAATGTTCCTGGGTTCAATCCCCAGCACCAAACTCACATACAAAAAAATTTACAATGGAGGTAGCCATTCTAACTGGAGTTAAATGGAATTTCAGTGTAGTTTTGACTTGCATTTCCCTGATTGCTAATGATGGTGGATATTGTTTCATATATTTGTAGTATATATGCATTATGGGATTTTACTCAGACATACAGAACCAAATTATGTCATTTGCAGGAAAATTGATGGAACTAGAAAATATTATGCTAAATGAGATCGGCCAGTCTCAGAAAGTTAAGGGTCATATGTTTTCTCTAATATGTGGAAGCTAGAGAGAAAATACAAAATAAAAGGGACTTCAGATAAATGAGGAGACCAGCAAAATAGGGGAAGAAGATTTGGGGAGAGAAATGAGGAAAGGAAAAACAAGGCTTGAGGAAAGAAACAATTCAAATAATGTTATGTCCATATATGAAGGTACCACTACCAATAATCACTAACATGCATAGGGAGAGAGAGTTGGGGCGCAGAGGGAAATACACCACATGCTGCACGTATCACTTTAATTCTCACAAAGTTGAGTATAATACACTAATAAAAGCATAACTTTTTTAAAAATGGAGAGTTTGGAAGTAAGCAAATACCATGAGACAACATCATAAGAAAAGATAAATCAAGCTGGGCGTGGTATCGCACACTTGCAATCCCAGCATTTGGAAGGCTGAGACAGGAGAATCGCATTTTGCAGCCAGCCTCAGCTACTTAATGAGGCCTTCTGCAATTCAGTGAGACTGTGTTTCAAAATATAAAAGAATAAAAAATAGGGCTGGGGGTAGAGCTCAGAGGTAGAATGCCCCTGAGTTCCAGCCCCAGTACTGCAAAAGAAAAGAAAAAAGAAAGAAAAAGATAAATCATAGACCAGCTAAAAGTTTAACACACACAAAAAAGAAAAGAAACAGCTAAGAAGAGCTCTCTTGTGATCAGAGCAAATCCAAGGCTGCTCCTACAATGGAGCCCAAATCTAATTACATCAGACTCTAGCAATTTATATCTGGGACACTATCAAAAGCAATAGGAAAATCTGTCTGCAATTAGTGGAGCCTAGCAGCTGAGTAAGATACAGCAGCACAGCAACCAGCAGCTTAACAGGAAAATCCAGAAAACGGACACTTGAAGAGACCTGTGCTATTCCAGGGTGACTGTGCATGCCCAGGGATATTTCCTCTAAGGAGTGGCATTAGAGGATGTACACTGTGGAAGAAAGAGGCTTCAATAAAGTCTAACCTAGTCACAAAACAAACAGGCCAACAAACCCTGGGGGGAGATCATTGCCCAGAATTGCTACAATATATCATCCAAAACATGCAAATTTGAACAAAAAACCTGAGATATAAAAAATGTGACCCATACATAGGAAAATGAAGAGAAAACATAAAATGATTGAGGTCATCCATAAAAAAACCTTAAAAACAGCCATAATAAATTGCTGTTCAAGCCAGGCATGGTAGCACACATCTCTATTACCAGTACTTGGTAGGCTAAGACAGGAGGAACACAGGTTCATGGCCAGCCTCGGCAACTTAATGAGGACCTCAGTAACTAAGTGAGACCCTGTTTCAAAATAAAAATAAAATAGGGCTGGGGTGTAGCTCAGGTATAATGCCCCTGGGTTCAATCCACAGTACCAAAAAATAAAAAAAAATGAATATTTTCACTGAAGGTATAATGTCTCTCCAAAGAAATCAGTAGAGTTAAAATGATTTTTTAAAAGAACCAAGTGGGAAGATGAAAATCTCCTTATGTGTATGGCATGTATTCATAAACATCAAAGTCAATCACTAAGCCAAACATGAGAAGGGGGGGGAGAAATGGGGTGGGAATTAAGGAAGGCTAAATGAGTGATGTGTGCATGTATGCCTCTGCCATTTTGTACTTCATTAAGATGTATGACTATAATGCACCAATAAAAGAAAAGGACCAAGTGAGATATGAGTGTAATAAAAGAAAAAATTCATTAGAGGAAATCAACAGTAGCTGGAGAAGATAGAAGAAAAACGTCAGTAACTTGAAGATAGGACAAATATTAAAGCTCAGCTTGAGGAACAGGTATAAAAAAGAATGAAGGAAAATGAATAAAGCCTCAGGGAAATGCTGGACAACATAATTTTACGAGCATAATAGTAATGAAAATACCAGAGGGAGAAGAGCTAGAGAAAGAAGAAAAATATCTGAAGAAATAGTAGTGAAAATATATAACAAATTTGAAAAAAAAAGCATAAAGACAGATAGATTCAAAACTGTATTAGATCAATGAAATTATCCTAGGTGGTAATTCAGATTGACAGAAAAAACTGAAAGCAACCACAAATCATAAGGTTAATAAATTAAATTAATTGAGTTTTTAATATTTATGATATTAAATATAGAAAAATAGCATAAAAAGGGGAGGAATGAATAAAGTACATAAGGTTAACATTTACATATCTCATTAGAATTACATTTATGTTAATCTCAAGTCAACTGTGATAACTGAACATGTATACTGCAAGTCCAGAAATTACTTAGGTAAATGACTAAAAACATATATAGTGAAAAAAATCATTAAAGGACTTAAACTATTATTTTAGAAAATAGTCACTGATTACAAAAGAATCCAGTAAAAGAAAAACAGGAATAAAAAGAGAAATGAACTATATGGAAAATTGAAGGTAAAAGGAAATATATATCCAACCATATCATCTGGGTATGGTGGTGTATGAATGCAGTCCCAGCGACATGGGATGTTGTAAAAGGAAGATCATTTGAGCCCAGGAATTTGAGACAAGCTTGGGAAACAAAGTAAGACACCATCTCAAAAATAAAGATTCCAAACCAGGTGTGCTGGCACATGCCTATAACCTCAGTACTTGGGAAGCTAAGAAAGGAGGATCACAGGTTCAAGGCCAGCCTCAGAAACTTAGACTGTGTTTCAAAATTAAAAAAAAAAAATAGCTGGGGGTACAGTTCAGAGGTAGAGGCCCCCAGAGTTCAATCCCTAGTACCACCAAGAAATAATTTCAACCATACTCATATTAACATTAAACTATCTAGATTAAATAATCTAATAAAAGACATCTAATAAAATCAAATAATAATAAAATGACAAAAATAAACCTATAAAAGATATTATTAGACAGAATAAACTAAAGCTAACTATATATTTCTTATAGGAGACATACTTGAAGTTCAAACATTGGACAAAGAAACCAGAAGAAGGCAAACAGAAATGAAAAAAAAAAAGATTTTAAAACAAAAACATAGCCGGGTGTGGTGGTGCACGCTTGTAATCCCCGCACTTGGGAGGTGGAGACAGGAGGACCATGCAGGTTTGAAGCCAGACGCGCTGGCTTAAGAGACCCTGTTTTCAAATAAAAAATATATAAAATAGGCCTGGGAGTGTAGCCCGGAGATAGAAGGGTTTCCAGGAACCCCAGTGTCACAAAAAACAAACAAACAAAAATATCCGTAGAGATAAAATGTGACATTTCTTAAAGATAAAGGGTTAATAAGGGAAACTATGGCAAATTATAAATGTAAACACACCTGAAAATAGAACCTCAAAATACACAAAGGAAGAACTGAAAGAATTAAAGAGGGAAATAGACAATTCAAAAATAATAGCTAGAAACGTCAATACAAAAATTCAATAAGGGCTAAAACCATTCAGAAAATAAACAGGAACTAGAAGACTTGAACAATACAATAGAGCAACTAGGCCTTAAAAGACACCTACAGGACAGTCCATCAGCAATACGAGAGCGCACACTTTTCTCGAATGCCTGTAGAATATTCTGCTGGCAGACAATACGCTTACACATAAAATAAGCCTCGATAAATTCAAGAGGAATGAAACGGTACAAATGATTCAGTACATCGACAATAGAATACCTTTAGAAAACAGTAACAAAGCAAATTGGGACCTTCACCAATATGTAGAAAAATAAACATAATACTCCTAAATAAGCAAAGGGTCAGAGGATAAATCATACGGAAATTAGAAAATACCTTGACACGAATGAAAATAAAAACAACTGGGTTGAACTGCTGAGATGAAGTAAGGTCAGTGCAGAGGGAAATTTATAGAGGCCTACTTTAAGGAGAAGAATGATGCTGTGGTATTTGGAGGAGAGAGGAAAAACGCGATGGTATTTAAAGACGTGACCTTTGGGACATAATTAAGTTTAGCCGAGGGCATGGGGGTTGGGCTCTCATGATGGCATTAGTGCCCTTATAAGAAGAGACAATCAGGACACAAGCTCTCTTTCTCCCTGCCATGTGAGGATACAAGGAGATGATTCTCTCTGCAAGCCAGGAAGAGAGCCTTCACCGGAATGTGGCCATGCTAGCAACCTGATATTGGACTTCCAGCCTCCACATATTTGAGAAAATATATTCTGTTGATATATGATATTTTGTTATGGCAGTTTAAGCTAAGACAGATTCTTCTCAAATTAATAACCTAACTTTCCAACTTACCAACACTGGAAAAATAAGAGTAAATGAAGTCCAAAACTAGCAGCGGGAAGGAAATGAAGATAAGTACAAACCAAGCATGGTGGTAGCACACCTGTAATCCCAGTACTTGGGAGGCTGAGACAGGAGAATGGCAGGTCCAGGACCGGTCTCAGCAACTCAGTGAGACCCTTAGTAACTTAGCAAAACCTTGTTTCAAAACAGGGATCTAGTTCAGCAGTAATGGGTTCAATCCCCATCGCCAAAACAACAATGACAACAAGAAAAGATTAGAGCAGAAAAATTAAGTAGAAAAAAGAACTCTAGAGAAAAACCAATGAAACCAAACTCTGGATCTTTGAAAAGCTTAAACAATTGACTAATATTAGCCAGGCATGGTGACACATGCTTGTAATCCCAGTACTTGGGAAGCTGAGACAGGATGATCAGAGGTTTGAGACAAAGCCTTTAGCAATTTAGTGAGACCCTGTTTCCAAGTAAAAAATAAAATAGAGCTGGGGTTGTGCCTCAGAGGTAGAATGCACCTGAATTGAATCCCCAGTACTATGAGAAAAAAAAAGGACATTTACACAAAATGAAAAAGAAGATTCAGATTACTAAAATGAGGGAGGAAAGAGAAAATACAGCACTATTAATCTTAGAGAAATGAAAAGGATCCTAACAAAACACTATGAACAAAAAAGTATGCCAACACATTAGATTACCTAGATGAAATTTCAAATTATTAGCAGTGTACAAAGCACTGAGGCAGACTCAAGAAGAAATAGGAAATCTGAATAGAACTACAAGTAAGGAGATGAGTCAGTAATAGAAAAACTTTGCACAGAGAAAAGAATTGGAAGGCTTTCACGGTCTCAAAACCAAAGAAATCATGAGGAAAAAAACCAAAACACCACCAGTTTTTGTAAATATAGGTATTTAAAAAATACCAATAGGCTGGGCATGGTGATACATGCTTGTAATTTCAGCATTCGAGAGGGTGAGACAGGAGGATCGTGGTTCACAGACAGCCTCAGATACTACTTGGTGAGGCCCTTTGAAACTCAGTGAGACCCTGTTTCAAAATAAGGAATAAAATAATACTAGAAGTCAACCACTAAGCCAAGCATGGGAAGGAGGGATGGGGAGGGGACCGGGTGGGGATCAGGTAGGGGCTAACTGGGCAATGTGTGCATGTATGTCTACAAAAGTTTTTTTTTTATCCCATTATGATGTATGAATACAGTGCACCAATAAAAAAATTAAAAAAATAAATAAAAAGTAAATGCAAAGAAAAAAAATAGGGCTGGGGGTGTAGCTTGGAGATAGAATGACCCTGAGGTTCCATCCCCAGTACTGCAAAAAAAAAAAAAATCCCAGTACTTGGGGGGCTGAGACAGGAGGACTGCAGGTTCAAGGCCAGTCTCAGCAATTTAGCGAGACCCTGTTTCCAAATAAAAAATAAAATCGGGCTGGGGGGGGTGTAGCTCAAAGGTAGAGCACCCCTGAGTTTAATCCCCAGTACCAAAAATATCAATAAAAATACTTGGAGGATGAATCCAGCAATATATAAAAAAGATTATATACCCCGATTAAGTGGGATTTATTTCAGAAATGCAAAGTTGGTTTACTATCTAAAACTAAATTAGTATACTACATTATATTAATAAAGAACAAAAACCTCATTTTAATAGAAAAATTTTCACAAAATCGAATACCTTTTAATGATAAAACCACTGGGCAAACAAAAAATATATGGGAACTTTCTCAACCTGATAAAATGCACCTGTGAAAAAACCCACAGCTGATCGCACACTTAACTGAAAAAGACTCCTCAAGATCTCCCTAAGACCAGGACTAAGAGGGTGATGTACACTCTCATCACTTCTATTCACGTTATCCTGGAGGACTAGCTACGGCAATTAGGCAAAGAGGGGGCAATACAAGGCATCTGCATTGGAATGAATGAATTAAAACTATGTGGATTTGAAGGTGGCATGACTATACAACAGAAAATCTTAAAAATCTATTAAGACTAACAAATGCGTTCCACAGAATTATGTGATACAAGATAAATAGGCAAAAATCAAGCCAGGTGTGGTGGCGCATGCTTATAATCCCAGTACTTAGGAGGCTGTCAGGAGGATTGCAGGTTTGTGGCCAGCCTCAGCTACTTAGTGAGGCCCTCCACAACTTAGTGAGACCTGTTTCAAAATTAAGAATAAAAAATAGAGCGGGGGGTGTGTCTTGGAGATAGAATACCCCTGGGTTCAATTCCCAGTACTGCAAAAAAAAAAAAAAAAAGTAAAAACCAACTGCATTTCTATATACTAGTAACAAATAATCCAAAACTGAAAGTAAGAAAAAAAATCACACTAACAATAGCATTGAAAACAAAATACTTAGGAATACAGCAAATAGGATGTTGGAAGAGATACTGTTAAAGAGGATGTTTGTTAAAAATGGTAGGAAAGAGCCGGGCGTGGTGGCACATGCTTGTAATCCCTGCGTTTGGGAGGCTGAGACAGGAGAATGGCACAGGTTTGAAGCCAGCCTCAGCTACTGAGTGAGGCTCTCAGCAACCTAGTGAGACTCTGTTTCCAAATAAAATAGAAAATAGGTCTGGGAGTATAGCTCGGAGGTAGAAAGCCTCTGGGTTCCACTCCCAGTACCACAAAAAAAGGTAGGACACCCAGATATGACAGTGCATGCCCATGCCCATAATGCCAGTACTTGGGAGGAAGAGAGAGGAGAATTGCAGGTTTGAAGCCAGTGTGTGCTAATGCAATGACACTCAGTTTCAAAATAAAAAAAAAAGAAAAGAAAAACGTCTGGGATGTGGTTCAGTGGTAGAAAGACTCTGGGTTCAATTCCCAATACTGCAAAAATAACTATTGCAGTAGGGGTGTAAGCTCAACTCTTAATCTAACAAAAAGCCACTGGATAGGCGAACTGTACAACATGTGAACTACATTTAATAGGTGAATTGTACATGTGAACTACATTTCAATTGAGCAATTAAAAATAAAGGGAAATAATTGTAAATGTTTTCTGCTATATTTATAATTCTTTGTTTCTACAACTTTTTTGTGTGTTACCAGAGATTGAACCCAGGGGCATTCTACCTCTGAATTACACCCCCAGCTTATTTATTTATTTATCGGTGGTACTGGGGTTCCTGGAAGCCCTTCTACCTCCGGGCTACACTCCCAGACCTATTTTTATATTTTTATTTGGAAACAGGGTCTCTTAAGCCAGAGAGACTGGCTTTGAACCTGCGCGATCCTCCTGTCTCTGCCTCCCAAGCGCAGGGATTACAAGTGTGCGCCACCACGCCCAGCCTTCCCAGCCCTATTTTTATGCTTTATTTTGAAACAGGGTCTCACTAAGTTGCAGAGGGCCTCACTCAGTAGCTGAGGCTGTCTGTGGACCTGCAGTCCTCCTGTCTTACCCTCCCAGATGCGGGGATTACAAGAGCACACCATCACGACTGGCTTCTTATTTACTTATTTTTTTGAAACAGGATTTTACTATTACTGTAAGCCTTGTTTACTGCTGCCCGGAACCTGAAATACCATGTATAACAACACTCTCCAAATGCAGAATGTGACAAAAAATATAAATGTATGAGACAATCTCATTAGAGGAATAGGGGAATAATGTGCTGACATAGGTAAATTTGGAAATGAGTGGAGTCGTGTGTGAGTGTGTGTGTGTGTGTATGTGTGTGTGTGTGTGTGTGTGTGTGTGTGTGTGTGTGTGTTACTGGGGATTGAACCCAGGGGCATTCTACCTCTGAGCTACACTCCCAGCCCAATTTTTTACTCTTTATTTTGAAGTAGGGTCTCACTAAGTTGTGGAGGGCCTCACTAAGTAGTTGAAGTTGACTGTGGGAACCTGGGATCCTCATGTCTCCACCTCTCAAGTACTGGAATTACAAGCATGTGCTACCATGCCTGGCTATGTTTCTATAACTTTAAAATCAAGTCATTTAAAAGTAGTTGATTAAGCCAGGCATGAGGTGCATGTTTGTAATCCCAGTACTTGGGAAGCAGAGACAGGAGAACTACAGGTTCAAGGTCAGCCTCAGCAACTTAGCAAGACCCTGTTTCCAAATAAAAAATAAAATCAGTCTGGAGGTATAGCTTGGAGGTAGAACGTCCCTGAGTTCAATCCCCAGTACCATCCCCCACAAAAGTTGACTAAAGGATGATTTGCTGAAAACGTTAAGCATCTGCAATAAATATTGTAGCAGTTGACTGCCTTCACTTTCTTACAGAATAAATATGTTTGGTTACAAGAATAAAAAGAAGCATTAGCAGTTCTCTCGATAGATTCTTTAGTCTCTGTCTAGATATATTAATTAAAACTATGATCAGTCAAAGGAAATCACTTTAGTTAAGAGACACGTATTAAGAACTACAAGCTGGGTGTGGTGGCTCATTCCTGTCACCCCAGAACTTGGGAGGCTGAGACAGGAGGATCACCAGTTCAAGGCAAGCCTCAACAACTTATCAGGGCTTTCAACAACTTAGAGACCCTACTTCAAAATAAAATAAAATAAAATGGGGCCAAGGTGTATCTCAGAGGCTGAACTCTCCAAGTTTTCAATTCTCAGTAACATTGAAAAAATATTTCTATATTCAGATTATCATTCCCATTCCTAGGAATTCATCTCAAGAAAGTAAGAAAAACATAAGCACACATACAAAAAAGTACTGTTATTATAATGCAGATCTCTAAATCAATAATACTTTACAGTGTTCTCTGCTACTTTAAGTCTCTAAGCATACTAACCAGTCCTATTTACGTTACTTTCACAGCAAGAAGTTCTCAATAAAGGAAGCACAGCAATGATTTACATTCTTCAGCAAGCTCCTCTGCTAGCAAAACATGAGTCTAAGTCACATGGTTCTAAGGAATCCAGGTACCCAAAATAAGGATATGGTTAGGTAAACTGTGATATACTACCTAAATGAAATACAGTATGAACATAAAGCGAAGTAAAAATAGCTAACAATTAGTCAGCTCTCACTTATATGCCAGGCACTGTACAAAGTTCTTTCTATATATAACCTTTATTTTGGTAACCTTAGGTTCTCGTGTTCGTTCGTTCTCTCTCTCTCTCTCTCTCTCTCTCTCTCTCTCTCTCTCTCGTTTTTGTAGTACTGGGGATTGAATGCAGGGACATTCTACCTCTGAGCTAAGCCACACCCCTACCCTATTTTATTTTTAGTTTGAAACAGGGTCTCAGAGGCTGTCCTCGAACCCACAATCCCCTTCCTGTCTCAGCCTTCCAAGTACTGGGATTATAGGCATGTGCCACCACAGGCATGTGCCACCACACTGAGCGTTCTCTTATCTCTCTTTTGCGTATTAGAAAATAAATCTCAGAGAACTTACATGATTGCTATAAGGCTAACAACAGGTAGGAAGCAAAACTGCGACAAAAATCAAGGCATCAATCATTCTATATTTTACCACTTTAAATACTGCCGCCACAAAACTGAATATAAACTATGATTAGAAGTTTGATGTCTACATGAGGATAAAAATTTTTCAAAAGAAAAAATGGAAATGAATCTTAGGACTAGGAATAATTTTTACATGTCTTTTTGTAATTTGTAACTTTTCTTTTTTTTTCTTTCTTTTTTTTTTTTTGGTGGTACTGGGGTTCCTGGAAGCCCTTCTACCTCCGGGCTACACTCCCAGACCTATTTTTACATTTTTATTTGGAAACAGGGTCTCCTAAGCCAGCGCGTGCGGCTGGCTTCGAACCTGCGCGATCCTCCTGTCTCTGCCTCCCAAGCGCGGGGATTACAAGCGTGCGCCACCACGCCCAGCATTTTTGTAACTTTTCTAAGAATAAATGTAAAATTAAAACAAGGTCTCAAATATCTTGTAAAGTAATTTTACATAAGCATTTTCATTCAACTTTGTAAAAATACTACCCTTAGGAGATGTACTTAAAGCGTGGTTCTCAAAATTGTTCTTGCATCCTCTACAATTCTTGTGAAAACACAAGTTGACAGATGATGCTAATGCTCCTGGTCCAGGCACCACCTTGTGAGAACCAGACCTTTTAAAATATTAGCATTGTCCTAAATTTAAATACCATTGCATAACTAAGTTAAAAATAAACTTGATGTATCTCTCTGGATCATTTTAACATGCTAAGCAGATCCTTAACAAAAGGAACATGGGCCATTGGATGAAAACTATAATTTATTCTTTGGAAAAATTTTTTGTCCAATTCTTTTTCTCTCAAATAGGAGTCATAATTTTTCTAGCAAGGTCAAATAGTTATATTTTAAGTATCTACTGATTATATTAGTTGTCTGGGTATCACCAGACAAAAGTGACAAAATTATTCTAAATTGTTAACCTATGGTAAGTTTTCTAGAAATTAGTCTTGCTAAGCAAACTAGTAAATTTAGAGCGAAGAACAGTCGCAAGTACTAAGAAGAAACCATTCATACAAGTAGACAATGGGTAAATAATCTCTATATCACAGCTGACAATTAGCTTCCAATTGTGAGTATAGAAAGTGCTGTTTCATCTTTGAGAATAATTTGACCCCAATCAAGTAATCTTTTTAGTCCACATTGTTGAAACTATGCCATTGAAACATACCCACCTATGTTTCTGACCATGATTCCTTTGAGTTCATCCACTTGGGCTTGAGTCTCCATCACTTTGTCAAGGCTCTTATTCTCAGAGTGATGCTTCTATAAGAAAATATTTTTTAACTTATGGCACCTAGACATTTATAATAGGAAAATTAAAACAGGAGGAATGAAAACTTACATTGAAAAACCCTATAAAAATTTGTCTTTATTATGTAAAAGATACATGTCATGTCACTTCACTGGAAAAAACCAGACCTAGGGAAAAACAACAGCAGCAAAAAAATGCTTCTATATAAAACCAAAGTATTGAGCCAGGCGTGGTGGCACACGCTTGTAATCCCAGCATTCAGGAGGCTGAGACTAGAGGATCGTGGTTTGCGGACAGCCTCAGCTACTTAGTGAGACCGTTTCAAAATAAAGAATAAAAACAGGGCAGGGAGTGTAGCTTGGAGGTTGAATACCTCTGAGTTCAATCCCCAGACCCACAAAAAAGGTAAGTATTATAGTATAAAATATCTTATTTTAAATAAAGTGAAGTATATTATATCAAATGCACATCTCAGACTCATAGGCAGAAGTGAGGGGATATATAATCTATGCTCAGACAAGGAAGGAAAGAGAAAAAGAAGACTATGCTTGGGGGCAGGGGAAAGAGGACAGAGGAAAGGTACCCTGCAATGTTACCCATTTCTTGGTTATGATGAGGTAGGGTCATACTCAGTTTCTTAGTATCCATTCTATCTGCTGGGATCATAAGGTGCATCCTGCTTTCATTGACTTCTCATAGGATCTAGTTACCTAGGTTCCCAAAGTTGATGATTCCACTTCCGGAGGGGGGCACTAGAACGATCCTTGGGGGAGGTAGTAGCCTTGGGTACAACTGGGTCATACTGAATAAAAATAAAGTGGTGGTGGAAGCATGGTACAAGGGCACTGAGTGAATTTTTTTTTCTGAAAAGGGAGCAGTAAGCCAATGGGTTTGGGAATCTGAGATCCTAGAATCTAAGTCATTGAAGATAATGTTCTAATCACTTCACTGTACTAAGCTCTTTATTATTTATTTTTATCTTTGTGGGTCTGGGGATGGAACCCAGGGGCATTAGACCTCCGAGCTACATCCCCTGCCCTATTTTTATTCTTTATTTTGAAACAGGGTCTCACTAAGTTGCGGGGGGCCTCACTAAGTAGCTGAGGCTGTCCATGAACAGCGTTCTTCCAGTTTCAGCCTCCCGAATGCTGGGATTACAAGCGTGCGCCACCACGCCCGGCTGTACTAAGCACTTTAAACAAGGGATATTATTTGATGTTCCCAAAATCTCTATGATAAAGATGCTTTCATTATCTCCATTCATAGATGAGGAAACTGGCACAGATTTTTTTCAAAGGGCCGTATACAAATCTGGAGCTTATTTGAAAGATTTGCTGCCAGCTGTCCCTATTTACTGTTGGCTGTACACTAGTATATTTTTTGTTTGATGTTTTGCAGAGCTTCACATATACGAATGTTTCCTAGTGGAGAGGATGAAACACACCAACTGCTTGAATAATTAAGGCTTTTAAGGACCTAATTTAAAAGGACTTCATTTCCAAAGGAAAAAATATACATATACATATACATATATAGAAGTATGATACTCAAAAAAAGTATTTAAAAGAACTTATAGGAAAAGTGGACAGTGCTATAATACAAATCTTTTCTTTTCCACATCCACAAAAATATTTTAGCTAGAGATGTGTTTTACTCAATTTCATATATAAAAGGTAAGTATTTTTATTATTTTTTAATTTTTTTGGTGGTATTGGGAGTGGAATCCAGGGTCTTTTCTACCTCCGGGCTATACTCCCAGACCTATTTTTATACTTTATTTGGAAACAGGGTCTCACTAAGTTGCTGAGAGCCTCACTAAGTAGGTGAGGCTGGCTTTGAACCTGTGTGATCCTCCTGTCTCAGCCGCCCAAGCACAGGGATTACATGCGTGCACCACCACGCCCGGCTTAAGAGGTAAGTATTTTTAAAAGTACAAAACATCATTATTCATCATGAAAATATAAATTAAAATCACAATGAAATGCCACTGCACATCCACTAGAATGGCTAAAATTAAAGACAGATGCAACAAATATTTACAATGCAGATGCAGAGACAACAACTGCTGGTGAAAATGTAAAACGTACAATCATTTTGGAGAAAAAATGTGATAATTTGAAAATTACATATCACTTACCATATGACCTGGCAATTCCATTCCTAGGTATTTACCAAAGAGAAATAAAAACATGTCCATACAAAAACTTGTACATGGAAATTATTAGCAGTTTTGCTCATGATAGCTGAAAACTGAAAGCAACCCAAATATCCAGCAACAGGTAAATGAATAAACAAACTGTGGTATCTGCATGCAATGGTACCCAGCTAAAAATGAAGCAGACTGCTGATTTATACAACATGAATGAATGTCAAAAGCCTCATGCTGAGCAAAGCAAGCAAGACACAAAGAAGTACATATTGTATGATTCCATTTATAGGAAATACTGGAAATGACAAAACAAATTTATGACAGAAAATAAAATAAAACAAGGTTGCCTAGGGTAGAATGTGAGGCAAGGGACTTACTGGCAAGGGAAATTTGGAAAATTTTAGGGCAATGAAAATGCTATCTGTATTGATTATGGTGGTACTTCAAAGTAAAACATGTATCGAAAACATCACTAATCTGACAATTAAGATGTACAGGCTTTCAAATGATTAATTTGACCTGCTCAAAAATTAAATTTACCTTGTGGAGGGAAAACAATGTTTATGTATAGATTAAAAGACCATTTGGCAAATTGAGTAGATTTAGCATTATACGGGTAGTTGAACTAGATGATCTGCAATGTTCTTCCTAATCCTGAAGTATTCTGGCCATTACTTATAGATTATTAGCTTGCTATCCCATAATGGGCCTTTTGTATTCTTTTAACGAGAAAGTTTTATTATGTTGCCTTATACACTCAGAAACAAGTATTGCAGGTCAGAGCTCCCTGTGTTCATGGTGATTTAAGGTAATTAAAAAGAAAATACGAGCAGGCGTGAGGGTGCACACATGTAATCCCAGTACTTGGGAGGCTGGAGACAGGAGGATTGCAGGTTTAAGGCTAGCCTCAGCTACTCAGTGAGCCCTTCTGCAATTTAGTTAGACCCTGTTTCAAAATAAAGAATAAAATTGGGCTGGAGGTATAGCTCAGAAGTAGAATGCCCCTGGGTTCAATTCCCAGTACTGCAAAGAAAAAAAAAAAGAAAGAAAGAAAAGAAAATATGAATCAAAACACTGTCTACTGAGAAAGATCTTACCAGCTGCGCTGCCAAGACGCTTGAGAACTCGCTATTCATGGCATATGGAAGTGCTGTCTGTGCTCTTGAACCATAAGTAGTCTGGAACCTCTTCTTTACCTCATTCAGAAAATTGAAGGCTCGGGAACGTTCAAAATCCTCAAAAGCAACCAACATAGAGCTCTCACATTTACAAAGTAAACAAAGATGATGGAGAAGATTAACAATAACAACAATAGAAACAGCTAACGTTTACTGAGTAATGATTATGAGGAGGAATCTGCGCTGATTCCATTTTATAGATAAGTAAGAAAAATCTCTGAAATAATAACTAACTTGCCAAAGGTTAAACAGCTGGGGGTAAATGAAAGAGCTATGAGCCAATTCCAAACATGTCTGGTTATTGCCAGCTAATACCTAGGTTACCAACATCCTGAGGTCAGGAACTGGATTTTATTTCCTCCATATATTTCATAGGACATATCAAAAAGTCCAGGATAAGAGGAGGTTCAATAAATCCATAATTAGTGTCTTTCACATACATAAATAATGCTACTGACATGAACTTTGAATTGATAGGTTCCAAGAGTGGTGGCACATTTGAAAATGTCAAGTGACATACCCTTGTCTAGTCCAACTCACTCAAAAAGTATATGTGTGTTTGCAGGAGATTGTACGGAACTAGAAGAATATTATGCTAAGTAGGATCAGCCCATCTCAGAAAGTCAAGGATCAAATTTTCATATATGAAAATAGGAATAAAATAGGAAAACAAAAAGGATTTCAATTTTTTTTTGGTGGTACTGGGGATGGAACCCTTCTACCTCCGGGCTACACTCCCAGACCTATTTTCTATTTTTGTTTGGAAACAGGGTCTCTTAAGCCAGCGCGGCTGGCTTCAAACCTATGGGATCCTCCTGTCTCCGCCTCCCAAGCGCGGGGATTACAAGCGTGCGCCACCACGCCCGGCCAACAAAAAGGATTTCAGATAAATGAAGAGACCAGTAAAATAGTGGAACGGGATCAGGGGAGGGTTATTGGGAGGTGGAAAAGGAGGCTTGATGAAGAAAACAGTTCAAATAAGGTTATGTCCATTTATAAAGATATCAGTAACCAATCTCCCTGACTCGTATGAGGAGGGAGGAAGGGGAAACAGGGTGCGATGCAGAGGAAAACATGCCAAGTGCTGTGTGCATGTATGTTTGTATCACTCTGAACCTCACTCTGATGTATAATTACAATGCACCACTAAAAATATAAAAAGCATATGAACGTGTATATCAAATTACAGTTCTAGAATTATACGCCTCAACTCCGACCATTCCAGATTTTAATGATATTTTTCATCTACAGTAAGCGTATTCACATCAGTCATTTCAGATAAAGCTGGATGTTTTTTTATTTTAGAAAATACTATGAAACTAGGTCTAAAATCATTGCAATGATCACTGTGGTTGATATTTAAGAAGCTTAGTCTTAGGGTTCTTAAACTGGGGGCAGTAGCCAAAATTCACAGGGCACTTGTACTTACTTGGATAGAAAAATAATCGTATTGCATTTTGCCAATCTTTAACTTAAGTTTCAATTGTGAATGTAGGTAATAAACCAGAGTGGTATAAAATAGTGTCTGTAACTTTGTCACCTACAGAAATCTTCTTTCTATACCATCACAGTTACAGATATTTTAAATTACTGTTTATGCTCATCACAATTCAAGCTTAGGGTGTGTTAGTAAGTTCTTAAAGAAGTATCCACATTACTGTATCTCATTAAAATATACTGAATATTTTAAGTATATGTATTTCAATATAATTGGTTTTGCTTAGAATCAGGTGTATTCTATTTATACATAACACCCTCAGCAAGGCCAACAGATGACAAAGGGTTCTGTGACAATAAAGGTTAAAATCACTTATCTATAGCGATCATGCCAATTCCATGATTCTTGTCAGTGAACATTTAGATATAAGTATATGGACAATAAGATGAGAAAGGAAGCTCGCCTTCAAAGTGACAGGAGAAGGGACGTGCATTGTGAGACAATTTTCCTCATTCCTACAATAAAAGACTCAAAGACACAGCCCCTCTTCACTATACATAAATAAATAAGCATATAGCTACATGCAGGGAACCTGTCTGAGCATTTTAGGTCTAGAGCCAATAAATACTGAAAAAAACACCCTACCAATGTAAAATACAAGATTACATACCTTATCATAATGTATTATGAGTCTGTTTTTCCAAAATCCATATACATTAAAAATTCATTAACTATTGATTGAAGGAATGAAATAATCTAGTTTTCTACTTAGACACATCTAAGAAGCTTTGATACAAAAGAATCATAATTATGAACACCAATCATCAACATACAACAGGATAAGTATAGAAGTTGCAAGAAATTAAGCTAAAACTACGAAAACTGAGCTGATTTGTATATAACCAGGTTTCAAGTTTTGTCAGATGCAATACAATATGATAAAGACAAAGCATAGAAAGGATTTCCAGCTATGGAAAGTTTGCATCATTTTTACCCACTCTAGATATAGATAATTAGGAACTGACTGTTTTAATAGTACACAGACACAAATAGTAATGGGTCTTCAAGTTACTTACATCATCAGTGATACAAAGATATACAATCCTGTCTTGGCAGATGTAATGAAACAAATAACTGTAGAATAAAAGATATTTTAATTAGAAGCAACACTTTCTCTTCTATCTTCTATGTATAAGCAAGTTCAATATTGCCAACATTATATTATTTATAGATATAATCTATTCCCTCATATCTGTTTCTCTCAAATTAAATTGATAGGAATAGATAAGAAGTTAAAAGGTCTCTATCTTAGCTACTAGCACAATGCTATGGGAATTACCCCTGTACAAAAACACAATTAGATGTTTTTTCCCTTTGCAATACTGGGGATTGAACCCAGAGGCATTCTACCTCCAAGCTGCACCCTCAGCCCTATTTTTTTTTTTATTTTGGAACAGGGTCTCACTAAGTTTCAGAGGGCCTCAATAAATAGCTGAGGCTGGCTGTGCACCTGCTATTCTCCTATCTCAGCCTTCCAAGTACTGGAATTACAAGTGGACTCTTAAGGCCTGAGCAACTGATGACATCTTAGGAAGGACACACAATTAAATTAATCCTCAATGGGCCACAGGGTTTTTCTTGCCTTTTCCAAAGATCACAAAGCAAACACCTTTTCTACCAAAGTCTCAACAATAATATTCATTTGCGTATCTACTCTGAGTCTGTTCCTATGTTAGATAGTGAGGATCCAACAAAGCAAGACCATCAGTACCTGCCTTCTCAGAGGTCGCAGTGCAAGAGGCTACAGTGCTATATACCAAATAGGATGATGAGAGAGTTAAAGATACATGTTGCTCTGAGGACACAGAGGAAGCACATAATGTAAATTTGCCGAAGTGTAACAGGAAAGACATCCTAGAAAACATGATGCCTGACTTGAGACCTGAAGAATAAGTAAGATAGCAGTATAAATGGTCAGCAAAGAGTGCTCCAGAGTGAGAAACCAAGCATAAGAATATGGAGATAAAAGAGCACATAGAGATATGGAGAGTAAAATTCATTTGCAGAACTAGAATACAGATTGTACAGAAATAAAAATAAATTGCCTGGACAGATGATGCTGGAGAAGGAAGCAATACCAGGTTATATAAAACTTTATAAACCACACTGCACTGTCTTAAGGACAATGAACAAACATTATTCAAGTTTTAGCCTGTGATCAGACTGAATTCTAATTTCAAATCTAGATCTGATTTATCCCCCAAGCTCTAGTCTCATATATACTACTACTAGATATGAACAACTGGACATACCATATACATCTTAAACACAACATGTTTAAAAATGGCAGTCATTTCTCCCATAAAATTAGTCTTTCCTAAATCAGAGTAACTTGGTACATAAGCCACAAAATACAGCAAGACATATCCCTACCATCAAGAAGACTATAGTTGGCCAGGCATGGCAGCACATGTCTATAATCCCATTCCTTGGGAGGCTGAGACAGAAGGATCACAGGTTCATGGCCAGCTTCAACAATTTAGTGAACCTGTTTCAAAATAAAAATAAAATAGGGCTGGGGGTGTAACTCAGAGGTAGAATGCCCCTGGGTTCAATCCCCAATAATTCCCCTCCTACACACATATGTACACAAGTAGACTACAGAGACATTCAAGATTTCAATTATAATACGTGTTAAGTACTATAATTTGAACAAACAAAAGCAAGTTTTCAAAAAATTATATATGATAAATATATTCCGATAAAAGGAAACAGATATTGCAAAGACTAGGAAGAGATAATGAACCTAGCACTGAACTATAAATTGCTAAGCTTAGTTAGAGAACAAAATTGAGGACTAAAATAGTGAAAGACAAAGCCAGAGAGGGGAAAAGGGCCAGATCTCAAAGAAACTTCTAAATCATAGTAAGGAATGTTACTGCCCTTTTAGAAGGATGTACTTAAACATATCAAAATCAGTCAGGAAGCCAAGCATGGGTAGGTGGGAGGGGGAGGGAACAGGTAAGAGATTGGGTAAGGGTTAATTGGGTGATGTATGCATGTATATCTCCATAAGTTTTTTTCCCCCATTGAGATGTATGACTACAATTCACCAATAAAAATTTATTAAAAATAGTGTTTCAAAATAGCCAAAATATGGAACCAACCCAGATCTCCATCAAGAGATGAATGGATAGCAAAACTTTGGGAAATACACACAATGGAATTCTATTCAGCCATAAAGAAGAACAAAATTATATCATTTGCAAGAAGATGGAAAGTCCTGGAGAACATTATGATAAGTGAGATCAGCAAAGCACAGGAGAAGGTACATATGTTTCCTCTAATATGCCCAAACTAGGAAACACAGAGGATACCAGTGGGACTCCAGATAATGGAGGGGAAATATCAGCAAAGTTTGAATGGAAAGATAGGAGAGGAGGAAGGCTGATCTTGATTAATGAGGGTCTACATCTGAATATGTATAAAATTATGAATATGACATGGTTAACCTGGACAACCATTGGTGGGAGGGGGGAAGGGAAAATGGGGGCGGGGGGGAGAGGGTACCAAATATGGTTTAAATGTATACCATTTATGTTCAATAAAAATTTTGTTTAAAAAATAGTATTTCATTTGGGACTTGCAAAACAAGCAAAAGTTTACCAGTGGACTTGGGGGTGACATTCCCAGAACATACAAAAGCATGAAAAAATGTACCAACACTTGAAATAACACAGCTCAGTCTGGGAATGGCAAGAATCCTTCTGTAGATTGCAGTAGAAAGGTCAGGAATGGTTTGTGCTCTCTAAATCCCACAGGTTTTAAGCAAGAAAGTATCATCAAATGAATGTGAAATATAGCTAGGCATGGTGGCACATGCTTGTAATACCAGCACTTGGGAGGCTGAGACAGGAGGATCTGGGCTTGAGATCAGCCTCAGCTCCTTAGTGAAGCCCTTTGCCACTCAGTGAGACCCTGCTTCAAAATAAAGAATAAAATGTAAGGCTGGGGGTATAGCTCAGAGGTAGAATGCCCCTGGGTTCCATCTCTAGTACCGCAACAAAAACCAAACATAAACCCAAAGGACAAAAAGAAATACAGATTTGTGGTAGGAGCAACTAAAAGCAGGAAGACCAGTTAGGAGAAAGTTTTTTGAAATGAGAAACAATGAAGGCCTAAAATAACACTGTGACAGTGGGGCTAGGGGAGAGGTAAGAAATTAAAAAACTTGGTGTAGGATAATGGCAAGGCTTTGGTGAGGATGTCATATAAGATTCTGAAGTTTCAGGCTTAGTCAACTGTGTGTCCAGTGACACTGTTAAAGAAGGAAAGAAAAAGCAGGAATCAGATTTCAGAGGAAAGGTGTTTAACATACATGAGACAGGAAGATCACAGGTTCAAGGCCATCCTTGGCTACTTGGTGAGACCCTGTTTCAAAATAAAAAATGGCTGGGGTTGTAGTACAGGGGTAGATTACCCCTCGGTTTGATCCTTAATACCCCCACACACAAAACAGACTTTCTTCTTTTGGCTTACATTAATAAAATATTTTTAATTGGGATGATGGAATGTGCTTTAAGACAGAAATCAAGACAGCTGGTTAAAAAGAAAATAAATCTCAGTGATAGTGCCTCATTCCAGATAATACAGGGTAGGACTAAATCAGGACATAGTGGAAAGGCATAGCCAACAGATAACAGTTTCTTTTACTAAAATTTATATTTTAATTGGATGGTAGAGTCTAGCCTCCCTTGTAGCTAGATGCAACCATGTTATTAAGTTCTGGCTCATAAAATAAGAGAAGATATATGCCCTGCTTCCTTGTAATGGGATTCCATGTACTTTTCGTAGGCATTTCCCTAGGACTGACTAAAAACATATATATTAGAAGCCTAATGGGTTTTTAACGAAACTGCAAAGCCATACTCACAAGAAATTTGGCTATGTAATCTCTGGGCTCCCACACCCACATTGCAGGAAACAGACTATAAAACCTGTACAGTTTCCAAAGATAACTACATTCTCTAAGACTCATTTTGGATATGGTCGAAAAAGAACAATGGACCAGGAGGAATCTCTTGGAAAACAAAGGCAGGGAGAAAAATGAGGAATTTCTGCAAGAAAGCAGAATCACTAACCTCTCCCCAGTCAGAAAAGAGTCTTGGCCGGGCATGGTGGTGCACGCTTGTAATCCCAGCATTCAGGAGGCAGAGACTGGAGGATCGCGGTTCTGCAGACAGCCTCAGCTATTTATTTGTTTGTTTGTGGTGGTTCTGGGGTTCCTGGAAGCCCTTCTACCTCCGGGCTACACTCCCAGACATTATATATATATATATATTTGGAAACAGGGTGTCTTAAGCCAGTGCAGCTGGCTTCGAACCTATGTGATCCTCCTGTCTCTGCCTCCTGCAGCCTCAGCTATTTAGCGAGGCCCTTCGCAACTCAGTGAGACCCTGTTTCAAAAACAGAAGGACTAAAAAACAGGGCTGGGGTTGTAGCTTGGAGGTACAATGCCCCTGGGTTCCATCCCTAGTACTGAAAAAAAAAATGCCATGAAGCAGTTATCTGATTACTGCCAGGAAGCAATGACTTCTACATGTTTTTCTTCCCTTTTTCAAATGAGAATTTGTAACTCTCGTTCTGGTTATCCTGTTCTTATTTCACTCCTGTTTATAGCATTGGGCTGGGGAGAAACACATGACTTGTCTTTTAGTGTATGGTCAGTGGGCCACAGGAGCCACTCTTGAGTCTGTGTTATCACTCAGAAATTCTGAAGTTAGAGCAAAATGTAGAGTCTTTGGTGCAGATGAGTCGAGCTACCTCCCACAGAGAAAAGACAAATTCTGTTTGGGAAGAAGAGTTCATCCAGATATTTGAATGACCAGAGGAGTAGAATGAAAGGCTGCCAAGTCATCCCTCAATGTACTATAAGTTTCTCCAAACTATCAAAGCTTTAGCTGATCCTATGACAGCCAGAGATATATTTCCGGACATCACTTCTAGGTGCGTTAGCTACATGACTACGTAGTGAACAGTGAAATGTAAACAGAAACTTCTTTTTTTTGTGGTACTGGGGATGGAACCCAGGGGTCTTCTACCTCCAGGCTATACTCCCAGACCTATTTTATACTTTATTTGGAAACAGGGTCTCACTAAGTTGCTGAGAGCCTCACTAAGTAGCTGAGACTGGCTTCCAACCTTTGTGATCCTCTCGTCTCAGCCTCCCAAGTACTGGGATTACACCACGCTCGGCTAAGCAGAAACTTATGAACAATGAAATGCCAGGCCACTTCTGGGCCTTACTTTTAAAAATATTAGAAAAGTACTGGAATGTAACAAAAACTGAAAGAAACTGCCTTGGCCAGATGTGAAAGGCTCTAACTTAGAACAGCAGAGGCAACCCATCAGCTCCAAACCACTCATCTCTGGACTATCTCATTTAAATTGATTCCATATCTTTGTTTCTCTCTCACAGTAGCTTAGACTGGACTCTAAATTATAAAAGAGGTCATTCCTAAAGTAATAAAGATCTCCTTCTGAGATAAGAACTAAGGAAATAAGGATGAGTTAAGTAAAAGATTTTTAAACATCAACGAGGAAGGATGAGGCACTTTTTATCTGATTCCTAAGACTTCCCATCTGTGCCCTCTCCACTAAGCCACCAGAACGATTTTTCTAAAGCAAAAGCTGTCATGCCTTAGCTGAAAAATTTCAATGCCTTCTCAATGCTCACAGGGTAAGTCCAAACTCTTAACACACTATACAAGGCCCTACATGACTTTTCTTCTACCAATCTCTCTAGTTTTATCTTCAGCATCCTGATCACCAATCACGGAGAACTTGCAGTTCCCTGAATATGACTTCATGCCTCTGTACTTCCCTACCTGGAATGCCATCCCTCTACCCATTACCTCCAAATAAATCTGTGGATTTGACTGTCTCCTTTAATAAACTATAATTCCTATGAGAGAAAATACTGCATTTCTTGTTATATTCTGATCACCAAGCAAAGTGCTTAGCAAGTTAAGCACTCAGTTAATATTTACTACAAGAATGAATAAAGGAATAGTATATTATCCATATCATTTCACATATCCTGGAATAGCACATTAAAGTAATTTTACACATATAAATATATCTTTAAAACAAAACAGCACTTCAATGATAGAATAAAATAATGACAAATTAAATTAATAGGTAGCAAAATCAGAATTTTTACGGGTCTGGGGATGGAACCCAGGGGCATTCGACCTCTGAGCTACACCCCCAGCCCTATTTTTATTCTTTATTTTGAAACCGGGTCTCACTGAGTTGCAGAGGGCCTCACTAAGTAGCTGAGGCTGTCCGCAAACCGCGATCCTCTGGTCTCAGCCTCCCAAATGCTGGGATTACACGCGTGCACCACCCTGCCTGGCTCAGAATTTTAAAAATCGGACCTTTTTTAAGCTTCTGAAGGTTATTGTTCTGTCAGCATATTCAAACTTATCTATCTAGAAGGTTGTTTTCTACTTCTTTGAATACAAAATTTCCCTTCTTTCACCCTCTACCAGATGCAAAGCAGAACTCACTTGCCATGTGAGTACGTTAGTTTATTATTTTCAGAAGGTATCTTAGCCAGAATCTGCTCTGTCACCTCCAGGAAGTTTCCTCCACACCAAGCATGTTTGGCAAGGATAGTGGTTCCCCTGGCAACAACAGCAAAAAGAATGGCCATGGCTTCAATCTAGTAAAAGGAAGAAAAGACACAGATTTAGAGTATTTCTTTGACGTGACCTTGTAAAAAGTAACTTACTGTCATTTATCAACATATACTAGGGACAATATTAAACAAGGTATGATAACATGAAAATTAACTGGGGGCACAGCTAAGTGGTAGAGTGTGCTTAGCATGCACGAGGTCCTAGGTTTGATCCCCAGTATCAAACAACAACAAAAATAAAGTCACAATATTCTACAAGCTTACAACCTAAGCCACACTGAGATATACATACCAGTGACAGGTTGCATTTACAAATTATACAGCACATACCGATATTGTCATTTTGAAAAAAAAAACACCATAGACAGCAAAGAGACAAAGACATCTTCATATTTTAATGCAATAATCCCATCCTAAAATTTATCCTGGGGGAATAGTTTAACAGAAGTTAGACCCTAGATTCAAAAAGATTAGCTATTAGTAATACCAAGATCCCACATTTATTAAGCATTCACTATATGACAGACATCAGTTTAAGTACTTTATAATTAAAAATTCATTTAATCTTCACAGCTCAGTGAGATCATACACTATTATGATACCCCTATTATAGACGAGGAAACTAAAGCACCAATGGTTTAAATAATCTTCTCAATAATACAGCTAGTAAGTGAGCAGTATGACTTATACCCAGGCAGTATGATAATAGAAACAACAGTCTTATGTTTGCATGGTACCCTGCCTCTGTGGGTATAAAGCCATTTCCCATAATAGAAACAAAGTGAAAGTAACCCAAAACTTCTATAAGAGATTCTTTATAAACAAAATTTTGCTAAAGCACTAGACCAATAGATTAATATTATTTTTCTTACGTTTGGCCGTGAATATGTGCTTCACCCCAAACAAGAATCAGCTTTCCTATTTAATGTCATAAACTTAGAGACAAACAACAAATACTTCTCTAGTCTTCAATTAACTCTTAAACTACTGTTATTTGTTAACATATTTACCCAATAGACCAGTTGTTCTCAAATTGTAGCAAGACTATGAATCATCTTAGGTAGTTGTCTGAGGTGAGACCCTGGAATCTGTACTTAAAACTGTCTGAACACGGATGGCTTGTACTTTGCAAACACAGCAGTAGACTTAAAGTGCTTGGGGTCAGGGAAACTGTTGATTCCAGATTAAAATCCCAGCACCAAAAGATAGTACACAGAGCAAAAGGTACTCATCTGTCTCTTCAACTGAATTGCTCTTGGCGTGTCTTCATTTCTATTTTTCTCTACTCCTTTGTCCTTCCCTCTCTTTTCCTTTCTTCCCATCTCTTCCCCTCCCCTTCTCTAGCTCCCTACTCTCGCTCTTTTTTTTTTGTAGTAGGGATTGAAACCAGAGGCATTCTACCTCTGAGCTATATCCCACCCTCTGTTTGTTTTCAAACAGGGCTAGGTTGCTGAGAGTTTAAGCAGCTAAGGCTGGCCTGGAATGTGCAATCCTCCTGTTTCAGCCTCCCAAGTACTGTGGTTATAGGCCTGTGCCAACATGTCCAGCTCATTCCTATTTTCTAGATGAAGTTGTTCTCCAGTGTCATGTCAAGTCCTCAACCACTTTCTGGAACTCTCCTTAACATTTGTAGCAAGTTACAGTTTCTAAATCACTGTCTCATACTTTATCTCCCTTGATTCTAAAAGCCCCCCTTGATATCTATCGTGCTCCAGGTTATCATGCTACTTCTTATTATCACTGTTTACACACTATCTCTGCTTCTCTACCTCCTTAAAGCTCTTTGATTTTTTGTATTCTGTATTTTGTCCTTAACACTCTACTAAACCATGTTTCCTAAAATCACCAACAGACTCCATGTTGCAAAATACACTGCTCACTTCTCTACTTTGACCTTACTTGACCTTTCGGGAACAGTTAATACCACTGACCAATCCTCCTCCTTGAAACACTCCTACATTTTTGGCTGCTCTTTCTGATTTCTTATTGATTCCTTTTCCTCTACCTCAACGATAAATTCTGACTATCCTAAGGGATTAATTAATTCTATTACCTGTTTGTCCACAGAGATCAATTGGACCACCATTTTACACATGATTTATCTGAAGATACTGTATACAGAAAATAAGAACAGTGCCAATGATAATATTTTGATTTGGACAAACCAGCAGAGTAAGGAGAACCAGAAGAGTTTGGTGGTCCAGAGATCAAAGGGAAAGAAAATTTCAAGAAGGAACAAATGCTAGCTATGTTCACTCATGTTCAATATGAAGATTGTAAAAGAGTCTCTGAAATTTTTATTTTTTGTGTGGTACTAGCGATTAAACCCAGGGGCACTCTATCTCCTAGTTACACCCCCAGCCCTATTTTTTATTCTTTTTTTGAAACAGGGCCTCACTAAGGTGCAGTCACTAAGTAGCTGTGGCTGGCTTTGAACCTGTGATCCTCCTGTATTGGCCTCCCAAGTACTGGGATTACAAGCGTGTGCCTCCATGCCTGGCTACTGGAATTTCATAATAAAGCCAAGAGGTCATTGTTTACAGCCAAAGATACGTACAGTGGAGAAGGACAAAACAACAAAGAGAAATGAACATAAGAGATCATATAGTCCCCCCAGACCAAGAGACGAAAAAGTAGCAGCCTCAGTCTCTGTGCAGCTTCAAGAAGAAAACCGACCTTCACAACACAGAAATTTCTATTCTTTAGTGCATTGTAAATTCATTATAAACTAACATGAGGTAACCACATAAAATATTTACATAATCTTCAATTATGAAACAGGGTGCCTTGATCTCTTTAAGAACTATTGACATAACAATCTGTGCTACTTGGAACATGTGTAATACAAAATTCAGTTCTAGGCATAACTCAAGATTGGATAGAAGAAAAACAATATATGCAAGGGACCTAGGAATTGTATCATCTGAAAAATGGTTGCAGGAACTACAGATTTTTTTCTTATTATTTTGGTGCTGGAGATTGAATCCAGGAGTATTCTACTTCTGAGCTTCACCCCCAGCCCCTTTTGCTATTTTTTTTTTTTTTTTTGCGGGTCTGGAGATGGAACCCAGGGACATTCAACCTCCGAGCTACACCCCCTGCCCTATTTTTTAGTTCTTTATTTTGAAACCGGGTCGCACTAAGTTGCAGAGGGCCTGACTAAGTAGCTGAGGCTGGCCGCGAACCATGATCCTCCAGTCTCAGCCTCCCGAATGCTGGGATGACGAGCGTGCGCCACCACGCCCGGCTTCTTTTTGCTAATTTTGAAATAGGGTCTTGCTAGGTTGCTGAGGGTCTCCCTAAATCGCAGAATCTGCCTTTGAACCTGTGCTGCTCCTGTCTCAATTTCCCAAGTACTGGGATTATAAGTGCCTACCACCACACCCTACTTGAGATGTTTTTTTTTTTTTTTTTTTTTTTTTGCGGGTCTGGGGATGGAACCCAGGGACATTCGACCTCCGAGCTACACCCCCTGCCCTATTTTTTATTCTTTATTTTGAAACTGGGTCTCACTGAGTTGCAGAGGGCCTCACTAAGTAGCTGAGGCTGTCCGCGAACCGCGATCCTCCGGGTCTCAGCCTCCCGAATGCTGGGATTACAAGCGTGCGCCACCACGCCCGGCTTGAGATGTTTTTAAATGAGAAAAGACCTTTTCTTTTACTTAAAGGGAGTATAACAACAGTTTTCAAGTTTATATGAAAGATGGTCACCTGGAATAGGGAGCACATTATTCATTCAGTGTATAACTAGAAATAATGCATGTCACCTATAGAGCAGTGTCCTGTTCAACAAAATGAGTTACCAATTACAATTCACTGACCGTTAAACATTGGGTACATAGCAACAGACCTCAGTTTTCCTTCCAGACATCACTAAGAGGAACTCCTTCTCTTGCATGACATCATTTTAACTTACATTTGAATTTATATCCAAGAAAGACCCTATATCCAAATAAGGTCCCATTAACAGGTATCAGAACTGCAACATAGCTTTTGGGAGGACACGAGTATTACAAAATCTCACTTTAGGAACTTATTGTCACTCTCAAATCCTAGTCTCCCCTCTCCGTTGTGCTAAACATCCTACCTTATCATCAAATTTCAACTGCCCCCTCTGAAACTCTCTTGCAGCTGAATGTCAAACATTTCCATAAGTGGTAGAATAACAGAAACAATGTCTGAAGGAACAATGTATTCCAAGTCAGAAAACCTGACTCTGCTAATTTATGCCTAATAAACCAGTGCTACATAAATACACTATTCCTAGAGAGAAAGAAAAGACACAGCGAGAAGAAAAACAAAGATAACAGAATATAAAAGAAAGCCTGATTCAACACTATTCTTCTCTATTCCCTTATTCACTCTTCACTTGTTCCAAGAGCAGTCACACCAATTCTACTTCATTCCTGCTAATAATCCTCTATACTAACAAAGTACCAAAACGAGGTGGATTACTTACAACAATACAAATTCATCATCTAACAGTTATATAACATCCAAAAGTTAAAAATTAGGGTGTTGATATGGCCATGATTCCTCTGAAATCTGTAGAAGAGATCCTTCTTTGTCTCTTTCTAGCTTCTGGTAGTTGCCAGTAATTCCTGGTGTTCCTTGGCTTGTAGCTGTACCACTTTTATCTCTGTCTCAGTAGTTTCTTCTTGTAAAATGACACCAGTCATATTGGATCAAGGGTCTACTCTAGCATGCCATCATTTTAACTTAGATTTGAATTTTATATCCAAGAAAGACCCTATATCCAAATAAGGTCCCACTAACAGGTATCAGAACTGCAACATTGCTTTTGGGAGGGCACGAGTATTATAAAATCTCACTTTAGGAACTTATTGTTCCTCTCAAATCCTAGTCTCCCCTCTTCATGTTCTCACATTACTTCAACTCACCTCCTTCTCATCTCCAAAGCCTCTATTCCAATTTTCCTCCATCATATTAGAGGTCTAGCCTTAGAGATATGGGGAAGAAGGGAATCCTACAACAGGTTGGAGTTTAAAAGGCCTGTTTCTACTATGTGAAGGTTCCAAGTAAAAGACATTTTTGTTTCAGTTGCTTGGATTTCAAAAAAAGATATGCCACTGGGGAATCCAAATGAGAAATTTTTTTAAATAGAGGAATTACAGTATGTGGGAAAGTGTACAAAATTAAAGGTGAATAAGAAGCTGCTGATTGGATTAACAACCCAAATGTAATGGGATAGCATCCAGAGTTTTAATCAATAAGCTTACAAAGGAACTTTGAGAACAGATCCATTTATAAGGGGTTGCATGTATAAGAAATTTAGTTAAAACAGCACAACAACAATGCAAACATTCCTCCCTAATAGAAGCATCTTAAAGTAGAAATTGAAAATAGTTTCAGGGAACCGAGTAGGGAAAAGACCAAGTCAGTATTCCTCATACTCCGTGTATTCTGAGAAAAACTTTAATTTTGTAATTTTATTCTGATAACATTAAAAACGTTAAAAGACTATTCCGTATCATAAACATGTTTACCTTATAAATGAGCAAAGGCAAACAATGCAGTATTGCATTTGTATTAATTTTTATGAAAGCAATTGTGCTAAGAAGTGGTATAGTCAGTGCTTAATTTTTAATGTCTAAGAAGCATGTCTGGCTGATCTTAGGTTGGCACATCCTAAATGGCAATCGAACTTTAGCAATCTTATATTCCTGTTGTGTTTTAATATGTTTTTAAAATGTCTTTAGTAGTAACAATTTACAATTGAAATTACCTGCATGGAATAAGACTTTAATTTTAAGAAACGAGGCTTTATCTAACATTCTGAAAGTGACAATGTAGCAGGGTAACATTAGCATGTAAATTATCTCAGACTTAGGAAAAAATAACATTCAAAGATGTGTTTGCACCAAATGGAAATAAAATGATATCATAATATGCTGTATGAACAAAGGTGTAACTGTTCAAAGAAGTTTAAGAATTTATCTCATAATATAGCAAGTGGTAATAATCAACGCAAAATCAAAAGAGCGTTCTGTATCCTTATATTATTAAAAGGAAATTATGATGTTAACTCTTATAATAGTTCATTGCAGAATGTCTCACAGAACATACAGAATGGAAATTTTTTCATCCTTTTATTATGAGAATAGTATTAAATTAATTGCCTCAGGTGGGCATGGTGGCACAGGCCTGTAATGTAATCCCAGTATTTGAGAGGATGAAACAGGCAGATTGCAGGCTCAGGGCCAGCCTGAGCAATGGAGTGAAACTTTCAGCAACCTAGTGAGACCCTGTTTATAAATAAATAAATAAATAAATGGCTGGGGATGTAGCTCGAAGGTAAAATGCTTCTGGGTTCAATCTCCAGTACCATATATAAATAAAATAAAAAATATTTGCCCCATTAAGTTAATAGGGGATGCACAAGATGCTTAGGCAAGAGATGGAAACTCATTTTAGAAGGGGTATAGAACACAAGAACACACCATGGTGAATACAAGCTAAGGATGGTAAATAAACCAGCACGATGAGACACAATGATCCATACTGGGTGAACAGAAAGACTGAAGAATAAGGCTGCCGGTTTTACGTCAAGAAGGCCCTGTATAAATTAAGTAGTCTGAATTTGATCAAATAGAGTCTCTTTACTTTGGTTCAACACATATGTCCTGAGGGATTACTATATGCCAGCCAAAGCAGTAGACACTAGAGAGATGAAGGGGAGTAGGAGGGGACTCCGAGCCAAAGTACAATGAGAGATAGACATAAACAAAGACAATAAAGTATAACAAGTGAATAATCTCTAAGAATGTCCACAATGGTTGAGCATATTTTTGAAAGTTATGTGATCATCTTGCCTTAAATGAAGAAAAGAATGTGTCTGCTTGTGCCATAGGAATTTCCTCAGCATACTATTTGTTAATACTATTTCTCCTTTAAAGAGAGGACAAAGTGTTTGTTTCATCCTCATTATTTTCCCAGTGGTCAGCACAGTGCTTGGCATATAATATTCCTTCAAATATTTGTTGAATAAATGAGGGACAGCTGAGCACATTTTGGTTACAAATATACTATCAGTGCTAGACAGCTTTATATTCCGTAGGACCTGGTAAGAAGAATATTTTCAAAACCAAACACTCTCCCTAATTCAGACAAAGCTGTTAAGCTGATAGTAATCCAAACCTCAACTTTTCTTCTTGGGTCTTAGAAGAAAATAAGCCAATGACAGATAAACCACATATTCTGACAGAAAAAAATGGAGAAAGTGGCACATACTTGTAATCCCAGTACTTGAGAGGCTGATATATGAGGACTGCAGGGTTGTGGCCAGCCTCAGCAACTCAGTGAGGCCCTGTTTAAGAATGAAAGATAGACTAGGGCTGAGGGTGGATCCCAGAGGTAGAATGTCCCTGGGCTCAATCACCAGTAGACACACACACACACGCACACACCCCCCACCCCAAAATAAAATTTTTTAAAAAACGAAGGGGAGGAGGAGAAAAGGAGAAACACTGCTATTACTGGGGAAGTAAAGGGGTGTTTATGAAAAGTCTAGTTACAGATGAAGACTACTTTTGTTGGTATCACAAATATTTTATTTTGGCAATGCTGAGACTAACACCAATCCCTCTGACTTTCTCAAGATAGAAGTCTATCCTATCAAGCCAACCACCTATTTTATTTTGCATTAACCAACACTTATCATCATCTTGATTATTCCTGTTTGCCCCTGCATCCAAAACATGTAAATCCCCAAGAGTAGTAACTTCCTATGTCATATTTAGAGCTAGCCAAATCTCCTGCACTTCGAAGAGTACTTAACATATATTAGTTGTTCAATAAATATTTAAGTATATGAATGAATCTGCTGTCAGTTACAACTATTCAAAGGGAAAAATGCCTCAAATATGACAGTACTCTCAGGAATCAAAGACTGGAGAACGTTAATACAGCTAATTAAGAGCAATTAATAAAACAGAACGAAAAAAAATCTTGATAATTGATTGGTTTGTGGGACTTATGGGAGAGATGTAAACAATTTACCAGAGTCAAGTACGTGATCAATTTGATAGATACTGGCCATCAATAAAAATAACAAACAGGTCTAACGCTGAGAAAACTAAATCTGGGCAGAGATACAGTTGCTTCTTGAGCTGAGGAAAGTCCATACAGGGAGGTGTAGGAAGGGTGCACGGGGGATACGAACTCACAAAGGGGCATTCGCAGCTAGAAGCAAAGGTGAAGCCGAAAGTGACGTCACTGAACAAGGGCATAAAGAGTTTTTGGAAGACTGGCTACCTTGAGCAATTAAAATGCTACAGCAAGGTTTTGCTGAAAACGAACTAAGGGAAAGTTAACAATTTTCCCATCCTATAATGACAACTTAAGTGACGCATTCTGACACTCTAACTCGAGGCCTTTTCACTGGCATAAAAAGAAAAAAAAAAGCACTTCATCAAAACTGGACCTGCCAGATAATTCGAACCGTCGACACCGGAGAAACCCAAGTCACCTTTGCACTGCCTCCTCGCTCCACCCCAGCGCCCTGTAATATACACCTCCGCCCTCCCTCCATCGTCTCTTCACCTCCTGCAGAGCACACTCCACCCCATTTACCTGTCCGGCACCCTCTGGAGGGCACTGGGGCTCGTGACCCGGGTGCTGGTCGGCTGGGGGTCGCCAACGATCAGCTCCCTGAGAGGCTGGATCCCGACGCCGCTGACTTCCGCATAAAGAGCCCCGCCTACGCGTGGCCTCCTGGGAGTGTGAGCGTTCCTCCAATAGGATCAGGCGGTAGGGCGGGATCTGCTACGCTCCTAGCCCCCGGCGCTTCCCAGGAGCCACACTGCATTCTGGGAGTGGTAGTTTCGACTGGAGTACGTTGAGGTCTGTCAACTCCATCATAAACAAAGTCAAACGCTGTACAAGAATTCAGGAAAACCAGAGGATTCGAGGCAGCGAAAAAAAATCTACCAGCACTGAATGGGCATGATAAACGAAGAATTGCGTTTCCCCCGCCATCTCCTCTCTTAGTCTCAGCTGATAAAATCGCCTGTTACTTTACAGACAAAAATATAATATGACAAGAATTCCCTCTACTTTCGCCATGAACATTTCTGACTCCCTTTCACCCGTCACCTATCCTTTCTATCATTCGTTTATATATATATACTAAGGTTTGAATCCAGGGGCATTCTACCTTTGAGCTTCATCCCCCTAGACTTTTTTTTTTTTTTTTTTTTTTTTTTTGGAACTGGGTATGGAACCCAGGGGCAATCTACCTCCCAGCTACACCCTCAGTCCTATTTTTATTCTTTATTTTGAAACAGGGTCTCACTGAGTTGCAAAGGGCCTCACTAAGTATCTGAACCTGTCCGTGAACTGTGATCCTCCTGTCTCAGCCTCCCAAGTACTGGGATTACAAGCGTGTCCCACCACACTCGGCTTCTCCCATTATTTTGCAATAATAATAAACAACCACTTACCTTGCTCTCACGTCACCTGTTTTACCCCTTTATATTCCTATTCCTTCTTGCCAACATAGTCTAGCTCTTCTAATGAAACTTCTTTTTCATCACCCCTCACGGTCTCCCTACTTATTTTATCTTTATTATCAGTAAAGACTGTTTATTTGATTTATATTTATTATTATTTTTTTTGCGGATCTGGGGCTGGAACCCAGAGGCATTTGACCTCCAAGTTACACTCCCTGCCCAATTTTTTTATTCTTTATTTTGAAACAGGGTCTCACTGAGTTGCGAAGGACCTCACTAAGTAGCTGAGGCTGTCCGCGAACCGCGATCCCCCTACCTCAGCCTCCGGAATGCTGGGATTACAAGTGCGCGCCACCACGCCTGGCCTATTTGATTTATATTTAGACAAAGATTTACCCCATTTTATTCTTCTTTATTTTCCAAGCATACCAATACTCTAGTACTGGTTAGGAAGCACTATAAAATGACTCTAAGGCTTGGCGTGGTGGCGCACGCCTGTAATCCTAGCACTTGGGAGGCTGAGACAGGAGGATTGAAGCCAGCGAAGACCTTCAGCAACTTAATGAGACCCCTTTGCCAGGCGTGGTGGCGCGCGTTTGTAATCCCCGTGCTTGGGAGGCAGAGACAGGAGGATCGCGCAGGTTCGAAGCCAGCCGTGCGCTGGTTGAGGAGACCCTGTTTCCAAATAAAAATGTAAAAATAGGCGCTGGGCGTGGTGGCGCACGCTTGTAATCCCCGCACTTGGGAGGCGGAGACAGGAGGATCACGCTGGTTCGAAGCCAGCCGCGCGTGCTGGTTTAGGAGACCCTGTTTCTAAATAAAAATATAAAATAGGTCTGGGAGTGTAGCCCGGAGGTAGAAGGGCTTCCAGGATCCCCAGTACCACCAAAAAAAAAAAAAAAAATTAAAAATAGGTCTGGGAGTGTAGCCCGGAAGTAGAAGGGCTTCCAGGAACCCCAGTACCACACACACACACACACACACACACACACACAAAAAAAAAAAACCATAAAAAATAAAATGACTCTAATACGGGCGGGTATACCATATCTTGGTCATTATATTCATCTCTGGATGGCTATGGACAAACTCAAGTACATTCAGAGACTTGTGACCAAAATGAGTTGGGCACTAGAAATCATACGTAATTTCTCTCGTATAATATATTCTTGGAAATTGAAGACCCTTCATGATCTGACCTTTGTCTGCCTCTTCTGATCCATATCCTGCTTCTTGCACCACACACACATTGTATTTAAGCCTCAATCTATATGGTGGCTAGAATGCTTTTTTTTTTTCAGTACTGGAGGTTGAACTCAGGGGCATTCTACCTCCAAGCTACACCCCCAGCCCTATTTTTTATTCTATCAACTTTTATTGTATATTTTATTGTATCGACTCGATTGTGCCATAGGATGCTCAGATTAAATATTATTTAGGTGTGTCTATGAGAGTGTTTATCAACTCAGTAAAGTAGGCTGCCTTCCCCAATATGAATGGCCATGATCCAGTCTACTGGGGGCCTAAATAGAACGGAAGAAAGAACAAGGGGGAATTCAGCTTTTTTTTCCCCGCCTCTTTCCTTCAGTTAGGCCATTCCATCTCATTTTCTTTTTACTTACACTAGGATTTTTCTTTTTTAGGCAGTGTAGTGGGGATTGAACCCAGGGACATTTGCCTCTGGACATTCACCCCCAACCCTATTTTATTTTTTGTTTTGAAACAGGGCCTCACTAAATTGCTGAGGCCTGCTGCAAACCCGCAGTCCTCCTGTCTCAGTCTTCCAAGTACTGGGATTACAGGCATGAACCCCATGCCAGGCTCACACTGGGATTATATACCAATGGTTCTCAGGCCTTCAGACTCAGACTGAAATGCAGTACTTCCTGGAAATTCAGCTTACAGATGGTAATGGAAGAATTCAAAGCCTCCATAATCACGTGAGCCAATTATTGATAATAAATCTTTCAGCCAAGCATGGTGGTACATACCTGTAATTCCGGTACTTGGGAGGCTGAAACAGGTGGATCACTGGTTCAAGGATAGCCTCAGCAACTTAGTGAGACCATCAGAAACCTAGGAAGATCCTGTTAAGACCCTGTTTCAAAATGAAAATAAAAATAGGGCTGGGTTGTAGCTAAGAGGTAGAATGTCCCTGGGTTCAATCCCGAATGCCATGAAAAAGAAAACCCTCTTCCCTAGGAGATCTCCTAAAGGTACTATTCCTCTGGAGAATTCTGACTAATATAGGGATATTCATTAAACCAATCGTTTATTTGAGAAAAAATACACAAAGGATCTCTTATGAGCCATAGTCTGTTTAAGGATGTTGGATGTATGGCAGTGAACAAAACAATCTTTTTAACTTCATGTCTTTGCACACACAGCTTCCACTGTCTATATCTTACTTATACTCAAGATCAATGTCAAGTATCATCTCTCCATTTTCAGCAGGGTATGTGTGTCTTTTCTCAGCACTCTCCACCCTCTGCAAAGGTACAATTTTCATATTAATTTAATTTAATTCAATACTTTTTCTTGGAAAGGCAGCATAGTATCTCATAAGGAGAATCAACATTAGAGTCATATAGATCAGTTTTACTAGCTATGTGCATTCTAAGTATTGCTTCCAGAGTTTTACAGCTTTTTTCTTATTCCATATTCTCTTCTAAAATAATCTCATTTGTGTTTCAAAATTTGTGTCTCTAGTGTAAGCACGTATATCAGGAAATCATGGAGGGCCTCTCTGAGGAGATGAAATTTGAGTTGGAATCTGAATTACAATCAGCTCTCCTGTCCTAGGTGCTCCAGAAATGTCTGTTGGGCTAACACAAAAGGCATATACCACAAAGAGCCCATCCTGGTTTTATGTTTTGCAGAATTGTATCCCGATGTATTTATAAACAAATCTAGTGACTTTATTACATTGGAATGAAAAATTTCACATTTATACAATAAATCACTGATTACCAGTTCAACTTGTACATCTTTTTTCCTGGACTTGGGCAACTTTTCTTCCTGCTTGTCTATGTTCCGAACACACCTTTATCAGGATGCCTGTTCTTGTTTGAAATTCACAATCAGCCGACAGCCAATACAGTACCAAGATCTACCAAATAATTGATATTTGAGGAAGACAGTTTGTTTCTTTGTAGCTCATTCTTTTCAGAATCATCACCTATTATACTCCTCTGTTTTTCTGAGACACCGGTGGTCCTTACACCAGCTTTTGCAAAATAATTGTGAATTACTTGTGAGATGTCTATGTACCACATAGCAGTAGATTTCCCATCACATCAAGAATCTGTCATTTCTCCATATCTGTGATAGAAACACAATTTTTGATGATTTACTATATCTCAGACTAGTGGCTGCATGTAGCCATGGTGCCAGCCTGGGGGAAAAATGAAAGGCAAAGACTTGTTTGACTTGTTTTAATTATATCTCCAGTGACAATGCAGCTATCAGTAATAGAGCGTTCGCATTGTAGCAAGCCATTTTTCTTTCTTATTGCAGGAGCCATTCCTCAAGCCACTTGCTGATACCAGTGCATTTTGGTAATTATTTAGACAAACAGAAAGTTGTGTATATAAGGAAACATTCAAATACTCATATGAGAGGGTTTATTTTTATTTTTTTGCAGTACTGGGAATTGAACCCAGTAACATTCTAACTCTCAGCTACACTCCCAGCCCTATTTTTTTATTCTTTATTTTGAAGCAGGGTCTCACTAAATTGTGGAGGGCCTCACTAAGTAGCTGAGGCTAACCAAGAACCTATGATCCTCCTGTCTCAACCTCCCAAATGCTGGGATTACAAGGATGTGCCACCTTGCCCGGCTCATATGAGAGATTTTAATTTCTTGCGTTTCTATAAAAGGAAAAAGCTGAGGACTCATTCTTTTTATACATTTATTTTTAATCCAGGGCAATATTCATTTTAGTTTGGTTGCAAATTATGGAGGAACATTAGCTGTTCCCTATGGATACATTTATTTAGATTTCGCCAACCATTTTTAAAGCTAATTTGCAGCAAAGAGTTATGATAATGCTAAAATCATTATTACTGGCCATAAAGATTTGAAATAAACTTCAATTTGGAGAGCAATGGTTTTAGCCTTTTCTGTAAACCAGTGAGCATCCAGGCATAGAAATATCTATTCTACTCTGGCAAAATTATTTAAGCATCTATTAGGCCATTTTCTGTTACTATAACAAAATACTTGAGACTGAGAAATTGATGAAGCAAAGAGGGTTATTTAGCTCCGTGTTTTGGAGGCTGATTAGGTGACCTCATTTGTTTAGCCTCTGATGAGGTCCCCTTTAGCTGGTGGAGAAATGGAAAGGTAACTGGCTGTATGCAGAAGAAACTTCTCTTATAGGATAGCCCAACTTTATAACAACCCACAAGAACTAACAAGGGTGTTTTATTCCAGGAACAAACTAGGCTCCTGAGAGAACTACATGAATCATTTTCCAAGGACAATGTCCCCAGTAACCTAAGTTCTGCCCACAAGGCCCTATCTCTGTTCAACCACCGCTCAACATTACTACACTGAACTTTCAGCATATGAACCACAAACCATGTCTAAATTGTAGAAAAGTGCTTAATTTATTATGTTAGCATGTTTGTTTCTCTCATTCTATTATCAGTTTTACCTCCCCTGGATGCTTGTCCTTTTATCTTTTCCTACTGATTGGATGAAGCTCAGCTGCTGTGTTGGCTAAGATTCAGCTTCCTGTTATAAGAATATATATTTTAATTAGGTTGAAGTTTGTTTACATAATAAATTAGGTTGCAGTTTCAGTACTTTAATGAACTTTAAAATTTTATGTAATCAACTATACAATTTTTATTATTCCTGCTTTTTCCTTGATGCTTAGGGGGAAAGGCCTATATAGTCTCCTATATTTTTCCAATTATTTTGCTTTTATTTTATATTTAAATCTTTTATTCGCCTATATTATATTTTTATGTATGCTCATGAGGAAATGATCAACTTATTGTTGTTGTTGTTGTTGTTGTTATTATTATTATTATTATTATTATTATTATTATTATTTTGTGGTACTGGGGTTCCTGGAAACCCTTGTACCTCCGGGCTATACTCCCAGACACCTATTTTTTATATTTTTATTTGGAAACAGCGTGCACCACCATGCCCGGCTCAACTTATGTTTTTATAATAGTTTGCTGAATTCTTTTCTAACTAATTTGAAGTGACACGCAGTTTACATAGAAAATATTTATGTATCATTTCATGTTTCTTCAGTTATATACTTTGCTTCTATTATTTTCACTGGTAGCAAATGTTCTAATTATTATATCTTTATAATATTTTAATATCTGAAAGGACAAAATATTCCCTGATACTGTGTGTGTGTGTGTGTGTGTGTGTGTGTGTGTGTGTGTGTGTGATACTGGGGGGGGGTGAACCCAGGGGCATTCTACTGCTGAGCTACACCCTCTCCTTAGCATTGTTTTATTTTGAAACAGGGTCTCAGTAAGTTGCTGAGGCTGGCTGTGAACATGCAATCCTCCTGTCTCAGCCTCCCAAGTATTGTGATTACAGACATGAGCCACCATGTCCAGCCCTGAAATTCTTTTTTTCCCCTTGTATTGGGGATGGAACCCGGTGGCATTCTACATCTGAACTACATCCCCAGCCCTATTTATTTATTCTTTATTTTGAAACAGGGTCTCACTGGGTTGCAAAGGTCCTTGCTAAGTAGCTGAGATTGTAGATGAACTGTGATCCTCCTGTCTCAGCCTCCTAAATGCTGGAATTACAAGTGTGCGCCACCACGCCTGGGTCCTGAAATTCTTTTCAGAACACCACTGCCTATTTTTGTTCATGTATTTTTCCATATGAAATTCAGGGTCATTTTTATCAAATCCTTCTTCCCAAATAATCCTATAGGATAAGAATAGAAATTGTATTAAACCTAAAATCTAATGCTATTGAAACATTAGACACTGAAATCTTATGACATTTCCCTTTCTGGGAACATGGAGGATTTTTCCATTTCTGCAAGTATTCTTTTAGGTTCCTCAGTAAGGTTTCAAATTATTGTTATACATTTCCTAGTATTATATAGATTTTTGTTTTGTATGGAGTCATTATGTTTCTTAAGAGGTTACTTTTCCACTAGGTAGTCTAAATGCTTATTGTTTACTTATTGCAAAGTTAAAGATACATTTTTATTTATGCTACATAAATATGAGATACATATTTATTTATGCTACAATACAATCCTTTACAAAACTCTAATAGTTTTTTCTGTTAATTGCCTTGGAATTTTCAAAGTACAAGTAGACAAAAGTGAAATCTACAAATAAAATAATTTTGACAGCATTTGTAAGTTTTACTTCAAGATATTTATTAATTCATTTGTTTATTTGTTTGTTTATTTATTTATTTAACCGTAGTGGGGATTGAACCTAGAGCCTAATCTTCTTCTTCTTTCCCTGTTTCTCTCTCTCTCTTTCTCCCTCCCTTCCTTTCTTTCTTTCTTTCTTTCTTTCTTTCTTTCTTTCTTTCTTTCTTTTTTCTTTCTTTCTTTCTTATTTCTGAGTTATACCCCTGGTGCTATTTTTTATTCTTTATTTTGAAACAGGGTCTCACTAAGTTGCAGAGGTCCTCACTAAATGGCTGAGGCTGGCCAAAAGCCCCTAATCCTCTTGTCCAGCCTCCCAAGTACTGGGATTACTAAGCATGTGCCACCATGCCTGGCTAAAGCCTAGTACCAATTAGCTACATTTCCAGTCGTGTTTTATTTTTTATTTTGAGATAGGGCCTCGCCGAATTGCCTAAACTGTCCTCAAATTGATTAATCCTCCTACCGTAGCCTTTTGTTCAACTACAGGTTATGTGCCAGCATGCTCAGCAACATTTTTCTTTGTCTTGTTTTATTGCTTTAAAAATCATCTTAAGAATTACATCATGTGGATACTGGTCAACCTTGTCTTATTTCTAAGAATGAGCATTGGTTTCCGATATATGCTCCATATCATATTAAAGAAATATTTTCTTAATATAGTTTCCTGAGTTTAAAAAATCTAGTTATGTGAAGGGCATGGTTGTGCACAATTGTAATCCCAGTACTTGGGAGGCTGAGACAGGAGATTTCAGGTTCAAGACCAGCCTCAGCAATTTAGGAAGACTCAGCAGCAACCGAGTGAGACTCTGTTTCAAAACAAAACAAAACAAAACAAAACAAAACAAAACAAAAACACAAAATAGAAAAAGGGCTGGCGGTATAGCTCGGAGATAGAATGCATCCAAATTTAATCCTCAGTACTACAGAAAAAAATCTAGTTATGTATGATAAATTTTGTCACATAAATTTTACATGTCTTTCATGAGGAAATATTTTTAAACCTATTGATATGATCATTTATATTATAGATTTTTCTATCATTGAGTCATTATATTATTCAAGGCATAAATTTTGCTTGAGAGTGATATTTTGTGGCCATGTGTGCACACACAAGCACACACACAATACTAGGGATTGACTCCAGGGACATTCTACCTCTGAACTACACCCCTAGTCCTGTTTTATACTTTTAATTGAGAAACAGGGTCTCACCAAAGTTGCTGAGGGCCTCACTGGGTTGTTGAGGCTGGCCTCCAACCTGCAACTCTCCTGTCTCAGCCTCCAAAGGACTGGAATTTTATAGGCATGCACCACCATGCATGTATGCTACTATTTTTAAAAAAGTTTTAGTCACGCCGGGCGTGGTGGCGCACGCTTGTAATCCCCGCGCTTGGGAGGCGGAGACAGGAGGATCGCGCAGGCTCAAAGCCAGTCTCTCTGGCTTAGGAGACCCTGTTTCTAAATAAAAATATAAAAATAGGTCTGGGAGTGTAGCCCAGAGGTAGAAGGGCTTCCAGGAACCCCAGTACCACCAAAAAAATAAAAAAAAAAGTTTTAGTCTAAAGTCATAAGTGGTTTTAAGTGATATAACTTTAGGTGCTATTCTTTGGATTTTGGTATTTATTTTATAGAAAAGATTATATTCTGGAACCCTTAAAATATTATGGAAATATCTATTCCATGTAGGCTTGTGTGGGGAGCCATTAAGGTTTTCCCCTTATCTTTACTAAAAACATACTTCTGACTGACCTCGCCCAGAGTCCACAAGGTTTGGGGCCTTGAAAGCTTCAAGGTTACTAATGCTAATGATAATATTGTTCTGTCTGAGCTAAGACTAGGTTTGTGTTGCATCAGGGTATTGTTTGACCTGCCCGGACATTGGAATTTTTCCCTCCAGGGTAACCTAAAGCAAAAAAACTATAAATACCACTAGAGAAGAAGCCCCAGTGTTGGCCAGTAGAGATATCGACCCGGGAGTTGACTGACGATCCTTCCATGCTTAGGAATAAATCATATTTGGAATTTAATTCTTAAGAGTTATATTATTTCATCCTCACTCCTCTCTTCGGAACCCGTACTTTTGCCGGCTGGCTCCGGCAGGCTTGTATTAATATATGTGATAAAACTTATTTTCTATTAATTTCTTTCATTCCTCTGATCTAAATAGACTTTTAAAAAATTTTCCTACAATCACTTTTAAACTTTTTTCTTCTTTATTGGTGTGTTGTAATTACACAGAATAGTGACATTCACAATGATATATTCATATATACACATAATTTAATTTCCTTTCTTCCCCATACTTCCCCTTTGCCTTCTCTCCATCCTCCGCCTGTCCTCTAATACTCCCTCTCATCTCGTCATGAGGCCACTTTTTGTGTTTCTATTCTAGCTTCCATACTGAGAGAAAAACATAAAGCCTCTGGCTTTCTGAGTCTGTCTTATTTCCATTAACAGGATGCTCTTCAGCTCCATACATTTTCTTGCAAATAACATAGTTTTGCTCTTTTTCTGGCTGAATAAAATTCCATTGTGTATATATACCGCATTTTCTTTATCCATCTGACTACTAACGGATAGGCACCTAGTCTGGTTCCATAACTTGGCTATTGTGAATTGCACTGATATAAACATGGGTAAGCATATATTGGTGTACTAGGCTGGCTTTCATTCTTTTGGAAAGATACCAGAGAGTAGTATAGCTGGATCATATGGCAGTTTCTGTAAGTCAATGTAGGCACATACATACTGATTTCCAAAGTGGTTGTGCTAATTTAGAATTCCATCATCAGTGTATTGGTGCTCCTTTTTCTCCACTTCCTGCTAGCATCGATGATTGCCCTTTTAACGGGAGTGAGATGAAATCTCAATGTCTGTTTAATTTCCATTTCCCTGATTGCTAAAGATAGTGAGCATTTTTTCATCTATTTGTTGGCTATTTGAATTTCTTCGTTTGCGAAACATCTATTTAGTTCTTTTACCCATTTATTGATTGGGTTATTTGTGTGTGGGGGGCTTGGTGTTAAGGTTTTTTACTCTTACTCTAGTCTTTATATTAAACCTCTGTCAGAAGAGTAGCTGGAAAGAGATTTTCTCCTACTCTGTAGGCTATCTCTCTACACATTTCTTTTTCGCTGTAAAGCTTTTTCATTGCTGCCATTCCCCTCATTAATTATTGGTATTGCCGGGCGTGGTGGCGCACGCTTGTAATCCCAGCATTTGGGAGGCTGAGACCAGAGGATCGCGGTTCGCGGACAGCCTCAGCTACTTAGTGAGGCCCTCTGCAACTCAGTGAGACCCGATTTCAAAATAAAGAATAAAAAGTAGGGCAGGGGGTGTAGCTCAGAGGTCAGATGCCCCTGGGTTCCATCCCCAGACCCGCAAAAAAAAAAAAAAAAAAATTACTGGTATTGTCTTCTGAGCTTTAGGAGTCCTATTAAGGAAGTTGTTTGCCTGTGCCTATTTTGGAGTGTTGTACCTATGTTTTCTTATAGCACTTGTAAAGTTTCTGGTCTAAATTTCTAGGTCTTTTATTGATTCTGAGTTTACTTTTGTGCAGGGTGAGAGATAGGAATCCAATGTCATTCTTCTACTTATAGATATCCAGTTTTCCCAGACCCATTTATTCAAAGGCTGTCACTTCTATAATGTGCTTTTAGCACTGTGTCAACAGGCAGATGACTGTATCTCTGTGGGTTTGTCTCTATGTCTTTTATTCTGTTGGTCTACGTGTCTGTTTTTATATTAGTGATAATAAAATAAAATGATGTTTTTCTAGCGTCATCTGCGATATTTTTAAGATTTTTTACTTTGTTCAATTTTCACAGTAGTTATACCTACTTCCTTTGAATATATTGTAACTTTTTTGTTTCTCATTGCTCTTGATCCAACTTGCTAGATAATGCTGAAACTGATACCTATACACCATAATCTATATTCTATTGTCTTCTGGGCACATAACCAGACAACATTTTCCAGCCTTTCTTACTAGACTTTTCAGTTTGTAGTGGTCATATGACTGAGTTTGGGGCAATAGAATATTAACAAGAGTTATATGTGCCACTACTGGATCTAGCATATAAGAATCTCCCATATACATTCCTCATTGTTTATTTTTCCTTTCAGTGGACAAGGATAGAACTAACCAGTGCAACTTTGGGTGCCATATTTTAAAGATGGAAATCCTATATAAACTTGGATCCTTGAATGGCTATGCAGAGAATAAATATCCCTTGCCTTCAAAGCACTTCTGCCTTATAAGATTATATGAATAAGGAACATTAATTGTACTTGAATCATTTGATTCTGATACCCTCAATTAATACACACACACACACACACACACACACACACACACACACATATATATATATATATATATATATATATATATAGTCAACAAACTAGGTTTCAGTTATCAATGTATCTGTTTTATAGTAATTGTTTGTAATTACTTTTATTAATTTTTCTTTTTTTTTTTGCGGGTCTGGGGATGGAACCCAGGGGCATTCGACCTCTGAGCTACACCCCCTGCCCTATTTTTTATTCTTTATTTTGAAACCGGGTCTCACTGAGTTGCAGAGGGCCTCACTAAGTAGCTGAGGCTGTCTGCGAACCACTGTCCTCCAGGTCTCAGCCTCCCGAATGCTGGGATGACAAGCGTGCGCCACCATGTCCGGCTTACTTTTATTAATTTTTCTGTTTGCTATTGTTTCTGTTGTTTTGCTATTCTATTCCTAAATTATTAAATTCAATATATGGCACATTTACTGTCAGTCTTGTTTAGTAACCAAACTATGTACGGTTTTATAAGTTTGTCGAACTATAATTTTTTACTGAATACATATGTTACAAAAAGTAATATTCTCATTATTCATATTTTTAAATAGTCTATATTTTAAATCTTTGTAAGGATAAACATTTTATTTATTGCCATTAGAGTTTAATATTTTGTTTTAGTTTTATTAACATGTATAAATTGCACATACTGATGCATCTGAAAAGGTAGGGGTATGAATAAAGAGCAGCTAGATTTGATTAGTGCATACTATATTCATTTGTCAAAGTACCACATTGAACCCCTTTAATATGTTGTTGATATTTTGATTCCATATTTTTTCTAGGATTTATTTTCAGGGTGTTTTAGATTTTTCCAAGTAATTGGGGATTTTATTCAAAAGCTTCTTAATTTTCACTTTATTTGTGGCATTGTGACCAGTGTATTTGGATGATCTGATCTCTGTTTTGAGGCTCAGTTGAGGTTTAAATTGTGGCTTAGAGTCCAGTGGGTGGTCCAGCTGGGAGGCTGAGACGGGAGGATGGCGGTTCACAGACAGCCTCAGCTACTTAGTGAGGCCCTTCGCAACTCAGTGAGACCTTGTTTCAAGATAAAGAATAAAGCTGGGTGTGGTGGTGCACACTTGTAATCCCAGTACTTGGGAGGCTAAGACAGGAGGATCGCGGATTCAAAGCCAGCTTCAGCAGTTTAGGGAGGCTCTCAGCTAGTGAGACCCTGTTTCCAAATAAAATATAAAATAGGTCTGCAGGTGTAGCATGAAGGTAGAAATCCCCTGGGTTCCATCCCCAGTACGAGAGAGAGAGAGAGAGAGAGAGAGAGATAGAGAGAGAGAGAGAGAGAGAGAGAGAGAGAGAGAGAGAGAGAGAATAAGAAATCAGGCTGGGGGTGTAGCTCAAAGGTAGAATGCCCATGGGTTCCTTCCCCAGTATGGCAAAAAAATAAAAAATAAAAAAATAAAATAAAAAATAAATCGTGGTGAGGTGGCTGGTGCCTATAATCTCAGTACTTGGAAAGCTGAGACAGATGGATTGAGGGTTCAAGACTAGCCTTGAAAACTTGGAAAGACCTTCAGTAACTTAGTGAAACTTTGTTTCAAATAAAAAATAAAAAAGTGGCCAGACATGGTGGCACATGCTTGTAATCCCAGCATTTGGGAGGCTGAGACAGAAGGGTTGTGGTTTGCTGACAGCCTTAGCTACTTATGAGGCCCTTTGCAACTCGTGAGACCCTGTTTCAAAATAAAGAATAAAAAAATCGAGCTGGGGACATAACTAGTAAAAAAAATGAATGAACTAATTAATATATATTTTGAATTAGTACATGGTCTGCCAGGAAATACTTTCTTTTCTAGTATGAAGGTAGATATTTAATTGCACTTGTTAGTTTTTTAGCTCCTTGTTTATTTTTTATCTACATGAAATGTAAAAAAGCTGTCAGGAAAATATACAAAGACGTTGAAACAAAAAATGGCTTTGTATTCATTTTTTGAATTACTGGGCAGTGGAATTCCAAGGATCCAATTCTCTAGAGATGTATAACTTTGTTTTGGACATGGCTTTGTTTTAGAGCTCCGAAAGCTGTAAAAACAAAAACAAACTGATGGCAATAAAATGATTTTTGTCTCTAGAAATGCAAGTATGTATTATTTAGCAGGTGCACAGTTGAGTTCCACACTATATAAAAAGATGAATCCAAATAGTTTTTCATCTGTTTGCAAATTCATTTTCCTATTCATTCCTCCCCCCATACTTCCTTTTAAGTCAATTTAGCATCTTCCTGGTTCCCTCAAGAATTGATAATATAAATAGAATATTTGATTCATATTGATCTTATATTTGTATAGATCATGGGTTTTACTCTTCTGAATATGGTACAGCCAGGCATGGTGGTGCACGTCTGTAACCCTAGTACTAGGGAAACTGAGACAAGAAGATCCCCTGTTTGAGACTAGCCTTAGCAACATAGCGAGACCCTGTTTCCAAACAAAAAAATAAGGGCTGTGGTTATAGCTCAAAGGTAGAATGCCCTGGGTTCAATTCTTAGCACCACAAAAAAAAAAGAGAGAGAGAGAGAGAGAGAAAGAAAGAAAGAAAGTAATAAAGAAATTGCACATTAACAACAAGACAAATTTAAAAATCATTTTATTTGCAATGTTTTCCATCTCACATTTTATGTATCTAGCACATGTGTTTTGACGAAATGCCGTATTGCGCACAAAGGATGAAACTGTCATATTCATATTGTGAATTGAAAATGTTATCTCTATAAAAGGGCTTAATTATTGGCCCTAGGAGGAACTCCAGGTGAAAAAGGAGATTCTATAGAGGAGCAAATAAGGCAACCTGACTGAGGGGATGGGAGGGGGGGAGAAAAAAACTCTTTGCATGATGTACTTATTCATATCATAGTCAACCAGTAGCCAAACATGGGAAGGAGGGTTGGGGAGGGAGTGGGGTGGGGACTGGGTAGGGGCTAACCGGGTGATGTGTGCATGTATGTCTACACAGGCTTTTTATCCTATTATGATGTATGCATGCAATGCACCAATAAAAAATAAAACGGCTTAATTAATCCCCTTTAACTTCAGTGCTTTTTTTTCTTCAATGCGCTCACTGTGGTCTGGCTTTATAAAATAACTTTATGTATTTTATTAACTAATTTTACATTATATAAACAAAACTATGTTCTTTATGAAGACTAAGAATTTTTATCTATAATTCACATTTCCAAGATAGTCTACCCTTCATTGTTTGCACAGATTCACTCAATATATAGTATTCTATACTTTTCTCTGTTTATTTACTACATCTTAGATACGTTTCTTGAGTAATATATATTTATTTATATGTATTTCATTCTTCTAAAGTACTATGTAATGTTTCATTATATAAGTGTATCACAATAACTCAGCACATCATTTTTATGGACATTTAAAAGCTATTACAGTGGGATTTTCCCTATTATTATAAGGATCAATGCTCCCATGAACCTCATTTGTTCATTCAGTATATATTTATTGAATATCTGGAATAGTATTTTATTCACAATGTGAAGTCAATGCAATGTTTTAAGCACATATACAATAAGCTTTGATTTGGACTTTTTTCATCATCTTAATGTGCTTTGATTTGGACTTTTAGAAGGAAACTTTCTCAAGCACATGATGTACTTTAACAAACATATCGATGTCAACCACTAAGCCAAGCATGGGAAGGAGGGATGGGGAGGAAATGGGGTGGGGATCGGGTAGGGGCTGACTGGGCGATGTGTGCATGTATGTACACACAAGTTGTTTTGACCCATTATGATGTATAAATACAACGCACCAACAAAAAACATTTTAAAAAGATCACTCTGGCTACTGTATGGAAAATAAATTGTAGGAAGGAAGGATTGGAGGTAGGATTAGGAGGATGTTTTAATAGCCCATGCAGTTCTTGAGTTGATTAATGCTCTGCTGGCAACTGCTCCATCTTAGTAGAGAAGATTTAGTATTTCAGCAATTGCTGGATTCCTATAAATGTGCCAGCTTGGTGTATTGAAATTAGTAAGATTTCTAAAGGTATTTCAAACTGGCCTTAATTAATTAAATGCTTGATCGATGCAGTCCAAGGTTAACCACTTAATAAATTGGCAACCAAATAAAAAATGGAATCAAACATTTTTAGCAGCTTACTGGAAGGGATCTGGGCTCTCCACCAAGAGATTCTGTAGCAATGCTGGCAGCAGGGTGGGTCATTTTCAAGCTCCTGACTCATTGTCACTGTGCCCTTTCACCTAAGACTGAAACCTTCCCCCAACTTCACAATATTGCCTCACCTGTAGCAACAATGGTTTTATTAATGTCCACATGTTACATGACTTACATTCATCAACATGTCAAAGCCAATCGGTATCCCAAACATGAGAAGGAGGGAGGAGGATGGAATGGGGTGGGAAGAGCTAAACGAGTGATGTGTGCATGTATGCCTCTACTATCTTGTACCTCATTAAGATGTATGACTACAATGCACCAATAAAAAATTAAAAAAAGAAAATCCTGATCTGAAATGTGAAGAGCTATATTTAATTTACTATGTATTTGAACATAAAAATATTGTTAAGGAAGACAATGTTGATAGTTCTTAGCTACACAGAAAAGTTCTTTACTATTTATATGAACCGGTATTTGAGTTGAAAACTAGATTAAAATGAAAAAGATGTTGCTTAGAAAAGGGGATCTTAAGATCATTTGAGCCAGGTGTGGTGGAACATGCTTGTAATCCCAGTACTGGAGAGGCTGAGACAGGAGGATTGCAGGTTCAAGGTCAGCCTCAGCTACTTAGTGACGCTCTCTGCAACTTAGACTTTGTTTCAAAATAAAGATTAAAAATAGGGCTGTGGTGTGGCCTGGAGATAGGATGATCTTGGGTTCAATTTCCAGTACTGCAGGGGGAAAAAGATAATTTTATCCCATTTAAAAAATTATAGAAGCAGGGCATGGTGGCCCACACTTGTAATCCCCGTGCTTGGGAGGCTGAGACAGGAGGATCGCACAGGTTTGAAGCCAGCCTCAGCTACTTAGTGAGGCTCTCGGCAACTTACTGAGACCCTGTTTCCAAATAAATTACAAAAATTAGGTCTGGGAGTATAGCCCAGAGGTAGAAAGCCTCAGGTTCCACCCCCAGTACCACAAAAAAGAAACTATAGAGAGTGCTAAATTAATGAATATCTGAAAATGAGAGGTAATTAAGGCTTGACCATGAACCAAGCGAATAGATCAATTCAGGAAATTTTCAGTTTTCTGAGAAACCAAAGGAATATATGTAAACATTCAGGTTATCACCTGACATTCTGTTAAGTCAACTTATAAACACAAAAAACATGTTAAATAGTTATTCTATGTTCAGCTCTATGCTATGTGCTATGTTCTATGGAAAATGTAATAAAGAAGTGAGATTCTTGTTCGAGAGTATATCTGCCTTTAGAACAGTACTACACTGTTTCAATTATTGTAGCTTTATATGGTTTGAAATCAGAAAATATATATCTTCTAGCTTTGTTTTTTTTCGAGATCGTTTTGGGTATCTAGAGTCCATATTCTATATTAGGATAGATTTTTTTTCTGAAAAATAAATATGTAAATATATGATAGTTTCACCTAAAAAAAAAAGAAAAGGAAAAAATATTCTCTGGTAAGAAAGAAAGCAAAAAGAAATATTGAAATGTTATCTTTAAGTTATCAAAAGATTGGTATAAGACAAATGAAACTGTTATGTGAGATTATCATTTTTAATTTTGGATAAATTGCTATAATCCTAGATGTCAACCACTAAGCCAAGCATGGGAAGGAGGGGTGGGGAGGGAACGAGGTGGGGATCGGGTGGGGGCTGACTGGGTGATGTGTGCATGTATGTCTACAAAAGGTTTTTGTATCCCACTATGATGTATGAATACAGTGCACCAATAAAAAATTTTAAAAAATAGCATGATAAGCCGTGGTGGCGCACGCTTGTAATCCCCACGCTTGGGAGGCAGAGACAGGAGGATCGCGCAGGTTCGAAGCCAGCTGCACTGGCTTAAGAGACCCTGTTTCCAAATAAAAATGTAAAAATAGGTCTGGGAGTGTAGCCCGGAGGTAGAATGGCTTCCAGGAACCCCAGTACCACCAAAAAAAAAAAATAGCAGGATAAAATGGAAAGAGATATAGAAAGAATCAGAAGCCTTGGATTTCACTAGCTTACTCTATGACCTAGGTTAAGGGACTTCTCTCTGAGCATCAGATTCCCAGACCATTGAAATAGAATTCAGTGAGATGATGTGTACAAACACTTCAAAGAGCATGAAGAGCCATAAAATGATAATACCAAGTATCAACAACTGAAGGTAATAATGGTATGGTAAGAAAAGTAAAGACTCTGATAATCAATCAAGCCCGGGTTTGAATCCTGCCTTCGTTACTAGTTTGGGGGGAGTTATTTGACTTCTCTGAGCCTTCAGTTCCCCATTTGTACAATTAGGATAATGACAACAACAATGATTACTTACCTTGTAATATTGTTGCTTGTTATATAGTAGGTATTTGATAATGGTCATCTTTAATATGAAATAAAAACATGTAAGTAAGAAACTGTATGATGTAAGCTGTAAGTGTAAAGGGAACTAAGACCCATCTCACAACATAGCAACAGGTATATGACATAGCCTGTGAGCAAAGCTGCCATGATATCAGAAGTAACAGAGTACTCCTTTTCAGGAATTTTATATACTAAAAATAATCCTTCAAAAGACAGCTATTGCATGCTTTAAGAAACTATGAAATTAAGACAGTAGTACTAGAGACATATATGAGAGTTGTTGAGGAAGTAAAATTTATTACTCACTGGGAAGTAAAAATATGGTAAGTGAAGAATAACTCCCAAATGTCTGTATTGCGTGACGGACAAATGACGGTGTCATGTAGTCATTTAACAAAATTTTATTGAGTGTTTACTATGTGTTAGGTTCTAGAAAAGGATAATGGTCTCTAAATCATATTTCTTTTTTTGTGGTTCTGGGGATGGAACCCAGGGGGCATTCCACCTCTGAGCTACATTTGTAGTCCATTTTTTATTCTTTATTTGGAAACAGGGTCTCACTAAGTTGTGGAGAACCTCACTAAGTACCTGAAGCTGGTCATGAACCTGTGATCGTCCTGTTTCAGCTTCCCAAGCTCTGGGATTACCAGCCTGCACCACCATGCCCAGCTCCAAACAGACATATCTCTTGTTTACATGTATGTTATAGTTTAGTGGGGAAACAGAATATCAAGAAAAGAAAAGTAGTTCTTAACTGTGAGAAATAATTAAGAAAAAAATAAGAGGTGTTAGGTTGAACTGTGCCAGGGAGAGATGATAGCAAATACAAGAGGGTGACAAAGTTTGGTGAAAAACAAAAGGATCACTTTATTTTTAGTATATAAAGGTTTGAAGTAGCAGAGGAAAACAGAGATTCCTAAAGTCATGTGAATATATAGATTTGGAGTTGAGAGTAATATCTAGGTAGTAGACATGAGCAGAGTTATTCATGTGGTAGTCAAAATTGTAAAATTACATGAGGTCACCTAAAACAATATAAAGAACAGTAGTTCTCAATGGTGTGTGTGTGCATATGTGTTTGAGTGTGTGTGTGTGCGTGTGTGTGTGTGTGTGTGTGTGTGTGTGTGCGCGAGAGAGAGAGAGAGAGCAAGTGAGAGAGCAAATACACAGTCTTGTTTTTTTGTTTGTTTGTTTGTTTGCTTGTTTTATTTTGTTTTTGTGGTACTGGCAATTGAGCTGAGGGGATTCTACCTCCAAGCTACACCCCCAGACTTTTTAAAAATAAAATTGTTTTTGCGGGTCTGGGAATGGAACCCAGGGGCATTTGACCTCCGAGCTACACTCCCTGCCCTATTTTTTTTATTCTGTATTCTGAAGCAGGGTCTTACTAAGTTGCAGAGGGCCTCACTAAGTAGCTGAGGCTGTCCTTGAACAGCCATCCTCTGGTCTCAGCCTCCCGCATGCTGGGATTACAAGCGTGCACCACCACTCCTGGCTAGGAGGTGGTTTAATTTTTTATTTTGATACAGTCTCAACAAGTTGCTAAGGGCCTCACTATGTTGCTGAGACTGTCCTCAAACCTGTGATGCTCTTATGTCAACTTCCCAAGTACTGGGATAACAGGTATGTGCCAACACATATGGCTAGTCTTGTTTTTAATTGGAGTTGAATGTGGTTGGTTGGAAAATACACTCTATAATTCAAACTTAGTTCTTATTCCTTACTTTTTAAATACCTTGACAAATTAATAAATTTATTTGATCTGTTTAGCCTCTGGAAATACTGAGATTTCAATTTCTTGTATAGCAAGAAAAGCTGTCAGCTTCCTAGCACTAACCATTTTATTTATTTATTTATTTATTTTGGTGGTGGTACTGGGGATGGGACCCAGAGGTTTTCTACCTCCTGGCTATACTTCCAGACCTATTTTATACTTTATTTGGAAGCAGGGTCTCACTAAGTTGCTGAGAGCCTCACTAAGTAGTTGAGGCTGGCTTCTAACCTGTGTGATCCTTCTGTCTCAGCCTCCCAAGTGGGGGGATTACAAGCATGCACCACCATGCCCGGCTTAGACATTTAAATTTTTTTTTGAAGATTTAAGAAGTTTATTAAAAGATAGAAATACAGAAAATAGAAATACAGCCCCATGGCAAAATGGCATGAGGGGGTCACTCGAAATGAATACACCAAAGGGCTTACACGTGGACTCAGCCTTTTATACCCATGGCATCCATCTTGTTTATGTAATTCTGACATAGTGAACGTCCCTGTGAGGTACCTCCCCTTAACCCTGTAAGGCACCTCCCCTAGCAAGGTGTGGCAAGGTGTCTTCTTTCATGAAGGGCAAGGTCAAACCCTGCTCCATCCTCCCTAGATCATCATGTAGATCTGTCTTTAGATAAAGGCCTAGTTCTCTTCTCTTAAGATCTGTCTTTAGATAGAGACAGGCCTAGTTCTCCTCTCCTACTGAATGGTTAATTACTTTGAGCTAGGTTAATTTACATTGGAATAGTTGCCTGCTTTTAGGCAGAAGCCAAGTCCTTGCACAGATTTGCCCCTCATCCAATTTTTGAAATATATTAATAATCATAGCTTTCTCAAATCTTCCTAGGCCATTCCCAATACTGGTACATCCCCCCTTTGTCTAGTAACTTCCTGACACCTGTCAGGCCAAAGGTAGATACAGAAAATACATTTTAGCATTTACAATTTTACAAACATTTAACATGAGCTCAATTTCCATTCATTTTCCCTCATTTTATCGCATGAATGTACCCCTCAGCAAAGGAATAAGGATGTCGAGTTGGTCATAAACTGCTTCGAGCTGAACAGGGGCGAAGTTGGGGGGCTCCAGCTTTAGGGTAACATTCATGCATCTAGTTGGCATGGGGGAATCAGATGGGTCCGTGCCGTGTGCATCTATGACGATCCAAAGGGCCTCGGTAGATGTCTGTCAGGTTCTGTCTGTTAGAAAGCTTTAACCCTATGAGACAATACTCACAATACAGGTTACCATGAAAACCTTAACATAGCACTTAGATGAGAAATTAAAACCTGTTTTGCTGACTTAGGCTGAAACACATATAAAACCTTAATTTTGTAAAAGGAATAATATTAAAGATAATGTATATCCTATTTGACCACACACCTTAAAAACTGTATCATAAATTACCACAGAACTCCATGACATCATGAAAGTATCCCTAGTGTCTTAAAACATTGATTTTGTCAAAGAAGAAAATAACTTTATTTAATCACCTCTCACAGGAGTCTAATTGGACCACTTTTCTGAAGTAACCATTTTACCTAAGAGTGACTGAGATAAAAAAAAAATGTATCTTTGAGCAATAACTTTAGTGCAGCCAACAAAAGAGAAAAAAAAAACTTTTGTTAGCAGAGGAGCTGAATTCTCTGGTGTGGCTAAGAATGGTAGACCGGGTAAGGTCATTCTGGATGCCGCAGGCTAAATCTTGAGTAAAGAGATGGCTCAGGGCTGGCCTGTTAAGCCCTCCCCACCCTGGCTAAGCTTTTGGATCTTGGGCCGGGAAAGAAGGGCAATGCCTTAGAACTGGCCTCTGAGATCTCACTGCGTGATCGCCTAAGGCTCTTTTAGTCAACTCAGGTGGTGGTAATTTACTGGGAACATAGGTCTGGGGACCCCATTTCCCTTCGGAACTGGGGGCGTTCAGCCATTTAATGGTCCCCCTTTGCACCGTGAGCCAGGCCTCGGAGGGCCTTTTTGGCCTCCTGGTTGAGAGCATTACTGCAGAGATGCCCTTGCTTTCCATCCTGAAACAGACTTGAGCCTAGGCTTCTGTGCTCAGCCAGAGTTCTTAAATGGCTTTTGTCCATCTCTCTTTCCCTTTTCAAGTCCCTACTAAACCAAATTGGCAGCCTGCAGTCTGAGGACGGCCTCCCGCTCTGCCGGGTAAAGATTTAAGAATGCCAACACCTATTGTTTTCAGTTGGTGATATCGCTTTAAACTCAGCCTGTAAAAGGAGAAAAACTACCGCATATAGACAGATTGAATTTTAAACTCTCCCTCCCCACACTACCTTAGCCAAGGCTGCCACAATTGTCTCAACCCTGCAATCATTAAAGAAATCTGGGTGGTCTCTGAAGGTAAAGAACAGCTGCAGATAAGCTACTTTAAACCTCCCTGGCTGGGCCATGTGTCTTTGTTCCCCAGCGCATACTATAGGCATACTTGGGTGCCGAAAAACAACAACATGAGAGCTTTCTTAGAGTTTGGGATCTAGCTTTTTTCTCTGCTTAGGAGAACACATGCGAGTGGAGATCCGACACTTCTGGGATCCCCTTGAGAGAGTGAAAGGGTGTGGTTTTAGTGGCCTGTCTAAGCAAGTTCGCCTCCAACTTCCCAGAGCCTCCCACTTTAAAACCCGATGAACCTAGCATTTAGGATATTGCTGGAATCTTATTCCCTGCACTCCTAAAGCCAGTGGTCCAGCTGGGGGCGTTCAGTGTGGACCGCATGGAGCAATACTGTGGCTATACTGTCCAACAGAAAGCTAGTCCAAGCTTGGAGTTGTAGCCACCTCCCTCCTGCCTTGGATCTGCTTTCACTGTGCCTGTCCTTTCTCTCAATAAGGTTTTCTAGCTGAAAAGATTGCCATTTTCCAAAAAAAATGGTCTTATTAATTTGCTTCCTTGTATCTATTTTACTTCTGAGGGGCCTCCGAGCTTCCAGCCGCCAGCAGCTGGGTGTGGCCTCCTCCTTGTGCTGCCTCCTCCCTGAGGGCTTTTGTTATGCAAATGGAGATGTAACTGCCTGCTGAATGCCTGACAATATCTCCTGGATGTGGCCATTACCCAGCAGACCTGCCTGGCAAAACTTTTACCAGGTTTTTTTCCTTTTTGAGCTTTTGGAAAAGCTTACCCATTATGGCTTCCACTAGTTGCCGGTGACTACGACCTGCCATAGCAACCAACAGGGTGCACGTGGCCGCAGTTGCTAACCATTTAAAATTTTAACCTAGGAAAATATTTTCATAAATTGTAAAAATTATCATACAGAATATAATATTTCTCTCTTTTGGTGTATATTTTTATGAATGTAACACATGTGTAGTCATATGTAATCACCACCACATCAGGACACAGAATAGTTTCAAAATCTCTTGTTCTATCACTCTGTAGATATTCTTTCCCTTACCTATAAATGCTTTCAAGCTGTTCTTCAATCTTACACTCTTGTTTTTTACAGAATGTCATATAAGTGACAAAATTTTTGTAGCCTTTTGAAATTTACCTTTTGTTTGGCATAAGGTTAGAATCATTAAGTCTTGTATATATCAATAGTTTGCACTTTCTATTCTGATTGGTCTTTAATTGTACGGAAATATCACAAATTTTTCATGCATTCACTTCCTGAAGGGAATTTGGATTCTTTCCTCTTAGGGATAGTTATGAATAGAGATGATTCTCAGACATTGGTTCTCAGACATGAGTGTTCGTTTCTCTAGAGCAGAAACTCAGTAGTGAAATTCCTTGGTCATATGGTTAAGTCTATGTTTAACTTTACAGAAAACTACCAATCTATTTTTCAGAGTTATGGCATCATTTTTCATTCCTTCAGTAGTGTACAAGAGACCCAGTTACACACATTTTTGCCAAGACTTGGAACAAGAATGAAGGCATATTACTATGACAACGGGTCATGAAGCTTGGAGGTTCTAGCCAAAAGAAAAGGTATGCTGTGACTGTTGAGTCAAAGAACCCAAAATGCTAAAAGTGTCAGCAATGAAGATATAGAGCTTGGTATGTGTGTGGGGGGTACTGGGGATTGAACCCAGGGGCATTTAACCTCTGAGCTGTACCTCCAGCCCTATTTTTATTCTTTATTTTGAAACAGGGTTTCACTAAGTTGCAGAGAGGACATATTTTCTCTAATATGCCAAACTGGGGAGTATTAGGGATACCAGAGGGACTCCAGATAATGGAGGGATAACCTCAGAAAAGCTAGAAAGGGTAGGAGAGGAAGAAGGCTGAGGTTGATTAATGAAGGAACTACATTTGAATATGTGTGTGTGAATGTAGCATGGTCAACCTGGACGCTCATTGTTGGAAGGGGGAAGGGGAAGCGGGGTGGGGGGAGGGCACCAAGCACTGTCTGAATGTATACCGTTTTCAATATGACCCACATAAAAATAAAATAAAAAATAAGGAATAAAAAATGAAAAGTTTCTATTCCTGAGTAGTGCACCCTAGGGAAAAAATAAAACGGTAGATTTTTTGGGGTCACTGTGTAATTTTTCTATAAAGAGGTAGGTAAGCCAAATAAGTTTTGGGGCTTCTGCATCCAGCCCCAGACATTCTCTGAAGAATGGTAGACCCCGAACTTCCGGGAAGATGGCGACCGAGAAAAGCGGGGCTTAAGAGCCCCGCTAACAACTAATCTCCATTACCACAAAATCAGCGCCTTTCATAGCCAGAAAACACCATCACCAGAGAAACAAAAAAATCACCAGGCTCCAGAGAGAAAGTGGACTGAGAACAGAGCTCAGAGCCACAGAGGAGATACACCGGCCTCACGCCCGAGACCGCAGCAGCAGTGCCATACTGCTGGCGGCAGCAGCGACTTCACCGGACGGCTACAGCAAGCCGAGGTGAGCTGCTGCGGAACAGCCAGGCGGGATTTCTCGCCGCAGGTAAAATCTAAAGCTCCCAGTGGCTGAGCTCAGCACACGCTGCAGGGATTCAGAGTGGAAATCAAAACCAAGAAGAAATACGCCAGCCTCACAGCCGAGGGCGTAGCAGCGGCGCCATATTGCCACTGGCAGCATCAGCAGAGAATTCACCGAATCCAGTACAGCTACATCTGCGTACTCAAGAACAGTGAGTCAAATTGCGGGCCACAGAGGAGAAATCCCAGTACTGTACTCCCTGGGACTTGACCCAGTGGGGGAGTGGCGGTGGCAGAGATATCACACCATAGGAGAACGTGCAACCTGGTACCCCCCACAGTCTAAAGCAGCCTCTATCGACTCTCTGGGTCGGAGACTCTGTGATACAACCCAGTAAAGGAGTAGTGGGGTCTGAGATACTACAGACTCGAGATCCAGAACACCTTAAGTGAAGTCATAGTGACCCAAGGGAAGAACCCAGAGAAGGCACAAACTTCCTAAATCATGGGAAAGAGGAATAATACTGGAGCAATGAATGCCCACAACCCCACAACAGCAGAACCCGATAAAACAGAAAATCAGAGATTTCTAGAAGATCAAATCAGGAAAATAACTGTAGAAATAATAGAGGTGCTTCGAAAAGAACTCAGAGAGAGCCAAAAAGAGATAAAGGATGAAATTAACAAAGCAAAGGCCTCAATTCAAAGCACAAACAACCGATTAGACCACATGGAGAACAGAATCTCGCTCATAGAAGATGATAATTCCAAAAATGAACGCATAGTTTCTAATCTAGGAAAACATATCCGACAGCAGGAATCTGATATTGAAGAAATATGGGCCCATTTTAAGAGAGCTAACCTAAGAATAATTGGAATAGAGGAGGGAAAAGAAAGTGAAACCAAAGGGATCAACAATCTCTTCAAGGAAGTAATAGCAGAAAATTTTCCAAACATAGAGCAAGAGGTTGATACACAGATCCAGGAAACGTATAGAACTCCCTTTAGACAGGATCGGAGAAGAGGATCCCCACACCACATAATTGTCAAAATGACCAATGTGGAAGCCAAGCAGAGAATCTTAAAGGCAACAAAAACAAAGGGCCAAGTGACATTCAGAGGCAAACCAATTAGAATCACTCCAGACTTCCCAAACCAAGTCATGAGAGCCAGAAGGGCTTGGAGTAGCATATTCCAAACTCTGAAAGAAAACAACTTCCAGCCAAAAATTTCCTACCCAGCAAAACTTTCTATCAAATTAGATGGAGAAATAAGAAGCTTCCATGACAAACAGAAACTGAAGGAATTTATGTCTTCAAAACCAGCACTAGAGAAAATACTCAAAGAGATTAGCTACAAAGAAGAAATAGGTAACACACACACCAGAACCAGAGAAACAATATTTTCCATCCAACAGACAACTAAGACTGGTTATCTGTGGAGATTCATTATTTATGTTAGTCTTTTACCTATCTCTAAATGGTATTGTTTGCCTTTATTGTTGTTAATTTTTAGGATTTCTAGTTGGAATATTAATATACCTTCAGATATAGCATTTGTGAAATATTTTATCCCATTCTATTAGTAACTGTTAACTCTGTTTACATTGTCTTTGGATATACAATATTTTTTTTTAGGGAGTTTGTATACTCTTCTGTTGCCTGTGCCATTGAAATCATATCCAAGAAATCACTGCCAATTTCAATGTTGTGAGGTTTTATGACCCAGATTTTCTCCTAAAAGTTTATAGTCTTAAGATTTATATTTAGGTCTTTTATCTATTTGGAGTTAATATTTGTATATGGGATTAGGTAAGGGTCCATCTTTATTCTTTTCCATGTAATTATTATGTTTCAACAATATTTAGTTAAAAGATTATTATTTCCACCACCAAATGTTCGTGGAAACCTTGTCAAAAATAACTTGACGCGCCGGGCGTGGTGGCGCACGCTTGTAATCCCCGCGCTTGGGAGGCGGAGACAGGAGGATCGCGCAGGTTCGAGGCCAGCCGCGCTTGCGTAAGAGACCCTGTTTCAAAAATATAAAATAGGTCTGGGATTGTAGCCCGGAGGTAGAAGGGCTTCCAGGAACCCCAGTACCACCAAAAAAAAAAAAAATAACTTGACAATATAGGGAAGAATTTAGCTCTAGGCTTTTATTTAACTCCAATGGTTTATATATCTGCCTTTAGAATAGTACTACACTGTTTCAATTATTGTAGCTTTATATGGTTTGAAATCAGAAAATATATATCTTCTAGCTTTGTTCTTTTTCAAGATCGTTTTGGGTATCTAGAGTCCATATTCCATATTAGGATAGATTTTTTTTTCTGAAAAATAAATATATAAATATATGATAGTTTCACCTAAAAAAATAGAAAAAAATATTCTCTGGTAAGAAAGAAAGTAAAAAGAAATATTGAAATGTTATCTTTAAGTCATCAAAAGCTTGGTATCAGACAAATGAAACTGTTATGTGAGATTATCATTTTTAATTTTGGATAAATTGCTATAATACTAGATGTCGACCACTAAGCCAAGCATGGGAGGGAGGGATGGGGAGAGAATGGGGTGGGGTTCGGGTGGGGGCTGACTGGGCGATGTGTGCATGTATGTCTACAAAAGTTTGTATCCCACTATGATGTATGAATACAGTGCACCAATTAAAAATATAAAAAGAATGGTGAGACCCCAAGTGAGAACTACTCACCGAAATGAGTCACCTCAAAAAGCCGTAAGTGATAATAATAACTTTTCAAGTCATTAAGTCTTGGGGTGATTCAGTATGTAGCATTAATCAACAACGACCACAAAGATCCTCCAAGAATTATAGTCATTGCTTTACTCCTACCTGCTAAACCTCACACAAGCTATTCTAACATGGAACTGTTCAAATTAATTGATTCTTCTGGGCATAGTGGCACATGCTCGTAATCCCAATCCTTGAGACGCTGAGACAGGAAGGAGGATTGCGCGGGTTCATGGCCAGCCACAGCTACTTAGTGAGGCCCTCCACAGCTCAGTGAGACCCTGTTTCAAAATAAAGAATAAAAAAATAGGGCTGGAGGTGTAGCTCAGAGATAGCATGCCCCTGGATATCATCCCCAGTTGTAAAACAACAACAACAACAATAACAATTACAACAACAACTAAAGGGATTCTAGCAAATGAAGTCTCCAGCTTTACACTCTAGTATAAATTGGCACTAGAACATTTTAATATTTAGCTTGGCTGTATAACTTATTTTGGCTTTTGAAATATGAATGGACATAGTGCAAGCAGAGGCTTTAAATGTGCTTTTGTGCTGCTTTGTTTTTCGCACTTATGCTACTTTCTATGAGAAGAACATGTCCTGGGTAACATCTGGTGTGGGTGCACAATGATTAAATCCATGGAGTGAAGCCTAGCCAAGCTTAGCAGAGGCTAGAAAAACCACAAATGACTAACAGACCTGTGAAGGAGAAATAAATACTTATTGTTATAAGAAATTGAGATTCAGGGGTTGTTTTTTTACATAACATTTTAGCAATAACTTTCTATTATAACTGGTAAATAAATGGAAAGAATAAAATACCTATTCTGCATTTCTTGATGAAAGTACTTCAGAGTGACCAAATAGTTGATGTAGTTCATAAAGGCACGAAACATGATAGAATAGCACCATTTTGCAGCTTATAATGAAATGACAGTTATTGGTAAAGATCATAAAAAAACTGCCAAAATCATTAGATGAAAAGGTGATGGGGAAATTTATAATAGATAGACCAGGGTAACAATACATACACAAATTAATTAGTGTTAACCTCACACACAATAAAGACAGCTACACAATTTATGCCTCTTGAGGGGGTGCAATAGGAACTACAAACAATACCACTTATAACTTATTTTTGCTAAAATTGAATCTGTGCCTGATAAAACTCTACTTCTACTAAGTATAAGAAATACAGAGGTAGGGTTGGTGGTGCACACCTGCAATCCCAGTACTTGGGAGGCTGAGACAGGAGGATCAGAGGTATGCAGCCAGCTTCAGTAACTTAGTGAGACTCTGTTTCAAAATAAAACTAAAATAGGTCTGGAAGTGTATTTTAGAGGAAGAATGTCCCTGAGTTCAGTTCCCAGCACTGCACAAAAAGGAAGAAAAAAGAAAAAAAGAAGAAATATGGGGGTCACATGAACTAGTGAGCGGTGGTATCAGTAACTGAGTTATGGAAACATGAAAGAGGTTAAATGACATCATAGAGGAGGAACATGTTCATTAGCAAAATCCAAAATGTGGAAAATTATACAGGACAAACATCTGGGTCCCCCCAAATAGATTGAGAGGAAGAAGTAGAACTTGTAATTAAAATACTAAAGAGACATATTAATTGACTCTAAAATATGCAGCTTGTTTGAATTTTTTTTTTTTTTTTGCAGTACTGGGGATGGAACCCAGGGGTCATTCTACTTCTGAGCTACATCCCCAACCCTATTTTTAATTCTTATTTATTTATTTATTTATTTATTTATTTATTTATTTTTGCGGGTCTGGGGCTGGAACTCAGGGACATTCGACCTCTGAGCTACATCCCCTGCCCTATTTTTTATTTTTTATTTTGAAACAAAGTCTCACTAATTAGCTGAGGCTGTCTGCGAACCATAATCCTCTAATCCTCCGGTCTCAGCCTCTTGAATGCTGGGATTACACGTGTGTGCCACCACACCAGGCTCTTTTATTCATTTTTAAACAAGATCTTACTGAGTTGCAAAGGGCCTCACTAAGTAGCTGAGGCTATACAGGTACCGCGATCCTCCTGTCTCAGCCTCCCAAATGCTGGGATTACAAGCGTGCGCCACCATGCCTGGCTTGGATTCTGATTTGAATAAAGTTACTATTAAAGCATGTAGGAAACAACCATGGAAATTTGGACACTAAATGGATACTGGATAACATTAAATAATAGTTATCTTTATATATGATAATATCTTTAGATGTAATTAAGAAATGGTAATCTTCAGAAATGGGATTGTGATTATGGTTTAAAACATTATTATCTCTTAGAGATACATGCTGAAATATTTATGGATTAAATGATCCATCTTGGTTTTGTCAAAAGATGAGGGGCAGTGAATGTGTGTGGGGGTATAGAGGAAACAAAAATTGACTAAAAATCTGCCTTTGGGACTGTAGAAATTAGGTGTGTGGTGGTATCAGTGAAACAGGGGAAACGGAGAGAGAGAGAATTGGATTTTGGTGAGGACAAGAGGAATGGAATATTAGGAATTCTGTTTTATAGACATTAGGTTTGAAATTAATATAATATAAAAGGAGCGATCTCAAGCAGATAATTGGATATGAGTCAGACACTCAGCTGAGAGATCAGGTTGGAAATGTAAATTTGTATATCACCAGATTCTACAGTTCACTCTCTTTCTATTTGATCTCATCTATTCTCAAGTCTAAAATACTTCCCAGATTAAGTAGAGGCTATTATTTTCTTTAGTTTCCTGTAAGAAGTATCCATTTGTTCAGCCATTTTGGATAACAAGTTAGCAATATTCAACTTATGATGAGGTTACTTTCTGATATACCCACTGTAGATTCAAAATACTATAAGTCAAATATGCATTGGATACACCTACCCCCCTGAACACCCTAGCTTAGCCTACCTTAAACCTACTCAGAACATTTTGCATTAACTTACAGTTGGGTGAAATGATTGAATATAAATACTGTTTACAAGAAAGTGTTAAATATCTCATGCACGCACAGATGGATAGAAAACAGAATACAATCCGGGCATGGTGGCACAAGCTTGTAATCCCAGCATTCGGGAGGCTGAGACCGGAGGATCGCAGTTCGCGGCCAGCCTCAGCTACTTAGTGAGGCCCTCTGCAACTCAGTGAGACCAGTTTCAAAATAAAGAATAAAAAATAGAGCAAGAGTTGTAGCTTGGAGGTCAAATGCCCCTGGGTTCCATCCTCAGACCCACAAAGAAAAAAGAAAAAAGAAAAAGAAAACAGAATACAATATCTAAAAATTGATGGCAAACACAGTACATTGTAGAAAATGGATTGTTTACCTTTGTAAACTAAGTAGGAGCTGTGGCTAGTTTTGGCTAAAGCATAGCCTCAAGAGAGAGTATTGCCTGGTAAATCATTAGTCTGGGAAAAAAATTCTAAAATTCAATATATGGTTTCTACTGAGTGCATATTGTTTTCACACTACTTTAACACTTAAAATTAAAAGTCAAAAGTAAAAAAAAGTCAAACCACTATAACTCAAAGACTATCCGTGTTAAATTTAAAACTCTCTTACAAATGATGTGATTTTATTCTTCTTTATGTTAAGTGAGATTAGCCAAGTACAAAAAAAGAAGGGATATATGTTTTCTCTAATATGCTCGAGTTTGGGGGGTATTTGGGATACCAGAGGGACTCCAGGTAATAGAGGAGAAACCTCAGCAAAGCCAGGAAGAAAGGGTAGGGGAGGAAGAAGGCTGAGGTTCATTAATGGAAATGCTACATGTGACTTTGTGTATACATGTGAATATAACATTGTTAACCTGGACACTCAGTATCAGGACGGAGGGAAACAGGGAAGCAGGGGGAGGGGGAGGGCACCAAGTACTGTGTGAATATATACCACTGTCAACATGATCTACATTATGATGTGAGACTATAGTGCACCAATAAAAAATAAAATTAAAAACTCACATCCACAATGACCAGGAAATTCTACTTTTCTTTATCTGCTCTAAAATAATAACTCTGTTTCTAATAGCAAAATATAATTTGAAATGTCATAAATGTCCACCAACATGGACATGGTTAAATTAAAAAACACTCCTGTGTTATGGTATTATGTGACAGTTAATAAAGAATTCACACTATTTCTGTGTACTGTCATAAAAGATCTCCAAGACATGTTATTGAATAAGAAAGTAAGTTGCATAGGGATACTTCTGTTTATAATTTAATGCCATTAGAAAATCTGTGCATGAGAAAAATCCTGTGTGGACATATGTACTCATACACATATTTGCATAAAAGATTACAATTTTTCTAATAATATACAACAAACATAACATTGGTTCTATTTGGAGAAGATACTAGGTTTAGGGAATGGTCAAGATAATATTTTAGTTTTATGAGAAAAATTTTAATTGTACAATAAAATATATTTACATATTATTTGTAAATTACTTTTTCTCTGATTTGCAAGAGTTGAGTAATTACATGCAACCACTGTGGACTAAGTCATGTTGAACTACAGACTGAAGTGAGCAATACAGGTTCTGGAGTTAGACATCCTGGATTTAAATCCTGACTCTACAGTTTAGTCTCTATGCGTTTAATCAAGAGAAATACATATAATCTTTATGCTTCTTTTCCCATGTTTTTAAAGTGGAGATAACAATATTACTTCAATGGTTGTAGGAACAATATATGTCTGAGGTTTAAAAGACTATCCAATAGGTAGTAAGTGGTCAATTTGTCTTGGCTGGTTTTTATAATTCTTTTCCCACTTCTCAATAAGTTTGTGGTTTGGTACATTAAAATTCTCTGAACACTGCTTTTTTAGGGGACACTGGGAATTAAACTATGGCCTCATTCATGTTAGGAAAGTGCTAATATACACCTCCAGCCCCTTTGATTTTAAGACAAGTCCTTACTATGTTGCCAAAGACCTCACTAAGTTGCTAAGACTGGCCTCGAACTTGCAGTTTCTCCTGCCTCAGCTTCCTAAGTACTGAGATTACAGGCATTTGCCACTGCACCCAGCTCAATACTGTTTTCATTAATAAGGTGGTTAAATGTGGGCTGAATGGTATTTTAAGGTGTCATAGCAGATTAATTCATTAAACATTTTGCACACGTAGTATATGCAATTGTGTCCAAAGTGTTTTCATTTATAGATTGCTGTCTGTCTGAAAACCCATAGTGTAGTTTTCAACAGTTCTTTTCTTTTCTCTTCTTTCTTGTGGTACTGGGGATGGATCCCAGGGGCATTCTAACTACGAGCGACCCCCCCCCCCCAGCCTTATTTTTTATTCTTTATTTTGAAACCGGGTCTCACTGAGTTGTGGAGGACCTCGCAAGTTGCTGAGGCTGGCTGCGAACCTGCAATCCTCCTGTCTCAGGAGTACCCGAGTACTCCCAAGTACCTGGATTACAAGCATTCACTACCACACGCAGCTTCAACAGTTTTTTCAATGACTTGAGATGAAGGAAAGAAAAATGAAAATTATGGATGTCTTCAAGAGTATATAGATTCCATTGATGATAACATGCAGGGTTGAATCTAGTAAGATGAAAGATTATTGCCTCATAAAGTAAAATAATCTTAAATCAGACCTGAAATGTCTCTGATCCAGTAGTTACTCTGTGCTATAATATCCTTATAACCATCCCAAATAAGAATCATTCTATATATTTGGGGGGGGGTGCTGGGTGTGTGGTGCCGGGAATTGAACACAGGAACATTCGACCTCTGTGTTCAATATACCACCAGCCTTATTTTATTTTTTTATTTGGAAATGGGGTCTCAGTAAATTGTGGAGCGCCTCACTAAGTTGTGGAGGCTGGCCTCAAACCTGTCATTCTCCTGTCTCAGCCTCCCAGGTACTAAGACTACAAGCAGGTGCCACCACACCGGGCTCATTCTATTTCTTTCTAAGTGTTGTTTTGAACACAGGGCTCATTGTTTAGCAAGGCAGATTGTTCAATTGTTGGATAGCTAGAACTGTACCTTTGGTTGATCTTTAATCAGTAATTTCATGATGTCAAAACCAATTCCTTTTCCTACTAATGACACACAGATCAATTCTCATCTTATACATGAAAACTTTTTCAGTATTTGTAGACAATCATCTTGTTGCCCTAGGATCATTTATTTTCAAGCTAAAACCTCCTTCAGAGGCCAGGTATGGTAGTGTACGCTTGTAATCCCAGCATTCAGGAGGCTGAGACAGGAGGATTGCATTCGTGGACTGCCTCAGCTACTACTTGGGGAGGCCCTTTGCAACTCAGTGAGACCCTATTTCAAAATAAAGAATAAAAAATTGGGCTGGGGCTGTATTTCAAAAGTAGAATGCCCCTGGGTTTCATCCTCAGTACCACAAAAAATAAAATAAAAAAATAAAAAATAAAAACTTCTTCAAGATGAACATGGTGGTAATGCCTGTAATCCCTATACTTAGGAGGCAGAGACAGGAGGATCACAGGTTCAAGGCCAGCCTCAGCAATTTAGCGAAGCCATGTTTCCAAATAAAAAGTAAAAATGCTGGGGTTGTAGCTTGGAGATAGAAATACCCTGAATTCAATTCCCAGTACCCTCCCCTCAAAAAACTCCTTCATAGCTTTGATTTTCCATCCAATCACCCTCCTTATCCTCTGGACCAATTCCAGTTTAGTGATGCTCTACTTAAAGTGTAGGGCTTAGTGTTTTTGTTGCTGGGAAAGTACATCCATCATTTCAACTCATCGCTTGTGCATATATCAGAGAGATAATCTGGAGCAGTTGTTCTTTTAATGACCCCATATAATTAACCCTTGTGGTGTCTAATTAAAAATAAACATATATCAGTGTCCCTATGTTTCCCTGTGGAACTGCTCTAATTCATCTTTGTCCTCTGGCTACCATTTTACATAAGATAACCATAGGGCAGTTAATTTTGGAAACACATATGATAGAACATTGCAATTCAATTTTTTCTTAATTTGCTTTCAATCAGTCCTTCTGATTATACCCAGGGACAATTTTCTTATACCTATTTATTCATCTATCCCCAACCCCATGTATAGACAATACTGAAAATCAAACCTGTAAAATGACATGGCCTAGGTTAACCCCATCATCATGCCGACTCAATATACCCCTCTGATCTGAGTGACAGATATTCTCCTTAATTGAGGCAACTTGGCTTATTCTAGATCAGAAATATTCCCTGGACTAGAAATAAAATCCAAGGGCGGCTATACTAGCATAGCGGAGCATGTATCTGTAGGCCCTTATGAGCTCTTCGGTTATCAGGGTCTGATTCTTGGAAAGCCTACAATTTGCTCTCTTATTGGGGCCTCAGAATTCATTTTGTTTCTCAGATGCTTTAAAGTACATCTTAGCTGATTGCCACATGGCTTATTGGGTAACCTCCAAACACTGGGACGACATCCTTCTCTGTCTATATTCACTCCTCTCCCTTAATTAGTTTCAAATCTTTAAGCACTTTCTATATGATAATAATACAAAACATATGTCTTCTGTTCAAAACTCTCCCTTGAATTCTGCCATCCACTGTGTCAGATTTATCGCAAGGCTGGCTCCCTTTAAATCATAGGACGGCTTATTATGGAAAAAAGTCTTTAATAAACTTTTGACTGTGGGAAGGAATGCGATCTATTTTCCACTATATAGTAACAAGGAAGAACATAGCCCTGATGTATGCCAGCCACTTCTGACTGATTGGACCTAAACTGGAGTTCCCACCCCCTTCTTGGGTTTCGTTAATTTATTAGGGCAGCTCACAGAGCTCAGGCAAACACTTTCCTTACATTTAGCATTTATTATAAAGGATATTACGAAGGATACAGAGTAACAGCTAGGTAGAAGACATGCTTAAGCCAAGCTCTGTGGGAAGGAGCACAGAGCTTCCATGCCCTCCTATGTGTGCTACCGTCCAAGATCTGCAAGTATTTCCAGAAATTCCCAAACCCGGTCCTTTTGGGATTTTATGAAGCCTACATCGTGTAGGCATAGTTGATTATATCATTCACCATTGGTGATTAACTCAACCTTCAGCCCCTCTTTCCTCCCTGAGGTTGGTAGTTTGGAAGAGAGGCCAGAGTTCTGATGTAACCCTGTTTTAGTCTTTCTTTTGCTCAGCCTCCATCCTGAAGCTGTGTATGGCTCCTAGCCACCAGTCATGTCATTATCATATAAAGAACACTCATTGTTTAAGAGATTTCAAGGTTTCTTTTTAAGAGTTTTGTTCCAGGAACCAAGGTCAGAGATCAAATACAGTCTCTAGCAGCACAATGAAAGACTGCACTCAATGGTATCCCATAAGATTGTATCACCCAGTGACTTGATAGTTGTTTTAGCTTTTATATACTCTGATGTTACACGCAATGAAATTGTCTAACAGCACATTTCTCAGAACATTTCCCTGTCCTTAAGTGACGCATGAATTATGTATACTTCTTATTATATATCACAGTTTCACAGATAAATACACCAGGTCTGGCAGTGTTAGGCAATTGCACTTTGTCTTTATAAACTACTGGAATTTCTTCCCCAGATATTCTTAAATTTCAGTTTCTTTCTTTAGGTGTGGTATTCTCCTATTCCCCCCTCAAGATGACTCTGCCAACAACTTGTCTGTCTTTAATTCTAGAAAATTTATCTCCCTTATTTATTTAAATATTTCCCTCTTCTTTTTAGTTTTTTTTTCCTTTCTGGGCCTCGCATTACCTGATGTCAGCATATCTACTTCTGTCAAACATGTCTAAGGTTTGCTTTTATTTTTTGTTTACTGATTGAGAAATCTCCTCAATCTGGTCTATAATTTGTTAATCCCTTCCTTTACTATATCCATTCTCTTATTTACTCCACGTGTTTCAACTCTTCATCATCAATTCCATATATTGTACTTTTATACAAAATAGTTTTCCTTGGTTCTTTTTTGTAGTTTTAAATGTAATCTTTATTGAGATATGTACTCATTATATTTGATGAATTTTGACAAATATATATAATTGTGTAACTGCCCCAATATCAAGATGTTGAACATTTTTGTTAACTACAAAGATATGCTAAACTCCTGCCCCCAAACCCTCAGCTCCATCTGCTTTCTGTCACTGTAGTTTAGCTTGCATTTGAATTCCATACATTACGGACTCATACGGCATTTACCTTTTTTGTGTCTGGCTACTTAGCTAGCAAACTGTTTTTTAAATTCATCCCTATTGTTTCCTCCTCCTCCTCCTCCTCGTCCTCGTCCTCCTCCTCCTCCTTTTTCTTCAAATTTTGGCATTGACTAAATAATGACTTTAAAGAGGCATATAATCCACAGTTTAAGATTTTGAAACAACTTTCTTGGGCACATTTTATCATAGGATTGCAATAGAGAATATAGTATAGATCTAAGTCATCAATGTGATTTAAATACATATACTTGTCAATTTTACAATTTAGTATACGAGAGCAATGGCATTAATGATCCATAATGAAAACATATAAGCTTATTTTTATTTCTCCATGGAATAAACTATAGTACATTAATATGTACTTTCATAGTTTTATACAATATGCCATGTAGTGAGGATACAAGAATTAAGAGCACAATCACTATTCCTGTCATCAAGAACTCTGTTTTAGCATAGGAAGACACAAATTAACAGGTAACTAAATAATTAATTTAGTAAGAAATAGTACCAAGTGCTATAGAAGTGTATAATGAAGGACATAATATAGTCCTCAAAGGACTTGAATAAAAATTTTCATGAGTAAGTGATGGTTAAGAGATCTAAAACTGAGTAGGAATAAGCTATATGAACAGTGTTAATCTGATAGACCAATATGAGCAAATGCCCTGAGGTAGGAAAAAGTTTGGTATGTTCAAGACTATAAGAGAGGGCTATTATACCAGGAATAACAGGAAATGGAGAAAACAGACTATGAGGTAGAGAGGGGTAGACAGGTACCTGGTAATGTTACAAAGTTTGATTTAGTAATTAGGGAGCTACAAAGAACAAAAGAGAGTAAGACACTGACAAAATAAAAAATGCATTTTCTGTGGTTCTAGGAACTGAACAAAGAAGCATTCTACCTCCAGGCTATACCCCCTACCCCTATTTTATATTTTATTTGGAAACAAAGTCTTTATAATTGTGGAGAGCCTAAGTTGCTGAGGCTGGCTTCGAACCTGCAATCCTCCTGTCTCAGCCTCCCAAGTACTAGGATTACAGGCATGCACCACCATGCCTGGGCAAATGTGTGTTTAAAAATAATACTGTGCAGAACCAGGCATGGTGGTGTATGTTTGTAATTTCAGTACTTGGGAGGCTGACAGGAGGATGAGAGGTGAGAAGTCAGCCTCAACAAATCAGTGAGACACTCCATAACTTAGTGAGACCCTGTTTCCAAATTAAGTTGGGGGTGTAATATGGAGGTAGGATGTCTCTGGGTTCAATCTCCAGTACCAAAAATATTACTATGCTATGTGTAGAAAATATTTGTGTGAGGATAAAAGTTTGTATGAAGAAACTAGTTACAAAGTTATTAGAGTGCCAGCTGTGGTAGCATACTTCTGTAATCCCAGTACTTGGGAAACTGAGACAGGAGGATTACAATCTAGGCCAATTTTGCAGTGTGTGTTTCATAAAAAATTCAATAAAGCTGGAGGAGTAGTGTAGAGGGAGAACACCTCTGGACTCAATTCCCAGCACCACAAAAAACAAGCTATTAGTGTATAAAATCAGGCTTTATTAATGACTTTTTGGTTGGTAAATCATGATTGTGTAGATACAGAAAATATAGTCAATTGGAATGATTTTTCTGGTACTGAGGATTGAATTTAGGGGCATTCTACCCCTGAGCTACACCTCCAGACCTTTTTATTTTTTGTTTTGAAACAGAGTCTCACTAGGTTGTCCTCAAAACTGTGATACTGTTTTAGCCTCTCTAGTACTGGAATTGCAGGTATGTGCCACCACACCTGGCTGTTTGGAAAGACCTTTTAGACAGTAGAGTTGGCAGGGCTTTTTGACTCATTGTATGTGGAAGGTGAAGGAGAATGTGAAAATAGAAGTTATTTATAAGCTGTGGCTTGAACACTGGAGTGAATAACATTACCGTTTATTGAATTTGAGAAATGCCAAAGATGAGTGGTTTTCAGAAACAAAGTTAGTGCAACTGTTGAACCTGAGGTATCTATGATATATGCAGATGTAGATTTTGTAGCTGAATATAGTATTGACCTTAAAATGGTATATGCTATAGATACAAATGTGGGAATAATCAGTATAGTTGAAGTCATGAGCGTGGATGACATTTTTTTGGAAAAAGTGTGTAAATTGAAAAAAAAACAAAGGAGCAAAGAATAATCCTGAGTACTGCAGGTAAGGGCCATGCAGGGAAAAAGAATCTAGGAAAGGAGACTGCAAGTAGCAAAATATACAGAGATAACTCAGGAGAATGTAGTTCAATTGAATGCAAGGAAACTAAGAACTTAAAGGGAGGAGGGTAAATTTTATTCAAAGCTGCTGATAAATCTAACAAAATAGAAATACATGTTTAGTTTCTGTGCACATATTATAAATGGATATAATTATCAAAGTAGGTGGTACTGTAGAGTGCAAAGAACATGGCACTTGACTGAAACAAACCTGGTTTTAAATCCTAGCTCTTTCTTTTTTATTGCCTATGCGAGTCACTTAACTTTCTGAAGCCTCAGGTTCTACACCCATTGTTCATGATAATTTAAAAAACCCATATTATAAAGTTATTGTGAGGATTAAATGTTATTTTTTCTCTCTCTGGAGCATAGTAGGAACTCAATGACTGGTTTATATGGTAGTTGATTCTGAACGATGATAATCAGATCTTCATCTCTCTAGAGTATAAGCTTCATTGGCATTGAAGTGAAAGTGTATATGGGGAAATGAACATTTTCTACTAGAGAGTGCTGACAGGGAAATAGCATCATCTCTGAATTTTATTTAATTTCAAAGTGGAGCTATTAAGAAAATAGAGGTTCCAGGGGCAAAGAAAGAATTTTGAGGGACATTACATCAATATTTGCTAACTTTGAAAGAGATTGCACCAATTTAACAATATTCATTTATTCAATTCAATTGTAATATATAGTATAATCAGTTAGTAATAACTCCCAGGGAGGAAATGGAGCAAATCAAGAGATTAGAATGGTGAGCAATACTAATTTAGGGTGGTCAAGGAAGGCCTCTTTGAGAAAGTTATATTTGAATGGACTCCTGATTTGAATAAGCTGGACATATAAATACAAGGGGAAGAGTATGTCGGGCCTTGTAGCCACAGTGGGATGGATCTGGTCCTAAGTTAATTGGAAGATCACTGGAGGATTTTAGTTAGAAGAATGACAAGATCTGGCCTTCATATTCTAACAATTCATTTGGTTTCTTTTTTGGGATTGGATTTGGGGGAGGTGTCAAGAGTAGAATCAGAGCTGGGAAGACATGTTTATCTGGGAAGTATGCTGCTGTTAAGTTGAGCAAGATGAAGACTGAGAATTGGCCAGAGGTAGAATGCCTTTGGTTCGATCCCAAGTACCACAAAAAATTAACACTGCCTTAATTATCCAGGTAGGAAATAATGTTTAGTAGAGCAAGTGGTAGCAATGATGATAGTGAGATGTGGTCAAATTATGGATATTATCTATCTTTCTATCTATCTATCATCTAATTTGGTACTGGGGATTGAACTCAGGTACATTTTACCTCTGAGCTACACCCTCAGCAGTTTTTTACTTTTGTTTTGAAACAGGATTTTGCTAGGTTGCAGAGAGCCTCATTAAGTTGCTGAGGCTGTCCTTGAACCTGCAACCCTCCTGTCTCAGTGATGAGAAAAAGATGTTAGTCAGGAATACCTTCAAATGGTTGGTTGAGTTATTAAAATAATGCAATCATTTTTTATTGAGGCCGGGAAATTGTGGAGTATAGAAATCAAGATTTCTCTTTTAAATATGCCAAGTTATATATTATTATTAAACCTTTAAGTGGAAACTTTAAGTCTGGAACTCAAGGGAGAGATTAGGGCTAAGAAATGAATTTGGGAGTTGTGAGTACATAAATGGTGTTTAAATCCAGGAGATTAGATAAGATCACCAAGAGAGTATAGATAAAGAAAAGTACTAAGAACTGAACCTAGGCTTTTTAATATTTAGAGTTCAGGGAAATAAGGAAGAACTCTTCAAAGGACTTTGAGAATGAATGATTAATGAGGTAAGAAGAAAACCATTCAGTACTGGAAGCCAAGTACAGAATGTGTTTCCATAAGGAGAATCTGTTGAAAATGTTTTAAGCCTCATTTCACATTTTCTTGATACACATTTGGTTCAGGCCATTGTTAGAGCAGCTATATGTAGATATAGCTTGATGCATATCATGCTATTGCTTCCTCCCATGGGGCTTATCTACTACCACCCTGTGAGATGCCTACAGTATCCTTCTCAGTGATTATATATCATGTACTAACTTGCAAGTACCAGTGAGTTAACACCTTCCAGGATTATACTTAGTTAGTGGAAGATGAGATCTAATAGGTAAACATTCTCCTCTATGTTGCAGCAAATTCTGGGGCACATTCTGCATGGCTTCTTAAAGTCCTCGGTAGAAATAATCTACAGTAGTTGCCTATCATAGTAAACATGTCAATTGCATATCCTTGGATTGATGTTCCCTTCTTTCCTGGTTTAGTTTTCTCAGACTCCTTCTCCTATTTCCCGAATTACTACCAAAATTAGCTAACTGTAAGCATACCCTGGTCTCAGGCTCTGTTAGACTGTTTTTTTTTTTGTGTGTGTGTGTGGGTCTGAGGATGGAACCCAGGGGCATTTGACCTCCGAGCTACACCTCCTGCCCTATTTTTTATTCTTTATTTTGAAACAGGGTCTCACTGAGTTGCGGAGGGCCTCACTAAGTAGCTGAGGCTGTCCGTGAACCGAGATCCTCCAGTCTTAGCCTCCCAAATGCTGGGATTACAAGCGTGCACCACCATGCCCGGCTATTTTGTGTGTGTGTGTGTGTGAGTAGGATAAGATATGTATGTATGTATATATATATATATATATATATATATATATATATATATACATACACACATATGTATGTTTATATATGTATATGTTTTTTATGTATGTTTATATATATTTATTTATTGTGTGTGTATGTGTGTGTGTGTGTGTGTGTGTGTGTGTGTGTGTGTGTGTGTGGTACTGGGGGTGGAAACCAGGTGCTTTTTTACCTTCAGGCTATACTCCCAGACCTATTTTTTATATTTTATTTTGGAAACAGGGTCTCATTAAAATCCTGAGAGCCTCACTAAGTAGATGTGGCTGGCTTCGAACCTATACAATCCTCCTGTCTCAGCCTCCCAAGCTCTGGTATTACAAGCATGTGCCACCACACCCGGCCATTATATATTTTTAATATACATTTATTGGTGCATTGTAATTATACATCATAATGAGGTTTGAAGTGATACAAATACACTTGCCCACAGCACTTGGTTCTCTCTGGATCCCATCCCCTTCTCTCCATACATGTGAGTGAGATTGATAGTGATATCTTCCTATAGACATAACATTTGAACTATGTCCTTCTTCAAGCCTCCTTTCTCCCCTCCCAACATCCCTTTCTTAATACCCTTCACTATTCTACTGACCTCTGTCATTTATCTAAAGTCCCTTTTGTTTCCTATTTTCTAACTTCTACATATGAGATAAAACATGAATTCTGACTTTGAGACTGCCTGATCTCATTTACCATAATATCCTTGAGTTCCGTCCATTTTCCTGAAATTAGAAAATTTTGTTCTTTTTGGCTAAGTAAAAATTCCATTGTGTGTATAGACAACATTTTCTTTATCCATTCATCTGTTGACAGACTCCTAGGTTGGTTCCATAATTTGGCTATTGTGAACTGTGCTGCTATAAACATGAATATAAATGTGCTAGGCTTTTTTTTTTAAAGAAAAACTACATTAAGATAGAATACATGATTAGCTGAGATGCATGCTGCTAATAAGTTGAACAAAATAAAGATTGGGAACTGACCACTGTATTTTTAGCAAGGTATTCTTGCTTCATTGGTGAAATTAACAAAAGTTGTTTTGGTGGAGGGTTAGTTGAAAATCCTGGATGGCTTGAGTTCAAGGGAAAATTCTTTTGTCTCCATTATATGTGGCAAGATTTTAGGCCGGGAATGAAGGATAAAGGAGATGGAAGTGTCAGAGTTGTGATGAGAAAGAAGTGTGAAATCGTTTTTGTGGAGAATTTATTTGAAAATAAACTAAAGACATAAAGTACAAATGACTGGTTGGACTGAATAATACATGCTTGCAATTTATTATTTTGTGGTTCTCTCCAACAGTATTTGTTAGTTTAGATGAAAATGCAGAATAAGTAATTATATTTAACTAAGGTTCAGATTTTGTTGGGCAATTATGCTAGAGGGAGAGAGGGTCAAGGGTAGTAGAAGAGAATGTAAGTTGGACAAGAAGGGAATTCAGGCCTTGAAGAGAGTAATGGACAATAAAAACTGGGAGTCCATTTTGGGTGATGGTTGAGGATAGCAGAATACATCTAGATCTCTGTTTTATGCAATGATTTTTTATCAAGGTTACTTAACTAAAGATAATTTTAAATATATGCAAGTTATGGCAAGATAAATTATTTGAGTGGATGAAGGCACTATTCATTATTATTATGAGATATGGGTATTAGCTGACATAGTCTTTGGAAAATTGGGAAATATTATGACCCTATTCAAATAGCCATTTCTCTATTAAAAAGTAGATTGCAGTAGTAAAGAGCACAAAATCTTCAGAGTCCTGATTCCTGGGTTCAAAATTAGCCATGGAAAAGCCAAGTAACTTGCCAAAGGTGCTTTGCATGTAGTATAGCCAGCAGTAATCCTTTGGATGAAACTCATCCCCATCTCACACTTTGAGTGTTGTATTTATTTTCTGATTCTAAATTCACTGCTGCTTCTGAACTTCAGGTATGTTCTACTGTTCTCTGACTCTCGCTCTCTCGCTCTCTTCGGTACTGGAGATGGAACCCAGGGACATTCTACCTCTGAACTATACCTCCAGGCCTATTCTTTAGTCTTTTTATTTTTTAAAAATTTTATTGGTCCATTGTATATATATTTTTAAATTTGAAAACAGGGTGTCTTAAGCCAGCACAGCTAGCTTCGAACCTGCACGATCCTCCTGTCTACGCCTCCCAAGCGCGGGGATTACAAGCGCGCCCGGCTGATCTCATACATCTTAATGGGATGCAAGATGGTGGAGACATACATGCACACATCACCCAATTAGCCCTTACCCAGTTTCCATCCCATTCCCTCCCCCTTCCTCCTTCCCATGTTTGGCTTAGTGATTGACATTGATATGTTTGTTAAAGTATATCATGTGCGTTAGAGAATTTCCTTCTTCCCCCCTTTTTAGTCTTTTTATTTTTAAAACAGGGTCTCACTGAGTTGTGAAGGGCCTCCCTAAATAGCTGAGGCTGTCTGCAAACCGCGATCCTCCGGTCTCCGCCTCCTGTAGTCTCTTACTTAATAATTACCCTTTATTCTCCTCAGCTTCAATTTCATTCTGTTTATATGAAGTCTTCTTGAATTAGATTTCAGTTTTTTTCTACTACTGATAATATGGCTAATACCACAATCAAGTTTGACCCTCCCTTCATAACGACCAATTTTGAGTTCTCATTTTGCCCACCTACTTCTTCATACTGCTCATCCCTAGGCTCTTGTGTTAATTGTTGTTAGGGAAAGTATAAATACTTTTATGGCAGTGTAACCACTATCAGAATTTTTGGGTCATACTTTCTTGTAAATCATAGATCCCTGAAATGTAGCTTTCAAACACCTCAATATTTCCTGAGCCTAGGTCATTGAGTTTTAGTTATCCCAAGGGAAACTCCTGCCCCAAAACAGATCTGGATTTTAAGTGTCCACCAATATATTATTAGACCTCCTGATTTCCACTAAATCCTTTAGTCTCTACTTCCTCCTTATAAAGGAGGTATTTCAAGATGAAATGAGGTTATAGTGACTTAATAAATTTTTAAAACTCACTTGTAATGTGACATATAGAATTAACTACTTTAATCATGACTAATTTTTACTTTATTAGCATGCCTCAAATAAGAGGATAAAATAATGCTTTATTAAATGTATTTTTGTACTTTAAAATAACTCAAATAAATACTTAAAACCAATGGCAAAAAATTAATGATGAATTAGGAATGTATATTATACTTACAAAATGAGGAAAACACAAGAGGTCCACTTTATAAATGGAACAGAATTCCATTTTTACCAAAAAAACAAATGGCCAGGTGTATGAGTCCTAAGGGACTAAAACTGGTCCTTTCTGGAAATTCCTAGTATTCGGTATGGATAGAACAGTTATGGACATGAATATCCTGTTCCAGGGCCCCAGAATTTGGGAAATGTGTTCTTGTAGTTACAGATTATTCTGGGACTACTTAGGTCCCCAAATAATCTGTTTCCTCAGATTAGCCAATTTAGAAAGCCCCTTCCCTTCCTTCTGGTTTCTACAGCAGAATCTCTTCTTAGTAGGCAATACTCCCCTTGGCTTTCCATAGGTAGTACTTTTCCAACGAAGCATTTTTTTTTTACCCACACTCTGACCTCTGAAATGAGATCTACAAGTCCCATAGAAATTTTGGGCTCAATCCTAAAGCCAATGTTTTTGTTGACTGAGTATAAGCAATCCAGGCATCCCATTGCTTTTATATCTCTTATTCCTTATCCTAGCAAAGTAAAGAAATTTATGATCTCTACCCTCAACTTATAATTCTAATGGCCAGTGAGACAAAGTTCAGTCTAAAGACACATAAAACTTATGCAAGTGTTCGATTTTTATGTGTGTATATTTGGTACTGGGGACTGAACCCAGGGATAGTCTTACCTCTGAGCTATACCCCTGCTCTATTTTACTTTTTATTTTAAAACAAGATCTCACTTAGTTGCTGAGGGCCTTGCTACATTGCTGAGGCTGACCTCCAATCTATGATTCCCCTGTCTCAGCCTCCCCAATTACAGGCATGCACCATTATGCCTGGCTAAGTGTTCGATATTGATGAATGTTATTAAGTAGACACATCACTCAATTGATTCTCGGTTGTGCATCATAGTGAACATAGATAATAGTTGAGTACTGTGTATTTCAATATCATTGGGAGGATGATCTCATATGTTCCTACCACAAAAGACATCAAGTATTGGAGGTAATGGATAGGTTGCTTAACTTGATAGGTCAATTCTACATTATGTTAAAAATATTGTCTCAAGAGTATGCACAACAATAATTTATCAATATATAATAAAAAACTTTTTTTGGGGCGGTACTGGGGGTTGAACCCTTCTACCTACAGGGTACACTCCCAGACCTATTTTATATTTTTATTTGGAAACAGGGTCTCTAAAGCCAGAGAGGCTGGCTTCGAACCAGCGCGATCTTCATGTCTCCACCTCCCAAGTGTGGGGATTACAAGCGTGCGCCACCACGCCCGGCTATAATAAAAATCTTTGTTTTAGAGACTCAGCCTCACAAACTTGTCATGTATTAATTCCTTCAACTATAATATTTCTTTGGAACTTGTACAATAAAAATGCTTCTGCTTTAATGATTCTTATAAAATTTCTAGACATTATTATTTTAATTTAGATGAGAAAAGAAATATCAAGAAAGAGCATGAGGTAGAGAGAAAAGCAGCATAATATCAAGACTAAAATTCTTGCCTAGGTGTCTGCAGACTTGGATTCTTATATTTCTCAATCACTAACTCACTGTGTGGTTGCAAGTCACCTCCCTTCTCTGGGCCTCACTATCTTCATTTATAGAATGAGGTTATTGGGCTTTCTCAAATCTGTTTGAATATTATAATCACCTGGGAGCTTTTAAAAAGTGCATTCCTCAGCCTCATGTCCAAAGATTCTGATTTAATTAGTCTCAGGATACTGTGATTTCCATAACACTATACTGACTCAGAAGAAACCAATCTAGGGAAAACCAAAAATCCAGTCTGGTATTTCTCACTGAAGGAAAGAAACTTTGTCATTTAGTGTAATATTCAAATACTAAGAAGCATCTCCTAGAAGGGAGTTTGAAAGGCAGATATTGTTAGGATCATATTCTAACTTCGACTCTAGGAGGGAGCGTAAGCCTCCAGCTATCTCTCGGTCTCAGTCTGTCTCACGTACGCATATGCATTCCAGCTGGAATGCTGTAAGAGTTTGAAAAAGTAGAGTGCTGATATAAGTCAAGGACAAAAAGGAGTTCAAGGTACAGCTGAGCCAAGGAATTGGTAAATATGTTTTCAGTGAAAGAAACACACTGATTATTGAACGTTTTTCTTTAACATGGCTTATTTTCTTAACCTTTGCTTTTTTTTTGTGGTACTGTGGATTGAACCCAGGGACATTCTACCTCCAATCTACACCCCCAACCTTATTTATTTTTTATTTTGAAACAGGGTCTCACTTAGTTGCAAAGCTCCTCACTAAGTAACTGAGGCTGTCCTTGAACCACGATCCTCTGGTCTCAGTCTCCCAAATGCTGGGATTACACCGCGCTCGGCAACCTTTGCTTTTTTTTTTTTTTGAGTCTCATCTAATATTAACTTTCTGCTCTTTTTCCTTTCATTCAATATAGTTAATGTATCAAAAATGGTCTGAGGCCTTCTCCTTGGAAGAGGACTTCACCTTCATTTGAATATTTTTTAGGAAAAAAAATTCACAAAGTAAAATTATTATTATTATTATTATTATTATTATTTGTGTTTTATTTTTTGTGTTTTATGTTGTGATTTATATTTATTATTGTATTATTTGTGAATTATAAATTCAATCTGGGGATTGAATTTAGAGGGATTCTATTACTGAGCTATACCCTCAGCCTCCCTGTTTTGGCGCTGCAAATTGACCCCAGAGGTATTATACCTCTGAGTTACGCCTCCAAAATTCTTTTATTATTTTTTTATCTTGAAATGGAGTATGGTTAAGTCGAGGGTTTTCCAAAGTTGCTGAAGCTGTCCTCAAACCTGCAAACCTGTCTCAGCCTCTCAAGTACTGAGATTATAGTCATGGACCACTGCATCCAGCACAAAGTAAAACCATTTAAGCCAACTAATCTCTGGTATTATAAAGATGAGTGTTCCTTTCTTTAGATTGTTTTTGAGTTTGTCATCAGACTGGTAAGACTTTGAAAGCAATGATTAAAAGATGGGCTTAGGGGAAAATGGCAAAGGAAGTCATTGAATTTCTAGGCTTGAGGATATAGGTTCAAAATGACTCTTCAGGATTCATGTATATTTCACCCCAACTTTATCACAGTAGGAAAATATGCAGGAAGCTTGATGTTAACTGTCTATATTTATAAAGCTAGAGTATTTGCCTCTATGACCATGTATATTTATCTTCCTTAATAACCTGTAGCAAAAGGTTAGTTCTTCAAAGAATTGGAGGCTTCTAAATCCTTGTCATCTGTGTCTTTTATTATCAGATACATGAACATTATTTGGTATAGTTAAAGCATTTCCTAATTAGTTGGAAGACAACTTGTGGGCTTCCCTCTTTTCCTGGAGACTGGCCAACACATAGATGTATTAGCAAACATATATAACTTGAATTGCAACGGCAAGATCCCTAAGGATAAGCAGTATCATTTCCAAGATTCCTTGTTTTGTCCATCCTAGCCTTTGAAAGCAATGAAGCATCCTGGCATGTGAATGCAACTGGTAAAATTGTGATGATAATTTTGAGAATAAAGATAGGAATATGGGTTTAGATAAGGATGAAGGTTCCAAAAATTTTAGTCGTGTGTGTGTGTGTGTGTGTGTGTGTGTGTGTGTTTGTTACTGGAGATCGAACCCAGGGAAGATATTCTACCTCTTAGCTCTACTTCCAGGCATATATATATATATATATATATATATATATATATATATATATATATATATATATATATCTGGGGATTGAACCCAGGGACATTGACCTCCAATCTATACCCTCAGTTCTGTTTTTCATTCTTTATTTTGAAACAATGTCTCACTAAGTCTCAGAGGATCTCATTAAGTAGCAGAGGTTGGCCAAGAATCTGCGATCCTTCTTTCTCAGCCTCCCAAGAACTGGGATTACAAGTGTGTGCCACCACGCCCGGCTTTACTTTTTATTTTGAAATAGAGTCTCAGTATGTTGCAGACGACCTTGCTAAGTTGCTGAGGCTGGCCTTGAACCTGTGATCCTCCTGTCTTAGCCTCCCAAGTACTGAAATTCACACCAGGCTAAATTTCAGTCTTATTAAACATTATCAAACTATATACCAGATATTTAAAAGACAGCCTAATGAACACATATTATCTAAAGAAGACTGATGATTTAGAGGTTAATAATTTTTCCTACATTCACAACTAATAGTCTAGTGGATTACTGCAAAATATTTCTTCTGAGCAACTGGAAGTTTGGAATTGGTATTAAAGAAGATAGGAATTTACCTAATAAATCTGATAGTCTTTACTTACCCTCTCAGATTTGAGGTAGGGGAGAGCAGGAGCTTAGTTTGAAAGTATTATGTTTGACATTTCTGCAACATATTGAAATATAGATATGAAAGTGGCAGTTGGGTGTGTAAGTGGTGAGTTCCAGGAAGTAGTCCAAGCTGAAGAACTAATTTTGATAATTATATCATAAATGGCATTCAAAGAAAAAATGTCCAAAGAACAAGTCATGGGATACTTAAATATGGAGAATTGAGGGATATAAAGGTATCCAGCAATGGAGACAGAGAAAGAAGAGTAAGTGAAGTAAGTGTGGTCTCCTAAAATCAAAATGATGATCGTGTTTTTTGTTTTGTTTTGCTTTTTGCAGTACTGGGAAGGAACCCGGAGACATTCTACCTCCAAGCTATACCCGCAGCCCTATTTTTTATTCTTTCTTTTGAAACAGGGTCTCACTGAGTTGCAAAGGGCCTCACTAAGTAGCTGAGGCTGGCCGCAAACTGCAATCCTCCTGTCTCAGCCTCCCAAATGTGGGGCTTACAAGCGTGCACCACCACGCCTGGCTGATGCCAGAGATTTTAAGGCAGAGTTTTTAGGGCAACAGTGTCAAGTGCTCCTGACAGGCCAGCTATGATGAGGACTGGGAAGTGAGCACTGGATTTACTAAATGGGAAGTCACTGGAGAAGAGTTTTGCTGGATCACTTTGAACAAAACCTGCTATTATTGTTTACCTAGAAAATTTCTTGGAATCCCCTTACCTTCATCTTTTCCTATATGAAAAATCAATAATGAAATCAGTGTAATATATTCAGTATTTTTATTATGCTATCCATAATATGAAAACACATTAATGGAACATTTTAATCAACTAAATGCTTTGACTTTATATAAGAATTGCCTATAGGCAATGAGGATCTATTGTGTATAAGAATAACTCAGAATGTGTCTCTGTTATCATGATTAGTGGCTGAAATATCTTTCTTGTGGGGTGCTGGGATTGAACCTAGGGGACATTTTACCTCTGAGCTATATTCCCATCCTTTTACATTTTTGTATTTTGAAATGACCTAAGTTACTGAGGATCTCACCAAGCTTCTGAGACTGGCTTCAAACCAGCAATCCTCCTTTCTCAGTTTTCCATGTACTGGGGTTCCAGGTATGGGGCATTATACCCAGCTGGAAATATTTTTAAAACCCAGTTTCTATGATTTGGATAAATGTTCCAATGTTCCCCAAAGGTCCCTCTGTTAAAGGATAAGTTGCCACTACTGGAAGGCAATGGAACGTGTGTGTGTGTGTGTGTGTGTGTGTGTGTGTGTGTGTGTGTGTTTAACTGGAGATCAAACCTAGGGCCTCTTCCATGCTAGGCAAGCTTTGGAAGAAGTAGGACTTCCTGGGAGAAAGGTCACTCTGGCCTTTCTCTAATATATTTCATTGTTTTCATGTTTCAAAATACCATGCTTACCCAATTTTCCTGAATATATAAGACAGTTCTCTTACTCTTATGCTGAGTGAGCCTAAATGAAGATATGTACACTCACGTATATGCTATTTGAGGATTTTAGTAAAAATACCTTCTTATACTAAGAAGACTGTTTTGAGACTTTGTGACTTCTTTAATTGAACTCGGGACTTCATTTCCATGGGGGGAAAAAACCCTTCAAAGCAAGTCAGCGTACATTTCTGAGCATCACAATAAAGCCTATGGACTTTAAAGATGGTAAGTTGTCTCTCACTCACTTTAAAGAATAAGATATACACATTAGTTTGGTCTAGCACTGTAAGATGACATGTCTCCATATATCCACATGCTTGCCTTACTGTCTGCAGTGAATGGCAATGCCTCTCCATTGCTGGCAAGGTTAGACATTTGTGTGTCCACACATGCACTACTCAGAAGCACAGAGGAGTTAATATCACATGGAGAAGATATCTGACTAATGAGATGGGAGCTAGCCAAAGAATTTTTCTCCCTTTATCCTCCAGATGGGCTGTATAAAGATGTAGTAGTTTCATATGCCGTCATAAGAGACTGAGAAATTAGCTTGCTGTGCAACAGATTGTAGCCAACCCAGTGTGACATTCCTCCTTAATGTCTGCTCTCCTTCCTCCCTTACCGCATTACCCTTTCTTTCACTCCTACTCTGCCCATAAGTTTTTGCTTCAATCTCTATTTTCTAAGGAACCCAGGCTCATACACCTGGAAATTAGGAACACTGGAGTAAAGTCATAATTCCATTCAGAGACCAAAGTTTGTCATGCCACCATTTTGGAAAGCAAGGCAGTTAATATATGTTTATAATTATTGTTTCATGTATAAGGCAGGAACACATTTATTTCAAATCCTAGGCTGCAGGTAGAGAGGAGTCAGGGAAAGGACTCTTCACCATTTGAGGCTTGTTACTCCGGATGGGTGGGAACAATATGTGGAAAGCAGTAGAGTTAGGGGGTAACATGAAATAACTGCAAAAAAATGCCTAGCAAAAAACACCTTCTAAATATCCCTGTTTATACAATACATGACAGAAAGTAGAAAAATAATGAAAACAGAGCCACTCTGCAGGATTTAGATTTCTTTTGTATATATTTTAAATATACATGTGCAATACATTAAAATATATAGAGATGTGTGAATATATATTTACATATATATATACTTATATATATGTATATATATATATGAAATCACAGAAGGGATACATATGCACACTCACTCACACGTCCATGCGCATACCCCAACAGGACCCATCTATACGTAAACCAGATGCAGTCCATATCAGGCCAACTTGGACACAAGTGAAAGCCCTGACTCAGCAGCAGATTGCAGACTGCAACTGCATTCGAGTAACCCTTCAGTATTTTTTCTACCAAGTGTAAGGCCATTTAGAAATACACTGAGAAGAGCTCCTCTGGGTATATGGCAGAGCCCAGGGCCCCTCTGGCAGTGCACAATTTGCCTGAGTAAGGACTGCAGGATTGGGATATGAAGGAGCTATCAAGGAGGGACTTGTGTTATTTTGGGCCCTGAAACTAATAAGCAAACATCCATAGAATAACTTTAGCTCCAGAACAATGCACTAGTGTCAGAGAATCCTTAGATATCTGAGCTGTAAGCAAATTTCAGGCAGAAGCAGAGAAAAGTGTGTGTTGCTACTCATCACCATCCAGTTTGACCCAGAGAACTGGGCACAGCTTTTAAGGGGTAGGTAAGTTTAAAGTACAATCAGGCAGAATCGTAAGATTAAAAAAAAAATCACTTAAAATCGAAGGATCTAAAAGCAACATAAGAGGTTACAGGAATTGGTTTGGGTTTATAAATATTCCAAGAAGCCTAACCTTATATATGGCACCATTTGCAGCAATATCATTAACATTATTAATAATCATCATAACATATTTATATATACAAAAATAGAGCAAAGCAATTCTAGGAGTTGTAAATGAAGGTGTTGGGCTGTGTGCAATCCAAATGTCACATCAGTATGATTCAGAACCAACAAAGACTAAGTGGCACATATTTCTGTAGTATATATCCAACAAAGGGACATGGATGTCCCCTTCTTCCACCTCTCCATCCTGCAAGACACATCCATGCACACTTTAAAAGAGATGATATATAAAGTTAGAGTCTGGAAGTCTTAAACTAAGTTGGAGCACCTTGATTTCAAGCAAGTGCCCTCGAACTCTGAATTCCTTGGTGACTTTTGGATTCACTTACAGAGGGAAACTATAGAATTCTTGTGTCTTTTAGCAGCAGTCTTTAGGAGCCTACCATCACTACTGCAGCCTTTTCCCATCAAAAGGGGTTCGCAGCACAGGCTCTCTGTATTTTTTTTAAGAGAGAAGTCACTTCTCTGCATAACACATCTTCTTGGTTTTTCAGTTGCTGAAATCTAGGTTCTCAGACAGCTGCCATTGCAGACAAAGCCAGGAGTGAGCACAGTGTGTGCAGCAAAGAGTAGATGCAATGGCGAAGATACAGCTTGGTTAGGGCTTCTTTAAGCTTTTTTTCTTTTCCACACTTGAGCTTCTACAAGGTGACAGAGCCAAAGGTGATGTCCACTGGGGGCAGCTTAACACAGGATAGTTAATTAGCCACACACCATGCACTGCAGAAAGACTGCCACACTAACTTGGCATAGTTCCTGAAAAGTAATTGGAAGGGAATGGTTTTCTGTCATTTTGTTAATAGAGTCCTAGGACAAAGTCCCATGACTCACTGTGGTGCAGGGGAGAAAATATGGAACCAGGATTCAGAAGGCCTCTATTCCAGTCCCAATTCTGCTTTTAACTCAGTGTGTGGCCTTGGGCAAGTGCCTTCCTATCTCCAGGCCTCAGTTTTCCCATCTGTAAAATCAGGGCATTGAACTAGATGAACAGTTAAAGATCCCTTCCAGCTCTAAAGTTTTATGACTTTTTATGTCCATTATTAAGGCCTGAGCCATGCAGTCTCAGGGCAGTTAGCTTCTAAGAGAGAACATACCTCTGTGATATCCTTTGCTTTGTTCATTTAGCTATAAAGCACGTCTGCCTTTGGCACTTGGGTCAGACATACGAAGTTATGAGCATCCTGACTTACTATCCTACTCAGCATGCTAATGGTATCTGTCAGTACTCTAAGTTGATTATTGGGAAAGGGAGAAAAATCTCCAACTAATTAAATCTGGAAATGTAAGATAACCTCGTATGCTCACAAACAGATGAGTGTGGTTGTGAGTGCACACGCACATTGGGATACAGACTATTGCTAATGATCAGTTCGTTACAGGAATCCATTTCCCTTAATAAAAATTGGTAAATAGTGTAGCATAGCAAATTTTGGCGTCTAAGGAAACACCTATGGAAAAACAGCACTTTTGGACATGTTAGTGAGAGAAAGAGGGACAGGTAGAGAGAGGCAAATATAGATCAAACAAGATAAAAATACAGGCAAAGAAAGGATCAGTCAGAGAGAAAGGAAGAAGAGGAGTAGAAAGGAAGAGAGAAAGAAGAGCAGAAAAGTAAAAGTAGAGAGGCTAGGAATGAAGGGGAAGGAAAACTGAATGAGGTAATGAAAGGAGAGATGGAGAATGAGAGAGAGGACTAGAGAAGAGAGGGCAGTAGACAGGGAGATGGGGTCATATTCCCTGTAAGGTTGGACGCTGTTCCACATGTACCTGTGAAAGCCACCTAACAAGAAGGCTTCCAAAGGCACTGTGGAAAGCAGAGTGACAATCAGAGCCTGCACCGAGAGGCATTACATTGGGGAGCCCCTAAACCTCCACGTTGCTGGCTCTGTTAGTCCTCAATGTCCAAACCTCAAGCCCATATATCACCTGAATTTGCCAAGACAGCCAGAAGGGCTGAGGTGGCGGGTGTAAAACGGTTGAAGAGGAGTGGGATAGATGCTGTGAAAAAAGAACAAGGCATCCTGCACCAGGATGTACTTTGCCATTCCCCTGACACTGCAGGAACAAAAGAGGTGAAGCCCTAACTTTGGCTAGTTTATTACTCCTTCTCTCCAATGATGAGGCCTACGCTTTACTGATGGGGGCTAGAAGGAGAATGCTCTGGATCCATCTTGTAGGAAGGTCATACAGACTTTTCCTGGGCCTTAGGGAAGGGCGCACTACCAGAAGAGATTTTTCTGCACACAGTGTTGGTGTGCCTCTTACAGCGGCAGCCTGGTCGCCGGAGGCTATCATAGCCCTGCTGGCACAGATGGAGGCATCCACGGGTAGGCAGGTAGCAGCACAGGCAGGGTAGGAAGAGGGAGATGAGGCTCATGGCTGCCCAGCGGACGAAGCAAGAGCTAGGCCCACAGGAGCAGGGCTCATCAGCGCAGTTGTCTTCATCATCAGTGGAGCAGTGGTAGAAGAGGCCCTTGACACAGCAGAGGCAAGTGCCGTAATCGAGGAGGCTCTCAGCAGAGCAAAGGCAACGCTGGTTGCACAGCCAGCAGGAGGGGAGAGGGCGAGCCGCTGTGCAGGGGACACACTTGCAGCGCCCACACTCCTCGCAGATGAAGAGGTGCTCACTGGGGTGCCCTACAGATTGCTCAGCTTCTCCCTTCAGAGCACCATCAGCCTTTGGATGGGTCCCTGCTCCAGGCTGGGTTCTGATGATGGACTGGCCTGAAGGTGAGGGTGTAATGCTGGCCAAGAGCCTTTGATCAGAGGCAGTGGTGCTATGGGACATTGAGCTGGCAATGCTAGATTGGCTCAGATGCTGAGGCAAGGGCTGCAATTGATGGCACTGGCTGAGACTGCGGGGTAGAGCAGTAGGCATGGTAGCCAGGGACCACTCAGATTTGTGGGTTTGCACGATAAGGGAAGGGCTGGAGAGGGCCTGTTTACAGGGGGCTGGAGGCCGTTCCACATAATCATTGCTAGCATGAGTAGAGCGCAGCTGTTCAATAGGCAGAATTTGTTGGAAATCATCTATCACTGTGGCATCCATTTTGCCTTGTTTTTTTGAGCTCTGAGTGGTTTTGGGTCAGACTGGCACTTATGGTGATAAAGAAGAGCCCTTGTAGTTACATGGACCTCAGGGCACATCAGAAAACCCTAGGAGAGAAGGAATAGAAACAATAAATGAGAACGCACAAACATAAATGCTTTGCAGGGAACCAACAAAGATCAGGCCCTAACACCACTACTTTCAATCACTTTATAGTAGTCTTCATGCTATACCTTTATTTTGTAAATGACCTCACCTGCTTCTTGACAGGCAAAATCTGGTCATCCCATCCAAACTATAAAGCAGTTTGGTAGTAAATATTAGATCGTTGACTGTTTTTGTGTTCCTTCACATGATCAGGTTCACAGGAACAGCTAGCTCATTCCAGAGTTTGCTAACAAATAAAACTAAGCTTTGAAATTCAGAATTCTAATAAAAATGGAACCAAATGTTAAATGCAAGGTCCACTTCCCAAATGCTGAAGCAAAAAAGGAAGGATGAAAAATCTCCCATGAGAAGTTGCTTGTTTTTTTCTTTGTGTTGTGTGTGTGCGCGCGCATGTGTGTGTGTGTGTGTGTGTGTGTGTGTGTGTGTGTATACATACACATGCGTATGCCATCAAATTTTTCCTCTTGGCACAGTTTGTGACAAATAACAGATGAGAAAGGATATTGCTTAATTCAATGAATACAGGCAAGCAAGAAAGATGCAATAACGGCAGATACGGCAGAGATGTGGAGGACAGGAACGAGGCTGTCAGTAGAGTAATAGGAAAAGGCCTTCCCAAGAGCAGAGGAAGTTAGTACTCATTACCTTATAGGCTTTCTTTAAGTATTGAGGAGGTGAATCTTTTTAAATGGTCCAGTGGCTTCAGAATAAAAGTATTTTATATATGGGACTAACAATGAGGATGGGAAAACTATAGAGGACTATAGAAGGTAAGATCTGACTATCACCTGTAATTGTACCCACTACAACCTTGAGTCAACTTCATATTGATGGCATTTACCAAGCAGATTCTGCTTGGACTGCTTTTCTCTATCTTTACCTTATATCCAAAACTGGATTCCTAAAAGTGTGACAATGTTCTTATACCACATTTAAGCTAAGTTCAATATAAAGTATATGCTTACATTTCCATTGTACCACAAAGAGTTGTGTAGTCATCCTCTTAAAGGATTTGATTAAGCCTAGAACTGATAATGGTGGCCATGAGGAAAATATTGTATGAACAGTATGTGGGCTGGGGATATAGCTCAGTGATAGAGTGCTTGCCTACCATGTGTGAGACCCTAGGTTCCATTAGCAGCCCTGACAAAAAAAGCAGACTGTTGTATCATACTAGCTAGAAGACTAAATAGTCAAAAACATATACTCAAGGATACTTAAACAAAAATCCAAGCAACAGCACTGAGACATTGGGACCTAGGAAATATTAGTATGCTTAAGTATATATTTTAAATCCATCAGATTTGAGGCTTCCTCAAAACAGATCGATTATTCATACTGCTATATGATATAGATAGCTTGAAGGAATAATAGAAATGAATGAGAGAGAGAATGAGAATGAGAATAGTAACAACTTAGGTTTCCATAAGCAAGAAAACATGACACGAAAACAGGCCTAAATCTCAGCAACAGGAAAAATAATGATGCAGTTCATAAAAGACTTGGTGGCTAATAATGACCAGACTTACAAGACTTTTGAGGCTCTATCCCTGTGCAAATCTGATTAGCCGAATTTACATGCATTAATTTTTGAAAAGAGAATTTAATTTGGTTAAAAATAACTTTTTGGCACATTGCATCACAGAACCAGTCTGAAAAAAAAACTTTCATTTTTTGGTTAGTTGTTTTGGTGTTACATAAATGCAGTACAAAAGAACACAAACACTAATGAAACTCTAAGAGTAAAGTACCCATGTTACCTTTGTCAAACCATTTGCTTTCTTTGGGCCCCAGTTTCATTATCTGTGTAATAATAGGGGTGAATTAGGTGATCTCCAAGGACCTTGCCCTATTATGTTCTGTATTTCTATGGCAAAGCAATTTGATAAAAGGAATTCTTTTCACCCATACCTTCTACATCTTCAAGTCCTTAAGGGTAAGCAGGCAACGTGTTCTTATTTATTTGGGCAATTCAAAAGCAAAAAGCAAAAATGTATGCCTCTTTCATTAACTTGCATTCCAAGTCCTCTGAAATCCCCCACCCCTACCTTTTGCCTTATCTTTATATATTCATAGTCCTAGCATTGGAAAAAACAGGAAGTTTTCATTTGAACACCCAAGTAAACAAGGACACATTGTTCAGCTGGCTTGAAGAATATATGTGTGTATAGAAGCTGTGGACTGTGAAGAGTCTTGACAAATTTGTAAAAAATGGATTATGTCATGTCAATCAGCTAAAGAATGTGTGGAGTTCTTTACACTGTAAGCACAACAACAATTCATATACGATGAATGCAGTTTAGACTCAGTGATTTACAAAAGAACTCTAGATTCAAAACATATTGCAAATTTCAAGAAGCAATGATTCAAGGGAAGGTATAAAATCTCAAAGTTACAGGAGATAATAAGATGGGATTCCAGGGATATCACTAGGTACCTCAGGGATATGCCCAGAAGGTTGAAAGCTAAGGTTGGAAGAATCTAGGTCATAATACAAATGACTCAGAACCAATAATGAGAACCATGTTCAAAAGAGATTGTGTCTGGGGAGGATAGGGGTACATGGTGTTTCAGTTAAGAAGGTCTTTTAGAATATTGATTACATTTCTGCAAAAGGCTTGGTTGCATTATTTAAGGAAACCATGGGCTTCAGTCTGGGATGATGAGGTACTATCTTGCTTTCAGGTAAGAGGACTGAAGAGATGAAATTAGGTTTCTGGGAGGGACCCGATGGGAAGGGCATTAAGAATTTTGTGCATGTATTTTTCTGTCACTATATACCCCAATATGATGTAAAATCACAATGCATCAAATAATAGAAATTGGGTTTCTTCCTATTCTTTAAAAATCTTTTATTAGAATGTGCTCTGGGATCCAGGGTAGAAAATCTGCAATACAGTGGGCAGTAGGACCTGGGTAAAATCAGGATGTTGAGTAGGACTTAAAAAAAGAGATTGGATGACAATAAACTGTTTGCAATTCCATACCTTCTGACCCTGGTCTGGCTAATGAGAATGAACTGAAATAGATACATACTGTAGTAGAAGTTAAGGCAGAAAAATGTTGAGGAATGAATAGGCAAGAGACTGCTGCAATGAAAAACTACTACTGCATGCATGTTTATGATTTAGAAATCCACCCATTAAAGAGCCATTCATTGTGAGCAGCAACAGTTAAGAAACTGACCATGCTTTTCATCAATTCCACATCCTATGAAATGAGAGAGAGAATGTACACATCCCATATTATTAAACAGAAGTCAAGGTGATTACAAGTCTTGGCTGCATATTGATGGGATCTAGTGATTTTTGTCACGTAGTACCTCTGCGGTAATGAATGATGCATTGTAAACCCACTCCCATCTCAGTCTCTCTGGCCAGGTGCTCATAGCTTTCTCAACAGTTTTTCTGTAGCCCTGAAAATTTCTATGTTCAACCTAAATAGAATTTCTTTGCTTATGCCAAATTAGGCACTACAAGGCTAAGTCCACTTAAGAAATGCTAATGTTTGTTAATGAAAAAAAAAAGTGTTTTCTCCCTGGACCCTAAAATCTGCCATGTTGAGACTAAAGTTAAACTTTCTGTTTAAAGCTCCTCTCTGGTAACACCTTAAGACAGTTCTGATTTCTATGATAAATCCTTTCTGATACAATGACTCAATGTTGATTTCAAAGAGGGGGGAAGAAAAGAAGGAGGGCCTGGCTCCCTTTTTCTCCCACTCTCCTGGGTTCAATGCTGTTTTTTACCTTACCGTATAACAGCTCTGGGGTGTGTTGCTTTTTTTTTCTGTACGCTGCTGTTATATACACTCGTTCTCAGAATAACTGAAAGCAAACATGGGGGGATTTCTGCTATGGCTTTATATGTTTTCTTAGTTCTACTGTTCCAAAGTCTGCTCTCTAAAAATCCCTCTCTGTGCAAAAGCATTTGCATCTCTATCAAAGCACACCCCCCTTACAAATACCAAGTTGTATATAGTTTACATTACTAACCTCTCTGCCACTGACTGGGCCTCCCTCCTACCGCATACATCTTGCTGGAGCTGCCAGGTTCTCACCACATTTAACTCTTAATGTGTCACTTTGCTACCCCAGACCTATTCATTACTTTAATAGTTTTATTAAGCGTCATACATAGCAGTTTATTTCAAACTGGGGAGCCTTGCAGTTTTAAGACCTTGCATTATTAAAGCTATGTTTTAGTGATGAGTGCTACAGAAAAAAATTGGTATATTCAATGAATTCACATACTTCTAATCCTGAGGAAAATGTTAAGAAGCTAGTTTGTTCATTTAAGAAGTTGGAATATTTCCTTTAAGCCCCAAATCCTTCTATAAGACACAAGAAACTTAAGTTTTAGTCCTAATGCTAGCTTTATTTGTTGTGTGACTAGGTAAGTGACCTCCGTTCCAGGCCTGTTTCTTCATCTGAAAAATAAAGGGGTATGAAAGAAGGGATTTTTATATCCTTTCTTGTCCTGATGCTCTAAATTTTATGATGGGTTTGTTGCCTGCATATCTCAGTCTCGAAAACATGTCATGGAGAATCCATCTCCTTTACTTTAGGTCCTTTATTCCCTCCATATTTACCTTCTCAACTCTGAACAAACACCTCCAAATCCAAGTAACTCATATCCCTAACTATACTGATTCCAACTAGAGAGACCTAAAACCAGAACACAAAGAAACACAATGTATAGAATGTTACAATAGTCTTAGGACATGTTTGTTTAGCATCAAAGAGAACAAGACTAATGCTTGACTGTGGATAAACTGCTAGGCTTATTTGTATTTATGTATGCGTCTGACTTGTTGAGAACATGATTTAACACCTGGCATACCTGAATTCATGTGATAGCACAGGTTATAGTGAGGTTTTAATATGCCCCCAAAGCAACAGTAGTTTGTATTTCAAAATACATTTTCCATTTAAGAGTTCATGGTCTGTTTTCTGTTCATTCAACTGGTTTGCAGCATGCAGAGGTGAGTGATAATTATAATTAGATGTGTGAAAGAGTGTGCTAAAAATCATTATTGCCCTCGGTCTTATCAAATGCCTATTGGCTAGCTAGACACGCTCACAGGTTCTCACTTTTGACAAAATTTTCATATGCCACATAGAGACAAGTGCATACATACGCAAGCGTAGATCCAGAGATTTCTAAATCCTTGCTCTGACTCAATGTAAGTGGGGGGTTATGCCGTGTCAGCTTGCGCCATTTCTACCCAGGGCAAGGTGATGTGATGAAATCTGAACGATGCACAGCCCAGACTTGTGAGCCAATAGCAGACTAGCCCCACGCTGACAGGATGCCCGCTGGGCAGCCAGACTGGCCTCAGCACGGGTTCTTCCTACGTCCTCAGCTTGGGTGGTTAGGTTGCGCTATGAGGGGCTTAGGTAAGCACCAAAATGCATTTAAAGGTCAACAGGCTAGACATTAAACTGACGTTTGGCTAAAAAAAATCATTTTGAAGTCTTATTTTGATTTATAAATTTTCAATACGGATAATTTTCTATAAGAGCTGATTCATTTAAATCTCATTTAAAGGGTTTTCATTTTATTTTACCCACGCGCTTGCGCATGCATGCACACACACACAGACACACACACAGACACACACACAGACACACACACACACACACACCACCACCACCACCACCACCACAGGATGGCTGGAATGAATGGCAATCTGTGCATTGCATAGAAGGAATTCTGGTCTTTAAGAGCTAATCTCAGTAGCTTACCTTGAGAAAGGGGTTTATCCATGCTGAGGAAAGCAGAACTAATACTCCGTTTGGCTCAGAGGATCTCTTCTCCTGAGTCTTTAGGTTCCTCCACCTCTCTTCGGAAAGTCTGAATGAAAACTCCTTTACTGGCAGTGAAGCCAGAAACAGATATAGTTCTGTCTTGGTCTTTCCGACACAGCAGGGGAAAAAAAGAGAGAGAGAGAGAATGAGAGAGAGAAAAAGAGAGAGAGAGAAAAAAAGAAAGGAATTGGGGGCTGAGATTCAGACCTGTAGTGGCAGCTACTTTCCGTAGATTTCACATGCAGATCTAAATCTCGATGCACGTATTCCCCAAAGAAAGCTCAGCAGGGTAAGTTGTTCACCACCACCTCCTCCTCCTCTTTCTCCTCCTCCTCCTCTTTCTCCTCCTCCTCGTCTTTCTCCTCCTCCTTCTCCTCTTTCTCCTCCCCCTCCTCCTCCGCCTCTTTCTCCTCCCCCTTCTCCTCCTCCTGTTCCTTTCCCCCCTCCTCCTCCAGTATTTTCCTTCCCCTCCTCTACCCCTCCCCCTTCCCTCCTCCCCTTCTTCCTGCTTTACCTCCTCCCCCCACTTCTCTTTTGCCCCCGCCTCCACCTCCGCCTTGGTCTCCTCCAATCTGTCAGATGAACCGAAGCAGCAGAAACTGCAGTTGTAGACACAGGGTACCTCAGCGGAGCAATAGATACCGCTAGCGAGTGATTATTTATATAGCTCAGGGTGTGTTGGTATATCATCTGCAGGGGGGAGGGGGATAAGGTAGCGCTGTTTTCAGCTCAGCTAGCTGGCTGTTTTGTGAATGTAGATGATTTCTGGAGGTCTTGTGAATGGGTTACAGGGGAGGATGGGAAGGGATTTATTGCTCCTTGTTATAATTTCTCTCTCCCCTTCTCTGTGTCGTTTGCTTTCCCGGAGCTGTAGCTCTTAATGCTTGGCTAAGTGGCGTCATCCAGTTGAAATTGAATCGACCCATTAAAACTCCCCATAGGAATCTCTGTATCCGGTCCCTGGGTAATGACTGAAAAAAATTTTAAAGGAGAGTGGGGGTGGGGTGGAGAGTAACAATTTTAAGGAGGCTTTATTTAAATATCTCTGCCAATCACAGTCTTACCGCGCCACTCAGCCCTTGCTGAATGATCGCAGCTTCAATCAGATAAAGAGAGGCAGCATCTCCTTTGTTTAAGGGCTTCTCCCACCCCTTTTCCTCATTCATTCCCACTTTTTCAGCCCTAATGATTGTCCATTCGTCATTCACTGGGAGAACATCACCCGACCTTCAGTATGGCATATATTCAACAACAAATATTTATTGAGTTTGTTCCTTTGTGCTAGGTGTTGTGGATTCCTGCCTTCATGAAGCCTCCTTGCTGACTGCCAGGGTTCTGAAAATAAAGCAGCCTAATTTACTCTTAGAGCTAAAGAGGAAGCTTTCTGTAAATTACCCTGAGTTCACTCTTTAAATCAATAGGAAAGGGGTCTTCCTTCTGGGCATCCAGACAGAAGCACTTGGATAAAAGCAATCCTCATATTTAAGATAAATGAGATCCAATTTCAATTCCTGTTTCAATGGACAAGTGGCAGGAGCTTGGCCATCAACATTCTTAGGATGCTTTGGTTACCCCATCTATAAAATTGAGATGGTAAATGGTGACAGTTCAGAGTAAAACAATCCCATGAGTCAGGAAACTGGGATTCTTAATCTTACTCTAATTCCTTGTGTGACCTTTGCAATTTACTTCCCATCCAGAGTCTCACATTCTACACTAACATGAAGGGATCTGATTAGGTAATTGCTTAGGTCCCTTCTAGCTTGGATATTCTCATTATTTATACTCTCCCAGGGCTCTTAAAGGGATAAAAGAAAGAATGATATGTGTGTGTGTGTGTGTGTGTGTGTGTGTATAATACATATATATTTATTTTTTGCAGTACTAGGGATGGATCCCAGGGGCATTGTACCTCCAAGCGACACCCCCAGCCCTATTTTTTATTCTTTATTTTGAAACAGGGTCTCACTGAGTTACAGAGGGCCTCACTAAGTAGCTGAGGCTGTCTGTGAACCGCAATCCTCTGGTCCCAGCCTCCAGAATGTTGGGATTACAAGCGTGCGCCACCACGTCCGGCTTAGATTTTTTTTAATGCATTGTATGCATTTTGTACGCATTGTGTCGAAGGTACTCTAAACTGTTCTGTTGATATGTATGTATGTGTTCTAAGATCTATTTTCCCCATCGGAGTTTGCAGTCAGGTAATTTCGCTATGTAAATTCTACTTTTTTTTGGTCTCAGACCTCTTCCTTAAGCTTGAGCTTACTGAGATTATGGAAAACAGAAAAGTTAAACTGTAGGTCCATCTGCAGAAGCTAGATTATTGATAGAGATGTTCTCCAAATTTAGCCAGGCGTGTAATCCCAGTACTTGGGAGGGTGAGACAGGAGGATCACAGGTTCCCAGCCATCCTCTGCAACTTAATGAGGACTTCCACAACCTTGTGAGACCATTTCAAAAAAATAGAATAGGGCTTGGAGTGTAGCTCACAGGTAGAATGCCCCTGGGTTCAATCCCCAGTACCACAAAAAAAAGAAAAATATTCTCTCATGTTTCTAACAAGTATTTATTGCACATAGAGTATGTGCCCAGCGCTGTACTATTAACTACATCCAGGTCAAATAGATTATGGTTAACAATTCTCTCCTCAACTTATAAGCTATCTGACTTTGGGCAATTCATTTTACCTCTCTGAGCCTGTAGGTTGAATGAGGTCTCTTCCATTTAAAGGTTTTCTTATTTGTCTGGTATACAGCAAGTACCCAGTGAATAGTAACTAAGAATGGTAAGAAATAATTTTTGCCATCATGTGGTCCATATATTATTTCAATTTGAAATTCTTTCAATAATTATTTCAAGAGGGTATTTTAATATGAAGTTCTTTCACTTTTTGTTAAAGTACATTTTTAAACTTGAACTGGTAGGGCCATCTAATTCCTTTCAACCCTCCTTTATTCTGTAGGTCTATATTAAGGTAACATAAAACAACTTGAATTATTCAAACTTCTTGTCTCTTAGGCTGATATACCGGACAAATAATTCTATTGATGGTCATTCATTCATTTAGCTCACTCCAGAGCTTCCACTCTTAATTTATATACTGTAATACCCTGCCATCTGCAAATCCCTTCAAGGATTTTCCGTTACTCTTCCAAACTATTTGATATCTGCTATGGTTGGAATGTTTGTCTCTCTAAAATTTCTATGTTGAAAACTAATCACTAATGTAATGGTATTAGGTGAAGCCTTTGAGAAGTAATTAGGTCATGGTAGTGGACCCCTCATGAACGGAATTAGGGCCCTTATACAAGAGAGTCCAGAGAGCTGCAGTGCTCCTTCCAGGTAAGGACTCAAAGAGAACTCACCATTTATGAACAAGGAAACAGGACCTCACCAGGCACTCCAGTGCCTTGATGTTGGACACCCCAGCCTCTAAAACTGAGAAATAAATAAATTCTGTTGTTTATAGGTTACTTAGTTTAAGGTCTAAGGATACCTAGTTGAGCCTAAACAAACTACAACAATGCCCCTGAGTAGTTTATATTGTTGTATATTATTTTGCCTTTGAATTTCCTGTTCACTCTTTCTAGAATTCTCCCCCCATCCTATAGATAGATATAAATAGATACATAGGTGTGTGTGTGTGGGGGGGGTTGTCTGGGGATTGAACCCAGGGCTGCTCTACCTCTAAGCTGTACTTAACAACCATTTTTATTTTTTGTTTATTTGAAACAGGGGTTTGCTGGGTTGCGGAGATTCTATCCTTGAGCCTGTGATCCTCCTAGCTCAGCGTCCTACTTACTGGGCATGTCCCTGGTTCCTAATCTATATCCTTTAGACCTAGGTCTAGAAGTCATTCACTGTAGAAAAAAAAAAACTTGGCACAATTACTTCTCTTTCCAAAAGACCAGTTTAGGTATCTGTCTTCCTCTTTGTGATCCCGTGACTTTGGTTTCCTTGTAACTTAACACTATCACAGCACTCATCACTTTTTATTATAATTTTCTATCTCTCACTCTAGACAGTGATCTCTTTGAGAGCAGATACATTTACCATGTGTGTCTTTGCTGCTGTAGCTCTAAGGCCTAGCAAACTGGTCACTCAATTAATGCTTAATGAATAAGTTGCTGACTATTAAAATCCCACATGGATATGTTTATTTCTGCTTTAAGCTGTTGTGTCTAAAAGACTATTGTAGTTTTGCAGGTTTTGATAAGCTATCAGAACAGTACAATTATATACAGAATTTTGATGTTGAAACATAAAATTCACTATGCACTACCTAATACCTTATTTTTACAAAGTCATTAAATTCATCTAACAGTACATTTCAAGAAATCTGCTTGCTTAGTTATCTATTTAGTGGTGTGCTTTTCAGAAAACACATTTTGAAATACTCACTGAGTTGTCATACAGCTAGTTAGTGACATTGTGGGGCCTAGAGCTAACACAGGTTTGGTCCTGTCTCCTATTCCAGTCCTTTTGTACTTATTATAAGACACCTTGCTGACATTATGTTAATTCAAATTTAATTTGCAGATATTGTCTCAGCAAAGATAAGCCAATATATTTCTGTAATCCAGTGATTAAAAAAAATCCTGAAACACACCAAAAAATCACTATCTTCCAAAAATCACTCTACTCTCCTTACTACTATGTTCTAGAAATTTCTGATTTATGGTTTTATACTTTATTACACACATAACTTCATACTTTATGGCAGCTGGTTGTTCAGATAATTTCTGATAGGACCGATCACTCAAAGAGGTTCTGAAAGAAGAGAGTATATCTAACAGTATAGTGAATAAAGAAGATGGGAAGGACATAGGTGAAGCACTGTAGAGTTGCAAATGTAAAAACAAATGACATACTCAGGGAAGGCTTCACAAAAATTAGAACCTGGGAAAAAATGAATAAACATCTATAATTCACATGAAGAATACATCTGGAAAATGAGATTGGTAGCAATGTGCATGGAGTTGGAGAAGTGTGAAACAGTCCAACTGTCTTATGTAAGGGGTACATTAAAGTGAGGACTGAAATGTGTAGTGTTAGAAAATAACTGGAATGACAGGGAAAGTATAAGATTTACTGCTCTAGGAATTAGAAATACATTTTGAATAAATGGATAAAGTTTGCAAATAAACCACATTTAAGAAAAATATATTGGGCATGAGGTATTTGGGGGAGATACTTGAGTCGGGTCAGTCCATTTAGTGTATTTTGGAGTAAAATAACCATCAAATGATAAGGTTGGGGTTAGTGAACTGACAGTGAAGATGGGATGATTCTGTTGAATAGAACAATGGGAATTATACCATTCCCATATAGCAAAGCTGGAAGTGAGGGTCAGTTGAAAGGAAAACATAAACTATCAGGATTAGAAAGAGCTTTGAAGATTATATGATTAAACTGCCATTATAAAATTATATTCACAAGTCCACACTAGCTGCTTATCCTGATTTTTCTTTAACATTAAGCTGTAGAATCTTAGTTGACCTTAAAGACTACATCAAATATCCTTTCATCTATACTATTTTTCATTTTCTCACCATCCTCTGAGCTCTCACAAGAATGTAGTTATGCTTCTTTCGTGATATTTATTACTTTCTAACTTTCACTGTAGTAGCTTACGTCTATATCTGGTCTTTCACATGTGCTATCTGAGGTGATTTGTACTGTAATTTTCATATAATAAACCATTTAAATAAAATAGGAAGTGCCAAGTTAGTGCCAGATTCAGGAGTAGAACCCAGATCTCCTGACACTTTATCCAGTTTTCTTTTTACTGCCCCGTATATCAGAAAAGATGATGAGATTATCAAGTTCTTCTTAGAACATATTAAATTTAAGGTGACATTGGGATATTTTCAAGTGGGAATATCTGTGATTAAGTTAAAGATGTGGGACTAGACTTTGAGTAATAGTTTAACCTAGACGAGATCACTGAAGTTTTAAAAATGGATGAAATCAGCAGGGAGCGGCTCAGAGCTATAATCCCAGTACTTGGGAGGCTGAGACAGGAGGATCGAAGGTTTCAGGCCAGTCTCAGAAATTTAGTGAGGCCCTCTGCAACTTAGACGAAACATGTTTCAAAATAAATATAAAATAGGGCTGGGGTGTTGCTCAGAGCTAGAATGCACCTGGGTTCAATCCCTATCACCACACACACACACACACACACACAATCCCTATCACCACACACACACACACACACACACACACACACACACACACATACTCACACACACCGGATGAAATATCTGAAGTAAAAGAAAGGGAGAGCCAGATGTGGTGGCACATGCTTGTAATCCCAGCAAGCATTTGGGAGGCTGAGACAGGAGGATCGCAGTTCGCGGCCAGCCTCAGCTACTTAGTGCAGTCCTCTGCAACTCAGTGAGACCCGATTTCAAAATAAAGAATAAGAAAATAGGGCTGGGATGTAGCTTGGAGGTAGAATGCCCCTGGGTTCCATCCCCAGACCCGCAAAAAATTAAAAAAAAAGGAGAAAGAAAAGACTGTGGTGTCATGTTTAAAGTGAGAGGACAAAAGAATTAAAAAGAATCATTGAGGAAACCAGAGAATGAGTAATTAGATATTGGAAAGAGATCAAAATAGCACACAGTCACAAAAGAGCAGAGACAATGGCAATAAAGATAAGATAGTCAAAATGGCTTAATACCGAAGAGAAATTAGGACAGTTTAAAATATCCAATGAATCGAGCCCCATGAGACTATTGGTGAGTACTGACAATGGTTCTGGTGGTGGCATATAAGGTAAAAAATCAATAGGTTGATAAGAAACAAAAATGTGGCAGCATTATAAAATTTCATCAACATAGTGAGGCCATGTGCGTTTTGAAATGAAAGGAAGGCATTTTTGAGAAAGAAGAGTGGAAGGGGAAGGCCTTAAGTATTTGTTAGAGCCAAATTCCAGGAAAATCTATAAGGATTGCCATTCTAGACCAAAGCACGGTGTGTACTTTAGAGTGGAGGAGAGACATAAGCCTCTGTTACAATTTTACCTGGAACTATCTCTATTGAAAAGAGGACTTAAGCACCTAAAGCCTGGATAAGACTCTGGCAGCTAAGGAGTCTAAGTTTGACCCTAATAAAGTCCAAGGCGGTCTCAGGGGTCAGATCTGGGTTTACAACCAGTTTCATTAATTAATAGCTGTTTGACGTTTGCTTTAATTACTTCAGTAGCCTTCTGAACCTCGCTTTCTTGTAAAACCTCACTTGTAAAATGGGGACAGTAAGTAATGTATTTGTTGAAATATGACTTGCGATAACATCGGTAGTAAGAAATGTAATCACTTGGTAAAAGATGGCCATTATTATTATTTTCTGAGTGACTATTCCAGACACTGTGCAGAGACAAATAGAAATAGTTCTGCCCAGCAGGGTATGGTATGGTGGCACACTCTTGTGATCCCAGTGCTTGGGAGGCTGAGGCAGGAGGGTCGCAGGTTTGAGGGCAGTTTCAGCAACTTAGCGAGGCCCTTGGAAACTTAGTGAGAATCTGTTTCAAAATAAAAAGAATAAAATAAGGCTGTGGGTTGTAGCTCAGAGGGAGAATGCCCTTGGGTTCAATCCCCAGTACCGCAAAAGGAGAAACAAGAAAAGAAAAAAAGAAAGGAAGAAAGAAAGAAAGAGAAAGAGAGAAAGAAAGAGGAAGACTCTACCCTCAAGAAATTCACAGGCCTGTGGAGGAAGTAGACACATTAAGCCAGTGATCGCAATATATGTAGAACATAATATTGTGTTTGATAAAAGCGCTGAAAGTTTAGGGATACAAATGAAAGAAAAAAGAAGAGCTAGATCAAACTCTATCTGGAGAAGTCAGTGAAGACTTCCTGGAGTAAGTGTTCCTTCAGCTGAGTCACAGAGGATGTATGTATTCTTGTCAGAGCACTTAGTGTCCCGCATTTAAATGAGCTATTTACTTATCTGTGTCTTCCAATAGACTGGAGCTCCTTGAAGGAAGGATATACCTGTAAGAGAAGTCTTCTATAAATGTTGAATGGAGAAATAAAGGAATGAGTATAAATGTATCCAACTGGTAAACATATTTCTATTTTTGCCTCATCATACTGTAATATAACTTATATGTCCTATGTTCTTTCCTAAATTATGGACTACTTGATTCATTCAACAATAAGCAAACATATATTGAAAGCTCAATTTATACCAGGTTCTGGGGATACAGGAACAAAGTAAGATACAATAATAAATAATTTGTGTATTATCAATATATATTGTATCATTATATAATAAATGAATCTTTGTTCTCAAGGGGTTCAAAACTTAGTAGAACAGATAGCCAATAGACACATATAAGACATGATGACAAATATTTTACAAAAGAACAGAGAGAGCTGGGCGTGGTGGTGCACGCTTGTAATCCCAGCATTCGGGAGGCTGAGACCCGAGGATCACGGTTCGTGGCCAGCCTCAACTACTTAGTGAGGCCCCCCGCAACTCAGTGAGACCCAGTTTCAAAATAATAAAAAATAGGGCTGGGGTTGCAGCTCAGAGGTAGAATGCCCCTAGGTTCCATCCCCATTACCAAAATAAATAAATAAATAAATAAATAACAGAGAGAAGTACACTTAACCCAGTACCAATGGATTTATGGGATGCCTCTTAGAAAAGGTACTATTTATGTGGTGCACTCCTGTAATCCCAGTATTTGGGAGGCTGAGGTGGGAGGATCACAGGTTCGAGGGCAGCCTCAGCAACATGGCAAGACTCTTAGTAACCAAACGAGATCTTGTTTCAAAAATTAAAAAATAAGCCGGGCATGGTGGTGCACATTTGTAATCCCACTACATGGGAGGCTGAGACAGGAGGATCGTGGTTTGCAGACAGCCTCAGCTACTTAGTGAGGCTCTTCCCATCTTAGACCCTGTTTCAAAATAAAGAATAAAAAATAGGGCCAGAGGTATATATCTCAGAGGTAGAATGCTCCTGAGTTCAATTCCCAGTACCACAAAATGAAAAAAAAAGAAAAAGGGCTGGGAGTGTAGCTCAAAAGTAGAATGCCCCTGGTTTCAATTCCTAGTACTACAAGAGAATAGAAAAGAAAAAAAAAGACAAAGGAAAAGGTAGTATTTAAATATAATTAGAAGCTGAATGTGGTGGTGCATTCTTGTAATCCCAGTACTTGTGAGGCTGAGACAGGAGGATTGTGGTTCACAGACAACCTCAGCTACTTAGTGAGGCTGTCTGCAGCCTAGTGAGACCTTGTTTCAAAGTAAAGAATAAAAAAAGGGCCAGGGGTGTAGCTCAGAGGTAGAATGTCCCTGGGTTTCATTCCCAGTACCACACACACACACACACACAAAGAAAAAATAAATAAATATAATTAGAAGGTAATAAAGATGTTAGAGCAAGAGGGACTGCCATGTAAAAAGGCTATTAGAACACGGGACCACATGAACTGCAAGGAAAACCACAAAATAATTTTCAAAACCCAGTGTAATGCCCGGCATAGAGTAGATGCTCAGAAAATATTTTATACACAAAAGAATAAGTGCTTTGCAAGTAGAGACAATAACATGAATAAAGACCCAATGATGTGAAAACAGTGTAATTGCTATTCAATATAAAAGAGTTCCTAATACTCATAGCCTGAAAAAGTTGGGAGCAGAAATTTTCTCTAGAAGACACCATGCTCATAGACTGTGCTGCGAGATAATTTAGAACTAACTGTATATGATAGCCCAATATAGTATCTCAAATGATCATCATCAGGAATTTCGGTCATAACCCTAATCAAATTCTCTTTTTAAACCATTCTCTTGTTTAGTGTGCATAAAATATACTTCTGCACAAATTCTGAAAGTTTTTCCTCATTCCCTTTCTTCTAGGACCCAGCTTAAATCCATCTGAGAGCCTGAAAGTTCCTATATGAAGCCAGTTCTATCCCTACTCTGTTAAAGGCATGAAGAATTCTTGAGATGAAAAGCTGACCTGTGGTCATCCTGATTCAGTGGTGATAACACCGGACAAAGTAAACAATGTCAAAGAAATACAGATTCTTAACCAAGAAGCAAGATATTGATGATTATTTTTTCCATTGAAGCTAGTGAGCAATATAGAAGCATTATCACCAACCATGGAGGGGTTTGACAGAGGAAAAGTGTAGTTCTTTGGAAAGAAAGTTGGACTGAAAGTAAGGAAATGTAAATTCTAGTATCCTAACTGCTGTGTGGCATTTAGCAGGTCCGTTTTCATCTCTAGATCCTATTTTCCTCATCTGTGACATAATAAGTTTCAATGTAATTCAATAACCAGACATATACCAAGCACATAATATCACACTATATGCTTGATGTGAGAGCTAGAGATGAATGGAACATAGTATGCCTAACAATGGTTGAATTAATATATATGAACTGTCTTATCCAATTACTCACAGTATAATAGACTAAAAGGACATGTAAACACATAAACTGCAATAAAGTCTGTCAATTAATCAGACAAGGGATGATTATGGTCTGAATTATGGTAGGGACAGTGTAGATGAAGAACAGTAGATGATAGGCAGAAAATAGGATAAACAAGACTTAGTGACTTATGTAGGATATTTTTGTGCCATTTACTGAGTAAGGAAGACTTTAAAGCTTTGGGCATGTTGGGTTTGAGGTACTCATGCATTATCTAAGTGGTAATAAAGACAATATTATAGATGGCTTTGAAAAGGATCTGGATCATGAATTGAAATGAGACACCATAATGTACTGATTTGAGTTGTGTGAATGAATGATCCTAGCCAGAGTGTGTAGAATGTTAGAATGATGAGGATAGAAATAAAACATTTGAATAGCGTCTATATTGAAGGGGTTGGCAGAAACGAGGTCCATGAAATAAATTGAGAACGAATGGCCAGAAAGGTGGCAGGAGAATCATGAGTGTGCGGTGCCAGGAAGAAAAGGAAGTAGAATACTTGCAGTTGAGAATGATCAACTATCAATTCCACCAGAATGGCTAAGTGAGATATATATGGGATTTGGCAATTTGGAGATTGCTAGTAAATTTAGTGAAGGTGTGTGTATGTTTTCAGAGGGGATTTCAGCCAGGGCTGCACAGCAGACTCATAGGTGGAACTTTATCAGAGTACATACTCCTAAGTCTCACCTCCAGAGATTCTTATTCAAGAGACTTTAAATGAGACCCAGAGAATCTACACTTCCAAAAAGTCTCATGATCCTTGAATGTACTATATTTTCTATCACTTCTAGACACAACAACAACAAACATTAATTTCCTAGCTTGGAGAGATGAAATACTCAATTGCCTATCAGACATATCCACTCATTATCTTCCTTTCTGTATCAAACATGAGGTAAAGCGAGGGAAATTGCTACTTTATATATGTGATCATGCAAAGTTTCAGGTGAAATTTTGTCTATTGATCTCAAAAAAGTGAGGGAACAATACATTTGACTATATGGGATGATATTTTGCACACGGGGAGAAGAGTAAATGCAAATATTTGAGGATAGGATTGCATGGCATGTTCTGGACAGAGCAAAGAGTTCAGCATGCCTATTCCTAAAGTGAAAGGAATGAGGAGATACTGGTAGCAAATGAGACACAGCAGATGACTATAACATGTAGAGTCCTGTAAGCCATGTTAAAGATTGAGCTGAGAAGATATTGCTGGGTTTTGTGCCGAGGGGAGATACAATATTATTTATAATTTGCAAAATACCTCCCCAGTCACCCTGTGTAGTATAAACTAAGGAGAAGAATTGAAGTTGGAATTAGAGAAACAATGAGGAAGCTATTGCAACACCCAGATGAGAGAGTAGTTAATGGTAGAAGTGATCAGAAGAAGGAATTGGAAGTTTGAATTCTGGTTGTATTTTATTCTATTAAAATACCTATTTTTCCACTTTAATGAAAGGAATCATATCTTTCCAACACTGTGTGTATGTGCATATGTATACATGTGTGCATGTGCCATAATTCTCTGCATAAGTCTTTGCAGAGAGGAGATAGCGTTGTACTGAAAAGAAAAAAAAATCTCATTTCCAACTTCCTTCACACGCATTTTGTTTTTGATGGCCAAAATAAATTCTGTCTTTTCCTAATGTAACTTAACTTGGCCCTATCTGCGCTCCTTAAGTTCCACCGAAGTGACATCTCCAAAGGACCTACCTCTATGATACTTAAAGGATTCTTTGAATTTTTATTTTTATTTGACTTGTCAAACATCCTGCTGGGCCCATATTCATGTGCCAGAGTGAGTGTACCATGGAGCTGGTGAATATTTATTAAGCACCTTATTTGTTAAGTACATAATGCTTAGATTCTGGAACTGACACCTTCCTGCTTGATATGGTTTGAATTGGAATATCCCCTAAAACTTCATGGGTTGGCAATGCAGAAAGGTTCAGAGGTGGGGTGTGGCTAGAGAAGGTGTATCACTGGAGGTATGCCCTTGAGGACCATAGCTGTCCCTGATTCCTTCCTGACTCTCATTCTTTCTCCTTATGGCCATCATAAGTTGAGTAGTTTTCTTCTGCCACACCTTGCCACCATGATGTTTCTGCCTCGTTGCTCAAAGACCATGGACTGGCCCTTTGAAACTGTGAGCCCAAATAAATGTTTCCTCCTCTAAGTTGTTCTTATCAGGTATTTTCGTCACAGCAGCTAAAAAGCTGAATGATACACTGCTCCACATACAAACCAATGTATATTTCATTTTCTTCAGTTGTATGAATCTATTTTCTCCACATTAATCAAAAGTTTTAGAACAGGATGGGACAAAGAATAGAAGAAGCCAAATTTCTATGAATGTCAGGAGCTCTGAGGTAGCATGGTATGTCCTCTTCCAAACAAGGAAGACCAGTCTGCTGCAGGTGACAACAGCAATGAACGTTGCATTTGGTTCTAGGAGCATTTTATTTTCAGAACTGACATCCTACCCAGTACTAAATATAGCCAGTCTTTTCCTTTCAAACAAGGTTCTTTTTTTCTATTAAACTTCAGTTAAGCTCTCAGCTCTGTATTACAAGGTCTACTCCACCCCTCGTACCCTCATGAACGTTATTCTTTCTCTCCAAGCATCTAATTTCCTTTCTCTTCCCTCCTTGATTTCTTCACTTTTTAGTTTTCTTTTTATTCCCTATCTCTTCTCTGTTTTCTTGGTGTCTTTCCTTATCTCACACTGGAACTCTACTCTTGATACCCCTAAAAAAAAAGAATCCCTTAGTAACACCCCTTCAAACAGACCAAGAGAAGACAGATGCCCAGAGACTAAAAGTGAAATCTTTTATTTATTTTAAAATGTTCCCAGGCTAAAGATAGCTATGTCTGTCTTCTTTATGTGCTAACAGGTTTACATGTAATTTAGTCAATGACATTCTTGCATTTCTTGAGAATTTAAAGCTTATTAATAATATGTAATACATATTGTATACTCAAAGAAATATTATATGTAGATATATTATTCAAGGGAATTGCTAAAAATCACTTTCATATGGCGACAGGGAAATATGTGAGATAGTCAAACTGAAATAAAAGATGGCTATTATGGTAGAGATTGACCAAATGGTGATTGATGGATGTAAGAAATATGTGAGAAAAACCTGTGGTGATGTTTTAGACGATCTTAAAGGAGACTCTTATCAGGTTCTAATAGAAGACTGTATTCCAGTGCTGAAGAGGTAAGCCAAAGAAGGGAGAGTACTTTATTATGTGACTAATGATTTTACAACTGTTTCAATCTCCACATCTCCAGAAGAGTCCACATGGGAGTTTCTCAGACTGTTGACCTCTCAATGAAAGTATTGAAACAGGATGGGAAATATTTTACACTGGGGAACTGTGTCAGTTTGACAGAAGCCCTGTTGCTCTATGAAGAACAGCTTGGGCGCCTCTACTGCCCTGTGGAATTCTTGAAGGAGATCGTCTGTGTTCCTTCATATTTGGAATTTTGAGTATTTTACATTGTTTGGAAGAAAGCTTAGACTTGAAGAGGAATGTTGCCTAATCATTTGTGCTGCAGCTAACCTTTCCTGATCTTTACATGCTGTACATGACATCAAAACGAGTCAAGCAATTGATCGTGAATTCCTTAAAGTTTTCTGTCTTAATCCCAGGACTTGGAAGGCCGAAACAGGGGCATCACGGTTCACAGACAGCCTCGGCTACTTACTGAGGCCCTCTGCAACTTAGTGAGACCCTGATTCAAAATAAAGAATAAAAAATAGGGTTGGAGGTAGAATGCCCCTGGGTTTCATCCCTAGTACCGCAAATAAAATAAAATAATCAAATGGAAAATGTATATTGTGATGTATTTTTGATATCCAAAAATGTATATTTTTGAAAGTCAGTTGAAGGACAATTAGATAGTACAGCAAAGACTGCGAAATACACTGACCCCCTACAATGTGATTTAGTTTTTTTGTTTGTTTGTTTTTTGTTTTGTGTGTGTGTGTGTGTCTGTCTGGCAACGGGGATTTTGAATCCAGAAGCATTTTACCTCTGAGTTAAACCCCCAGCCTGATTTTACATCTTATTTGGAAACAGGGTCTCACTAAGTTTCGGAGGGCCTGGCTAAGTTGTTGAGGCTGGCTTCAAACCTACGATCCTCCTGTCTCAGCCTCTCAAGTATTGGGATTACAAGTGTGCACCACCACGCCTGGCTTCTGTTTGTTTTTGTTTTGTTCATTTAGGTTTCGGTAGACCTTAAATTTGCATGTTTGGAGGAATTAACATCATTGTTTTGTTCTGGAAGCCAGTTCTTGATGGTGATACTTTCCCCCAAAATTAACTTATATATTTAAAAGAGTTAAAATGAATTAGTAATGCTTTAATTAAAATTCCAAAAGAGAAAAATATCATCCTCGTTTCAGTATAGGGAAATCGAGTCAAAGCAACATATGCAAAGTTACTTTAGGCCAAACAATGCATATATAGCATAAATAGGACTTAAACCTAGGCACTGTGACTCCACAGCTCATCCCCTTAACTTTCATGCCACATTACTTCTCTATAGTAAGATTAATGTGTGTTGCATGCCATGTAAAGAAAGAGGAAGCAGGGAAGATTAGGAAGGGTAATAGCATCTAAAATAGTTTTCAGCTGATATAGATTGAACCATTATTGATTTTTGTTGTTACTAAAACATAATATGAAGGAATTCAGAGAACTGGAATAAATGATTAAATAATTGAGACATGTTTGTTTTCACTTTCTATTGCCTGTTTTGACATAGAATTCTGAGTGTTAGACACTGATAATTTCTTTACTTTATAGTTAGACTATGTGAGTTCATTTGGAATCAAATAATTTTTACACATTTTACTGCAAATTCTGTGCTCATTTTAGAGGTTAAGTCAGTTATATCCATTCACTGGGTTACCATTCTAGAATAAAAATAATTTGTTTTTTTTCTACTTCTGTTACCCAATAGCTTGGGGGATATATATAGATGGTAGATAGATACAGACACATTGGTAGATATAGAGATACATAGCAAAATTCCTGAGCAACTTATTTACTTCAAATACACACATGGGCTGAGGGTATAGTTCAATGATAAAGTGTTTGCCTAGCGTATGTGAGGCCCTGGGTTCAGCCCCAGTACCACAAAAACAACAATATAAATATACACATATCCATGTTCACATTCAGCTAGATGTTACCATACAAGATAAATATGCAATAATAAATTTCATAGCTATAAAGTAGGAACAAACAATCTGAAAATGGAATTAAGAAAACAATTCCATTTACAGTAGAATTAAGAATAATGAAATACTAGCAGGACATGGTAGCACACACCTGTAATCCCAGTATTTGGGAGGCTGAGACAAGAGGACTTGTGGTTTATGACCAGCCTTAGCAGCTTAGTGAGGCCCTCTGCAATTCAGTGATACCCTGTTTCAAAAAAGAAATAGGACTGTGGTATAGCTCAGAGGTAGAATGCCCCTGGGTTCAAACTCCAGTACCAGTAAAACACACACACACACACAAACACACACACACAGAATAATAAAAAAAGGAATAAATTTTTAAAAGAAATTTAAGACTTCTAAACTGAAAACTACAAAACATTGTTGAAAGACATTAAAGAAATGCCTAAATAAATGGAGAGACAGTTCATGTTTGTAGATAAAAAGAATTTTGTTAACATGTCAATACTCGCCAAAATGATTTATAAATTCAACACAATTCCTATCAAAATTCTGGCCAGATGGTTTTTTTTATAAAAATTAATGAGTAGATCTTAAAATTCATATGCAAATGCAAGGGCACAGGATAGCCAAAACAATCTTGAAAAGAGAGAACAAAATAGAAGCATTTACTCTTTCTGATTTCAAAACTTATTACAAAGCTACAGTAATCAAAATAGTGTGGTACTGCCAGGCGTGGTGGCGCACACTTGTAATCCCAGCATTCGGGAGGCTGAGACCTGAGGATCGCAGTTTGTGGACAGTCTCAGCTACTTAGTGAGGCCCTCCGCAACTTAGTGAGACCTTGTTTCAAAATAAAGAATAAAAAATAGGGCAGGGAGTGTAGCTTGGAGGTAGAATGCCCCTGGGTTCCACCCCCAGACCCCCAAACACAAAAAGATAGTGTGGTATTGACATAAATTATATATATATATATATATATATATATATATATATATATATATATATGAATGTAATAAAATTGAGAGTCTAGAAATAAAACTTTGCATTCATAGTTAAATAAATTTATACAAGGGTGTCAGCACAATTTAATGGGAAAAGAATAGTTTTTCAACAAATGATGCTGGAAGAACTGAACAGCCACATGCAATTGAGTGAAGTTTCACCTTACTTTAAAACATGGACAAAAAGTAGCTCTAAATGGATTACAGACTCAACTCTATGTGCTAACACTTAAAAATACTAACACTTAAAAACTCTTAGAAGGCATAGGAGTAAATTTTTGCGACTTTGCATTGTACAAAGCCATCTTTGATATAACAAGAATACAAGTGACTAAAGCAAAAGTAGGTAAATTGGACCTCTTCAAAGTCAAAGTCTAAACCTTTTATAAGCTGGGCATACACCCATATTCCCAGTATTTGGGAGGCTGAGACAGGAAGATTGCAGTTTGCCTCAGCAAGTAGTGAGACTCTCAGCAACCTACAGAGACCCTGTTTCAAAACAAAAATAAAAAATAAAAAGGGCTGAAATGTTGTTTGGAGGTAAATGCCCCTGGGTTCAAACTCTAGTACTGCCAAAACTGGAAATATAACACAGAGAATGGGAAAAAATGTTTGCAAATCATATATCTGAATGTAACTTGTATCTACAATCAAGAACTCTTTCAAATCAACAATAAAAATGAGCTGAATTGAAAAATGAGCAAATAATTTGAATGGAAATTTCTCCAAGGAAGACACACAAATGATCAATGTGTGAATGAAAAGACACTCAACATCATTAGGAAAATGCAAATAAAAAACACAGATGCAAATTTACACTCACTAGAATCGCTAAACTAAAAGCAGCCATTAGTGAGAGTGTGGTGCAACTGAGGACTTAAACTTGGTTGAAGAGATTGTAAAATAGTGCAGCTACTTGGGACACAATTTGAAAGTTCCTTAAAATACTATACACAAAGTTATATGGTTTAGCAATTCCATTTATAGATATATATCCTAAAATTTTAAAACATGATATTTATAAAAATATGTGCACAAATGTTTAATAGCATTTGTTATTCTGAATAATAGTTATTCTGAATAATTCAAATAGAATTATAGCCTAAAATGGGAAAAACCACCAGCCAATAAGTAGATAAATGAATTGTTGTCTATCCACACGATGGAATATTTTTCAGTCATAAAAAGAATGGAGCACTGATACATGTGCAACATGGATGAACTTGAAAATAACACAATAAGTAAAAGAAGCCAGACACAAAGGCCATATGTTATATAATTCAATTTATATAAAATTTCAGACTAGGCAATCCAAAAAGACAAGAAATAGATTAGTGGTTTCAGAACCTACAAAAGGGGAGAGTTGGAGTAACTGATAAGGGGTACAAGGATTCTTTTTTTGTTCATGAAAATGTTCTGGTGATGATTACATAACTCTTTGAATACACGCAAAACTACTCAACTGTGCACATTAAATGACTATGTTTTATTATATGTGAATTATTTCAGTAAAGCTGGCTTTAAACAGTACATTTGGGCTGGGTGTGGTGACGCATGCTTCTAATCCCAGCATTTGGGAGGTTGAGACTGGAGGATCGCAGTTCTCTGACAGCCTCAGTTACATAGTGAGGCCTTTGCAACACAGTGAGACCCTGTTTCAAAATAAAGAATAAAAATAGGGCTGGGGCTGTAGCTCAGAGTAGGCAGAATGCCCTGGGTTCCATCCCCAGTACTGAAAAAAAAAATAGGGCTGGATGTATAGCTCGGAGGTAGAATTCCCCTGGGTTCCACCCCCAATACCACACAAAAAAAGTACATTTGGATGCCCAGGAGTGATATAGCTGGGTCATATGATAGATTCATTTCCCTTCCTCTGAGGACCCTCCACACTGATCTCCAAAGTGGTTCACTAATTTACAATCCCAGCAAAAGTATATTATTGTTCCTACTTCCCCACATCTTCACCAGAATTTATTATTGTTTGTATTTTTAATGATTGCCATTATAATTAGGGTTAGGTGAAATCTCAGTATAGTTTTGGTTTGCATCTCTCTGGTAATGATGTTGAACTTTTTTCATGTATTTGTTGGCCATTTGCGTTTCTTCTTTTGTGAGGTGTCTATTTAGTTCACCTGTGAATTTTTGATTCTTGTTATTTTGGTGGTAAGTTTCTTGAGTTCTTGCGATATTTTAGATATTAGTCCTATATCAGAGAAGTAGATATGGTAAAGATCTTCTCCCACTCTGTTGGCTCTCTATTACGGATCTTGATAGTTTCCTTTGTTGCACAGAAGCTCCTAAATTTAATACAATACAACTTATTAATCTTCACTTTAATTTCCTGTGCCTTTGGAGTATTATTGAGAAAGTTCTTTTTGTCAGTATCTATACATTGGAGCATTGGTTTTATGCCATTTTTTTAGTAACTGCAAAGTCTCTGGTCTAATTTCCAGGTGTTTGATCCATCTTAAGTTGACTTTTGTACAGGGTGAGAAAGTGAGATTTCTTTCCATTTTTCTACATATGGATAGCCAGTTTTACCAAAACATTTGTAGAAAAGGCCATCTCTTTTCCAGTGTATGCTGTTGGCCCCTTTGTAAAAAAAAATCTGTTGGTTGTAAGTATGTAGATTTGTTTCTGATTCTTCTGTTCCATTAGTGTATGTTTCTGTTTGTGTGCCAATACCATACTGTTTTTGTTGCTATCGCTCTGTAGTATAGTTTAAATTCAGGCATTGTGATGCTTCCTACATGGTTTTTGCTGTTGGGAAATGTTTTGTCTATTCTAGGTCTTTTGTATTACATATAATTTTATAAATTTTTATTACATATAGTTGTATTAGATATAATTTTATATTATACATAGGTATTATAAACAGTGCTGCAACAAATATCATTTACATATATTTTGGGGTATTTATGTTAATGTGTTTATAGGATAAATTTCTAAATAAAAAATGCCAAGACAAAGAATACATGTATTTTTATTTTTATTAATATTTCCAAACTGCTATTCAAACAGCTTACAGCAACCTACCCTATTACCAGGAATTTAGGAGAATCTTTCATTTTTTACACTCTTGCCAACTAAGTATTTTATCAAATTTATTGACCTTGTTACACTTGAAAAGTAAAAAAAATATATCTTGGATTTTTAAAAATATGAGTGAAATTCAGCAGTTTTAATATGAATTTTGGCTATATGTCTCATTTTGCAAAATGTACTTTCATGGTTCTCTATCCATTTTTCTCTTGAGTTACTTTTCATTATGGGCTTGAAAGAACTTAATGGCTACAGTTATCTATGAAGAGTAATATATAATTATTAAGGAAATTAGATCTCTGGCATTAATTTTTTATCAGTTTGCAATTGACCTTCTAATTTTTTTTTTTTGGTGGTACTGGGGATGGAACCCAGGGACCTTCTACCTCCGGGCTACACTCCCAGACCTAATTTTGTATTTTTTATTTGGAAACAGGGTCTCTTAAGCCAGCGAGGCTGGCTTTGGAACCTGAGCGATCCTCCTGTCTCCGCCTCCCAAGCACAGGGATTACAAGCATGTGCCACCATGCCCAGATTGACCTTTTAATTTAATCTGTAATATTTTATGCTATGCAAATGTTTAAAATTGCTAGGTAGTCAGGTAAATCAATTTTTTAAAAAACCTAACATGCAATACTTATATTTATGTATACATTTCAATAACATATTCAATCTTTCCCATTATGGGACTGTAGAATTTATCTTTTGTGCCTTATCTTCCCATACTTTCTTCTAGTACTTTGTACATTTTGGTAATTTAATCTTTCTTGATAAATCTTTGATCCATTTGAGTTTATTTTTGTGTAGGGATAAATTAGAGATCCAGTAGAGATACCCCATAGGGATAAGTATCTTATGTGCCACACAAAAATGCCCAAAAGAGGATATTCTTTTTGACCTTGGAGTTTAACTTTTTTTTTCACCAGGATCTATCTAGGCATGAGTCATTCTTCCCATTATTTCTTTTTAAAAATTGGTGGCTCTTTCAATCTGAAGATTCGAGTCATTCTACAGTTTAAGAAAAATTTAACCCCCACTATGTCTTTGATTCCTTCTTCCCACATTTTCTTTCTCCTTTCTTCCTTCCTTCTGTTCTTTCATTATTTTCTTCTCTTTTATTTATTTCTTCCTTTCCCACTCCTTACCTTTCTTTCCAATACTCACTAAATATATATTAGAGTTATTATAAAGATCTGTATTTCTCTTACTTTAAAAATAATTTTTCTTTGATTATTGTGTTGTATTTAGGAGAATCTCTGTGTTCAATCTTTAACTAAATATTTCTGTTTTTAGTTGTGTGCATGCTGACAGTCACCTCTTTAGTATGGGGTAAATATTTGACAATTATGTTTTTAACTTCTAAAACCTTAACCAGTTGTCTTATTTGTACCTGCTCAACACATAATGAATAGCTTTTCTATATTTGGGGAATTCTTACATGATACCTTTTGTCTTTTTAATATAGAAGTTAGAACTCAAACTTCTAGGCTGTGTTGAAACCACAATGTAGGAATGTGACTTAGGTTCTACCAATCAGATGCCCTAAACATGAGATTTTGATTCAAAATTGAAGACATGAATAAAGTAAAACTGTCTGGTTTTAATTTTTGTTGGAATAGGTAGTAGGAAAGGAACTTGGCTCTGGGGGATGGCAGAGATTGCAAGGTCAAGTTCTTAATAAAGTAGTGACACTAGTGCTGGCAGCAGTAGTTGTTGCAGTAAAGTAAATTTCTTGGCATCTAATGCAGTAGCAACAGATTTTTCTTATCAGGGCAATAGCATTTGTCCTAGGAATTATCTCTGGATCTCTGGACTATGAGCCTAGAGATCATTTTTCAGCCTTATGCACATGATCTCAATTTTAGCATCCCCTTCTCAAATAATCTCGTCCTATTTTTCTTTTGTTTTTGTACCTTTCCTTTTTTTTGTACTGGAGATTGAACCCAGGAGAATTCTACCTCTGAGCTACACTCCCAGACTTATTGTATATTTTATTTTGAAACAGGTCTCACTAAATTCCTGAGGGTCTTGCTAAATTGATGAAGCTGGCCTTGAACCTGCAATTCTCCTGTCTCAGCCTCCCAAATATTGGGATTACAGGTATGCATCACCATGCCTAGCTTTTTCTATCTTTTGAGACCACTCCTTCTAATTTCCCAATTATCATGTTTTCTTCACCCTTCTGGAACTTCTAGTTCATTGACCTCTCAATTCCCTCTCCTCATTCACTTCCCTCTTTACTTGACTTTGAATTTCCTATTCCATGATTACAACCACTTCCAAACATATACCATTATCTCTCTTTTCCCTCTTTAAATTAATCATATTCGCATGGAAACAAAACCAAACCTGCCTAAACCCAGCTCTCAATCTATTTTTGCTTCAATATTAACTGGTTTGATTTCCATTTAATTTCAGTCTCTTCAAATTCATGACTATTAACTTCAAGTGGGCTTTTAGTGCAGCTTGGCAATGCTATTTTATTTTCACAACCCACTCTCTTGATGACTATTTTATACCATCTACTCCCTCTTTAAGCCTCCAATATCTACTACTCTATTCCCAATTTAACTGATGAGCTTGTTTTACAAGATAGTCTTGTTAACATTACCAATGACCTCTATACTGCTAAATTCAAAGGTTAATCTTAATTGATCTATCAGTATAATTTACATAGTTGATTACTCTATCCTTCTCTAAATATTTCTTGGCTTCTGGGCTGACTCTTTATACTTCTTTTCCTTTATCTTATTGATTATTTCTTCTCAATATCCTCTGGTGACATTTTAGTTTCAACTGCAACATTTTGAAGTATTGCAAGATTCAGTTCTTGGGCTTCTATATCCACACTCATTTTTAGCTGATCTCATCCAACTCCATGACTTTAAATGTCTTCTATATGTAAAGTGTTCTCAAGATCTATACTATATCCCTCATCTGAATCACAGAATAATATACCCCACTGCTTACTCCACATTTCAGCTTGCATGCTTAATTGACATCTCCTAATTAACATGTCAATTGTTCATCTCTACATTCTTTAACCAATTTTCCTACAATGTTATAAAAAATAGTACCTTAGTCTAGTTCCCCAGACCAAAATCTTGGAATCATTCTTGTCTACTCTCTCATGCCCTAAATTCAGTACATCAGCAAATCCTATTCATATTGTCATTTAAATTATCCAGAATCTGATGATATAGCCTTATCCCCATTGCTAACACCCAAGACAAAATCACCTCAATTTGAGAGTCTCCAGTGTCAGAATTCTTCTTCTAGAAGTCTTCATCCTGGGGCAGACATCAGTGACAGAGGGAGGATTAATGTAGTAATTTCTCAGTTCTTTAATTAAATGTACAACTTTAGCACCATTCCAGATTTCTACTGGCAAAATTATACTTGTGGAGATTTTCTCTTTTGCCTCTATAGAAGTACCACTTTCTAAACTCTATTCATGGCAATTATATAACTATGAAAAATTATATTTGATACAATATACCTATGGGCAAACATTTCCCCATGTTCATATTTTTAGCCAAAATCTCACCGTTAAATTACTTTAATCATGATTTATACATGGCAATTGGTTTCACTGATACTATTATCATACAAGGTATTTGCTGTCTCAGCTATCATTATATATGGTTACCAACTTATGTTTAAGATACACAAATATCTGTCGCTTACTAGAAGTAAGAATAATTTCCTTGTAGCATTTCACTTGAACCTTACTCATTTTTGCATGTGTTCCTCAGACCAGTCACAAAGCCATTTGTTACCCATTCATTAGGAGATAAATGTGATAAATATCCACACCATAAAAGTATACTGAACAAGCATACAAATGGCAAGAATTTAGAAAACTTTAAACTATTTGACATTGCTGCTACATCCATGTGCTTGCTTTCCTATTTTACAAAGTCCATAGAAGATTAAATTGTTTTTTTTCCTTTTGTGGTACTGGAGATTGAACCCAGGGGTATTCTACCTCTGAGCTACACCCCCATCCCTATTTTATTTTTTTATTTTGAAACAGGGTCTTGCTAAGTTGTTGAGGGATTCACTAAGTTGTTGAAGCTGGCTTCGAACTTGTGAGTTTCCTGTCCAAACCTCCAAAGTACTGAGATGACAGGTATGTGCCACCACACCCAGCAGGAATTTAAAAAAAAGGTCCTTCACCACAGAAAGTTGAAAAGCACTGCTCTAGAGTGTGTCAATAATTCTTTAGGCCAAATGGTATGGTTTCCTTTCTTATATTACCTTTGTCTTCCTCAGTGTTGGCCTTTAAGCCAAGGGACCTGGCTGCCTTCCAGGCAGTCATTTCCGCATAGTTTAATAGCTATAGCCAGTGAACAGAAAGTGCATTTCCTGCCACCATACTGTAAAATTATTATTAATGTAATAGGAGAATGTACTTCTGGTTTTGGCACTGATATTTGGGATACTGCATTGGGGCTGGAAACTCAAGAGTGGGCAATATTCTGGAATATAGATTAATTAAGAAAGAGCCGCTAGGAGCAGTTTCTGTTATAACATGCTATATGTAAACAGGTTAGAGATAATTTGATAGAACAAAATTTTATTTGAAAACAGGGAAATATCTTCTTAGGGAGGACTATGCATCTTTGCTCAAGGAAAGTGTTTTTGTGATGTTAGGGATCAAACTTAGGGGCATTCTATCTCTGAGCTACACTCCTAGCCTTTTTAAAAAAAATAAATTCTTTTTTTTAAAAAATAAATTCTTTTATTGGTGCATTATATTCATACATCATATTGGGGTAAAAAACTTGTGGCCCTTTAAAAAATTTTATTTTGAAGCAGGGTCTCACTAGGTTAATGAGAGTCTCACTACTTGATAATCCTGTCCTCGAACCTGAAATCCTCCAGTCTCAGTCTCTCAAGTACTAGGATTAAAGGCTGGTGCCACCGCACCCCATGAAAGAAAGTTTTAAGAAGGTAACTCTTAGCTCATTTTAAGAAGTACTTTTCTAACTACTAATTCAGTAGTCTTTATCAGGTAAGTGCCCAATCAAAGGTGAATTTACAAACATTCATTGATTCTCTAATAATGAATCCTGCAATGAGTTTAAAATGAGATTAAGTTGTAGGGCCTTTTCCAAAGCAAGGTTCTATAATTATGTGTTAAGATAGAATTAGGCATCTAAAGAAGGAAAATCGGCAGCCATTACGTGTGTGGTTCATGATCCCCACCCTTCTTTTTGTGGTACTGCGGACTGAACCCAGGGGTGTTTTACCTCTGAGCTATATCTCAGCCCTATTTTATTTTTTATTTGGAAGTAGGGCCTCACTAGTCTCTGTGTAATCAGGGAAAAAAAGAATTCAAAAGCAAATGGAAATGCAGACAAAATTACAGAAATATATACTTGGAAACCTGTGTATACAGTGGACATTTCCAATAGCCTTCTCATAGAAGAACCCTGATTATTCAATCTTTCATCCTTCAACAATTATCTTTTCCCATGATCCTCATCTAAACTTATTATGTAGTAGAGTTCATTTGTTGGGGGCATGTGTAACAGTCAATAATAGATCAATCAGGTTAGTCCTTCCAGAATTTGAGGGTACCCTACTGAAGAAAGACTAATGAAGATGTGCATATTATTGTTAGAGTATGTAACACTCAAAATAAAACCAAGATAAAGCAAATAGTGAAAAGAACCAATTACTATTAAAATTGTATTAAGACTTAACACATATATAAATGAAATTTCCCCTTTAAACTTAAAAATTGATAATTAACAGCTATTTAGGTTAGTGTTGGAGATATGAAAGCTTGGTGAATAGAAAAGTTCAAAAGAGCGAGAAGATTTTCCGGTTGTTTATAAGGTCTTTGTATTGTCTCTCACTCAATGAAATAAAAAAATTAACAAAATTAGAAACATAATATGTTGGTAAGAATTTAATGTCAAATTACCTAGAGTAAACTGAATTAGGCAGTTTATTTCTGTAATTTACTTCTGACTAAATGTCCCAGAAACAAATAAATGTGAAAAATTATTGATATTTATTTGCTTCTGGGAATAAAAGAAAATAACATGACATGCTTTTTTTAAGAAAAAAAGAGATGTTATAAGCCAGTTCATACTGCTGCAAATATCTTGGATACAAGACTGAAAGGTAGAAATGTAAATAATGATAGCACTGCTGCTGCTGCCCTAGATTGAATTACAAAACAAGCAGCACATTTAGAAATTTATGCTGGAAAAATCCTTTCAAATGTGTCTGAATACAGAACAGTTACAGTGTTTGTGCAGTCATGCAGTTTGGACTCGTGCCAAGTGTAACGCTCTTATTCCTGGTCTCGCCCTCTTGATGAGGAATCTGAAGGCCAGGTTACAATTCAAGGTCTCTATGGCTGGCTCAAATTCCTACCCAGTATTTTTGAGCTTTCATCCCTACCAAGCTGGCTAGTGAAAATAATATTAATAACCAATGTATATTTGGTGCTTAGTATGTGCCAAGCAATATGCAAGGTAAATTACATATTTTATCTTAAATTTCCTAATAAACCTATGAGGTTTATTACCTTTTATGTTCAGATGGGAAAATCGGTGCTTAAGGAGGTTAAAAAAATTACTGAAGGTCAGATTGTTTTTATCTGCTCAATTAAAAGCCTATTGAGAAAACAGTAGTCTTTCCTGAGGTCAAGGATTATTTTTGTTTGAAACAGAAGACTAGCTTTATTGGAATAATAAGGCCTCCCAAGCCTGAGCTTCTAGCTGAGGTAACTCTCCTCACCGGAAACTTTTGTTTCTTTCTCCTGCTGGTTGCTTTTAGCTGTACCTCAAAGATGTTTTCAGTACCTCTTATTAGTTGGTCTTTATGATAGTCTTTATACCAGCCTCAACTTGATAAGGCAGTCTCTGTCTCTCTTTCACTCTCCTTTTGTACCGGGGATTGAACCCAGAAGCATTCTATCTCCAAGCCACACCCCAGCCCTTTATTTTTTATTTTTTTTTATTTTTGCTTTTTGAAACTGGTCTTGCTAGATTGCTGAGCATCTTGCTAAGTTGCTAAGGTTGGTTTTAAACCTGCAATCCTTCTGTTTCAGCCTCCCAAGTACTGGGATTACAAGCGTATGTCACCATACCCAGCTTATAAGCTTCTTAATAGTCACACAACTTAATATTACAATAGGGTGTCTGAAGTGACAGAAACAGTTAAGGAATAACCAAAAGACACTTACCACCACTTAAAGAAAACCAGTCTAGGAGACACCAACTAACTGATTCCCTTTAGCTACTCATCTTTGATTTAAACAAAATTTAGAGGATTGAAGTTGGTTCACGATGAGGTGAGTTTCTAGAGTTTAGTGAGATTGGAGTCACATAGGATCTCTATTTTCCAAGGAATACTTGAATAGTGGGAAAATGAGAGTGGTAATTGAACGGGGCTTCTGTGCTCCTTAGACATGAGTTTAGTCATCACTGGAAGTTAGTAAAGTATATTTTTACTCAGTACTTTAGCATCCTATCCTTCCTTGATTCCAAGAATTTCAAAATACAATTGAAATCAGACATGCATCAAAAGATTCTATGAGATCCAATCCAATGAAAAAGGAGAACATGAAAATTTAGGTATCACCTGAAAAGGTTGCTTCAAAAATATCCACAGATAGAGCGGCCCCAAGCCAAGCAAAAACAGTCCGCTCCTAAGAGCGGTGCAGCAGGTTTCTGTGGACAACTCTGTTTCCTTCCAATAAGGCTCTGCACAGTGTGAACAATGGCGGTGTGAGTCTGTGGTTCTGTCTGACTTTAGTGCCCTGGGTCTGCAATCATGTTATTCTTTTTTCTTCTGTTCTTTTGTGACTAATTTTCTCTGTGGGATTGGTGTTTTTCTGGACAGAATGACAGTGAAAGAAACATTTTAAACTGCATTTGCCAGGAAGTGTCCCTTCCCACTTGGAATCTGAAGCAAAATTTACAGTACACTTTGTAGAGATGTAAACAGCAGGAGAACTGCACGAACCAGTAACCCCAGGGAGCAGGGGCCCTTTTGTTGCCTTTTTCCGCAGTCTACTTCCTGTTGCTCCCTTCCATACAAACTGCGGCCTCAGAGATCTTCTGGATATCGCTATATCTCTCTGTCCTTGCAATAGTATGCGTTATCATGGCATGCCATCTGTTTGTGTTGTTCACCAAGACTCTTGCTTATTCTGAGCATTCAGCCGGGATATGTTAAAACAGGATGACCATATAATAAACACACACACACACACACACACACACACACACACACACACACACACACCTGCAAATGACATAATTTTGTCCTTCTTTATGGCTGAGGAAAAAAAATCTCCATTGTGTGTATACACCACATTTTTACAATCCATTCATCTGTTGATGGACATCTTGGTTGCTTCCATAATTTAGCTATTCTGAATTGTGTTTCTATAAACATGGGTATGAACAGATCACTATAGTATTTTATCTTTTGTTCTTTTGGAAACATACTGAGGAGTGGTGTCACTGGGTTACACCGTGCTTCCATTCCTAGTATTTTGAGAAACCGCCATACTCATCTCCATAGTGGTTGTACTTTTTACAATCCCACGAACAGTGTATAGAGTTCATATTTCCTCACATCTTCAACAGCATTTGTTATTGTTTGACTTCTTGATGATTGCTATTCTAAGTGGAGTTGGATGGACTCTCAGGGTAGTTTTAATTTGCATTTCCCTAATTGCTAATGATGTTTTCACACATTTGTTGGCCATTTGTATTCCTCCTCCTCCTCCTCCTCCTCCTCCTCCTCCTCCTCCTCCTTTTCTTCCTTCTTTGTGCACCTGGGGATTGAACACAGGGGCATTCTACCTCTGAGCTACACCTCCAACCCTATTTTTTATTTTGAAACAGGGTCTCACTAAGTTGCAGAGGGCCTCACTAAGTAGCTGAGTTTGACTGTGAACCTATGATCCTCTTGTCTCAGCCTCCCAAGTACTGGGATTACAAGCCTGCGCCACAGCACCTGACTCATTTTTGGAATGTTTATACTTTCATTTACCCAAACATCCACTGGCTGATGGGTGGGCGTACCCCCAAATTCCCAGCATAGCAAGAACCTTGAGTCTTGAAATCTCTTCCTTCTCCCTTCTATACCCACTCTTGCTAAAGTTTTCTAGCTAAACTAAGTTGCATGCTTTCCTGGCCTATTTCACTTAGCACATTTTAAAGTTCATACATCTATGTTATAGATGTGTCACAAGTTCATTATTTTCCATGGATTAATAATATTTCATTGTGTGGACAGACCACACCTTATTCATAGAAATTTCCATTGATTGTAGCTTAAGGTTGTTTCTTCCTTTGGCTATTGCAAACAGGACACCTATGAATACTTGTGTATATGCTTATGTTTCAAACCTTGTTTTTACATCTTTTGTGTTTGTATTTAGGAAGAGCAATTTCTGGGTCACATGATAATTCTTGGTTTAACTTCTTGAGGGATTGTCAAACTGAATCTGAATCATTTTATATTCCCACCAGCAATTTGTGAGGATTCTAAAAAGTTTTCACAATATCACCAATGCTTGTTATTTTCTCTTCCTAAAAGGAAGTCAGTCTGAATGTAGAATAGTAATTACTAGAAGTGGGGAAGGGTGGGGGATGAATGATAAAGCAAGGTTGCACTACAAGTACCCAAACACAGTTAAATAGAGGGAGTAAGCTCTTGTGTTTCATAGAATATGTAATAGGCTATTGTGAACTATAACCACCTCAATAGCCTAATACGTATTTTATGAAGATCTAGAAGGGATGAGTTCAAAGGCTCCAAACATAAAGAAATTGTAATGAGGGCTGGGGATGTGGCCCAGTCGTAGAACATTTGTCCAGCATGTGTAAGACCCTGGTTTACATTTCCAACAGTGATGAAAAAAATGTAAGAAAGAAAAAATAAAGAGAGGGAAATGCTAATTACCCTGATTTGACCAGTCCACACTGTATGTATGTGTGGAACTATTATGATGAACCTCAGTAATATGTACAATTAATACAAATTAAATTTAAAAATGAATGTGGCTATCCTGATGGTTATGAGGTGGTATTTATAAGGAATAAATTATCACAGATTCCAAGAACTAAAATAACTTAATTAAAGGTTATACAAAAAGTGAGGTCATATCACCTATGTAATCTTAACCACAACACTGTACTGAGACTCTGAAATTAAACTACAAAGTCCCTAAAAACAGGCACAATATTTCCTGTTTCTTTTATGCTTGCTCCATATTTCTCACAAATGAGGTGCTAGTGGACTTTGAGCAGAGGATGAACTCTAGAAATATCTGTTAACCAATTACGGGGAATCTAAAGCACTGCTAAAAGGCTCAGAATTATTGAAACAGACACTGTATGAGTAATCCTAACTAGAAAAGGTTTTACTAATCCTTCTTGCTGCAGCTGTTCTGATCTGAGCACTTCTTATCTGTTTTCTCTCTGGAAGCTGTGTTTGTTTTTGTCTTTTTTCCCCTTTAGGATCTACATTTTTCTGTGTACTGTGCACATAAGAGAGGAATTTTAAAGCTCCCCTTGTGGAAAGACATTCTTCCTGCTCAAAGTTCAAACTTAAAACCAATCTTCCCTTTGCCCAAGTGTGTATGATAGGAAAAAGAATTAAAATAAAAGTATTTCTAATTTCTACTCCTCATATCCACTAAAGAAAATTTTGTCCTTGTACACTTTGTTCCTGGACTTTGTTCCAAAGATCAGAAAAATGGTTAAGAGAGAAAAATGAAACAAGCTATGATTTGATTAATTTACATTGGAAAGGGCAGAGAATTATAAAGAGAAGGGAAAATTAACAGGCTGGATATAAGTATTTTAGATAATTTTGAGCAATCTTGGAGTATCTGATAAGCCATAATGAATAGGAATTTAGGAAAGAAAATGGGTCTAAGTCATTTTTGTGATTGATAGTTTTCTGCATATTATGAATGGCATATAAACAGGCAAAAATAAAAATGAAAATTTGTTATGCATTTTGGGGGATTTTAAACAAATATTTATTTGTATATAACACCATTCCGAGACTGCCATCGGGTGGATTGACTTTATATAGGACACTGAGAATAAGGTCTAAGTTTAGCAAAGGTGTGGGAAAATAGCAAGAGTACAACTTGATACCACTGTTTTGGGGTGTAATCTTCCAGTTCTAGTAATATTGAAAATGTTATTAACCTATGACACATCACTTCCCTAGATATAAACATGATTCCCATGTATTTCTTCCCTAGAGATAAACATGATTCCCATGTATATAATAATGTTTTTTTTACAAGACTGCAAAAACTTGAAAACAGTTTGAATGTCCAATAATAGGGAGATAACTAAATAATTTTATTTCCAAGGGAATGCCATAAAACAGTCATGATAAATTGATTAGAGCTATATATGTTTAGATTAATATATCCTAAGGATATAATACTGAAAAAAGCAAGTTACTGAATGATTCATACTATGTGATATCATTGTTTTAGAAGGAAGCACACAAAAATTAAACCACATATTTACATACATTTTATGAGTACATATGTGCATAAAACATCCAAGAATTATGGAAGGATACACACAGAGCTCATAGCAATAGCAATTTCTGGGAAGTGGATGTAGGTAAAGTGAATGCAATCAGGAATGATGACCCAAAGAGATTTTTAGATCTATCTGTAAGGTATTAATTCTGTTTTTTGCAACATTTTGTTTAAATAGAAAGCTGCAAAAATAGTCCATAAAACCCTGTGGACGCTTCACCCAGCTTCCTCCAGCGGTGTACTCATATATAGCTATAGCACAATATCAAAACCAGAAAGTTGACATTAGTACATTATGATTATGATTCATATCTAGACTTTGTTCAGTTTTCATTATTTTATTCTGTACTCATATGTGTGTGAACGTTTCTATGCCATTTCCTCCCATATATGGTTTCGTGTAATCCCTAAAACAATCAAAATACAGAGCTTTTCCATAACCACAAAGAAACTCTTTGTGCTACCTTTTTTATTCTCATTTACTTCCTACCACATATCACTTCCATCCTTGTCTCCTAGCAACCACTAATCCATTTTCCATCTCTAAAGTTTTGTCATTTTGAGAGTGTTTTAGAAATGGAACTATATAGTATGCAAAATTTTGGGATTTTTTTTCATTAAGCATAATATCCCGAAAGGCCATTCAGGTTGTTGTTTACATCAATATTTCATTTCTTTTAATTGCCGAGTAGTATTTTATGGTATGATCTAACATAATATGTTCAACCATTCACCTGTAGATCAATATTTTAATTGTTTCTAGTATTTTTCTATTACAAATAATGCTGATTTGACATTCATGTACATCTTTATATGAATATAATTCTTCATTTCCATGTAATAAATATCCAAGAGTGTAAATGTCAGGTTTTATGGTAATTTCATTTTTAGTTTTTGTATGTATGCTACTGGGGATGAAACCCCAAATCATTATACCTCCAAGCTATACCCCTAGCCTGATTTTATTCTTTTATTTTGAAACAGGGTCTCAATAAATTTCTGAGGACCTCACTAAGTTGCTGAGGATGGCCATGAACCTGTGATCCTTCTGTCTCAGCCTCCCAAGTCCTGGGATTACAAGTGTGAGCCACCATGCTTAGTTTTTATTAGAAAGTTCAACACTTTACAGAGTGGCTTTACCATTTGATAGTCCAATCATCAATATATAAAATACCTAGTTACTCTGTATCCTCATCAGCAATTCGCATTACTACTATTTTTATTGGTGCACTGTAATTTGTATACCATAGTGAGGTTTACAGTGATATACACACACATGCACATAGCACTTGGAGTGTTTCCCTCCATATCCCATCCCATCTCCACTCCCACTCTTTGAACTATTTCCTTCACCATTCCTCCTTATCTCCCTCCCTATCTTCTTTCTTCAACCCCCTTCAACTAGTCTACTGGTTTCTTTCCTCATTTGTCTAAAATCTCTGCACTCTTACTTGTTTTGCCTTAAAGAAGTGTTTTAGTTTGATGTAATACTATTTCTCCATTTTGCCTTTGTTTCCTATGCTTTGGAGGTCTCATTCAAAAAGTACTTGCTCATTTCAATATCCTGAAGCATTTTCCCTGTGATTCTTCTTGTAGTTTCATAGATAGAGGTGTTACACTTAAGCTTTTAATCTATTTTGGGTTTACTCTAAGTGATGACTCTATATGACTATGATGATTGTATATGATTATCCAATTTTCCCAACACCATTTAAAAGGCTGTCATTTATCTAATGCATGTTATTAGCATTTTTGAAAAAATCAGTTGATTGTAGATGCATGGTTTTAATTCTAGACTCTATTCTGCCCATTGTGTCTGGTTTTAATGCCAACACACTGCTGCTTTGATTACTACAGTTTCATAATTTGTTCCAAAGTCAGGTAGTAATGCTTCTTTTTTTGTTTTTTTTCTCATTATGGTAATGAATCTAACATAGTATGTTCAACCATTCACCTACTGAATGTTATTTTAATTGTTACTCTTATTTTTCTATCATAAATAAAGCTGATATTGACATTCATGTACAGGTTTTTATATGAATATAATTCAATTCTCTGTGATAAAATGGCTTTGGCTATCGTATGGTGTGTGTTATATAAAAATTTTAGAATTACCTTTTCTAGTGCTGTGAAGAATGCTACTAGTATTTTGACAGAAATTATATTGAATCTGTAAATAGATTTGCGTGGTATGGACATTTTTAGCAATACTGATTCTCCTAATCCATGAACACAAAATGTCTCTCCACTTTTTCGTGTCCTGTTCAATTTCTTTCAGTAGCATTCTATAAATTCCACTTTAGAGATCTTCCACCTCACTGGTTAAATTTATTTGAAGGTATTTAATTTTTTCTAACAATTACAAATAGTATTGTTTACTTGATTTCTACTTGAGATACTCCCTATAGACATATACTGATGATATTGATTTTGTATGTTAATTCTATATTCTGCAACTTTGCTGAATTCATTTATTAGTTCTAATGGTATTTTTTTCAATATATCAGATCATGCTATCTGCAAGCAGTGACAATTTGACTTTTTCATTTCCAATTTAGATTTTCTTTCTCTTGCCTAATTGCTCTGGCTAGAACTTCCAACACAATGTTGGGTAGAAATGGTAAAATTGGGCATCCTTGTCTTATTCCAGATCTTAGTAAATTTTCAACTTTTCCCCATTCAATTTAATTTTAGCTCTTGCCTTTCTATAAACTATCATTATTATGTTGAAGTTTGTCCCTTGTATGGCTAATTTGTTCAGTGTTTTTATCATGAGTGGATGTTGAATTTTATCAAATTTTCTCTATTGAGAACATATGGATTTTGTCCTACATTCTGTTAATATAGTGTATTATATGTATCATTTTGCTTATATTAAACTATCTTTGCATCTCTAGAATGAATCACAATTGTTCACCAATGTGTTTCTATATGATATTTCATGCATGCATAATAGTAATTTATAGTAATTTTTGAAAAATTTTGTTTCTATGTTCATCAAAGATATTGGGCTAAGTGTTACCAAATTTGTTATCAAATTTATCAAATTGTATGTGTTATCATGACAATTTCTAACATTTTGTACTTCTTGTCAGTTTAATGTTTCCCTTTTCTTTTTTTTTTTTTTTTGTGGTACTGGGGATGGGACCCAGGAGCCTCCCAGACCTATTTTATACTTTATTTGGAAACAGGGTCTCACTAAGTTGCTGAGAGCCTCACTAAGTAGCTGAGGCTGGCCTGTGCGATCCTCCTGTCTCAGCTTCCCAAGTGCGGGGATTACAAGTGTGCGCCACAACGCCCGGCTAATGTTTCCCTTTTCAGCTCTGATTTTGAGTCTCCTCTTGCCTCTTATACTTTAATGTAGCTAAGGGTCTGTCTATTATGCTTAGCATCTCAAAGAACAGCTCTTTTTATTGACCTTTTTAGTCTTTGCTTTACTTATTTCTTATCTGATCTTTATTATTTCTGTCTACTAATTTTGATTTTAATTTGTTTTTATTTTCTAGTTACTTGAGATGCAGTAATAGGTTCTTAATCCAAGATCTCTCTGCTTTTTTGATGTGTGCATTGATTATTATAAACCTTCCTCTTAGCAATGATTTTGCTGTATCCCATCGGATTTGGGATGTTGTGTCTCTTTGTTTTATTCAAGAAATTCAAATTTTTCTTTCATTTATTCCTAGATCCATTTGTTTTTTAAAAGCAAGTTGTATAATTTCCATGTATTTGCATAATTTTCAAAGTTTTTCTTGTCATTGATTTCTAGCTTTAATGCATTCTGATTAGAAAAGATCAGATTTCAATTTTTAAAAATGTGTTAAGACCTTTTTTGTGCCCTGTCGTATGCCCTCTCCAGAAGAATGTTCCATGTACTAATGAGAAAAATATGTATTAAGTAGCTATTGATGGGAATATTCTGTACATATTTGTTAGGTTACAACAATTCAGGGTGTAATATAACCCTGATGTTTCTTTGTTGATCTTCTGTCTGGATGATCTGTCCATTGTTAAAAGTGGGTTGTTAAGGTTCCGAACTATTGTGGTGGAGTCTCTCTCACTTTAGGTCTATTAATGCTAGCTTTATATGTTTGTATTCTCTAATACTGGATGCATATATATTTAGAGTTGTTATTTCCTCTTGCTGAATTGATAAACTATCATTTTATGATATATTTCTTGCTCTATTTTTGCTGCTTTTGATTTAAAGTCTATTTAATATGATGTCAATATGGCTGTTCCTTCTTACTTTGGGTTTTCATTTGCATGGGATGTCTTGTTTCATTCTTTCACATTCAGTCTATATGAGTCCTTAAGAGTTGAAGTTTCTTATAATTAGCATGTAGTTGGGTCTTTACTTTGTTATCCATCTGGGCACTCTCTTTGTTTTTGGAACTGGGGATTGAACCCAGGGGCTTTCTACCTCTGCGCTATACCCCAGTCCTATTTTATCTTTTTTTTTTTAATTTTTGAAACAAGGTCTCACCAAGTTGTGGAGGGTTTTGTTAAGTTGCTGATGCTGGCTGCGAACCTGTGATCCATCTGTCTTATCCTCGCAAACACTGGGATTACGGGTATGCACCACCATGCCCAGAGTCCTGTAAAGTTTTTACTGAGATATGAACTGTCAGATGAATTGGAGAACCCTTGTGTAGTACATGTTTCTTTTCTCTTGCAGCCTTGAGAATTATCTTTTTTTTTTTTAACCTGGGAGAGGTTAATGATGTCTGAGAATAGATTTGGGTGAGTTAAATTTGACTTGTGAATTTTGACCTTTCTGTACCTGGATATTGGATCCTTTTCTAGACTTGGGAAGTTTTCTGTAATTTCTTTTAGTGGCTTTATCCCATCTTTAGACACGTTCAATTCTTTCTTGTACCCAATAAGTCAAATATTTGCTCTTTTAATGCTGTCCCAAAGTTTCCAAAGGTTTCTTCGTTCCTTTTCATTGTTTTTCTCCACCTCTATACTCTCAAATAACTTGTCCTTAAGCTCACTAGTTTTTTCTTCTATTTGATCTATTCTGCTATTGATACCATCTATCATATTTCTATTTTCATGAGTATATTCTTTAGCTCAAGAATTTGTTTGATTTTCAAAATTGCTTCCATTTCTTTGCTAAGTTTCTGTTATATTGAAATGTTTCTATGTGTTTTCTTTAAGCTCACTGAGTTTCCTTAAATTAGTTTCTTTAAATTCTCTTTCCATGAGTTCTCCTATTCTTATTTCTCTGCCTGGTCAGCCTAGGTACCTTATTTTGAGGACCAGGTGAGCTCGTGGTTTCCTGAAAGCTCTTTATGCTTGGTGGCATAGCAATTCATATGGAAATTGAAGGATCAGGTATTTATTCTAGTCTTTGTAATCTGGCTTTGTTTTGTGTGTGTGCCAGTCTTTCCAGAAATTCTGAGCCCTTTGCTTATTTTCTCTCTCATCACTTCTACTATTTCAGCACTAGATGGCGCCGAGGTCAGGATTTGCCAGGAGCCCATTGTTGGTGTGTTGTTGTTGTTGCTGTTTGGGTAGTAGAGGGAATGGCAATGGTAGTAGAGGGAAATCCAAACCTAGGTTTGTTGCAAATATTGTTGGTATATTATCCATAAATGAAAAAAGGAGAGTACCTAGAGAGTCTGTTCCCATAAGCCTCTGCCTGGGGCCAGGATAGGCCTAGATGCCTCATCCACAATTATTGGCCTGTGGACAGGGTCAGCATGGTTGGAACAGCCCAAGACTCCTATGTCGTACATGTGTCCACCAGAGCCTCCATCCAAGCTGTCTCACACCATGAGCTCACAGTCCACCAAGACAAACACAAGACTGGGTTAGGGGCAAGATTTATACTTCTATCAGCTACCTATTGCTGAAGTGGATTTATGGTTCAGGAATGCTGTAACCAGCCAAAGTTTATGTTATCTGGAATAAAAGTCAGACTGGGGATACATATATTCCCTTGGCAGTGAAGCTTTTCCAAGATTTTGTTCACAGGCAGGCCTAGGGATGGGGGCTCTTAGTATCTGCCCAGTATTGGGTTTCACCTGCCCAACTTGAAGTTACAAGGCATTCTTGTGCTTACTGCCCCATCCTATTCCCACCAAATAAGGTTTTGTACACACTATGCTATGAAAGGATGTGATCTTGTTAGTAAAGACAGACCCCTGACCACCTGGGCTGCTGCTAGGTAGTCAGGCTGTAGTAAAGTTCTTTAGAACAAGCTTAACAAAAATGTCTAAGCAGTGTTCACAGAAAACTTCAAAACATTGTTGTGAAAAATTATATATATATTGGAAAGATATACCCTATTCATGGATTGATGAATTGGAAAACTCAATCATTTTTAAATGTCCATTCTTCCCAAACTGTTCTAAATTTCAATTCAATCCCATTCAAAATATATGCAGACTTTGTTCATTGATATTAACAAGTTAACTCTGATATTTATATGGAAACACAGAGGACCCTAAATGTTAGATTTAATTTTCTGTGCTACTGGGGATTGAACCCAGAGGCATTCTACCTGTGAGCTACACCCCAAGCCTTTTTTTTTCATTTTGAAACATGGTCTTACTAGGTTGCTGAGAGTCTCATTAAATTGCTGAGGCTACTCTCAAACCTGCAATGCCTCTGCCTCCCAAGTACTGGGATTACAGGCATGGATCATCATACCCAGCTTAGAATTAAATTTTAAAAGAATAAAAATTTGAGATTTATATTACCTGATTTTATGACTTACATTAAGTCTACAGTAGTCAAGACAGTATGCTATGTACATAAAGAAATACATGGATATCAAAACCTCTGGGACACTTTGAAGGCAGTATTAAGAGGAAAATTTATAGCACTGAGTGCTCACATAAGAAAAACAGAAAATCTTCAAATAAATAGCCTTATGACACACCTCAAAGCCCTTGAAAAGAAGGAACAATTGAACCCCAAAGCCAGCAGAAGACGGGAAATTATTAAAATTAGAGCAGAAATTAACGAAATAGAGAATAAAAAAACAATACAGAAAATCAACAAAACCAAAAGCTGGTTTCTTGAAAAAATTAACAAGATTGATAAACCACTAGCCAACCTAACTAAAAAAAAGAGAGAATCAACCCAAATTATGAAGATAAGGGATGAAAAAGGAGACATTACTACTGACAGCATAGAAATCCAGAGGATTATCAGAAACTACTTTGAAAAACTATACTCCAACAAAATGGAAAATCTGGAGGAAATCGACAACTTCCTAGATAAATACAACCTTCCTAAACTGAGTCAAGAAGATATAGAACACTTAAACCAACCAATAATAAAGAGCTTACCATCAAAGAAAAGCCCAGGACCAGATGGTTTCCCAAGTGAATTCTATAAAACCTTTATAGGAGAACTAATCCCAATACTACTCAAACTATTTCGGGAAGTAGAAAAAACCGGGACTCTCCCAAATACATTCTATGAAGCCAACATCACACTAATACCCAAACCGAATAAAGACAGTTCAAGGAAGGAAAACTACAGGCCTATATCTCTGATGAACTTGGATGCAAAACTATTAAACAAAATACTAGCAACATGCATTCAAAACCACATCAAGAAAATCATTCACCATGACCAGGTAGGGTTCATCCCAGGGATGCAAGGCTGGTTCAATATACGAAAATCAATCCATGTAATTCATCATATAAACAGAATCAAAGACAAAAACCACATGATCATCTCAATAGATGCTGAAAAAGCATTTGATAAAATTCAACATCCATTTATGATAAAAACACTGCAGAGAATTGGAATAGAAGGAACATATCTCAACATTATTAAGGCAATCTACAATAAGCCCACTGCCAACATCATATTAAATGGGGAAAAACTTCAAGAATTTCCCCTAAAAACTGGAACGAGACAAGGATGTCCATTATCACCACTTCTCTTCAATATAGTACTAGAGACTCTAGCCAGAGCAATAAGGCAAGAAAAGGAAATCAAAGGAGTACAAATAGGAAAAGAAGAACTTAAGCTTTCACTATTTGCAGATGACATGATACTATATTTAGAAAACCCAACAAACTCAACCAAAAGGCTTATAGAACTGATCAACAAATTCAGCAAGGTATCTGGATACAAAATCAATCTTAAAAAATCAGAAGCTTTCCTGTACACCAACCATAAATCCACTGAAAAGGAAATTCAGAAAACACTTCCACTCAGGATCTCCCACAAAAAAATAAAATACCTAGGAATAAACTTGACCAAGGAGGTAAAAGATCTCTACAAAGAAAATTATAAAACACTGAAAAAAGAAATCAAGAAGATCTTAGAAGATGGAAAGACCTTCCATGTTCATGGATTGGCAGAATAAATATCATTAAAATGGCCATCCTCCCAAAAGTGATCTACAGATTTAATGCAGTGCCCATTAAACTACCAAGATCATTGCTCACAGACATAGAAAAATCAGTCCTTAAATTTATCTGGAATAACAAAAAGCCCAGAATAGCCAAGGTAGTTCTCAGCAACAAAAACCACGCAGGAGGAATCACAATACCTGACTTTAAACTATACTACAAAGCCATTGTAATAAAAACAGCATGGTACTGGCAAAAGAACAGATATATAGACCAATGGAGCAGAATAGAAGACCCAGAAACAAGTCCACACACTTTCAGCCAATTGATTTTTGACAAAGAGGCCAAAAACATACACTGGAAAAAAGATAGCCTCTTCAACAAATGGTGTTGGCAAAACTCGTTAACCATATGCAGAAAATTGGATGTTAATCCCACTTTTTCACCCTGTACAAAAGTCAACTCACGATGGATCAAAGACTTGGAAATTAAACCAGAGACTTTGAAGCTCCTTGAAGAGGGCATAGGTCCAACACTACAACACATAGGCACAGACAAACATTTCCTCAACAAGACCCCAAAGGCACAACAAATTAGAGAATCAATACATGGGATTGCATGAAACTGAAGAGCTTCTGTTCAGCAAAGGAAACTATCAAGAATCTCAATCGAGAGCCAACAGAATGGGAGAAGATTTTTGCCACCTACACCACTGATAGAGGACTAATATCTAGAATATACAGAGAACTCAAGAAACTCAACACTAAGAAAACAAAGCATCCAATAACAAAATGGGCAAATGAACTAAATAGACACTTCACAAAAGAAGAAATTCAAATGGCCAATAAATGCATGAAAAAATGCTCAACATCACTGGCAATCAGAGAGATGCAAATCAAAACTACCCAGAGATTTCACCTAACTCCAACTAGAATGGCCATCATTCAAAACACAAACAACAACAGATGCTGGCGAGGATGTGGACAAGTGGGAACTCTAAGACATTGTTGGTGGGATTGCAAATTAGTTCAACCACTTTGGAAAACAGTATGGAGAATCCTCAGAAGAATGGGAACAAATCTACCATTTGATCCAGCAATACCACTGTTGGGTATCTACCCAAAAGAAAAGAAACCAAACTACCAAACTAATGCCTGTGTATCTATGTTCATAGCTGCACAATTCACCATAGCCAAACTATGGAATCAGCCAAGATGTCCATCAACAGATGAATGGATTACAAAACTGTGGGATATGTACACAAGGGAATTTTACTCAGCCATCAAAAAAAAACTCAATTACATCATTTTCAGGGAAATGGATGGAACTGGAGGACACTATGCTAAGTGAGATTAGTCAGGCACAAAAAATAAGAAATCAGATGCTTTCCCTAATATGTGAGAGTTAGGGAGAAAAGAGGAGCAAACAAGTCAACCTAAAGGAGGAGAAATGAGGGGGGAAGAGGAAAATCTCTAAAGCTCACAATGTACTTAAACATATCGAAGTCAATCACTAAGCCAAGCAAGGGAGGGAGGGACGGGGAGGGAATGGGGTGGGATTTGGGTAGGGGTTAAATCAGCGATGAGTACATGTTTGTACACACAAGTTTTTTACCCCAATAAATTGTATGAATATAATGCACCAATAAAAAAAATTAAAAAAAAGAAATACATGGAGATCAATGGAATAGAATATGGAAATAAAACAATGGCATTTTTAGATAATATTAAATTAAGATAATTCATGCACAGCAAATCTTTTTTATAAGAAATGCTAACATAATTTCTTAAGGATGAAGGAGAATGTTACCAGAGGGAAAAATCAAACTTTAGGGAAGAGGAAAAGCATCAGAAGTTGTAAATATAAAATATTCGTTTTCCTTCATAATTTCTTTAGAATGCATATGCCTTTTAAAGCAAAATTTATAACATCTTATAGGATTTTTAATGTATGCAGTTTAATGTAAAAAAGACTATAATATAAGAACAACCAGGGGGTATAAAGAAATCCATATATTTCCAAGGTGTCAACATTTTCCATGGTACAATATTTGCGGTAAATGGATCGTGAAAGATGAATGATGCTTACTTCAGTCCCTTAAGAAGTCACTAAAATAAAATACAGACATACATATGCATATACATGTGTGTTATCTTAAAAACTCATAGATAAAACTGAATACTGAATATATTACAATAATCTAAAAGAAGAAAAGATAAATAAGTAGTAAAGAAACAAGACAGAGAGGACAAATAGAAAACAGACAAATGGTAAACCAAATTCCAAAATATAGAATTATATTAATAATCAATGGTGTAAATGAGCTAATTAAAATACAAGGATTAGCTGGGTATGGTGGCATACTCTTGTAATCCCAGTACTTGGGAGGCTGAGACAGGAGGATCCCAAGTTTTTGGCCAGCCTCAGCAACTTAGGTCTCATTTCAAAATAAAAAATTAAAAGGGGCTGGGAGTTGGAAAGCCCAGGGCTCAATCTCCAGTACCACACAAAAAATTCAGTAATTATTAGTATGCATAAAATACATTTAAATTAATATCAGATAAAATATCTTTTAAACAAAATATAATGTCAGAGATAAAGAGGATATTTCATAACAATTAAAGTGCCTATCAGGAAGACATAACAATAAGATATGTGCATATTTCTAGCAACAGAGCCTCAAAATATAGAAAATTGATGAGTTATAAATACACAATCTCAAAATTGTTGCAAGAAATTGTTTTTGTGGCAATGTAGATTGAACTCAGGGGCATTATACCTCTGAATTACAGCCCCAGCCCTATTTTATTTTTATTTTTGGAACAGGGTCTCACTAGATTAATGAGAGTCTCACTATTTGCTGAGACTGTCCTGGAACCTTTGATCCTCCTGTCTTAGCCTCCCAAATACTGGGATTACAAGCATGTGCCACAATGCCCAGCTGTTGCAGATTTTTTTTTTTTGCAGTACTGGGGATGTAATTCAGGGACATTCTACCTCCCAGCTACAGCCACAGCCTTAATTTTTATTCTTTATTTTGAAACAGAGTCTCACTGAGTTGCAAAGGGCCTCACTAAGTAGTAGCTGAGGCTGTCTGTGAACCATGATCCTCCTATCTCAGCCTCCCAAATGCTGGGGTTACAAGCATGAGTCATCACTCCCAGCTTTGTTGGAGAATATTTTAACACCTATATTTCAACAATTCCACACTTAGATAAGGAATCAGCAAAGATATATATGACATGAAAAGCATTATCAACTACCTGGGCTTAATATTTTAAAAACACTACATAAAACAATTGCAGAATATGCATTATTATTGTTAAATACACATAGTGTGTTCACTATGATAGACTGTATTTTGGGTCATTAAACAAGTGTCAATAAATGTAAAATGAACAAAATTATAGGGAGGAGGTTCTTTGATCATATTAGAATTAAATTAGAAATAAATAATAATAATATACATCAGAAAATTCCAAGTATTTAAAAATTTAAACATACCTCTAAATAAATTTAAACATACCTCTAAATAAATTACATAAAAGTAAAAAGGGGATTAGAAAATATTTCAAGATGAATGATAAAAGAACGTGCATATGAAAATTGTGACATTAATGTCACAAGTATTAATGTCATGTCATCCAGTACTTGGGAAACTGAGTCAAGAGAATCACAGGTTTGAGGCCACCATCAGCTACTTAGCAAGACCCATGGTAACACAGCAAGATAGCTTTAAAATAAAAAAGTAGGGCTGAGTGGGGTTGTAACTCAGAAGTAGAATGCCCCTGGGTTTAAACCTCAGTACGAAAGGAAAAAAAAGATATGATACTTACTTTGAAAATTAAAGCCTTAAATATTTTGAAAAGAACAACTTAAATCATGAAATGAATAGATACTCCTCAACAGAAGAAATACAAATGGCCAATAAATATATTAAAATTGGTTCAACATAATTAGCAATCAGGGAAATGCAAATCAAAACCACTGAGATTCCATTTAACCCGATTTAGAATGGCAATCAAGAAGTCCAACAATAAATGCTGGTGAAGATGTGGGAAAATAGGAACTCATACACTGTTGGTGGGTTTGCAAATCAGTACAGCCACTATGGAAATTACTGTCGAGGTTTCTCAAAAGACTGGAAATGGAGCTACCATATTATACCACTCCTGGATATCCTTCCAAAGTAACTGAAGTGTGAGTATTATAGTGATATATGCATATCCATATTTATAGCGGCATAATCCACAATAGCCAAATTATGGAACCAACCTAGGTGACTATCAATAAATGAATAGATTACAAAATTATGAGATAGACACACAATGAAATTCTACTGAGCCTTGAAAAAATGAAATGTCATTTGAAGGAAAGTGAATGGAACTAGAGGATACTATGCTACGTGAGATCATTCAATCACAAAAAATGAAGAGTCATGTGTTTTCCCTTATATGTGGAAGCTAGAGAGAAATTGGGAAACAAAAATGACTTCAGAAAAATGAGGAGAGAGACAATTAGAATAGTGGAAGGGGACTTGGAAAGGGAGATAGAGAGCATAAAAGGGAGATTTGATGAAGGAAACTATTCAAATAATGCTGTGTCCATGTATGAAGATATCACTGCCAATTTCAATATTATGAATGAGGAGGCTATGGGAGTGGTGTGGGATCCAGAGAGAAAGATACTGAGTAATGTGTGCATGTATTTTCTATCACACTAAACCCAAATATGGTATATAATTACAATGAACCAATGAAAGTTAGAGAAAAAAGAAGGTAGAAAAAGAACAAAGTGAAAATGAGGTGAGCAGAGGAAAGAAAACACAGAAAGAATAAAACAGTGAAATAGAAAACAAATGATAGAAAATAAAAGATAACACCGACACACTTCCAGGTAGATATAGCAAGAAAATAAGAGGGAGAGGAAAATTAACAATCTCAGAAGTGGAAAAGGGCACATATTACATATCATCCAGAAATTACAGTAATAAATATTGTGAACCATTTATGCTAGAATATCCACCAACTTAGGTGAAATGGACAAATTCCTTGAGAATTTGTAAAAATGGTCAGAAGCAGCCAGGCATAGTGACACACACCTGTAATCCCAGTATTGAAGGCTGAGACAAGAGAAATGCAGGTTTGAGATTAGCCTCAACAATTTAGTGAGGCCATCAACAACTTAGTGAGACCCTTGTTTCAAAATAAAATAATAAAATAGGGTTGGATGTGTGGCTCAGAGATAGGATGCTTTGGGGCAAAATTCCCAGTACAAAAATAAATAAATAAAAGATGGTCAGAAGCCGAAACAAAAATATAAATAGCCTTATGTATATTAAAGAAATTAAATTAGATCCACACTAATTATCCAACTAAACATCTAAAAAATTTTAGGCTGAGATGGCCTCACTGATGAACTCTATCCAACATTCAAGAAAAAAAGTGGATTTCCGGGAAGATGGTGACCAAGAAAAGTAGCATTTATGATTCCTGCTAAAACTAGATCTCTATTGCCACAAAATCAGTGCTTTTCATAGCCAGAAAACACCATCAGCAGAGAAATTAAAAAATGTAAACACAAGGGACAAAGAAAAAAAAATACTAGAAGAACAACCAGAGACCAGAAATCAAGCCTGTAATGCTGCGGCGGAGCCGTGCCAGCACCATCTTGCCTCACAGCACCAGGCTCCATAGAGGAAAGGTAAACAAGGAGCTAAAGTGAGCAGCTGCGGATCATTAAGGTGTAATTCAGCAGTTCTTCCAGTGCAAAGAACGTCTAAAACTCCCAGTGGCCAAGCTCTTCACAGCTTCCTGGGATCAGAACACAGCTCAAAACCAGAAAAGAAATACACTAGCCTCATGGCCGAGGGCGTGGCAGTGGCGCCATATTGCCAGCAGTGGCAGGGAGTTCACTGCGGCCGCGACAGCTCCAGATTGGGGCGCAAAATAACTGTGAGTGAAATTGCAGCCCCTAAAAGAGAAATCCCTGTACTGCACCCCCAGGGACTTGCACAGCTTTGATAATATCCCTGAGTCTGAGATTTTGCAGTCCAACCCAGTGAAGGAGTAGTGGTTTCAGAGATACCACACCCTAGTTGCAGCTCCCCATGGGAAAAAGCCCAGCCCAGCACCCCCAAAGTCTCGTGCAGCCTAGATTAACTTCCTGGGTCTGAGACTTTGCAATACAACCCTGTAAAGGAGTAGTGGAGGCTGAGATTACCGCAGACTCAAGATACAAAGCACCATAAGTGAAGTTGTAGTGACCCGGGGAAGAACCTAGAGAAGGCACAAACTTCTGAAATCATGGGAAAGAGGAACAAATAGAGAGCAATGAATGCCCACAACCCCACAATATCAGAACCTGATAACACAGAAATTCAGAGATCTCCAGAAGATCAAATCAGGAATATAACTGTAGAAATAATACAGGACCTTCAAAAAGAATTCAGAGAGAGTCTAAAAGAAATAAAGGATGCAATCATTGAGGTAAAGGCCTCAATTCAAAGTATAAACAATCGATTAGACCACATGGAGAAAAGAATCGCGCTCCTAGAAGATGATCACTCCAAAAACAAACGCATAATTTATAACTTAGAAAAATATCAGACAGCAGGAAACTGACATTGAAGAAATATGGGCCCATCTTAAGAGAGCTAACCTAAGAACAATCAGAATAGAAGAGGGAAAAGAAGGTGAAACCAAAGGGATCAATAATCTCTTCAAAGAAATAATAGCAGAAAAATTTCCAAACATAGAGCAAGAGATCGATACACAGGTCCAGGAAACTTATAGAACTCCCTTTAGACAGGATGAGAGAAGAGGTCCCCCATGCCACATAATTGTCAGAATGACCAATGTGGAAGCCAAGCAGAGAATCTTAAAGGCAACAAAAACAAAAGGCCAAGTGACTTTCAGAGGAAAACCAGTAAGAATCACTCCAGACTTCCCCAACCAAGTCATGAAAGCCAGAAGGGCTTGGAGTAACATATTCCAAACTCTGAAAGAAAACAACTTCCAGCCAAAAATTTCCTACCCAGCACAACTATCTATAAAATTAGATGGGGAAAGAAGAAGCTTCCATGACAAACAAACTGAAGGAATTTATGTCTTCAAAACCAGCACTAGAGAAAATACTCAAAGAGATTAACAACAAAGAAGAAATAGGTAATACACACCAGAACCAGAGAAACAAGATTTTCCATCCAGCAGACAACTAAACAAAGAATATATTCATGTGTTTATTGCTTAAAATCTTTGGACATTCATTATTCATTTTAGTCTTTTACCTATTTCTAAATTGTATTGTTTGCTTTTATTGTTGTTAATTTTTAGGATTTCTATTTGGAATATTAATATACCTTCAGATATAGCATTGAGCTGTGTGTGGTGGAGCACACTTGTAATCCCAGCATTTGGGAGGCTGAGACAGGAGGATCATGGTTTGCAGACAGCCTCAGCTACTTAGTGAGGCTCTCTGCAACTTAGTGAGACTCTGTTTCAAAATATTTATCTGGTACACTCCTGTAATCCAAGTATTTGGGAGGCTGAGATGGGAGGATCACAGGTTTGAGGGCAGTCTCAGCAACATAGCAAGACTCTTAGTAACCTAACAAGAACTTGTTTCAAAAAGTAAAAAATAAGCTGGGCATGGTGGCACACATTTGTAATCCCACTACATGGGAGGCTGAGACAAGAGGATCTCAGGTTTGCAGCCAGCCTCAGCTACTTAGTGAGGCTCTTCCCATCTTAGACCCTGTTTCAAAATAAAGAATAAAAATAGGGCCGGAGGTATATATCTCAGAGGTAGAATGCCCCTGAGTTCAATTCCTAGTACCACAAAAAGAAAAAAAGAAAAAGGGCTGGGAGTATAGCTCAAAAGTAGAATGCCCCTGGTTTCAATTCCCAGTACTACAAGAGAAAAGAAAAGAAAAAAAGATAAAGGAAAAAGTAGTATTTAAATATAATTAGAAGCTGAGTGTGGTGATGCACGCTTGTAATCCCAGTACTTGTGAGGCTGAGACAGGAGGATTGTGGTTCACAGACAGCCTCAGCTACTTAGTGAGGCTGTCTGCAGCCTAGTGAGACCTTGTTTCAAAGTAAAGAATAAAAATAGGGCCGGGGGTGTAGCTCAGAGGTAGAATGTCCCTGGGTTTCATTCCCAGTACCACACACACACACACACACACACACACACACACACACAAAGAAAAAATAAATAAATATAATTAGAAGGTAATAAAGATGTTAGAGCAAGAGGGACTGCCATGTAAAAAGGCTATTAGAACACGGGACCACATGAACTGCAAGGAAAACCACAAAAGAATTTTCAAAACCCAGTGTAATGCCCGGCATAGAGTAGATGCTCAGAAAATATTTTATACACAAAAGAATGAATAAGTGCTTTGCAAGTAGAGACAATAACATGAATAAAGACCCAAAGATGTGAAAGCAGTGTAATTGCTATTCAATATAAAAGAGTTCCTAATACTCATAGCCTGAAAAAGTTAGGAGCAGAAATTTTCTCTAGAAGACACCATGCTCATAGACTGTGCTGCGAGATAATTTAGAACTAACTGTATATGATAGCCCAATATAGTATCTCAAATGATCATCATCAGGAATTTTGGTCATGACCCTAATCATCCCCATACCTGCAAAAAATGCACTGACCAAATGCAACCTACCTTTATCCAATCATGCCCACCTCGTGGACACGTGTACACACATGTGCACACACACACACACACACACACACACACACACACACACACCTACCACTCACAAGGTCAAATTGTTTTTAGCTTCCACATATGTGAGCAAATATAAAGTGCTTGTTTTTCTGTGTCTGGCTTACTTCACTTGACATGCCATCCATTTTCCTGCAAATTACATGATTTGATCCTCATTTATGGCTGAATAATACTCCATTGTGTATATATACCATATTTACTTTATTTATTCAGTTGTTGACAGACACCTAGGCTGATTCCCTATCTTAGCTATTATGAACAGTGCCACAACAAAATGGGCAATGCAGGTATCTGGTATGCTGGCTTCATTTCTTTTGGATATATACCCAGAAGTGGTATAGTTGGATCATATAGTAGTGTATGTGTGTGTTTCTGGTAATTAAACCCTTGGGCAGTTTACCTCTGAGTTACATCCCCAGCCCGATTTTATTTTTTTATTTTGAAACAGAGTCTTGCTAAGTTGCTGAGGCTGGCCTTGAACTTGTGATCCTCCTGTCTCAACCTCCTAAGTACTGGGATTACGCATGGTATTTCCATTTTTAGTTTTTTTTTTTGAACCTCCATACTGTTCTCCCTAATGACTTCACTAATTTACATTCCCATCAACAGTAATATGACTCCGTTTTTGCATACCCCCACCAGTATTTGTTAGTTTGTGTGTGTTTTTTTATAATTGGGGTAAGAAGGCGTCGCATTGTAATTTAATTTGTATTTCTCTGATGGTGATATTGAGAATTTTTATACATTTCTTGGCCATTTGTATTTCTTCTTTTGAGAAGTATCTATTCAGATTATTTGCCCATTTTAACTGGATTGCTTAGGGTTTTGTTCATTTTTTTGAGTTCCTAATATAGTCTGGATATTAACCCTTTGTTAGATGAATAGTTAGCAAACATTTCCTTTATCCAATAGGTTGTCTCTGCACTCTGTTTCCTTTGGTGTAAAAAGGTTTGTTATTTTTTGCTTTGGTTTCCTGTGATTTTCAGGTCCCTTCTAGAAAATTGCTGCTGTACCAAGGTCTTGAGGTATTCCCTTCTGTTTTATTCTAGTAGTTTCAGGGTTTCAAATTTTGTATTTGAGTCGTTGACCCATTTTGAATTGACTTTTGTAACTGGAGATCATGGTTTCGTTTCATTGCTGTGGATGTAGATATCCAATTTTCCAAGCAGTATGTATTGAAAAGACTGTCCTCACCTCGAATCTTATTATGATGTATAATTAAAATGCACCATTTAAAAAAGGAAAAACTGCCCTTCTCCATTATGTGTTCTTAGAACCTTTGTTAAAAATCAGTTGGCTGTAGATGCATGAGTTTAACTTCTAGATTTTATGTTTCATTGGCCTCTGTCTGTTTTTATATCAATATTATGCAGTGATGTCTTGATACCAAGTTCATGCCTCCAGATTTGCTCTTTATGCTCAGGATTGCTTTGGCTATTTGGCATCATGAATTTGTAAATGATTTTTTTACTTCTGTGAGTAATATCCTTGTATTTTGATGGAGATCTGCTGAATCTGTATATCACTTTGAATAATATGGACATTTTTTTTCGGTGGTACTGGGGTTTCTAGAAACCCTTCTACCTCCAGGCTACACTCCCAGACACCTATATTTTATAGTTTTATTTGGAAACAGGGTCTCTTAAGCCAGCGAAGTCGGCTTTGAATCTGCATGATTCTCCTGTCTCCGCCTCCTAAGCGCAGGGATTACAAGCGTGCGCCACCATGTCCGGCTTAATATGGACATTTTAATAATATTATTTCTTCCAGTTCATGAACATGGGCGATTGTTCCATTTTTTGTGTTTCTATTTCTTTCATTGGTGCCTTGTAATTTTCATTGTAGAAGTCATTCACTTCCTTGGTTAAATCTATTCCTTGCTATTGTTAGTGGGATTGGCATTTTCTTTCTCAGCAAATAAATCATTGCTATATAGAAAAAACTAGTGATTTTTGAATGTTAATTTTGTATCCTACAACTTTATTAAGTAATTTATCACTTCAAAAAGTCTTTTGGTGGAATCTTCAGGTTTTTCTATATATAGAATCATATCACAGGGATAATTTGATTTCTTTCCTACCTATTTGTATGCCTTTCCACTAGTGAAATCCCTTTCAACCCTTCCTTCTGTTATGTGTGAAAGCAGCAAGAGGCTCTGTATTTGAGACAGAAGGTAACCCTCAGTATTTCCAGAATCTGTCAGTGCTTTGGTCTTAGACTTCTGGATTCCTAGAAATGTGAGAAACAAAGTTGTGTTTTTATAAATCACCTAGCCTCAGATATTTTGTTATAGCAGCTCCAATACACTAAGACAGTCATAATAAAAATGTTATGCTTTTCATGTGATTGGTACAAAGTAGGAACTGTAGAATATTTGTTGAATCTGTCTTTTATCAGTATTGATCAGAATGTAAAAGAACTCACTATACGTAGAGTTCAGTTGTAAACCTAAAATTTTTCAAAAGTAAGTTTTACTAAGAAAATAAGGGAAAATAAAATGCACAGTAATAAATATGATTATCGAGCGCACACTTGTCTTTCCCATTTATTTAAAGTGCAGCAATATTGATTTAGCTTACATAGTTCACAAGACATCAGTTTCCTATTTCCCTTTCTTCAATCAAACACTTAAAAAACACTATTCAGAGACTTCCGGGAAGATGGCGACCGAGAAAAGCGGGGCTTAAGAGCCCCGCTAACAACCAATCTCCATTACCACAAAATCAGCGCCTTTCATAGCCAGAAAACACCATCACCAGAGAAACAAAAAAATCACCAGGCTCCAGAGAGAAAGCGTTCTGAGAACAGAGCTCAGAGCCACAGAGGAGATACACCGGCCTCATGCCCGAGGACCCGGCAGCAGTGCCATACTGCCGGCGGCAGCAGCGACTTCACCGGACGGCTACAGCAAGCCGAGGTGAGCTGCTGCGGAACAGCCAGGCGGGATTTCTCGCCGCAGGTAAAATCTAAAGCTCCCAGTGGCTGAGCTCAGCACAAGCTGCAGGGATTCAGAGTGGAAATCAAAACCAAGAAGAAATACACCAGCCTCACAGCCGAGGGCGTAGCAGTGGCGCCATATTGCCACCGGCAGCATCAGCAGAGAATTCACCGAATCCAGTACAGCTACATCTGCGTACTCAAGAACAGTGAGTCAAATTGCGGGCCACAGAGGAGAAATCCCAGTACTGTACTCCCTGGGACTTGACCCAGTGGGGGAGGGGCGGTGGCAGAGATATCACACCATAGGAGAACATGCAACCTGGCACCCCCCACAGTCTAAAGCAGCATCTATCGACTCTCTGGGTCGGAGACTCTGTGATACAACCCAGTAAAGGAGTAGTGGGGTCTGAGATACTACTGACTCGAGATCCAGAACACCTTAAGTGAAGTCATAGTGACCCAAGGGAAGAACCCAGAGAAGGCACAAACTTCCGAAATCATGGGAAAGAGGAATAATACTGGAGCAATGAAGGCCCACAACCCCACAACATCAGAACCCGATAAAACAGAAAATCAGAGATTTCTAGAAGATCAAATCAGGAAAATAACTGTAGAAATAATAGAGGTGCTTCGAAAAGAACTCAGAGAGAGCCAAAAAGAGATAAAAGATGCAATTAATGAAGTAAAGGCCTCAATTCAAAGCACAAACAACCGATTAGACCACATGGAGAACAGAATCTCGCTCTTAGAGAAGATGATCATTCCAAAAATGAATGCATAGTTTCTTTTTTTTTTGGTGGTACTGGGGTTCCTGGAAGCCCTTCTACCTCCGGGCTACACTCCCAGACCTATTTTTACATTTTATATTTGGAAACAGGGTCTCCTAAGCCAGCATGCGCAGCTGGCTTCGAACCTGCGCGATCCTCCTGTCTCTGCCTCCCAAGCACGGGGATTACAAGCGTGCGCCACCACGCCCGGCTTGAATGCATAGTTTCTAATCTAGGAAAAAATATCCGACAGCAGGAATCTGATATTGAAGAAATATGGGCCCATTTTAAGAGAGCTAACCTAAGAATAATTGGAATAGAGGAGGGAAAAGAAAGTGAAACCAAAGGGATCAACAATCTCTTCAAGGAAGTAATAGCAGAAAATTTTCCAAACATAGAGCAAGAGGTTGATACACAGGTCCAGGAATCTTATAGAACTCCCTTTAGACAGGATCGGAGAAGAGGATCCCCACGCCACATAATTGTCAAAATGACCAATGTGGAAGCCAAGCAGAGAATCTTAAAGGCAACAAAAACAAAGGGCCAAGTGACATTCAGAGGCAAACCAGTTAGAATCACTCCAGACTTCCCAAACCAAGTCATGAGAGCCAGAAGGGCTTGGAGTAAAATATTCCAAACTCTGAAAGAAAACAACTTCCAGCCAAAAATTTCCTACCCAGCAAAACTTTCTATCAAATTAGATGGAGAAATAAGAAGCTTCCATGACAAACAGAAACTGAAGGAATTTATGTCTTCAAAACCAGCACTAGAGAAAGTACTCAAAGAGATTAACTACAAAGAAGAAATAGGTAACACACACCAGAACCAGAGAAACAAGAGTTTCCATCCAACAGACAATTAAGATTGGTTATCTGTGGAGATACATTACTTATGTTAGTCTTTTGCCTATCTCTAAATGGTATTGTTTGCCTTTATTGTTGTTAATTTTTAGGATTTCTAGTTGGAATATTAATATACCTTCAGATATAGCATTTGGAAATATTTTATCCCATTCTATTAGTAACTGTTAACTCTGTTTACATTGTCTTTGGATATACAATATCTTTTTTATTTTTTAGGGAGTTTGTATACTCTTCTGTTGCCTGTGCCATTGAAATCATATCCAAGAAATCACTGCCAATTTCAATGTTGTGAGGTTTTATGACCCAGATTTTCTCCTAAAAGTTTATAGTCTTAAGATTTATATTTAGGTCTTTTATCTATTTTGAGTTAATATTTGTATATGGGATTAGGTAAGGGTCCAACTTTATTCTTTTCCATGTAATTATTATGTTTCAACAATATTTAAAAGGTTATTATTTCCACCACCAAATGTTCGTGGAAACCTTGTCAAAAATAACTTGACAATATAGGGAAGAATTTAGCTCTAGGCTTTTATTTAACTCCAATGGTTTATATATCTGCCTTTAGAATAGTACTACACTGTTTCAATTATTGTAGCTTTATATGGTTTGAAATCAGAAAATATATATCTTCTAGCTTTGTTCTTTTTGGAGATCGTTTTGGGTATCTAGAGTCCATATTCCATATTAGGATAGATTTTTTTTCTGAAAAATAAATATATAAATATATGATAGTTTCACCTAAAAAAATAGAAAAAAATATTCTCTGGTAAGAAAGAAAGTAAAAAGAAATATTGAAATGTTATCTTTAAGTCATCAAAAGCTTGGTATCAGACAAATGAAACTGTTATGTGAGATTATCATTTTTAATTTTGGATAAATTGCTATAATACTAGATGTCGACCACTAAGCCAAGCATGGGAGGGAGGGATGGGGAGAGAATGGGGTGGGGATAGGGTGGGGGCTGACTGGGCGATGTGTGCATGTATGTCTACAAAAGTTTGTATCCCACTATGATGTATGAATACAGTGCACCAATAAAAAATAAAATAAAATAAAAAAAATAAAATAAAAACACCATTCAAAGCCACTGTTTTTAATTCTTTAACAATATGGTTATTCCTACTCTCACACTTCTGGTTCCTTTTCATTCCAAGGGAAAGGGTTAATTTGGGAGTTCTGAGAAAAGAACACAGACTGTTAATTCAGTGAACATTTGCTAAGAGGTTTCTCCAGCCAGAAAAACAAGGCATTAGAATTGGATACGTCATGGACTAACATAACAGAATCACAAATAGACAAGCCCGCACTTACTCAGCATGGTTTTTCCCTGTCCCTTCTGAAGGGTACTGGGTTTGTTCAACTGGAGTCATCAAAGTTTTATTTTTTTCTTCTCTCTCTTCTGAAATAATATTGCAGGAACTTTTCTCCCAACTGCACTTTAGATTGGGAGCAGAATAATTTGTTATAAATTTAGAACACAGACAATAAAAAGAAGGAAAGAAATATTTCTACTATAGTAGGAGAAATCCCCTTTAACAACAGCCCATTCAATCTAGAATTACTATTCCAATGAGGCCTGTAGGTGTCCCCAAATTTTAGTCCAGACCATCTTATTTAATGTGACAGTGCTGAGGTAACTCTTGGAAATATTTTTGTCTTGTTTAAAAGTCCTATAGGTTTATATGAAAGGTGCCAGGATAGCTAAAAAGAGATCTATTTTTTTTCCACAGGAACCAGATCAGGTGTTTTGCCTACCCGGTGTTAGTTTTCCATGGTTACCAGAGTTTCCATTACCAGATGGTCATTCAGTAGGCATTTCAGTCTGTCAGTGGGGGGTAATGAAAGGCTATTCCATCAAGAGATCTATAAAGTCTTGGCCAGAGAAATAGACAACCTTTCTGCTCTGATAAAACATTTATTAGAATGACTTCCCAGATACACAAGGGAATAAAAGAGGAAGAGGCTGAGTTACACTTCATCATTTCATACTCTTAAGTTCATCAATCAGGTAGGTCCAGAATCAGGACAATGAAAGAAAAGACAGATTTCAGGAGTGTATAGGGAAAATATTTCCTCATGGAAACTAGGGTAAAATGAAAAAATTGGTCCCCTCCTATCAAAATGTCAGTTTTCCACTTGCAGCATCTATTATTCTATACATCTAGTTTCCAAGAAGAGTAATGACATTTCTGAACTTTATATCAGTATTTTCATTGATGATCACTTATACTGAAATTCATGTTACTGATAATTTTATGCTACCTTTGCAAATGATTTGGTTTTTTGCAAATGATTCCTTGAGGTTTGTTGGTGTTTCTCACAGTGAAAATGTGAAAGATGCCAAACATACTATTCAGGGTTTCAGTTAACATCTATAATCACTGATCTGAATTGACTAGAAGATAACAAGGAAATACAGCAAGGACACAAAAGAGTTCCAAGATGTCCATAGGAATAATGGATAACATAAAGCATATGTGCTTTGATTTGAATAGCTTCCCTCCAAAATTCAGATGTTGCCAATGTGATTGTATTAACAGGTAGAACTCCTAACAAGTGACTAGGCAATGAAATATCTAATGAATGGGATTTTGTGCCTTTATGAAGGTGTTTGATGGAGGTAGTCTATTTTCACTTGCCCTTCTGCCTTCTATATGTGAGGACACAGAAAAAAAGGTCTTTACAAGGTGCCAGTGTCTTGACCTTGGACTTCTCACCCTTTCCAAAACCAGGATGTAATATACTTCTGTTCTTCATAAATTCCTCAACCCTGGGTATTTTGTTATATCAGCACAAAATAGATGAAGATAGTGAGCATCCATGACAAGAGAATTTCCAGATACTAATAGACCTTTAGAATCACAGAGTCTGTAGAAGATATTAGACAATCACTTGTCCAACTCATTTTTACAGTGAGGTCCTGAGAGGGGAAGTCTTTTGCCAAGAGCTACAATAGAAAATGTGAGTCCAAGGAGGGAAGTGTAGTTCAAATTCAGACTTTCTTATTCACATGACAAGATATATCACCAAGATTTATCTTTTGAACAGTACTTGAATATGCTGATTCATATGGGAAAACTGCTTGGGCCATATGTTATGTTAACAGATGATTAAAATAGAGCAGAATTACTCAGCTACCATTTTCCCCTGTCTTTTCTGTCAGAGATAGTAATAGTCACACTTGACATATTAGAACATTTGAAAGGGATATTTTAGCCTAAGACAGGTGAGAAAGCAAAGTAAAGTTTGTAGTTCACTCAATAGGTTCCAGTGTTCTGACCAGATGAATCATATCAATATTGAGGCAAATTGTGACTAAGATCCTTCTGGATTATCTTTGAAGACTCATTGAGAATGAGAGAGGCACTCTAAAAGGCAGAAAATACAGTCTGTTTCAAAAGAATAAGGTAATTATCAGAATATATAAAGTGTCACCTCAATATAAAATTTAGTCAAGTCTTTAGAACTGATTACCAAAAAAAGAATTATTAATGATAAGAAAAAGAACTGGTAATCACCAGGAATCACAGCTAGTTTTGACAGAACAATACAATTACCTGCTGAAAAGGCCATGCTGAGTGTGTGTGTGTGTGTGTGTGTGTGTGTGTGTGTGTGTGACACTGGGGGTTGAACACAGTGTGTTCTATCCTAGGGAATGAACCCCAGGGACATTTTATCTCTGAGCTACACCATCAGCCCTAGTTTTTATTTTGAAACAGGCCCTCACTAAGTTGTGAAGGGCATAGCTAAGTTGCTGAACCTGGCTTTGAACCCGAGATCAGATGTCTCAGCCTCCCAAGTTCTGGGCTTAGAAGAGTGCACCACCATGCCAGGCTCATGCTTATATTTTAAACAACTAAAAATCTAAACTAAGTTACCCTCGTTTTGAATGTTCCTGTTTTTGTATGTGGAATAACTAGAAGTATCGGTTATAGTGAGGCAAGCAATTTCTTTTCCCCCAAGAATTATATTTTGCATATTGTGTACCCGTAGTGTAAAATTATATTGAGTTCAATTAGCAGACAACAATATATAATGACACTATCAGTAACTGGCATATGCAGCTGACAAGCTACCTCCTTCTCACACTGCCTAATTCAATCTTTTGGATGTCTTTTGACTCATTAATAGTAACCAAAGTTGTGGAAAATATTCTCTTGTCAGAATCACCACTTTTTCAGTGTGTCTCCTAACACTCAAACTTGTCCCTCCCACCCTAGTGGGTCCCAACTGACTGCTTACTTTTATTTTGCAGATCTTTAAACCATGTGCTGGCCATTCTCAATTATTGTTATATATCATACTTCTTGTTACATGACTTCATGCATTTTCCTTTTCTCTTTGCATGAAGAGACACATTTCTGTCTTCCCTTGGATCTTTTCTCCTTGATAAGCCATAGACACATTCCCAAAAATTATTGTGTACTTACTGGCAAGCTGTAGCAAAGTGTCCAACTTACTATTTCATGTTTATTTATAGATGTACTGCACTTTCTTTATAAGGTTCCTAGGTTAGTAGATAAGGTGAATGCTGTATACATAGTGTATCCTGATCGGACAATTCAAGCATTTGACAAAGTGCTATATACTTATGAAAAATTAGAAACGTGAAAATGCAATTATATAGTCTCACAACTAATTGAACAACTATGCACAAACACCTCTGCTTAGCGGTTTAGTCATAAGCCCCATGAAGACAGAAATCACAGGTGTTTTGTTTGTCAAATAAACAGTGGCCATTAAATATTAAGTGAGAGAATTAAATGTATCAAAGATAGGAATATCTGTATACCTTGGTCAGCTCAATATTTTTGCTGATGACTTGGATATGGATAAAACAGCTAAAATCAATCCAAATATTTTTTAATTGATAGTGCCCAATGAAAAATCCTTCAAATACATAGAATGGTGCAGACTTGGCTTAAGAGCTTCATATGTGAAAAAAGATTTAGGAGACTTAGTTGGCAGTAAGAATGTAAGTCAGTGTATAGTTACTGAAAAACTAGTAACATTTTAGTCATCATTAATAAAAGTGTAGTATACAAAGGAAGAAAGGTATAAAAATCCTACTTAAGTTTTCTCTGACCAAATTTCACCTAAAGGAATGCTCTCTGCTTTGAGAGGCAAATTTTAATTTGATAGTAATTTGATACAGACCATTAAATTTGGCCCCAAGTGGAAGAATTCCCTCCTTGAGAAGCAGTGAGTTTCCAGACATTAGGGTTATTCAAGTGGAGAATAAAATTTACAGGGAAAGATTATTATACAAGAAACTTATGCTCAGTAAGACAGGGTGAGGGCTGGGTAGAGTGGCACATGCCTGAAATCCCAGTACTTGGGAGACTGACACAGGAGGATCTCAGTTTGGAGATAACCGCAGCCACTTATTGAGGTCTTGTTTAAAAATAAAATAAAAAGGATCAGAGGTAAAATGGCCCTGGGTTCGATCCACAGTCCTCTTACTACCATAAAATAGGAGGAGAAGGAGAAGGAGAAGGAGAAGGAGGAGGAGGAGGAGGAGGAGGAGGAGGAGGAGGAGGAGGAGGAGGAGGAGGAGGAGGAAGAGAATAAAAAGGAAGAAAAATTTAGAGCCTCCCAGTTGGTGTGTTGTCTTTGTCACACTGATTCCCACAAATGCAATAACATATTGATTCCTTCAGCCCCTCACAATGACCAGCCAGGGATTTGGGTAGCTGAAATCTTCAGGCCAGTTGTTTCTGGCTGCAAGCAGCCTTATCTGTTTGTCCTAGTAAAATAAACAAATACTTATATTTATTTGTATCATGATATGAAAAATATTGGGAACCACTGATCAAAATGAACTCTGGGTTCCTTTCAACTATGACGAGTGTGTTCAAGTCATAATTGTCACTAGAAACTAATCCAGGGTTCTAAGTTATAGCGCAATAATGGGGAGTAAAACATCTACAGAATCTGGAACTGAGGCAAAATAAAGATAGCTAGCTGGGCGTGGTGGCACACGCTTGTAATCCCAGCATTCGGGAGGCTGAGACCAGAGGATCGCAGTTCGCGGACAGCCTCAGCTACTTGGTGAGGCCCTCCGCAACTCAGTGAGACCTGGTTTCAAAATAAAGAAAAGGGCTGTGAGTGTAACTCGGAGGTCAAATGCCCCTGGGTTCCATCCCCAGACCCACAAAAAAAAAAAAGATAGCTGCTACATAATTTGACTCAAAAAAAGATGGTAAAGAAGACAAATCAGTAGGCTACAGTTCTAACGGTTTGATACATGGAAGAAAGTCATCCTATCTTTTGTGAACTGAAAGTGAAATTGACTGCAGGCAAGGTGTGTTGCTTTCCCAAATTAGTGCCTATCTACAGAAAATTACTCTCTCCAAACCTAGTGCCTCCTAAAAAATGAGCATAGACACGTTTAAGGTAGAAAAAGACTAAATAGGATAACACCAGGCAGAAACTGCCTAAGTAAGGCAAGTATGGCTGAAGTCTATAGAAGGAGGACTTCAGACTTGGGGAAGTCTGAAGATTTGAGAGCTAGTGGTCAGGGAGGTTGGAAGGGCACCAAAGAAACCTTGGTTGATTTCACACCTTTGGCAGCATTTCTGACAAATTTCAGCCAGAAACCTCTTTCACTGCAATGTCCTCTTTACAGAATTACTAGGAAGGATTTCACAGGAGCAGTATTTGCAGCATTTAGATCTGCTTCATAGGTAGTGAACAAAAAATAAAAGGATGTGATATAAGTGTATCAGTTTAAAAGGATACATATCAGGCTTGTTGTCATGGGTTGCTCTCAGGATGTAAGTTCCTTAAAGGCAGAAACTGTCTTGAACTTTTATATTTGCATTCTGCTGTTCAACATGGATGATAGACAGATAGATAGATGGATGAGATACGGATATATGTTCAAAATAACTATTTGAATGAAATAGTTGAATAATTATTAGGACTTGGAATAATACCCATAAGAAGACAGAGAATGATATTGTCCTAGCTCTTGGCAGGTTCTTCATGTTTCTTTACCAAGCCCAAATACCAACTCTTAAGAAATTCCCATCCCCCAGACACTTGGGAAAACAGTCTTCCTGCGGAAGAAAAAAATGGCTTCTTGCCTCTGAAATAAGAATGACTCAGGAGGGAGTGAGGAAGAGAGGGAGAGGGGGAGAGAGAGGGAGTGAGAAATGGGGAGAGAGAGAAAAGAGAGAGAGAACAAGGGAGCATTATTAGGCTAAAAGGTAACCATTTAAATTATGAGCAGTCTAAAGGAAAAACACTTTAAAATAAATAACTTTTCTTTTCCCCAACCTATTATTTCCTAATCCTTCAATTCTAAATCTCTAAGACCCCAGGGTCCTTTTCTCTAAAATATCTCACTCCAACATATTATCTCAGCATCTTTTAAAGCCTCCGAAGGTGCGATTAAAGTGGTTCTGAAGAAGGTAGATGGAAGCAAATGGCATATGGTGTGCCAAATGTGCTGTATGAAAGAAAAAGATGGCCACAAGTTCACAGCTGAGGACAAGAAAATATCATGAATTGAAGTAAATGGTACAGCTTTCCCCCACAGAATTCTGTTTGATGACCAGTATATCTGGCCCATAAATGGTTTTAAAGGGCCAGCATGGTGGTATGGAAAAATATTGCAATGGAAGAGTTCTAGCCCTGGGTTTGCCTTGTGTGAACTTGGCCAACCCAGAACCAGATTGTAAAAAAATTAAAATAAAGTTCATTACAAGGTGTTATGAAGTCAGAAGAGTAATTCTTATAAAAAAACTTTTAAAATTATAAATCAAGTCAGAAGAGTAGTTTTTATAAAAAAAACTTTTAAACTTATAAATCAAAATACAAAAAAGGAATTTTCCAATCTGACTCTTTGTTTTACAGAGGAGACAAATCTGAAGCCAATTACTCAGTTAGTGGTGGAGCCAAAGCAAAAAAAAATATTCTCCTGATTCCTAATCAAGTGATTCCTCCATTACACTTGTTTTACTTCTTCTCTAATTTGGTATAAATTGATTTGTCACTCCAAGTGAGATGAAATGAAGAAGCTTCCTCACGGGAAACAACTGGACAAGGCCAAACAACAGATACATTACTAAGAAATACTTGTACATTCTGAGAGAAGGAAAGAGGCACATTTCAAAGCATTTACATGCTCCCACTCTTTTTACGGTGCACCTTTAAAAATAATAGAGGATACACTGGCATTAAGGTTAAGAACACTGTTTCTAGAACCAGATATAGACCTGGGTTCAAACATTGGCTACACCATTTACTACCTGTATGACTTTGAGTAGGTCTCCTAACCTATACCTACTTCTGCTCCCTTATCCATCAGATGGGGATATGAAGAAAAATTTTCACTACATGGTTTTTAGCAATAAATAAGAAAAACCATACTAGATGTTTTCAATAAATTAGCTAGTCTTAGTATTGTTCTTGCCCTTATTAAACCCTGACTAAAACTGCAAAGGATTGCCTATTCTACTGGAAGAGGTGGCTATAGTTAGGCCTATCATAGCATGATCCAAATGAGAAACAGTAGCATTTAAAATGCCAGAGACATAGGAGGAACTCTTGAAAGAGGAGATCCTATAGAGGAGCAAACAAGACAACCTAAAGGAGGAGAAAGGAGGGGGGAAGAAGGAAAATCTCTAAAACACACAATGTACTTAAACATATCGAAGTCAACCATTAAGCCGAGCAAGGGAGGGAGGGATGGGGAGGGAATGGGGTGGGAATTGGGCGGGGGTTAAATCAGCGATGTGTGCATGTCTGTACACACAAGTTTTTTACCCCAATATGATGTATGAATATAATGCACCAATAAAAAATTTAACAGAAAAAAATAAATAAAATGCCAGAGACAGAGTGGACAGTCTCAAATCAGCTACATAATCTCCTTTTTTTTTTGTGGTACAAGAGGTGGAACCCAGAAGCTTTCTACCTCCGGGCTATACTCCCAGACCTATTTTTTTGTACTTTATTTGGAAACAGGGTCTCACTAAGTTGCTGAGAGCCTCATTAAGTAGCTGAGGCTGGCTTCCAACCTGTGCGATCCTCCTGTCTCAGCCTCCCGAATGCTGGGATTACAAGCCTGTGCCACCACGCCCAGCTTATTTTATTTTTTAATTAATTAATTTTTTGTGGTGCTGGGGGTTGAACCCAGGGGCATTCTGCCTCCAAGCTACACCCCCAGCCTGATTTTTATTCTTTTTATTTTTGTTTGTTTATTTATTTTTGTGGTACTGGGGGTGGAACCCAGAGGCTTTCTACCTCCGGGCTACACTCCCAGACCTATTTTATATTTTATTTGGAAACAGGGTCTCACTAAGTTGCCGAGAGCCTCACTAAGTAGCTGAGGCTGGCTTCGAACCTGTGTGATCCTCCTGTCTCAGCCTCCCAAGCGCCGGATTACAAGCATGTGCAACCACGTCCGGCTCTACATAATCTCCTTAATGGAATAAAAATATAGGCAAGATTGTTGAGAGGCAGTATTCCTGATTCCAGGAATCTTGATATAGTTATAGCAAGGTAAAGAACTCGAAGTTAACCAGGCCTTCTGCTAAAATTAGCTACTGGGAAATGAGCAGCTCAGTCATTGAATTTATGATCAGAAACCCTAAGAACCAAGAGCCACTCTGTTTATTCATTCTTGTCAAATGAACCTTTTCTTGTTACTCTTTAGAGTAGTAGTAACTTTTTTGGCCATCCTTGAGCTAATTCTACTTTTGATGCGAACAAGTATTTGATATCTATTCGGGTCCGAGGATGGAACCCAGGGGCATTTGACCGCTGAGCTACACTCCTTGCTGTATTTTTTATTATTTATTTTGAAACAGGCTCTCACTAAATTGCACAGGGCCTCACTAAGTAGCTGAGGCTGTCCGCGAACTGCGATCCTTCTATCTCAGCCTCCCAAATGCTGGGATTACAAGCGTGTGCCACCACGCTAGGCTTAGGGCTTTATTTAACTTGGCAGTTTGAGTGGCTAAACTCTTTTATTGGTGAATCTCATTGTGTGTGTGTGTGTGTGTGTGTGTGTGTGTGTGTGTGTTACTGGAGATTCAATCTAGGGGAATTCTACCTGCAAGTTATACCCCCAGTCCCTTTTTTAAATTGTTTTTAAACAGGGTCTCATTAGGTTGCTGAGAGTTTCACTAAGTTGCTGGCCTTGAACCTGCCATCCTCCTGTCTCAGCCTCGCAAGTACTGGGGTTACAGGTGTATACCATCACACCTGACTGGATCTCATTACCATAGTAGGATTTTATATTCTCAGTGGTGAACTGGGTATGGATATTATGAAGTTTAAAATTAAGCATGCAAGCCAGGTATGGTGGCGCACATTTGTAATCCCAGCGCTTGGGAGGCTGAGACAGGAGGATTACACAAGTTCAAAGCCAGCCTCAGAAACATAGTGAGGTTCTCAGCGACTTAGTGAGATCCTGTTTTCAAATAAAATATAAAACAGGTCTGGGAGTATAGCCCAGAGGTAGAAAAAGCCCCTGGATTCAGTACCACAAAAATTTTTAAAAATTAAGCATGCAAGCATTAATTTGTAATGATAATCTATACATTTGCAATCACAGCACAATGAAATTTATCAAGGAATGTCTACACCCCATCACTTATAGATTTAGGCATTTTGTTTGGAATTTAATTTTGGGAAATATTTGTAATGCTAAATATGTCTAGCCAATAATGAAACAGTACTGTGGTCGCTGTGTTCTGTGTTTCAATTAGCAGATAATATATCGGTGTAGATATTATAAATATGCTTATGGCTGGGTGTGTTGGCACATGCCTGTGATCTCAGTACTTGAGAGGCTGAGAAAGGAACATTTCAGGTTCATGGCCAGCCTCAGCAACTTCGTGAGGTACCCCACAACTTAGTCAGAACTTGTCTCAAAACAAAAAAATAAAATAGGCCAGACATGGTGCCCACACTTGTAATCCCAGCATTTGGGAGGCTGAAATAGGAGGATCTCGGTTTGCAGACAGCCTCAGCTATTTAGTGAGGCCCTTTGCAAGGGAGTGAGACCCTGTTTCAAAAAATAAAAAGAATTAAAAAATAGGGTTGAGGGTGAAGCTTGGAGGTAGTATATCCGTGGGTTCCATTCCCAGTACCGAAATATTAGAAAAAATAGGGGTGGGGTTATAGTTCAGTTGGAGAATTCTCCTGGGTTCAGTCCTTGGAACCACAATAAATTAAAAAAAGGCTTATGATTTACCTTTCTGCAAGGTGAGCTTTTTGGCTCAGTTTCTTAGAGATTTAGGTAATAATGTGGTAGAATAATTTGACTTATATTGTATACCTCAAATAATGTGATGCTTAAAAAAGCATAGGATAGGCCCTAGTAAATTTTAAAATGACTTGTAGAAGACGACTGAGTATACGTATTTGAAATGGATTGTGTGACATGAAGTAATAGAAACCTAAGGATAGAGGAAGGATTACTCAAGAGGGCAAAGGAGAATTAACTTAAAGATAACCCTATAAAAGCCATTAATGGCTATTTAGAGACACATTAGAAATCATTTAGTGACTACTTAAAGCCCAGATAGTATTCCTTTATTACTTGTCTGATCTAGGTTGTTTATCTCCAAAAGCAAATAATTGGAATGGAGCCAGCATTGCATTAGGATTACTAATAGCTTACTGTCTATGAATGCCTACTTTTTATTTGAAAGACACTTAAAGAACCAATCCTCAAAGAGTATCCTTGAGCCCTTGGATCTTTATAATGTGGACAATCCTAAATCATGGAATAGGGAGGAGGTAAGGAATCGAATAACCTAAGAGCAGATCATTATGGCTTTGAACACAGTGACTAGAATATTCTATAAGACTGTCCTAAGCAAAAAAGAAAGGAGAAGAGGATCAACAATATAAAGGGGAAGTTCAGGAGAGGTAATTGCTCTGGGAACCTCAGGATAGTGCTGAGACCCATGATTTAAAGCAGACACTTCAGTTTTAGATTTCTATTAAGATATGAATAAAATGTATAAAGAGATATAATTTTAAGTATAAAGCTAAATAAAATTGCACCTGTGGGTAAATGCCTTTTCAGATCCAGATCCAGAACACTTCTAGCACCCCACAAAGTTCTCTCTGACCCTTCCTGATTCTATAATCCATTAAGCATAATTATTTTGAGAGCGATTCATATTGTTGTGTGCATCAATTGTTTGTAATAGTATTCACAAATGTTTTATTCATTCTTTTTTGTATGTGTGGTACTGGGAATTAAATTCAGGGACGTTCTACTTTTGAACTACACCCCCAGCCCTGAAAGTCTCACTAAGTTACTGTATGCTGGCCCTGCACCTGCAATCCTCATATCTCTGCCTCCAAAGTACTGGGATTACAAGCTTACTTATTCTACTATTGATGAAATTTGGGGTCGGGCTATGATAAATGATGATTTTCTGTGCATTCATTTCTGTTATGTATTTAGAAATGCAATCAGTAAGTCATAGGACACTCAAACTTTCATATTTAGTAGATAGTGTCAAAGTTTTAAAAATTTGTCCGTTAGTATTATTTTTATCTTATATTTTATAGAGCTAGAGAATGAATTTTCAAAATATTTTATATGCTTACAACAAAAATGCCATTTTTTCCTTAAAATGTAGTTTAAGTAAGACAGAGTTAAATTCTTCTTTGTGTAAGGTCCTTCTATAAACAATCAAAATATGTTATATATGTGTAGGAAATGCACAGAACCCTATTATTTTGTACAACAAATACATGCTTATGATCATAATAACGAAAAGGAAGAAAAATAACCATTTCTTTAGAAATGGATTAAAATTAACTGCTGGGCATCTGTATCTTCCAGACAAAACTAATTTCTTAGGAATTGAGACAAGACTTATAGTTAAGCCCTCCCATGGCACATGGGAGAAAGTTAACAAATGTATATGAAATCTTTTATTTGTATATATATACATTCTAGTATATTCTAACACTAACAAAGTATATAACAATTTCTCATTAACTTCTTCAACACTTGGTGTCTATTGTTAAATTTTAGCCATTATTGTAGATGTGCAGTGTGCACAATGTGGGGTTAATGTGTATGGCTTTTTTTTTGGTGGTATTGGGGTTCCTGGAAGCCCTTCTACCTCCGGGCTACACTCCCAGACCTATTTTATATTTTTATTTGGAAGCAGGGTCTCTTAAGCCAGCTGGCTTCGAACCTGCGCGATCCTCCTGTCTCTGCCTCCCAAGCGTGGGGATTACAAGCGTGCGCCACCACGCCCGGCTAATGTGTATTTCTTGATGAGTAAATATGTTGAGCATCTTTTCATGTACATGTTGGTTATTTGAATATTTTCTTCCGTGAAGTGTCTGCTCAGGTCTTTTGATCATTTTTAATTAGGCTGTTGTCTTTTTTATGGATTTCTAAGATTATATTTCTCATATAGTCCAATTAACAGTCCTTTGTTAAATATATGTAATTATCTTCTACTATAAGACTTGCCTTTCCATACCACTGATGTTATCTCTCTCTTTTTTGTGTATGTTTGGGGTTGGTGCTTGGGATTGAAGCCAGGGGCATTCTACCTCTAAGCTATACCTCCATCCTTCTTTTATTTTTTATTTGGAATCAGGGTCTCTGTAAGTTGCTGAGTCTGGCTTTGAACCTGCAATCCTTCTGTCTCTGCCTCCCAAGTACCAGTATTACAGGTGTGTTCCACCATGCCTGGCCTAATGACATCTCTTGATGAACAGAACACACACACATACCATCATGACCACCACCATCACCCAGTAGACAACTTTACTTCCTACTTTATAGGTATAATAAAAGCCATTAGATAGGCTGCCCTCTTTTTCCCCACCAATCATACACCTGGTATCCACATAGCTATTTTATCTCCTTTCATCTTATTATAGCACAGCAGTTGTCCTCCCTCCATGGTAAGTTCAATTTCTTTCTCTATACTTTGAATTTCATTTACTCCTAATCATTTCAGGACCCAGAAATAATCAATTTCTCCCTAGTTGTCCTGTATTTTCAAACTCTACCTTGAACTGACACCTTGTCATCACTATTTAAACATTTTCTTTCCTCTCATTTTGGATAAAACAACAAATAAAGTGTCCCTGACTTTTCATTTATCTACTGTTTCTCTCTCCATCCCATTCACGGCCAATTTTATCAAAAGATTGTTATTCCTTTCTTTTGTCTATTCTTCTTTTTACTCCCATTCACTGCTTAACCTCGGTCCTATTCCCACTCATTTCTCTCTCTGTAGACCACTAATGACTTCCCTATCATTGAACACACTGTCTAGAGCCATCTTGAATTGTAACAGCCTTAATTACCCCAGAGTAAACTGGGTCAGTTCCCCTTGCATAGTTTCCGAGCATTTTAAAAATAGATAAAAATATCAAAGTGGTATATGAAGCTTTACAACTGGACCCTAGTGCCAGGAATGTCCCTGACTCTTTCATATTAGCCTCAGATAAACCAGGTACATTCTGGCTTGGATGAAATCACTTTTGTCCTAATCAATATATATTCCTGTGTTCTTCTGCCCAAAATAGAAGGATCTACTTGTTCTTGCTGCCACCCAGGGCCATGTTTCTCTCAGTAAGTCCACAAACAAACTGTGCTCTGTGCAATCCTTAGATTTGTCTGCCTTTCTTTAGTCTCATGCGGTGCCCTGGGGCTAGTCCTCACACACTGGGACCAGGCTGTCCTGGAACAATTGACAGGGCATCCAAAAGATCAAGGAAATGCACAAGGGAAGTGATGGCTCTCATGTTAAATGCTTGTATCACAATGCATATGTATGGGGATACCCTGAAATCACTGCTGAGTTTGAGGCAGCCGTTTGCCAAATGGTACATATACCACTATAGTAAGGAAGGGCAGGATGTTGTTGCTACAATGGGGTGGCCGTTATTGTGAGAAATCGGATTGGCCACCAGCTGCCTATGGAGGAGAGGACAAAGAAGTTACAAGAATCACAACTTGAAAGAGATATGTATCTCTCTACTACTCTCTTGCCTGTGACCTAACTGAGAAGGTGGAAGAACAAGGCACTAAGTTAAAATCCCTAGCTTGCCATTTTGTGTGGCTGGGGAAAGAACTGAAAGGGGAAACAGGTGTAACCTATTATTTTACAATCAGAATAGGATGTGAAGAATTGGGATCCCTGGGAAGAGAGGAGTGAGGAAATATCTGAGATTGAAATGTTAGAGGATGGGGATCCCCCCTCCTATTTATTGCTGTTATTCTGCTTTGCAAGCAGAGATTACACCGTGATAGTGGCTAACCAAAGGCTTCACATGGAACTCACTATTTACTTGGTCCTCCAAGATCATCGCTCCATACTTGTTACTAATCTCCTCAGTTCCCGAAAACATTATAGGGATGGATATTCTATTTGGAAAGACATTAGAGACCTTGAGGGGAGTTAAAGTTAAAATTTGGGTAGTGAAGACAACATTGAAAGGCAAACCAAAATGAACACCAATAGCTTTCCAGCTCCTAGGAAGTACAAGCTACTAGGGAGGCATTCAAGAATGGAAAAAGTACAAAAGAATTAGAGCAGGTTGTGATTTTACAGTCTGCCCACAGTGCCTTCCATAACCCTGTCTGGCCTATAAAAACCACATAAAACTTGAAGAATGACTGCAGATTTACAGAACAAGTTTGTCTTCATTTGAGAGGGAAAGCAGTGGACATGTTTTATTGATATAGTCTGGTTTTATTATATTGCTGTTATCGTGCTAATTGGTGAAGATTGTACTCTGGTCTATTTTAAAGTTTTATTTTTAGTTATGAAACATTTCAAACATTAAGAAAAAATTTAAAGGTTCCTATTGTTTCATACTTCCACTAAATAAATGTCTGTGCAAATTAAAGTGTATCCTATCGTTTTTAATGCTTAAAGTTTTGGCATCAGTGTTTTCATACTGTATATATTTTTGTAACTTACTTTCTTCATTCAATGTTACATTATGTTGTGTGTGCATGATATTGGGGATTGAACCCAGGGATATTGTACCTCCGAGCTACACTCCCAGCCTTTTTTATTTTTTGTTTAGAAACAGAGTCTTGTTAGGTTGCTGAGAGTCTCAGTTTGTTGCTGAGGCAGGCCTCAAACCTGCAATCTTGAATTACAGAAGTGTGCCACTGTGCCTGGCTCAATGTTATATTTTAAGATTTATTGATATTGGTACATATTGATCTAGTTGATTTACTTAACTGCTTCAAAGTGTTCCATTGAATAAATGAATCATGGTTCATTTATCCATTTTTCTAATGAGGGACACTCAATTACATTTCAAAATAGTGTTTTGTTTTGTTGTACTGGAGATTGAACCCAGGGGCATTTTACCTCTGAGGTCTTCTGTTTGTTTGTTTGTTTGTTTGCTTTGGTACTGGGAATGGAACCCAGGGGCATTCTATCTCAAAGCTACACTCCCAGCACTGTTTTTTTTAAATTTAGAAACAAGGTCTCACTAAGTTGTGGAGGGCCTCACTAAGTTTCTGAGGAGGGCCTTGAACCTGTGATCCTCTTGTCTTAGCCTCCCCAGTACTAGGACTACTGGCATGCATGACCACTCTGGGCTTTATACAAATAGTTTGCGATGAACATCCTTCACCATATATCCTTTTGCATATGTACAATTTTCTATTAAGTATATGCATAGAAGTGGGTCTATAAATCTTCAAATTTACAAAATATTGCCAAATTCTCTAAAAACAGATATATAAATTTATATATACAATTATATACTTTTGCAATTAAAAGTTACTATTGATCCTCATTTTCACCAACACCTGGGGTTATCAGATTAAATTTTACCAGTCTGGTGAATCTGAAAGAATAACTCACTGTGATGCATTCTCTCTCAATTAGTAAGGGCAATTTTCTTTTGCTTTTTGGTTATTCATTTTTAAAATACACTTTTATTGGTGCATTGTAACCATACGTCTTAGAGAGGTTCACTGTAACACAAACATACAGACTTACAAACAACACTAGGTATGATTCCCTCCATATTCTCCCCCCCATCCCCATACATTTAATGAGATTGGTAGTGATGCCTTCATATATGGATATAGCATTATTTGAAACGTTTCCTTCATCAAACCTCCTTTTTCCCCTTCCCTACCTTCCTCCTCCAATTCCCTTCCATTATTCTACTAGTCGTTCTCCTCATTTATCTGAATATTGATTTTCTTTTAATATGCTTTACTGGCCATTCAGGATTATTTCTCTAGTAATTGCTGAAAAATATTATACCCATACTTCTAGCTCTGTTATTTGCCATTATTATTAATATATACAAATCCTTTATTCAAGCTGAGCATGGTGGTATATACCTGTAATCACAGTAGTTGGGAGGTTGAGAGACGATGGATGGCAGATTCAAGATCACCCTCAGCAATAGTGAGACTCTTGGAGACCTAGTGAAACCATACTTCAAAATTAAAAAAAAATTTAAAGAGGGCTGGGAGTGTATCTTGGCAGTAAAATGCCCCTGAGTTCAATCTCCAGTACTACAAAAACAAAAACAGTACTTATGATAGCTATATACTGAAAAAGTTTACAGATGAAATGATAAAATATCCTAAGGGACTTGCTTCAAAATAATGTAGATGAAACAGAACTTGCTGTGAATTGAAGCTGGGAGACAGGTATGTGGGGATTATTAATACTATTTTCTACTTTCGTATAGGCTAAATCTTTCTATAATGTACACACATTAAGACATCACATTAAGCCGGGCATGATGGTGCACGCTTGTAATCCCAGCATTTGAGAGTCTGAGATCAGAGGATCGCGGTTCACGGACAGCTTCAGCTACTTAGTGAGGCCCTTTGCAAATCAGTGAGACCCGGTTTCAAAATAAAAAATAGGGCAGGGGGTGTAGGTAGGAGGTCACATGCCCCTGGGTTCCATCCCCAGGCCCGCAAAAAAAAAATTACATTATACTCCATAAATATATATAATTATGTGTCACCTAAAAATAAAAATGGCATGCCGGGTGTGGTGGTGCACGCTTGTAATCCCCGCACTTGGGAGGCTGAGACAGGAGGATCGCACAGGTTCGAAGCCAGCCTCAGCTACTTAGTGAGGCTCTCAGCAACTTAGTGAGACCCTGTTTCCAAATAAAGTATAAAATAGGTCTGGGAGTATAGCCCAGAGTTAGAAAAGCCCCTGGGTTCTACCTCCAGTAGCACTAAAATAAATAAATAAATAATTTGACCAAAAGAAGAATTATTTAAAAAGATGCCTCAATGCCGGGCGTGGTGGCGCACACTTGTAATCCCCACGCTTGGGAGGCAGAGACAGGAGGATCACGCAGGTTCTAAGCCAGCCGGCTTAGAGACAGCTGGCTTAAGAGACCCTGTTTCCAAAAGTAAAATAGGTCTGGGAGTGTAGCCCAGAGATAGACGGGCTTCCAGGAACCCCAGTACCACCAAAAAAAAAAAAAATGCCTCAAAGCTCTGCAATATGGCAACAGACATATGGTAAAGGGTTAATAAATGTTTGCTGAGTGAATGAAAAGGTAGAACTACACTGTTACAATCAATTAAACTCATTATACTTGACGATTAGATTACTATCAATAATCAATTTAAATGATAATTCCACTAAAACTTATTTATTCTTTTATACTATTATCAGATCTGCCAAATAATATCTAAAACCAATCTGTAAAACTACTGCATCACACCACAGGCAAATTTGTCATTTCAGAGAGATTTTTCTAGTCCTCCTTTGGCCATAAATAGATGATAATGATGATAGATACAAGGAAGATACATTATATATAATCTGATATATACAGCATAGATGATATAAATATACATTTATACATTGTTTATGTACTGCAAAAGTGGTGAAAGTATAGTATATAAGTTTTCATAAAGTATATATATGTATATAAAATGTTTTTATTACTGTAGTGTAGTCTCACATCATAATGTAGTTCAGAGTGATAGTAATTTCTAGTGATAGTAATTTCTAGTTTTTCTTCAAAAAACATGTTACAATTTTCTTAAAATTCAAAGGATATGTTTAGGTTGTTGGGTTGATTGTAGTTGGTTGTAATGGAAACCCGTTGTAAATAAGTACCAGACAAATTCTTAGAGAGAAAAAGTATGCTTTGATTAAATAAAGGAGGTGGTTAAAATACTCTTAAAAAAAAAGGCAAATGTGCCTGGCGTGGTGGCGCACACTTGTAATCCCTGCACTTGGGAGGCGGAGACAGGAGGATAGCGCAGGTTCGAAGCCAGCCTTGTTGGCTTAAGAGACCCTGTTTCCAAATAAAAATATAAAGATGGGTCTGGGAGTGTAGCCCGGAGGTAGAAGAGTGTCCAGGAATCCCAGTACCACCAAAAAAAAGAAAAAGAAAAAGAAAAAAGAAAAAAGGCAAATGCCGAAAAATTTCACATAAATACAAGCATCATTTTTTGAATATTCTTATTTTCACTGAGGACTAAAAAAGAAAATAAGTAGCCGCCTATCTGACAAGGAATAGTCTCAAAAACCAACCCATTTTAACCATCAATCTATGATATTTGGATCAGTATCCTTGAAGTTGCTAGAGGCCTGTGAGGTTAAATGCACAGGTAAGTCCATCACAGCTACACCTTTGGAGCCAAATTGTACATATGGCCTATTAGGGACTTCAAAACAATTAATTGATCAAGACATCTCCCTTAGTTCTTAGTATCATCTACTTTGCACATCATGAAAATGTATGGGATTCCACAGTAGCACATGCCTGTAATTCCAGCATTTCAGAGGCTGAGATAAGAGGATCAGAGGTTTGAGATCAGCCTCAGCAAAATTTTAGCAAGGCTCTCAGCAACCTAGCAAGACCCTGTTCCAAAATAAAAAAGTATTAATAATTGAAACAAAGGGGGTTGTGGATGTAGCTTGGAGGTAGAATGTGATTGGTTCAATCCCCAGTTCCACAAAAACAAAAGGCATGGAACTCTAGCAAAAGTAATGATTTAATTGAGACCCCTAATGGCCACTGGATACCTGTTGGAAGTTATTACTTATGATCCCACTGGAATTCTGACTACAAACTTAGGGACCAATCTTTTGCTGTACTTGACTCAAGAAGTTACTGCTAAAAGTAACATCTTCTCTAATTAAAATGTTGAGATACAACTATCTCTTAAATAGGAAGTAATTTGGAGAGGAAATCCAGGCAGTAAATGGGCATTCTAGTCTCTTTCAGAGATGAAACATGTCCTAGGGCCTCTAGAACCCATTTTCCAAAAGTGAAGTGCAGTAATTTCTTGTCAGCCTTCAGATGCTTAATTAGATTTTATGCCACATGAACTTTATGTCTCAAACAGTCTGATTTTTCACTCATCTCTGTGAAGCACAGGTTTTGGTCTATTGTTGCTTCTGCATGAAGCCTGTTGACCCTAATTCCTATTAGGGGCCCTATGCACCAAAAGGACTGGCTGTATAGTAGAAACCATTTGCCTGCCATTTGAATGCTAAGTGTCTGTAATAAAAATATGGACAGAGAACCCCATCCCCATCACCCATTTGTGAGTCTCCTGCAGTGCTCTGTTGGAGAGGTCTTTTCCCTCATATGCATAGATGTTGCCGGATAAATGGGATATAATGAAGAGTCTCCTGAATGCCTTGTGCTGTTCTTAAACACTGAAAACATTGAGTTTCTTGCCCAGGAAATCAGTCATACTAGAGAAGTTGGGCCATGCCCTGCTGTTATACCCTGTAAAGCCCAAATCAATCTCTCCTAATTTTCATGAGGTCCCCTTTCTTTCCTCTTTTCTCTCTAGATTCCACATAAGACAAAAAAAAGACCCTTGGTTTTCTGAGTTTGGCTATTCTCCCTTAGCATGATATTCTCCAGTTTTATTCATTTTTAGATAAAGATCTAAAATGTTTGATGCCATAACTATATTTTTCATTTCGGAATATTTGCCTATATAAAATGAGATATCTTGAATATGGAGCCCAAATCTAAACACACAATTCATTTATGTTTCTTACACGCCTTGTACACATAGCCTTAAGGTGGTTGTACAATATTTTCAGTGTGTTTGCATTTCCTACAATTGACATTTTCCATTCCTGGTGTCATGTTGGTGCTCAAAAAGTTTCAAATTTTGGAGCTGCTATAATTTAGATCTGGAATGTTCCCAAATACTCATGTGTTACATGTTTGGTCCTTGGCCTGTGGCATTATTGGAAGATGGTGGAAATTTTTATAGATGAGGGCAGTGGTAGTTCTTAGGTAATTGGGGCATGCCCTGGAAGGAGGCTGAGGGGTTGTAGTTTCTACCTCTTCCTCTTGTGCACCTGGCTAGGAGGTGATCAGCTTTGGTCCACCTCCACCAAGTGGTCCCCACCATGATACACTGTGAGCCAAATCATCTTTTTTCTATTTATAAGTTGATTATGGTTTATGTTTTCACTTTTACAACAATGTTTTTGATGAGCAGATATTTTTAAAGTTGATGAAGTTTGTTTTTACCACTTTTTCCTTTTGTGATGAGTGAATTTTTTCTGTTCTCAGAGATATTTGCTTAATGCAAGATGATGAAGATACTCTCCCCTGTTTTTTCCTTATGTTTCTTAGTTACAGAATTTATGTTTAGATCTATGATTCATCCTATGCTGAGTTTTGTGTATGGTATGAGGTATGATTTGAGGTTTCCTTCAGTATTCAGCAGTGCCAGAGACTGCCTTTCCCTACTCTTAATGGCACTGGTGACTTATAAAAAATTAATTGAGATAATCAAGACAGTGTGGTATTGCCAGAGGAACGCAGAATTAGATCAATGGGCCCAAATTAAAAAAAAAGCAATAGTCCCATACCAATATGCCCAACTGATTTTTCCTCGAAAAAATACTATAAATTGATGGTAGATTTAAATTTAAAACATAAAATATCAAGCTTTTAAAAAAAGTATAAGAAACATTTTTGGAATATAGGTCTTGGCAAAGCTTTCTTAGGTTTGACACCTAAAGCATAACCCATAAAAGAAGTATTAATAAATGGGGCTTCCTCAAAATTCAAAACTTTTACTCAACGGAATGTATTAAGGGGAAAAAAAAAGAAAAGCAACAGACGGTGAAAAATATTTGTAAACCACATATCTAACAAAGGACTAGTATCTTTGTGTGTGGGGGGTGCACATGTGTGTAAGTTTTACTTTGGATTGAGCCCAGGGTTGTTTTACCACCCAGTTACATACCAAAACCTATTGATTTTTTAAGACAGGGTCTTGCTGAGGTAAAATGCACTGGCCTGAAACCTGCAATCCTTTCTCAACCTCCCACGTACTAGGATTATAGGTGTGCACCATTGCCCCTGACAAGGACTAGTATCTTAAATATAAATGTTCCTCAGTTTATGATGGGGTAATTTGCCCCATAGAAGTTTTTCCCATTATGATCACATGATTGACTGAGAACTGTGGCTTGTTGCCACTGCCCAGCATCATCAGAGACTATTATACTATGTATTCCTAACCTGAAAAAAATACAAATTCAAACTTTGAAGCACCATTTCTCTTTAACAAATATCATGTTCATAGCATCATAAAGTAAAAAAAATCCTAAGTTGAGCCATATTCAGTTATATATCATCTGAATATAAAGAGCTCTAAAAACTCAACCATAAAAAAGCAAATAATCCAAGCAGGAGATGGATAAAAGGCATTAAGGGATATTTCATTAAAGATGATATAAAAATAGCAAATCAATACATAAAAATATGTTCACTATATTAGCCATCTGGGAATATAAGTTATCAGAAAAGCTGAAATAAAAAATAATTGAAATTTTAAAATATTGACAACAGAAAACACCAGAAAGATTGCAGAGAAATTATATCTCTCATATATTGCTAGAAGGAATATGAAATAGTACAGCCATTCAGGAAAACAACTGGGTAGTTTCTTAGGATATTAAACATATGACTAGTAGGTAATCCAGCAACTGTACTTCTATGCATGTAGGCCAGAAAAATTAAAATTTTAAATCCCACAAAAATTGTACATGAATGGCCATAACAGCTTTATTTGCAATAGAAAAATATTGAAAAATAGGTCAAATGTTCACTGGATAAATGGTTAGACAAACTCTGATACATACATACCATGAAGTACCATTCAACAATAAAAAAAATGAACTACTGATACAAACAACCTTAGACTAATTTCAAGGGCACTAAATTGAGGGCAAAAAGTCATTCTCAAAAGGTTATATATTGTTATTCCATTTATACAATATATATAGTATAAATGGAATATATGGATATATATATATATATATATATATATATATATATATATATATATATATAGTTACCGGGGATTGAACCCAAAAGCATTTTAGCACCAAGCTATACTCCAGCCGTATTTTATTTTGAAACAGGATCTTGATAGGTTGCTGAGACTGGCCTTGAATCTGCGATACTTCTATCTTAGCCTCCTCCCAAGTACTGAAATTACAGGTGTATGCCACCATGTCTGTCTATATAGCAGTCTTGAAATGACAATGGACATAAAGGTGAGAACAGATTGTTGATAGGTACTGGGGGAGATAAAGGGTGGAAGGGAGGTGTGGCTCTAAAATGGCTATATGAGCTGGGCGTGGCTTGTAATTCCAGCGCTTGGGAGGCTGAGACAGGAGGATCACACAGGTTCAAAGCCAGCCTTAGCTACTTAATGAGACCCTGATTCCAAATAAAGTATAAAGTAGGTCTGGGAGTATAGCCCAGAAGTAGAAAAGCCCCTGGGTTCCACCCCAGTACCACCAAAAATAAAAATAAAATGGCTATATGAGGGAGCTTGTAATAATAGAAATATTCTGTCATAATTGTGGTGGTCATTTTATGAACTTACATGAGTGATAACATTTCATAAAACTAGACACACATGTATATATAACTGTTGAAATCTAAATATGCTCTGTGGATTGGACCAATGTCAATTTCCTGGACTAATATTGTTTTCAAATTATGCAAGATTTTACCACTGGAGGAAACCACATAAAGAGTACATGAGGTCTCCTGACATTTTTGCAACTTATTATGAATTCATAATTATTCCAAAATAAAAAGTTAAAACAAAAAAGGCCCTATATACATTGTCTATTGCTGAATTCTCACCTGTTCCATTGACTTGTTATTTCTTACTCCAATAACACACTGTTTGATAAGCATGGCTTTATAGTAAGTCTCAAAACCAAATACAGGTCCTATAACTCTTTGCCTCTTTTAAAATATTTACTGGAAATCCCAATACATTTATTTGCCTGCCCCAACATCTGCACAGTTTTTTTTCTTTGATGTCTTGTTCCACAGATATCATCTGCCACAGGGTAGCTGAACTCTAATCTTTTTTTCTTCAGCTCAGTGAGACTGCCAAGCTTAATTGTCTTTTGAGCTCTTATTTGTCATCAGGCAAAGACTTAGGGAAGACCCGGGGATTAATTTATGAGTTTCTCTTCTTCTCAGGATGATAATCATATGTTGACTATTGTTCAATACTTGTAAATAGTTTCCGTGCATATTTTATACAGTTCTGTGATTTTTATAATAGCCTTGGTAGTAGTCCTGTGTCATCCCTGTTAATTCCTTTCTGCTTCTTTTATATCCCTCAGTCCTTCATTATCATCTGCCCATGTAGCTCATTTTCCTTTCTGTCTTCACAGCCAACATGTACAGTAGATCTCTGGTCTTGTAGCTTCAAGGTGGTATCTGTTTTTCAGAGAACTCAGTCTGGTTTAGTGTTTCTCTTCAGTAGTTGAAGCTTTAAAGTCAATATCTAGGAAATTTTAGGTCACACTGTTTCTTGTTACATGGACCTGATAAAGCAAAGGAAACATGGTGGATGGGGGAGGTCACATTCATGATTTGTGCAGAAAGGACATATAAAAGAATGATGGAGTCTTGATGGTGTTTGAATTCCTGGTTTTGACCATTCTTGTAACCTAACTGTACCTTGCCCTTTTAAGTTTTGCTTGTTTCACTCCTTCTTGAGTTCTTTGGAATACTTCATTATCTTAACATAAATTTTCTCTCTTGTTATGGAAAAATTTTTTTTCATTTTCAACTAATGAGTCCTAAAATGTCTTCATAGCAAAACAAATTGTACAGGTGTTATAGTTAGATATAAAATGTTCCCTAAAGAGCTTATTTGTCAATATTCAGGGTTGATATAATTGAATCAGGAGGGTTGTAATCCCAGAAGTGGATTACTGGGTACCACCCAGTAATGGATTTACCTGGGTGGTGCCTGGTAGGCCGGTAGGGTTTGGCTGGAGGAGGTGGTTACGGGGAGTGTGGCCTTGAGGATTATATACACATGGATCCTCCTCCACTGGCCCACTCTTTTGCTTCCAGCCTCCATGATGTGAACACAGTCCATGTGTTCTCCCTTTCTCCAATTCTTGTCACCATGCCCTGAGATCCAAGGTTCCTGGCCTATCATATGGACTGAATCTGAAACCATAAGAAAATAAATCTTCTTTCTTCAAATTATGTGGCCAATCTTTTAGATTAAAAGAATGCAAAGAATGTTGATGGATACAACAGGCTATTGAGTTTGTGCTGAATCACATCTCTGCTGAGATACAAATTAATACACGTTTCCAGCTTTTGCTAAACCTCTGTACATCAATAGATGAGGAAAAATTTTCATGGCTTAGATGATTTCTGAAAATTATTAGCATTTATTTGTTTCTATATAGTGTATATAGCAGATTTATTGTCATAGAGCAAAGACCCAGCCAAATTCTAAATTGTACTGTGTCCAGAATATTAATTTCCTGAATAAATGTCACTACTTTTATCATAAATCCTTATACTCTTCTTTCTTTCCTTAATTTATTATCTCTTTAAAAGATCAACAATTGATTCTGTTAAAATAAAATAAATTTGGTCTAAAGTTGTCTCTGTATCTAGCATACTTAAACTAACTTAATAGGTAAAGAATTACAACTTGCTTGAGAATATATTCTTATAACAAGTGGCTGAGTCTTGCCAATCACAGCAGCCAAGCTTCAGCCAATCACAGGCTACAAACTTCTTAGATATGTCTAAATAACACAGACACCAAACTGTAATCAATCAGACTCTGTATGTCATTTCCCTCTTCTGTCTATAATTTATGCCTGCCCAAGTTGCTGGGTGAAGCTCTATGAACCTCTCCTGGTTCAAGATGTTGCCCAATTCACAAATTCTTTCTTTACTCAAATAAACTGCTAAATTTAATCTCTCTAAGGGTTTTACTTAACAGATTGACATCAGAAATGGGATCCAAACTCGCCCCCTGGGAGCACTAAGTGACTAAGTAAAGGTATCTATGTGTTCATTGATTTCCAACTGCAACTGGAGTCATGGGTGAAATCTTTCTTGAATTTGAGCTCCACAAATTTGTGTTTTGAGCTCTCCAACTTATTTGAGCAATTTTTCCTGGACTAGTTCCAGAATTGGATTGGATCCAACAATTAAGTGGATTGGATCCAGTTAGAGGCCTCAGACAGAAACCTTTTGAAAATGGATTTCACCTTTCAGGGGAAGAGGTGCAGAGCAAGATGGTGGAGCAAGACCCTCCAGCAATTAACTCTCCAGAGGAACAACAATTCGAACAACTCTCCATACATAAAAGTACTTTCATGGGAACTAAGAAAACCAAGTGAGAGATCATAGTATCTGGTTTTAGCATGGTTTTGTGAAACATACATTAAAGAAGGAAGGAAGGAAGGAAGGAAGGAAGGAAGGAAGGAAGGAAGAAAGAAAGGAATTGCCACCTGTACCCCAAGTCCACGTGACATAGAGAAGAGCCTCCCACTTAGGGAAGAGAGAGAAAGAGAGAATTAGACTTTGAACACAGTACCAGGCCTGCATCAGTGAAACCTAGTACTGGGCAGAACTCCATGGTCACTGATCCCATACTAGTGCCCACTGACAGAGCCTCCAGACCTGCATTAGGCTCTACAACCCTTCCCCCAGCCTCTTACAACATAACATGGAGAAAGACTCCATCTGCATGTAGTAGGACAGAGAAGAAAGCATAGGATGTTGCCTTAGAACTCAGTGTTAGGCTCACCACCAGAAAACACATAACTGGATAGAGGGATCTGCTCTGGCACCATGTGGAGACTCATAGACTTGGTGGATCTATTTTCTAGCCCATATCACCTATGGCCAGCTACAGAGGTCTTGGGCCATGAATAGACCACAGCATTAGGCAAGTCATAGCAGTGTGGGACTTGATTTGTGTCCCTGTGCTGTGCTGGATTTAGTAGAGGCCCCTAAGTGTGACTTAGCATCATGACCATGGGGGTAGCCATGGGACTGTCAACCCCATTTACCCTCTAATCTTGTGCAGTACAACTCTTAAAGCACTTGTCAATCTGGGGGAAAGAAGAAGGAAGCAGGCACATGTTGTTACTTTGGAGCCTAGGGCTGGACACTGTACAGTGAGATCCAGTGCTGGAAAGAATCCTGTGGTGCCTGACCATAGGACAGTGACTGTGGTCTGTGCCTTAGTAATGAGGTATTTGAGTCCACCGCAGCCCATCTCAGGTAGAGCTACTTTTTCAAGACAATTCCACAGTCCTTCCTGAACAACATACCAACTGTGGATTTGTGACAAACTTGGACAAGGGCTCCCTCTAATGCTAAAACTGTGACAATACACCAAAAATGACCTCACAACAAACCTGGACATAGGGAACCATCTAGTGCTAAAATAATGGAAGCAACCACAGGCTCAGAGAAAATAGACTGCTTAGAGTTGCTGGAAGAACAGATACAATGCCAATTATGAACATGAGAATAAACACCTAATCCTTCAATATGCAGATGTTGTCACATACCAATGAATATTAGGTACTTTCAGGGAATCATGACCTCACTGAGCAGAAAAAATAAGGGACCAGAAATTGATCATATTGCAACCATTTAGCAAATTCTCAGAGCATTCAGAAGAGGCTACCAAACTAAAATAGAACTACCAGATCATTCAGCAATCCCACTATTGTATCTATATCCAAAGAAAATTAAATCTGTGTATAAAAAGTTACTTATTCATTATAGCACTATCCATAATATCTTAGATGTGAAATCAAGTGAGGTGTCCATTCATTGACAATATCCATCAGATGAATGGATAAAGTATAGTATTTAAGCCAAGTATGGTGATGAATGTCTGTAATCTCCGTACTTGGGAGGTTGAGTCAGTAGGATTGTGGGTTCAAGGACAGCCTCGGCAACTTTAGAGAGTACCAAATTAATGAAAATCTATTTCAAAATAAAAATAAAATAAATCTGAGGGTTTGGTTTAGAGGTAAAATGTTCCTGGTTCAACTCCCAGTACCAAGAAAGAAGAAGAAGAAAGAAAGAAAGAAAGAAAGAAAGAAAGAAAGAAAGAAAGGAAGAAGGAAGAAAGGAATTCATACACAGGAGAAGACTATTCTGTCATAAGAACATATAGGATTTTGTCATTGTAACAGTATGAATAGAACTGGAAGACATTATGTTAAATAAGGTAAACCAGATACAGAAAGACAAATACTTTATGATCTCACTTATTTGTGGAATCTAAAGAGGTTGATCTCATAATAGAAGCTGAGAGTAGATTAATAGTTTCCAGAAACTGGGAAAAATTGGGTAGGGAAGAATTGGGAGAAGGTTAGTCAATGAGTACTAATTTAGTTAGATAAGAGAAGTAAGTTGTGATGTGCTATCGAAAAATAGTTTAACTATAGATAATGATAGCATACCGTATATTTAAGAAAGATTATATATATATATATATATATATATATATATATACCTCTAGCTTATATATAGTTTGTTTTCACTGCAAAGAAATAAATATTTGAGGAAATAGTTGAACATTACATAACACACATATATGGAAACATCAATGGAATTCTACTCAGCAATCAAGAACAAAATTATATAATTTTTGCAGGAAAAATGGATGAACCTGGAAAACATGTTAAGTGAGATTAGGCAGTCACAGAAAGCAAAGAAGCAAAGAGTCATATGTTTTTTCTCATATGTAGAAGCTAAGGAGTAGTTGGGACATAAGAAGACTTTAGATAATAGAAGAGAAATTCCAGTGGAGCCAGGGAGGTAGTCTAGGGGAAGGGGAGAGAGAATGAGGATCAATGAAGGAATCTCTTCCATTAACGTTATGTACATATCTGAGAATACCAATGCCAATCTCAACATCGTGTATGGGGAAGAGAAGGGAGTGGGGAGGGAGCCAGGGGAGAGACCACCAAGTGTTATATGCGTGCATGTCATTACCACTGTGAACTGCATTATGATGTGAGACTACAATGCACCAATAAAAGTATAAAAAAGAAACAGGATAATCCACAAATATTTATAATTTCATATAAAATTAAATAATAATTAAATATCTAATAATTAAATAATACAGCTGGGCATGGTGGCACATGGTTGTTATCCCAATACTTGGGAGGCTGAGACAGGAGGATCGCAGGTTCGCGGTTGGCCTCAGCTACTTAGTGAGGTCCCCTGCAACTTACTGAGACCTTATTTCAAAATAAAAAGAATAAATTATAGGGGTGGGAGTGTAGTTTGGAAGTAGAATGCCCCTGGGTTCAATCCCCAATATGGCAATAAATAAATAATAATAATACAAAAGAAATAGGTTTTTCCAAATCTAAGGAATCTGAGGCTTCACTTTATTTTTCCCCAAATTATGTATATTCATTTTTAAATCACACATGGAGTGTTGTCATGTTAGGTTAATGAAACACACTTTCTAAGACACTGGATAGCTTCATCTACCAAGATTATGAATACATGCATTTTTTAAAAATAGATTAATCTAAGATTTATGTTGGCCATTGTGGGAAAGTTTTAATCTTGATAAAATTGTTCACTTCCAAAGTGCATTAGAAAAGACAGGATCTGAAACAATTCAGAAGTAAAGGAATGCACTTTTATTGGTACACAGGCTTCCAAAAGACTGAATGAATAAAAAAATTACCTCTCTAAAAGACTCCAAAAAAAGGCAAACAGGCACATGTCTTTAAAGCTACAAAAGTTATAGAGACCAAAGGACTTCCCTGTACATATTTTAGACCAAAACCTGGAGGTACCAAACTAAAACTCTATGCCCTAAGATAATTATCTTCATACTAGACAGCCAGGTCACTGAAAAAGAAATTGTCTACTTTTACACTAACTATCTGACAGACTCACTTCTTTTGGTCTGGACTATTTCTCCAATTGAGAAAGCCCCCAATAACTCTAAGAACAATAATAAACAAATCTCTCAGTGAAAAAGAGAATATTTCAATGGTAGGGATTTGAAAATAAATAGATATAAAATATTTTCTCGTGTAAAAGATTTCATTCCTGTACTAGAAGGTTTTAATATTCTTATTATTAAGAACAGAAATTTGAGGATGAGAGAAATCTGTAAAATCAACAATTAATTCTTAGTCCTAGCCAAAAAAGAGAAAGCCTGAGAGTATAGAAGCTGGCCTCAAACCTTTGATCTTCCTATCTCAGCCTTCCAAGTACTGGGATTAGAGGCATATGCCACCATGCCCAGATCACTATGAATCTCATCATCATTTATAATTATAATACACCAATACAATTTTTTAAAAAATTTTAAAAACTAGAATTTGGACCCATCTGTCAAAACAAGATTTTCTTGGAGTATTGATCTGTTCGTAATAGGCAATTGTGAAAAGCCTTCACGGAGATTTGTGGAAAGGGCTCTGACAAGTAAAATTTCTGATGAGTTATAAAATAATATCCCTGAGGTTGGTAAGAATCCCCAGAACTCTAATGAAGAAACTTACTGGTTCAGGAAACTGTTAACCCAATATCAAGCAAAACAAGAATTACCTCAATATAAAGGAAATGACTTGGCAGATCTTCATGCTAAGTCATCTGCTACTGAAATTATATATGCAATTTGAAATGAACTCCATGAGATATATCCAAGTCAAATACATATGATAATTTACTTAATAAATACTGCCATGAACCTGAATTGGAGAAACACAATTGGTATTTAAGAGGATAAAAATCCAATATTAAGTGCATACTTATAGATTGTTGGGATGGCCACCTGGTCATTCCTGTGTCCTTAACACTCCCATTATTAAAACCTCTTTTAGCCATTTTCATTATAAGGTATAATTGCAATGAAAGAATAAGAGTAAAAAATACAAATAAAATGGAGAATAAAAATCTCTAGTTGAGTGTGGTGTCCCATGCTTATAATCTCAGCATTTGGGAGGCTGATATCGGAGGATTGCGGTTCGAGAACAGCCTCAGCTACTTAGTGAGGCCCTTTGCAACTCAGTGAGACCCTGTTTCAAAAACAAAAGACTAAAAACTAGGGCTGGCACTGTAGCTCAGAGGTAGAATGCCCCTGGGTTTCATCCCCAGTGCCGCAAAACAAAAAACAAAAACACCAAAACCCTCTTCACTTCATGACTCAAGATGGAAGAGATAAAATGAGATGGGGTAACTGCTGCAAAATTGCCAAAATGTTTTATTAACAACGTTTAGTCTGTCAAACCCATACTTCTGGTGAGACAATGAATAGCTCAGGTGATATTTAAATATTTAAATACTTAGATGGATTTCATTCATCTGCCACCTTCAGTGCATATTTTCTGATGTGACTCAACAGAGCAAGACTTTAATACAAAGCATATTTTCGGCAGGCAAAAGAAGCCCTTTGTGATCCAACAGCTATCGACAACCAAACCTTCCATAATGTAGAACTCAGAGAGTAAGTCTTCTGGAAATGATCTTCAGAGAAAGAGTGCCCTTGAACTCCACTGGAAGGGACCATACAAAGGTCTTCTCACTTCAGCAAACTATAGAAGTAAAACTCACATTACAGCAAACCTTCTAGGTCTCAAATCTTGGATCCACATTTCTCAATGCAAAAGGGTCTCTTCAGACTCCTGGAACTGTGTACCTATCGGAGATTTGAATGTAAAGCTAACCAGGAAACTTTTCCCCCAAAACTGGATAATATCCTTGACATGGACAGTTTTCCCAAGAACACAGATAAAGGTTTCTCTGCCATCATGAAAGTCTTATCTTTTCTCCTACTGTTCTAATACCTTCTCTTTCCATATAGTGAAATCCATGGGACTATAATCTACAAATGGCTTCATAAAATACTTATGTTCAAGTAAAAAAAACCAATTTTGGGGTTTGTGGGTTAATGCCCTCAAATCAGGAACCAATGCCAATAGTGCCAATGACTCTCCCTCCATGTCCCTAATGTAAGTCACCCTGAAATCACAAAGGAAGAGCTATCCTTGATATTCTAGACATCACTGTTACTTGCTTTCTTGTATTCACTGGAAACAGTACCCGGGCTTTTCCAATTAATAACCTAATCTCTGCTGAATATAGAAAACATATACAAGTGATGTCTGCTATATGTATATATATATTATTTATATATAGCTTATATTGTGTATATTTATCATATATAAACATATATATGTTTATATTAGTACATTGTAATTATACATCATAGTGAGGTTCAAAATCATACAAATATGCACACAGGTCTTAGTGTGTTTCCCTTCAGGTCCCACTCCTCTACTCACCTCTCCCTGTATATAACAGTGAGATTAATAGTGATAACTTCATACAGACATAGCTCCGCAAATGATATATTGTACTTCCTGGAATCATGTACTCAAGACCTAGGGACTACCTATGTGGGTATGAGTGTTTGTTATATGATGTTACTGGATTAAATTTAATAAGATCCCTTTCCACTTAATATGGTTATTTTCACTTTCACCATGCTGTTAAAGGACCACAAAAGAGGACATTTCCCATTAGACCTTGTTCAGGAGCTGTGCAGATTAACCAGGATGGACAAATTAAACTGACCTCTGCCTAAATACCACTAGGTGGCCCTCTTTTCCAGTCCCCAGGGGCCTATGTTAGGTCTTCAGCCAATTTGCTTGCTCTGTTCTGCCTCCTCCCTGGTTCAGATACTGTTATTTGGGCTGGCTGATTCCTGCCTTCCAAATAACTCCCTGAAAGTTCTCGTAACGCCTCCCATATTCACAGGCCAAACAATTCAGGACCTGAAGTTAGGCCAACCTTGAAATAGATGAGAATAAGTTAGTATCTACTGCAAAAAGTTTTCATTGAGGTTCCTGGAGGCACACTCTTAGTGGTAGTGATGTGGTAGTTGTATGGAATTTGAAGCTAATCCATAAATTGGGGGAAAATACTGGATCCTGTAGTCAATGAAACAATCCAGGGGTTTAGAGAAGTAGAGGCTATTCTCTTAAAGGTAGATGAGAACATTCCTGTTCATTCAAAAGGGTGGCCAAGGAACTGGGAGTATAGTTTAGTGACAGAACATTTGTTTAGTATGTGCAAAACCCTGGGCTTGATCCCCAACATTTCACACACACACACACACACACACACACACACACACACACACACAGTGGTGGAATGGGGTGTGGTGCCTGTAGTCCCAGCTACTCAGGAGGAGGCTGAGGTAGGAGGATCACTTGGACCCAGGAGTTCAATTACTAGCCTGGGTAATATAGCAGTCTACCTCTTTCAAACAAAACAAAACAAAACAGAAGGGTGGCCAATACTGCTGTCCCTCTAGACACAGCCACTGGATACATTGAGGAATTTCTCATGGGAAGGGAAGACATGATGTGTCTGCAGCTAGCAGTTAGTTGGCAGGCAATCAGGCATCCTGAATAGTTGACAGCCAATTTGCCTATGCCAAGAATTTCTGATCTTTGTGGGTGTTTTGCTGTTGTTTTGGTGGCTCTCCAGGTTACTATGACTTGTTAGCATGTATATTAATTACAAAAATGGATACCTCTTTAAGTCAGGCCATTTCATAGTGAACTATGATCCTTAATTGCCATCATGACCTGAACAAAGACTATGACCAATTGTACTTAAGTACTATTTTTATTGCCTGAACTTTGAATTATTTGATTATTTGTTCATTTCATGGAGACTTATGTTAGGGAGTATATTTCAATTTCTTATTATTGTCCTCCTGACGGTCATCATAATAGTCTCCCTTAGCCAGGTGTGGTGGTGCACACTTGTAATCCCTGCGCTTGGGAGGCAGAGACAGGAGGATCGCGCAGGTTCGAAGCCAGCCACTCTGGCTTAAGAGACCCTGTTTCTAAGTAAAAAAAAAAAAGTATAAAATAGGTCTGGGAGTGTAGCCCGGAGGCAGAAGGGCTTCCAGGAACCCCAGTACCACCAAAATTAACTAAATAAATAAATAAATAAAAGAATAGTCTCCCTTATATGTGACATCTTCTCAAGGAGTCTAAATGCTCATATTGTGGTTATCCTTAGTACATTAAATGGTCTTATTATAGTTAGAATAACAAGGACATGAAGAAAGCATAATCACCCAAATAATTTCATATTGTAAATTATGAACTCCATACTAAAACTAAAAAGTCCCATTATGAGGGGGTCAGAAAGTAGTGTCAGTGTCCAAGGTTTTGGTCAATCTTTCAAAACTGAGAGTCTGGTCAAAAGAGAATTGTGAAACGTAAATGAGGCCTAAAGCTGTCTCTGTATGCAGTGAAGTGTAATGTAACTTATTATGTAAACAAACTGCAACCTAATTTGAGATTACAGTAGCCAGAGTTTTGCTTTCCAAGGTTTCGGTTAATTGCAGTCAACTGTTGTTAACTGCAACTTAAAAATATGAAATAATAATTCCAGAAATAGTTCATAAGTTTTAAATAACTTCTTACCATAGATTGTTATAATTGGTCCATTTTGTTGTTAATTATTGTTAATATCTTACTGTGCCTAATTTATAAATTAAGTTTGATTATAAGTATACATGTATAGGCAAACACATAGTACATAAAAGGTTTAATACTATTCATGGTTTCAAGTATCCACTCTGGGTCTTGCAATGTATCCCTATGGATAAGGAAGGGGGAACTAGTATAGTAAATGCATTCTTATAACAAGTATCTAAGTCTTGGTCAATCATAACAACTGAGTTTCAGCCAACAACAGGCTGAAAACTACTCAGGCATGGCCAAATAAAACAAACACCAAGCTATAACCAATCCGGTTATTTTCGTATGTCATTTGTATGTTCTGTCTATAATTACTGCCTGCGCAGGTTACTGGGTAGAGTTCTATGAACATCTCCTAATTACGAGGACTGCCCACTTCATGAATCACTCTTTGCTCAAATAAGCTCTTCTAAATTTAACTTGTTTAAAGGTTTTCTTTTAACGGTTTTTAAGGAAAAAATTTGATAAATGACAAATTTAAATAATAATTAACATGCAGCTTTAGCCACTTTTTAAGGACTCTTAAAAGCTATGGATAGTAGAGAGCATTATAGCTTCAATAAAATGCTGATTAAATCAAGATGTAGGTGTTAGCCAAAAATGATGGCTCCCAACCATCTTCCAGTACAGAAATCCATGTAAGAAATGGTGGTGATTTGGTAAATCATAGCTCACAGACCAAACCCTGCCTGTTTGTTTTGTAAATAAACTGCACTAATTTGCATATTGACTGTGATTTGTGACTGCTGTTTTGCTATCTGAATGTAGTATTGAGTAGCTATAGAGACTGTATGTGTCTCACAAAGCTTAAAATATATAATACCTAAGCTGGGCGTGTTGACAAATGCTTGTAATGCCAGTACTTGGGAGGCTGAGACAGGAGGATCGCGCAGGTTCAAAGCCAGTCTCAGCTACTTAGTGAGGCTCTCAGCAACTTAGTGAGACCCTGTTTCCAAATAAAATATAAAATAGGTCTAGGAGTGTAGCCCAGAGGTAGAAATCCCCTGGATTCTATCCCCAGTACCACACACACACACACACACACACACACACACACACAAAATTTACTACCTGACCCTTTACAGGGAAAAATAAAGATCTCAACCCCTGACCTGGAGTACTAGCAGGAACAGACGAATAGATTATATTTTAGAAGCATAACAAGAAAAAGCTTTGTGTATTCTACGAACAGAAAGAACACTATTATGGCTGGAATATAAAAGATACTATACATATTTGCTTTTTCTATTTTATTTTCTAGTTCATTTGTGCCCAACTTATTATTCAGCCACTACTTCATTCATTCCATACATATTCTTTATTTTATTTCTTATTTTTAATATATTTTTATTGGTGCATTGTAGTCAAACATCTCAATGGAATACAAGACTTGTGAGGATATATAAGCACACATCACCCAATTAGCCTTTATTCAATCCCCATCCCATTCTCTCCCCCTCCCTCCATCCCATGCTTGATTTAGTGATTGACTTTGATATAGTTAAGCACATCCTGTGCTTTAAAGAGATTCCATCTTCCCCCCTTCCCATACATATTCTTTAAATTCTACTCTGTGCCAAGCACTGTGTGAGCTGCTATACACATCACCATCAGCACCACCACCATAATCATTATCATCATCATCATGGAAATAACTAAATAAACAACTCTAGTGCCTGGTTAGTTACCGACACTACTTGCTAACTAAAATTGAGGGGGGATAAAGAGGAGCAAATAATGTAATGAAAAGGTAAAATTTTGTTCTGGAAAGCCCTAATAAGAGACAAGCCAAAATTGTAAAGTAACATCCTGCCTACCCTAAATGTAGCAAGCATAGATCTAACATCCTGTTTACTCTTTGGTTAGCATCCTAAAACACTGAGCCTCACTCCAGACAAAGTTGCAGTCATGTCAGACAATAACAATGGGCCTCTCCCCTACCCTCAGCCACCTGTGTGTGGCTTTCGCCTTTAAAAACCCCTTGTAAGTTCAGCTCTGGGTCGCAGTTGTGGACTGAGTGCCAGACTGGTACCCTAGCCTGGCTACTCTGTTGTCCCTAGCCTGGCTAGTCTGTTTTTCCCACAGTTAAATAAACCGATCTTCCAAGTTCAGTTGGAACTCGCTTTTCTCCGTTTCTGCAGCATCGGCCTGGGCACAACAGTTCCACAACCCTTTCAGTATTTGTCTGACATATCAACTTTCCTCAAATTGTACCTGAACCACAAATGTTCATACCTTCTCTTCTTCAGTCACTAAAATGCACTCTCACCATAGCAGCTAATACTTACTGACACTTACTGGGTACCAGGCATGGCCAAGTGCTTTACATACATTGTCTCATTTAATCATCACAATCCTGTGAGACAGATACTATCATTAAGCCTAATTTTGGAAGAAGAAATTGAGGGTCCGAGAAGTGAAGCCTTTTGCCCCAAGTTTCATGTGTGCTCCACAAAGTGCACTCAGGGCAACTACCCTTTTCTTCATCCTCTTTCCTGGCTTCTGGAAATGCCTTATGTTACGATCACTGCTGCTGGATGGTATCATCCACCAAAGGCACCATCACCATTGTTAATATCAACCAACACCTAGTTCAAAGTCATGTCTAGAGCATTAATGTTTGAGACCTGGGTGTTTTTTTTTCCTTGAAGATCTTAGTACCGATATGTAAAACACACACACACACACACACACACACACACAGACACACACACACACATACATATATGTATGTATAGAATATATATTAGTAATATATATTAGTACAGAGTATATATATTAGTATATATACTATATATACGCTAGTACTGTATATATGGTACTATATATATGAGAATATATATTTATGTATGATCTCAACTATCTAGGAACAATGAAATATTTTGTGAAAGACTTCTTTGTGTTTTTTTTTCTTTTCATTGCCCTGAGGATTGAACCTAGGGGTACTCTACTTCTAAGCTATAGTCCTAGGCCTTTTTAATTATTTTCATTTTTTTTGTGTGTGTGGTACTGGGGGTAAAACTCAGAGGCTTTCTACCTCCGGGCTATCCTGCCAGACCTATTTTATATTTTATTTAGAAACAGGGTCTCACTAAGTTTCTGAGAGTCTCACTAAGTAGCTGAAGCTGGTTTCAAACCCACAGGATCCTCCTGTCTTCTGTCTCAGCCTCCCAAATCCTGGGATTACAAGCGTGGGCCACCACGCCCAACCAGCTAATTCTTTTCAATTTTAAAACAGGGTCTCTGTTGCTGAAAGTTTCTCTTAGTTACCACATATGTTGGCCTTGAACCAGAAATCCTCTTGTCTCAGCCTCCCAAGTACTGGAATTACAGGCGTGTACCACCACAACCATGGTTTTATTTTAGCTCCTGCCATAGGGTCTGGGGCCAAATTACCTATGTTCATATCAGCTCTAAAACTTAACTATTGTATAATTCTGGTAAAATTGCTTAGTCTAGTTGTGCATCGATTTTCTTGTCCTTAAAGTAAGGATAGTGATATTATTTGCCATAAATGTTTTGTTATAAAACAGCCCAGTGTTTGGAATATAGTATAGGTTTTTTGTTTTTGTTTTCTTTTCTTTTGTTTTTTTGGTGGTACTGGGGTTCCTGGAAATCCTTCTACCTCCAGGCTACACTCCTAGACCAATTTTATGTTTTTATTTGGAAACAGGGTCTCTTGAGCCGGCTGGCTTCGAACCTGCACAATCCTCCAGTCTCTGCCTCCCAAGTGCGGGGATTACAAGCGTGTGCCACCACGCCCGGCAATATAGGTTTAATAAATGTTGGCTGCTAAGGCAGGTGTCTTCTTTTTCTAACTCTTACACAACCTTTCTTTTTCTTTTTCTTTTTCTTGCAGTAATGAGGATGGAACCCAGGGGCATTCTATCTCTGGGCTACACCCCCAGCCCTATGTTTTAGACTTTTATTTTTGAAGCAAGGTCTCACTGAGTTGTGCAGGGTCTCACTACGTAGCTGAGGCTGTCTGGGAACCAAGATCCTCTGGTCTGAGCCTTCTGAATGCTGGGTTTGCAAGTGTGTGCCACCACGCCCGGCTTATACAATCTTTATCTATCAACCTCTTGCTTCTTTCTGTGTAATTTATGTTTGACATTTCACCTTACTTTTACTGATCTAATTCACTCGAATTGCTACTATCATCGTCCTTTCTATCACCTGACTTTGGATCATGCTGTTCCCACTGACTGGAATGTTCTTCCTTTTCCCATTTGCCTGGCCAACTCCGATTTGCTCTTTAAATGTAAGGGCATGGGCTATATCTGGTTTTATTTATAATTTATACCTAGAGCTTAGTAGAATGCAATATATATTTGGTGGTACTGGGGTTCCTGGAAGCCCTTCTACCTCCGGGCTACACTCCCAGACCTATTTTTACATTTTTATTTGGAAACAGGGTCTCCTAAGCCAGCACGCGGGGCTGGCTTTGAACCTGCGTGATCCTCCTGTCTCTGCCTCCCAAGCGCGGGGATTACAAGCGTTCGCCACCACGCCCGGCGTAGAATGCATTATATACAGTAGGTATTTGTTAATGTCTGTTGCATGAATGATTACCATCCAAACCAAATCTTACTCAGTTAACATTAATTCACATTCTGGGATTGAACTCAGAAGTACTTTACCTCTAAGCTACACCCCTAGCCCACTTATTTTCATTTTGAAACAGAGTTTCACTATGTTATCAAAAGTCTAAATTACTTCATGCTGGCCTCAAACCAGAAATCCTCTTGTCTCAGTCTCCTAAGTACTGAGATTCCAGGCATGTACCACCACACCCATGCTTTTTCACAAATATTTTAGGCAATTTGCAACAAATATTCATTAAAAACATAAAAACATACACATGTTATACTCTGTGTTTGGAAAACAATATGAACAAGGTAAGTTTTCTGCTCTCAGAAGCTACTTGTTCATTGGAGGGCAGAGCCATGGAAAGGGGAAAATACTAATCCAGAATAATCTGTATACTTGAAGCCAATACTGGATCCATTGGACATATTGGATTCATGGGACAGAAGAAGGAACTTATCTGGAAAAGGCAGTGGAGAGATCATAGAGAAGGTAATGCCTAATTTGAGTTAAAATATAGTGAGTAATGGCTTTCAAAATAAATAAGCACCCACGGCAGAAGTCCAGAGTAAATATGTGTAGTACTACTAAAAGGCTCTTCAAAGGGAAGCCTTTGGTGTTGCTGACTCGGATGTCTACAAACCATTTCCTATATTACCTCTTGACATTAGACTACTGCTTTGAATCTCTTGTAGTCACAATACTTCATATAATTTCATGTTTTTCCTTACCTATACATCTCCTTTTCTTCTTTCCCCTTGTTCTCAATATCCCTCTCTATCCTGGGTTTCCATTGTACACACTTACTGAGGCGAGAACATTAAGTGGCTATATTGTTCTCAGTATCCCCCCTCTATCCTGGATTTCCATTGTACACACTATTTTACTACACTTTTTGTCTTTCTAATATGAATTGTTCTTAAATGTCTACCTGCATCAGGTGTTTGCTTATTCCTAGTGGCTTATTCTCTTCTATTTAGCTGTACCTGGATCAAGATGCTCAGCTGAATCAACAGGAGTCCAACAATATATAATATAGGCAAATTCAAGAAAGTGGTGGAAGGGTAGTGTTCGAATTTAATTTCCAGAAAACCTCAGTAAGCCACCATAAATAGCAGCCTAGTGGCGAGACTGCAGGAGCACTGATATGGCAGGCCGGCAGGCGACTTGCGTTTTACAAGCAGTGTAACGTTACGGGTGTGTCTTTTCTCCCCCTTGAGCCTGGGCCTCCAGATTTATTCAATCAAGGCAACTCCTTAGAGCAGCCTGGCCCAGTCCTTCAGGATCCTAGTCTTTAAGGCGTCCCAGAAACAGGCTAGGGACCCGCACGCCATACCCTGCAGGGCCGGAAGAAGCGGGGCGGAGCCTGGAGCCTCACAGCAGGGCCCGAGCGGGCTGGGGGAGGGGAGCGCCGCGGGGCCGACAGTTTTTTTTTTGGGGGGGGGAGGCGGTGCAAGCGTGCCTCCCAAGGCCCTCCTCGCTTGCATTTCTGCCTGCTCTGTGGCGCTGGGAGTCGGGACCTCTAGCACAGGTAGGTCCCACCTTGTGGGTCGTGGAAGGGGTGTCGGGTGGGTGGGTTAGATGGGTTTCCCCAGGCTATCGCTTTCAGTTCTGGCGCAGAGGGCAGCGGCAGCTCACCTAGGCTGCTCGGCCTCAGGTTGGTGGTACTCACCTTAAGCCTGGCGAGGAGAAGGACGCTCTTGCCTTGCCTCGGGGATGTCGTCACGATTTGTGCCAGTTGCGCGACAGAGTCCGCCTAGAGATCAGCGCGGGGCCAGATGGGCCTAGCGCTCAGGAAGAGCTGGAAGAGCCGGAGCAAGCTGGCCTTGGGACTGACGCCCAGTGTACATTGTTTCAAACTCGCCGGGATCTTCCAGCCCTGGATCTGTCACTCACTTGGTGTCTGGATTTCAGGGAATCCCTATCCTTTCCGTGCCTCCCTAGGCCTAAAATATCAATGGAAGGAGGAACTTCCTCACAAGTTTCCTTGGAAAACATTGCCTTCTTTCTTTCTTATAGCCACTTAATATTCTCGCTTCAAATTTTACTCTTTGTCTGCCCCTACTGAAAAAGTCAGCCTAGGAAGTGGCAGAGTAGGGAATGGAGTAAGTTAGGTGAGGACACTCTCCCAATGTGGTGAAAACAACTTTGATGAATCTTTTAATATTACTGGATACAACATCCATTTGATGCATTAACGAATAATACTATAAACAATGCCCTTGTCAATGCTTTACTAATGATTATTTTAATCATTTATGTGATTATGTTATGTGTAGAATGAACACACTGCACTGCTAAGCAAAAATTCTCATGATAAAAGAATTTGGTAAGTTAACTGTGTAACTAGTTGCTGAAAGAAAAACTTTAGCTCTCATATTTAGAAACACTTCCATAATCCACTGTCAGAGTGGTCTTTTACATTTGCTTCTTAACTTGGTATTGTCCCTTCAGGATACACTGTAGTAATATAGATATTACTGTATATGGATAATATTATATATATTATGCAATATATATATAATGCAATATATATATATATATATGATATAAATCAGCCAGACTCAAAGTCAAAGATCAAATGTTTTCTCTCACCCTTCTACACTGTTGGTGGGATTGAAAATTATTTCAACCACTATGGAGATCAGCATAGAGATTCCTAAAAAAATTGGGAATAAATCCACTGTATAATCCAGCTATACCACCCCTGGGTATCTCTCCAAAAGGAATGAAATCAGAGAACTACAGTAATATATACATATCCGTGTTCATAGCAGCACAATTCACAGTAGCCAAATTATGGAACCAACCTAGGTGTCCATCAACAGATGAATGGATTATAAAATTGTGGAATATATACAAAATGGATTTCTGTCCAGCGTTTGGGGAGAAATCATACCCAAAACTATGTCATTTGTAGGAAAATAGATAGACCTGGAGAACATTAAGATTAGCCATTCACAGAAAGTGAAAGGTCATGTTTTCTCTAACTTGCAGAAGCTAGGGAGAATCAGGATACCAGAGGGACTTTAGATAATAGAGGAGAAACTTCAGTGTAGCGAGGGAGGTATTCTAAGGAAAGGGAAGGAGGGAGAAAGATCAATGAAGGAATTACTTCCATCAACATTATGTATATGTGTGAGAATACCAACGTTAATCTCCATACCTTGTATGGGGAAGGGTAGGACAGTGGGGAGGTAGCCAGAGGAAAGCCCATCTAGTACTGTGTGCATGGATGCCACTATCACTATGATTTACATTATGATGGGAGACTATAATACACCAATAAAAGTACACAAAGATGAAGATTTAAAAAAAGTTATTAAACTGTTTTCTCTCCTATGTGAAAGCTAGAGACAATAGAAAATAAAAGGGACTTTAAATCATTGAGTTTTTAACTTTTTATTGAGATATCTTTTTTTTTTTTTTGGTGGTACTGGGGTTGCTGGAAGCCCTTCTACCTCTGGGCTACACTCCCAGACCTATTTTTACATTTTTATTTGGAAACAGGGTCTCCTAAGCCAGCGCGCGCGGCTGGCTTCGAACCTGCGCGATCCTCCTGTCTCTGCCTCCCAAGCGTGGGGATTACAAGCGTGCGCCACCACGCCCGGCTTATTGAGATATCTTTACATCATGAAATCGGCCTGTTTTCAGTATACACTTCAAAGATTTTTAGCGAATTTTTCAAGTGGGACAATGTTCACCATAATCCAACTTTAGACATTTCCAACATCTCAGTGACGACTCCATCCTCATGACACTCTGCTCAGCATCCCCACGCCCCCCCCCCCCCCCCCCCCCGGCCCTGCACCAGGCCTCCTCCAATATGCTTTCTATGGATTTACTTACTGTGGGTCCGGATTTCTTCACATCCTCATCAATACTTGTTATTTTTCCTTTTTGAAAAAGGTTGTAGCCAGGCGTGGTGGCACACACTTGTAATCCCCATGATTGGGAGGCTGAAACAGGAGTATCGCACAGGTTCGAAACCAGCCTCAGCTACTTAGTGAGGCTCTCCGCAACTTAGTGAGACCCTGTTTCCAAATAAAATGTAAAAAATAGGTCTGGGAATATAGCCCAGATGTAGAAAGCCTCTGGGTTTCAACCCCAGTACCACACACACACACACACACACACACACACACACAGCTTGTAGGTATCCTTGTAGGTGTGAAGTAGTATCTCTTTGTAGCTTGGATTTGCATTTTGGCAGTGTCCAATCAATCAGCTCTCATGTGTTTGCTGGACATTTGTACATGTTCTTTGGAGAAATAATTTATTCAGTGTTTTGACCATTTTAAAAGTGGGCCATTTGTCTCCTTATTGCAAAGCAAGTGCTCCTTATACATTCTGGCTATGAGTCCTTTGTCAGATAATTGATCTGAAAATATTTTTCCCAGTCTTTGGCTTGTCTTCCCCCCCCCCGCCCTCCCCCCCAACATGTCTTTTGAAGCTCAACAGCTTTGAATTTTTATAAAGTAAAATGTATCAGTTTTTTTTCTGTTGCATACTGTGTTTTGGGGTGTTACATCTAAGAATTCTTTGCCTAACCCAAGACAGTAAAGGTTTCCTACTAAAGTTTTACCTCTATATTGTGTCCCTGATACATTTTTAGTAACTTTTGTATGTGGTAGGGGAAGGACATACACTTGTCTTTTTGCACATGGATATCCAATCATTCCATCACCACTTGTTGAAACAAATGATTCTTTCCCTATTAAATTGCCTTGGAAACTTGAAAAACAGTTGGGTTTAGATGAACCTCATAAGAGTTCATATCTAAAATATCTAGTGTGTTTCATTAGTCTTTATTTCCATCCGTTATACCAGTCCCATACCATGAATACACTGTATATAAATACTAAAGTCAGCTAGTCAGTTTCTAGACCTGCTCCTGCATTTATTTATTTATTTATTTATTTATTTATTTATTTATTTATTTATTTATTTATTGGTACTGGGGATTGAACCCAGGGACATTTTAACTACATTCCAGCTGTATTTTAATTTTTAGTTTGAAACAGTGTCTTACTAAATTGCTGAGGCTGGTCTTGAACTTATGATCCTCCTGTTCAAACTTCCCAAGTACTGGGATTACAGGTGTGCACCACCATACCCAGCCCTGCTTTGCTTTTAATGGAGATTGCAGTGAATATATACATTAATTATGGGAAAACTGAATTTTCATATTTGTGTATTATTCAACTCATGAACTTGAAATGACTATGTATGTAGATCTTTAATTTTCCTCAACAATGAACTGTATTTTTTTTTTTTTTTGGTGGTACTGGGGTTCCTGGAAGCCCGTCTATCTCCGAGCTACACTCCCAGACCTATTTTATATTTTTATTTGGAAACAGGGTCTCCTAAACCAGCGCGGCTGGCTTCGAACCTGCGCGATCCTCCTGTCTCTGCCTCCCAAGCGCGGGGATTACAAGCGTGCGCCACCACGCCCGGCTGAACTGTATTTTTTAATGTTAAGAAGATTCCACTTTTGTTAAATTTATTTCTAAGTATTTTGTTTTTATGCTATACTGAATTATTTTCATAGTATCATTTTCTAATTTTTCTTTCCAAGTGCATAGACGTACAAAGACTTTTGTGTATTGATTTTGTGTTATCCAGTAGCATTGCTGAATCGAATTATTATTTCATATAGTGTGGAGGGTGCCTCTGTGCACATGCATAGGTTCATGCTGTATTTCTTAGGATTTTTCTCATACAGGATTACATTAAAGACAATTTTACTTCCTCCCACCCATCTGGATACCTTTTTTCCTCCTTGCCTAATTTATCCAGGCTGGAATCTCTAGTGCAATGTTGAATAGAAGTGGAAAAAAGTGCCAAGAGTGAACATCTGTCTTGTTTCTTATTTTAGGGGAAAGTACTAAAAGCTTTTGTCATTAAATATATTAACTGTGATTTTTGTAGATGTTCTTTGCGTAGATGAGGTTGAGGAAGTTCACTTTTGCTAGTTGGTTGAACTTTTTCTTTTTTAACAGCATGAAGGATGCCAGGGGCATTCTACCTTTGAGCTACACCCCCAGGCCTATTTTTTATTCTTTAATTTGAAACAGGGTCTCACTGAATTGCAAAGGGCCTCACTAAGTAGTAGCTGAGGCTCGTCGTGAACCACAATCCTCCTTTCTCAGCCTCCCCAAATGCTGGGATTAAAGTGTGTGTCATCATGCCTGGCTGGTTGAAGTATTTTATCATGAATGTGTGTTGGATTTTGTCATATACATTTTCTGCTTCTATTGAAATGATCATGTGATTTTTCCTTATTCTACATAATACATAATTTAATTAATTCATTTTTTGTGTTAGAGTTTGAACTCAGGAGTATTCTGCCTTTGAGCTACATACTCAGTCCTATTTTATTTTTTATTTTTAAACAGGGCCTCACTAAGTTGCAGAGGGCCTCACTAAGTTGCTGAGGCTGGCCTCAAACCTGTGATCTTCCTGTCTCAGCTATCAAAGTACTGAGATTACAAACGTGTGCCACCACACCGGCTTACACGATACATTATTAACTAATGTGATCTGGTGTATTACATTCACTTTGGGATGTCAAATCAACCTTTCATTCCTAGAATAATTCTTTCTTGGTCATGGCATATAATTGTTTTCTATTTTTATATTGATGGATTTGAATTGCTAACATTTTGTTGAGGATTTTTGCATCTATATTCATGAGGTACATTGATTCAAGTGCAGTTTTCTTATTTGTTTTGTTTGATGGCAGATACTAGCCTCATAGAATAAATTCTGGAGAGTTTTGTTGTTAGATGTGTTTATGCTTATAATTATTATATCTGCCTTGTGAATTAACCTTTTCATCATTATAAAATGTCCTTTACTTTTTCTTTTTCTTCTTTAATGGTACTGGGAATTGAACCTAGGGGTGTTCTACCTCTGAACAATACCCCTAGCTCTTTTAATTTTTTAATTTTAAAACGGAGTCTCAGCCAGTTGTGGTGGTGCATGCCTGTAATCCCAGTACTTGGGAGGCTGAGACAGGAGGATCACAGGTTTGAGGACAGCCTTCCTAATATGGGGTTAGTGTGTGCCAATATGCTCACCTTATAATTATGCTATATTTGTCTATTTTATACTTTAATTGGTATACTGTAATTATATATCATAGTGAGGTTCAAACTGAGGCATCCATACACATACACACCATCGCTAGTTTATTTCCCTCCACATTTCATCCCATCGTACTGTCTTCTATCACATTACATGTTAGTAAGATTGATAGTAATACTTTCGTATAATGACATAATATTATTTGAACTGTTTCCATTATCAAATCTCTTTTCCCCTCCCATCTTTCTTCCTCTGATCTACTTCCATTATTCTGCTGATCTCTCTCATTTCTTTAAAGTCCCTTTTCTTTCCTATTTTTTCTCTACCTTCCACATATGAGAGAAAACATGTGACCCTTGACATTCTGAGACTGACTGGTATCACTTAACATGGTATGCGCTAGTTCAATCCATTTTCCACAAATGACATAATTATCTTGTTCTTTATGGCTGAACAAAACTCCACTGTGTACCTCTGCCACATTTCTGTTATTCATTCGTCTGCTGATGAACACCAAGGTTGGTTCTATAATTTGGCTACTGTGAATCGTGCATCTTTACACATGAGTATGTATGTTCCTTTTGTTCTTTTGGGAAGGTATCGAGGAGTGTAGCTGGGTCATATGGTAGTTCCAGTCTTACTCTTAATTTTGATATGAAGGTTATACTATTCTAAACAATCAGTATGGGAGTGTTCTCTAACCATTCTCAGGAAGAGAGTTACAGTTTTTTAAATGTTTATTTCATCAAAAATTCAAATATATTTTCATAGAACTGTATAATACCAGTTGTTGGAAATATGTCATGCACACATTTATGGCCTAACCTACTGATCAGTAATTTAACAAACATATCTCAGTAATTGGAAGAAAAAATGCTTATGATTTTTATAATAATTTATTCCATCAGGTAAGCACATTAACTATGTTTTTCAAATCTGTTTTCATTCTTTTTTTCTTACCTCCATTACTGAGATATATATGTTAAAAATCATACTGTATGGTAGTAGGTTTATTAATGTTTTCTTGTAGCTCTGTCAGTTTTTTTTTTTTTTTTTTTTTGGTGGTACTGGGGTTCCTGGAAGCCCTTCTTCCTCCGGGCTACACTCCCAGACCTATTTTATATTTTTGAAACAGGGTCTCTTACGCCAGCGCCGCTGGCTTCGAACCTGCGCGATCCTCCTGTCTCCACCTCCCAAGCGCGGGGATTACAAGCGTGCGCCACCACGCCCGGCCAGTTTTTGATTAATATATTTTGAATCCATGTTGTTAGGTAAATAATTTTTTTTTTGCAGGTTTGGGGATGGAATTCAGGGGCATTCGATCTCCGATGTTTCTCTTTTATTTTTGGCAATGCTCTTTGCTTTAGAATCAGTTTCTATGGATAAAATATAGCTACCCACATTTCTTTTAGTCAGTATATGTGGTGGGTTTGTATTTTCCTTTTTATCATTTAACCATTATTAACATCACTTATATACACTGAGTAGATTTTTAAAAATAAGTTTATATATGACCTAATTCAGCAATCATGCGCCTTGATATTTACCCAAATTAGTTGAAATCATGTTGACAAAAAATCTGCATAAAATATTTATAGCAACTTTATTCATAATTGCTAAAACTTGGAAGCAACCAAGATGTTCCTCAATAGGTGAATGGATAAACTAGTACATCCAGACAACAGTGTATTATTCAGTGCTAAACAGATGTGAACTATAAAGTCACAAGACAGGAAGGAACCCTGAATCATATCATTAGGTGAAAGAAGCCAGTCAGAAAAAGCTACAAACTGTATGATTCCAACTATATGACGTTCTGGAATAGGGAAATTTATGGAGACAGTAAAAAGATAAGTGGTTGCCAGGAATTAGAGGAAAAGTAGGGGCAAACAGGCAGAGCACAGGTTATTTTTAGGGCAATAAAACTGTTCTGTATGATAGTAAAAAGGTACATACATGTCACTTTACACATCAAACCCCGTAGAATGGTTAAAACCAAGAGTAAACCCTAATGTAAAATGTGAACTTTGGGTAGTAATGATGTGTTAATGTAGATTCAATGATTTTAACGAAGGTACCACTCTGGTTGTTGATAGGTTTATGGGGACTCTATGTAGTTTCTACTCTAGCTTGCTGTGAATCTAAATTGGCCCTAAAATATAAAGCCTAGTAAAGAAAAAGACAAATACAAGGGAATCCTGAGAAACCATCAAAGCCAAGAGGACATGATGTCCAAATGTAATATAGTACTCTGAATGTGATCCTTAAAAAAAGGAACATTAGCTAAAAACTGAAGACATCTGAATAAAATGTAGACTTTAGTAATGTTTCATATTGATTTCTAAATTGTGACAAATGCACCATCTTAATATTAGATAGTAATAGTGGAAATGATGAAATATATGAAAATATTGTGCTATCTTTATAATTTTTCTGTAAATCTGAAATTGTTATAAAATAAAATATATTTAAAAATCTAAAACAAAAATTGTGCATAGAAAATTCCCTGTAATTTTAAAAAAGTTATTAGAAGTAATTAGCGAGTTTGGTAAGGTCACAGGCTACAAGAACAATATATAAAAATTAGTTGTAGAAGCCGGGCGTAGTGGAGCACGCTTGTAATCCCTGCGCTTGGGAGGCGGAGACAGGAGGATCGCGCAGGTTCGAAGCCAGCCTCACTGGCTTAAGAGACTGTTTCCAAATAAAAAAGTATAAAATAGGTCTGGGAGTGTAGCCCGGAGGTAGAAGGGCTTCCAGGAACCGCAGTACCACCACCAAAAAAAAAAAATTAGTTGTAGAACCAGGCTTGATGGCATACTCTTGTAATCTCAGTACTTGTGAGGCTGAGACAGGAGAATCACAGGTTCAAGGCCGGCCTCAGCAACTTAATGAGATCTTCTGCAACTTAGTGAGACCCTATTTCATAATAAAGAATTAAAAATAGGGCTGGGGGTATAGCTTAGAGGTAGAATGTCCCTGGGTTTAATCTTTAGTGCTGTAAAAATTAACTTTATTTTTATACTAGTGATGAAAACCAAAAGTAGAAGTATTTAAAAACTATTTAAAATAGCATTGGTGGTGGGTGTGGTGGCACATACTTGTAATCCCAGCATTCAGGAGGATCACAGTTCGTGAACAGCCTCAGCTACTTAGACCCTTTGCAACTCAGTGTGACCCTATTTCTTTCTTTCTTTCTTTCTTTTTAGTGGTACTAGGGTTCCTGGAAGCCCTTCTACCTCTGGGCTACACTCCCAGACCTATTTTTACATTTTTATTTGGAAACAGGGTCTCCTAAGCCAGCGCGCGCAGCTGGCTTCGACCTACGCGATCCTCCTGTCTCTGCCTCCCAAGCACGGGGATTACAGGTGTGCGCCACCACGCCCAGCAGTGAGACCCTATTTCAAAATAAAGAATGAAAAATAGGGCTCGGATAGTAGCTCAGAGGTAGAATGCCTCTGGGTTCCATCTTCAGTACCGCAAAAAAAATTAAATAAACAGCATTATAAAATGAAATGCTTAGGAATGGTATTAACAAAGTATTTCCAGTACCCGTACTCTGAACACTGTAAGACAGCCTCAAGAGATATCCAAAATGGCGTAAATAAATGGAGAAATGCATTGTGTTCATGGATCAAGTCTCTGTTGTTAAGATGTGAATTCCTTCCTGTGTTGAAGCTAGAAAGAAAATAGAAAACATAAGGTACTTTAAGTAACCGAGAGAAAGACCTATAGAGTAGTCGAAGGGGGGTAGGAGAGAGAGAGAGGAAGGGAAGGTAGAAGGCTGAAGAAGGAAATAGTTCTATAAGACTATGGCAGTATGTGAAGGTACTACTTTGAATCTCACTAACTCATGTGCTAAGGGAAGAGTGGGGAGCAAGGTAGGATATGGAGGGAAATACATAGAGCTGTGTGCTTTTTTGGGGGGGTGGAGAGACTGGAGATTGAACCCAGGAGCATTCTACCTCTGAGCCACACTTCCAACCCTATTTTATTTTTTATTTTGAAACAGGGTCTTGCTAAATTGTTAAGACTGGCCTCAAACTTGTGATCCTCCTGTCTCAACTTCCCAAGTACTGGGATTACAGTTATGTACCACCACATGCGGCGCATATATATTTTTATCACATTGAACCTCACTGTGATGTGTAATTGCAAAACACTAATACAATCATTTTTTAAAGATGTGAATTTCCCCAAATGATCTATAGGTTCCATATAATCCCAGTTGATGTCCTAGAAGCCTTTTTTGGTAGAAATTAATAAATTGATGATAAATTATCTATAGAAAACCGAAGGACCTAAAATAGCCAAAAAAGCTTTAAAAATAACAATAAAGTTGAAGGGATTTAAGTCTTGAATCCATTTTGAAGTGATTCTTGTATAAAGGGTGAAATAAGGGTCCAGTTTCATTTTGCATGTGTATATCCAGCACCATTAATTAACGAAATCATCTTTTTCTCAATGTGTGTTATTGGTGTCTTTGTCAAAAATCAATTAATTGTACATGTGTGGGTTTATTTCTATGCTCTCTATCCTATTCCATTGGTCTGTTTTTCTGCTAGTTAAACAGCTAGTAACATACTGTTTAATTACTCTAGTTTTGTAATATATTTTGAAAACAAGGATTATGATGCCTCTTGCTTTGTGCTTTTTGCTCAAGATTCTTTGGCTACTCAAGAGTTTTTTGTGGTTCCATTATTTCCTTTAAAATAGCTTTTCTATTTCTGTGAACATTGGAATCTGATAAGGATTATATAATCTTTTTTTTTCTTTTTTTTGGTGGTACTGGGGTGGAACCCAGAGCCTTTCTACCTTCGGGCTATACTCCCAGACCCATTTATATTTTATTTTGGAAACAGGGTCTCACTAAGTAGCTGAGGCTGGCTTTGAACCTGCGCGATCCTCCTGTCTTACCCTCCCAAGCGCGGGGATTACAAGCGTGCACCACCACGCCCGGCTCTATATAATCTTTAAAGAAAAAACCGAAGGGATTTTACTGTCTGGTTTCAAGACATACTGTAAAATAATACTATAGTTTTGGTGTAAGGATAAACATAAATTAGAACAAAATACAGTCCAAGATTATTCTTAACTATAGGGTCAATTTGTTTTCATCAAAAGGATCACAATAACTCAAGGAGAGAAGACACATATATTTCAACAAATGCTACTAGAACAATGGTCCATATATAAGAAAAGAAAAAAAGAAAACCATGAACCACAGCATTTACCTCACACCATACAAAGGATGGATCATAGACCAAAACAAAACACCCTGAAATTATAAAGCCTATGGAAGCTTGGATTTGGTGAAGATTTTTTGGGGACACAAAGAGCAAGAGAAAGAACCCCTCCCCCCAAGAAAAGAAAAAAGAAAAAAGTTATAAAATAGACCTCATACAAATTTCAAAATACTTTCAAAATACTGTTTTTGAATGATAGAAAAGTCATGACACACTACAAGAAAATATTTGCAATACATATCTGACTGAAAACTTAGGCCATTTGATTTATTCCAATTTTTAGTTGTTCTGAGTATTGTTGATACATATATATCAGTAATACATTTACAACTGTGTACAAATCAGTGTAGAAATGAAAATGCATATTTTCATTTCTCTGGGATAATTACCTAGAAGCAAAATTATTGAGTTCTATGGTAATTTTAAGTTTATCCTTTAAAAATATATGTATATATTGTGAAATTATTAAATCTAGCTAATTAAGCACACTTAACACTTCTCATTCTCATCATTTTTTATAGTGAGAACATTTAGGATATACTATCCTAACAATTTAAAATTTATAATATATTGTTATTAGCAGCAGTCACTGCAGCTTACAATGGATCTCTTTACCTTATTTGCCATAAATAAAAATTGGCATCCTTTTATCAATATCCCCCTCCCTGTGTGCTATTCCCCTGACCCCAGCCTTTGGTATCTATCATTTGCTCTATATTTCTATGAATTCAATCTTATTTTGTGTGTGTGGTACTGAGGATTGAGCCCAGGGGCATTCTACCCCCGAGCTACACCTCCAGCCCTGTTTTATTTTTATTTCGAAACAGAATCTTGCTAATTTGATTATAGTCTCACTTCTTGCTGAGGTTGTTCTTGAACCTGTGATCCTCCTGTCTCAGCCTCCCATGTGCTGGGATTACAAGTGTGAGCCACCACACCTGGCTTGAGTTGAACTTTTTTACACTCTACCTATAAGTGAGATTATGCACTATTTGTCTTTCCATGCCTGGCTTATTAATACAGTATAACGTGTACATATGGTATACCTCTTTTGTTAAATTAATTCCTAAAATATTTTATGTTAATATAAGTAGGATTATTTACTTGATTTTTTCAGAGAGTTTACTATTAAAAGTATAGGAATGCTGACCTTTGTATATTAATTTTTCCCTATAACTTCACTGAATTTATCAGTACTAATAGCTTTTTGGAGAAGTTTTTAGATTTTCTATATAAAAGATCATGTCATCTGCAAACAGAGACAATTTTACTTCTTCCTTTCCAATTTGGATGCCTTTTATTTCTTTCTCTTGCCTAATTTTTTCTGGCTAGGACGTCCAGTACTATATTAAATAGAAATTGCAAGAGTGGGCATCTTTTTCTTGTTCATGATCTTAGAGGAGAAGCTTTCAACTTTTCACTATTAAGTATACTGGTAGATAAGGGTTTATCATTATCATATCATATATTATGTTGCTGTGCATTCCTCCTATTCCCCAAATCTTGAGTTTTGTCATAAAAGGATGTCAGATAATGTCAAATGTGTTTTTTGCATCTATTGAAATAATCATATGATTTTTATCTTTCATTCTTAATGTAGATGGTCTATACATTCAAGGATTTGTGTGTGTATATATATTATATAGACATATATTTTTGCATTACTGGATATTGAACCTGAGTGCATTCTACACCAGAACTATTTTTATACTTTAATTTGAATTAGGGTCTCACTAAGTTGCAGAGAGCTTCACTAAGTAGCTGAGGCTAGCTTTGAACCTGCATGATTCTCCTGTCTCAGCCTCCCAAGAGGTGGGATCACAGGTATGCACCACCATACCCGGCTAGATTTGTATATATTGAAATATTCTTGCAACCCTGGGATAAATTGCACTTGATCAGCGTGTATGTTCCTTTAATGTGCCAGTGAATTAGATTTGCTAGTATTCTGTTGAGGACTTTTACATGTATATTCATGAAGGATATTTTCTTTGCCTGTAGTGTCCTTGTCTGGCCTTTTATCAAGGTAATGCTGGCCTCATAAAATGTGTAAGTTTTCCTTCTCATTTTTTGAAGAGTTTGAAAAGGATTTGATGTTAGTTCTTTAAATATTTGGCACAATTAAGAAGTAAGCCACCAGATCTTGGGCTTTTCTTTGATGGGAGAGTTTTTTACAGATTCATACTTCTTACTTGTGATTGGTCTATTCAGATTTTCTGTTTATTCATGATTTTCTGTTTATTCATGATTTAATCTAGGAATTTTTCCGTTTATTCTAGCTTACCCAAGTTTGGGGCATTTAATTGTTCAGAGAAGTCTCTTATATTCCTCTGTATTTCTTTGATATCACTTGTAATGGCTTGTTTTTCATTTCTCATTTTGAGTATTTTTTCTTATACTATCTAACAGTTTGTCAATTTTGTTTATCTTTTTTTGGTACTGGGAATGGAACCCAGGTGCATTCTACCTTTTAACTATACCCCCAGCCCTATTTTTTAATTCTTTATTTTGAAACAGGGTCTCACTGAGTTGCAAAGGGCCTCACTAAGTAGATGAGGCTGTCTACGAACTGCAATCCTCCTGTTTCAGTCTCCCAAATGCTGGGATTACAAGCGTGTGCCACCACACCCAGCTCAATTTTATCTTTTCAAGAAACCACTTCTGAGTGTCTTTGATCTTTGCTAGTATTTTTCTGGTATTTTACTTAATTCTTTTTTCGCTTCAGTATTTCCATTCTTCTGCTAACTTTGGGCTTGGTTTGTTCTTTTTGTACTTCATGGACATCTATAACATTGTTATTTATTTGTTGTTTCAGTCAGGAGTCTCACTGTTGTGGCCCCAAATACCTGATGATATCTTGGAGGATGAAACAAAATATATTTATTCAGAGTTATAGAAGTGTCAGCAGATTAGTCCATGTTACACGGAGTCATGTCTGTGGAGCTCAAGGCATGGTGGTGGGAAGCAGAGAGGATACAGGTTATATATACATATATATACACATATATACATATACATATATATATATATATACCCAGAGTCACACCCCAGGGACCTACATCTTTCATATACACCTGCCCTGCCTACCTTACCACCCAGTAAATCCATCAGTTGACAAATTTATCCACTGATGAGATTAGAGCCCTCATGATTCAATTTTTTTTAATCTCTGTACATATTTTTGATTTGTCAATGCATGAGCTTTTCCAGGGGACATTCTATATTCACACCGTAACATTATCTTCCTTCTTTTTGATTTAGATATTTATTTTAAATTCTCTGAGAACTGCTTTTGTTATTTCTGTAAGCTTTGATGTGTTATATTTCCTTCTTCTTCCTTTTCTTTTTGTAGTGCTAGAGATTGAACCCAAAGCCTCATTCATACATTCTAGGCAAGTGATTTATCACTGAGGTACATCCCAGCCCAGGCTATCATTTTTGTCTGTTTCACAATGCCTCTAAGTTTCCCTTTGACTTTTTTGGACAGTTGATTGTTGAAGAACACATTGTTTATTTTTCATACATTTGTGATTTTTTATGAATTTCTTTCTGCTGTTGATAATCGAATTTTATGTCATCATGGTTAGGAAAAATACTTAATATGATTTAATCATTTTTATTTTTATGGTGTTGAGGATTTAACCTAAGGGCATTCTAATTGACTTATGCCCCCAGCCCTATTTTATTTTTTATTTTGAAACAGGGTCAAACTAATTTACTGAAAGACTTGCTAAGTTTCTGAGACTAGCCCCACACCTGAAATCCTCTTGTCTCTTACAATATTTATTTATTTATTTATTTATTTTTGCGGCATTGGGGTTGGGACCCATGGGCATTCTAGTCCTGAGCTACACCTCCAGTTCTATTTTTAGTCATTTTTAATTTTTTGAAACAGGATCTCACTGAGTTGCAAAAGGTCTCACTAAGTAACTGAGGCTGTCTGCAAACCGTGAACCTTTGGTCTCCACCTCCTGAATGCTGGGATTACAAGTGAGTGGCACCACGCCCGGCAATCTTTTTCAATTTGTTAAGGTTTATATTGTGGCCTAACATATAATCTCTCCTGGTGAATAGTCCATGTATACTTAAGAAAATGTTCTGTATGTCTGTTAGATCCATTGGTCTAAAATATACCTCAAGTCCACTGTTTACTTACTTATTTTCTGTCTGAGTTTTCCATTGTTGAAAGTGGGTCATTGAGCGCACACTTGTAATCCCAGCATTTGGGAGGCTGAGACAGGAGGATTGTGGTTCATGGCCAACCCCAGCTACTTAGTGAAGTCTTTTGCAACTCAGTGAGACCCTGTTTCAAAATAAAGAATAAAAAATAGGGCTGGGGGTGTCACTTAGAGGTAGAATGCCCCTGGGTTTCATTTCTAGTACCACAAAAAATAGAAGTACTCTACCACTATTGTATTTCAGCTCTTCACTTTCTTCCATTCTATTTATATTCACTTTTGATGTTTAGGTGATTCAGTGGTGGTTACATATGTATTTACAACTGTTATGTGTTCTTGGTATTGATTCCTTTAACGCCATGTAATGACTTTTTTATCTTGTTTTACAGCATATTTTAACCTTGTTTTAAGACATATTTTATTTGATATACGTGGTTTTATAATATGAAACCATTCTCCATTTACTCAGATGTTCTACTTTGTTGAGTTTTTGCTTGTTTTTTTTTAAAACAAAACTTAAAAGGCCTGGGGTACAGCTCAGAGGTAGAATGCTCCTGGGTTGAATCCTTAGTATTAAAATAAAATAAAATGAGAGAGACAAAAACTCACCAAAATCAATCGTGAAAGATGGGACTTCACTACCAATAACAGGGAAATCAAAGCTATTACAACAAAATACTATAAGCATTTTCATGCTAATGAATTAGATAACAGAAGAATTGGACATATTTTTTGAAAGAATATACTAAAACTCGAGATGTTTTTAAGGAGACATTTTTAAAACAATTATATTCAAAAGTACAAAAATTTATTTTGTGTGGTACATATACACAGTGGTATTTTACTTACCATATATGAATTTATCGCTATCAATCTCACTATCATGTACAATTTCAATACACCAATAATAAAAGATATTTATTTCTTAATCAATTTCCTATCCAAAATAAATGTTCAGGTCTATGTTAGTCAGCTTTTTGTCACTGTGATCAAAACACCTAGCCAGAAGAACTTAAAGGAAAGATGTATTTTGGCTCATTGTTTCAGAGGTTTCAGTCCATGGTTGGCCGGCTCCATTGATTTGGGCCCAAGATGAGGTAGAACATCATGGTGGAAGAGTGTGGTAGAGGAAAGCTGCTCAGCTCATGGCAGCCAGGAAGGGGGAGGGAAGGAAACTGGGAGAAGACAAACCCTTTCATGGCACTCTCATAGTGACTTACATCCTCCAGCTAAGCCCCACCTCCCAGTAGCCCATCCATCAGTCAATTGATTAATCCACTGATGAGGTAAGAGTCCTCTTGATCCAATTATTTCTTGTCTCGCCTCTGAACTCATGAGACTTGGGAGACATTCCAGATCAAAACTATAACAAGTTAACTATAACCCATCTTTGTTGGTTTACTCATAGTTAGTCTAGATTAAAATTTGTCATTTGTGTTGCTTTTTTGAAAAGACCAGCTTTCTGTATTTTTTCCATTCTCTGTCTTATTACTGTCCTAATCATTATTTTTTCTTTATATTTCTTTGAGTTTCACTTGTTCTTCCTTTTCTAGTTTCTTAATATGAAGCCTGTGCATAATTCTAGTACTTGGGAAGCGGAGACAGTAGCTTTGCAGATTTGAGTCTAGCCTGCAGTAACTTAGCAAGACCCTGTTTCAAAATAAAAATTAGGTGGGTGTGGTGGCACACACCTGTAACCCCAGTACTTGGGAGGTTGAGACTGGAGGATTGCAAGTTTAAGGACAGCCTCAGTAATTTAGCAAAACTCTCAGCAACCTAGGGAGATCCTATTTCAAAAACAAAAAAGACTGATAGTGTAGTGCAGAGGTAGAATGCTCCTGGTACTACAAAGAAAGAGAAACTTTAGGTTATTGATTTCAGATATTTATTCTTTTATACCATAGGTGTTAAAACTATAAATTTCCTTCTTTGGTTGTACTCCATACATTTCTATTTATTTATTTAAATTAATAAATAAAAATCACATGTATTTATGGTGTACAATTTAAAGTTTTGATACACATATATATTGTAGAATGGTTAAAGTTAATATATCAGTTATATACTTAACTCTTCTTTGTTGAGAAAACTGAAGATCTACTTAATTTTTTAGTATACAATACATTATTATATTGCAATTTATATCTCCCTTCAAATCCTTTAAGATTTCCTTTATATATTTAGGTGTTCCAATGATGGTCGCATATATATTTGCAATTTAAAACATTTTACAATTGTTTTACCTTCTTGATTAATTTACACCTTTATTATATAATGACCTTCTTTGTGTCCTTTTTTTTTTTTGCGGGTCTGGGGATGGAATCCAGGGGCATTCAACCTTAGAGCTACACCCACTGTCCTAATTTTTATTCTTTATTTTGAAACAGGGTCTCACTAAGTTGTGGAGAGCCTCACTAAGTAGCTGAGGATGTCTGCAAACCATGATCCTCTAGTCTCAGCCTCCCAAATGCTGAGATTACAAGCATGTGCACCACTCCCAGCCTCTTTTTTTCTTTTTACAGATTTTAACTTAAAATCTGTTTTGTGGTATATAAATATAGCTACCTCTGCTCTCTTTTATGATTGTCGATATTAATTCAGCTCAGAGTCACTCTATGTCTTGTGACTGAAGAATTTAGTCTACTTTCAATTAAAGTAATTATTGGTAGCTACGGACTTAATATTTCCATTCATAAATATTTTGGTTTTATATGTACTGTATTTCTGAATTTGTGTTCTGTGAATCAGATTGTCTCTATTCATATGTCTTCAAGCTTATTGATTGAAATTTTCATTCTTCCTCTCTTGCTTTTTTCCTATGGATTTTGATGGTTTTTCTATAGTAGAGTGCTTTGAATTCTTTCTGTTGTGTTTTTTTAATCTATTGTAGATTTTTTGCTTTGTCATTACCATGAGGCTTTCATAAAACATCTTACACAAAGTTATTTCAGGCTAATAACATCTTAACTTTGTTCACATACAATGACTACGCATTACTCCCTCGATACATTATTTTGTATTATTATTTTATTTTGTTGGTACTAGGAATTGAACCCAGGGGCGTTCTACAGCTGAGTTACACTCTCAACCTTTTTTTAATTTTTAAACGGGTTCTCCCTAATTTGCTAAATCCTTGAACCTGTGATCCTCCTGTCTCAGCGTCACCACGTTCAGCAGATCATTTCTGTCATTTATCTTTTGTGTGTGTGTGTGTGTGTGTGTGTGTGTGTGGCACTGGGGGTGGAACCCAGGGGCATTCGACCAACAAGCTACAGCCCCTTCTCTATTTTTATTCTTTATTTTGAAACCGGGTCTCACTGAGTTGCAGAGGGCCTCACTAAGTAGCTGAGGCTGTCTGCCAACCGCGATCCTCCGGTCTCAGCCACCCGAATGCTGGGATTACAAGCGTGAGCCACCATGCCCAGCTCCGTCATTTATCTTGAAGCTAGTTGATTCCTTCTTTTGCCAGATAAAAACTATGGGTTTTGTTCTTCTTTATTGCTGAGTACAATTCCATTTTGTATATTTCCATAATTTTGTCATTCATAAGAAAAGACTGGGAGAACTTTATGTTAAGTGAGATTAGCCAAGCACAGAAAGAGAAGGGACATATGTTTTCTCTAATATACTCAAGCTAAGGAATGTTAGAGATACCAAAGGGAATCCAGACAATGGAGGGGAAACCTCAGCGAAGCCAGGAAGGAAGGGTAGAGGAGGAAGAAGGCTGAGGTTCATTAATGGAAAAACTAAAGGAGGCTATGTGATGTGAATATAACATTGTTAACTTGGACACTCAGTATCGGGAGGGAGGGAGGGGAATGGAGAAGTGGGGAGGGCACCAAGTACTATGTGAATATGTGCCTTTATCAACATGAGCCACATTATGATGTGGGACTGTAGTGCACCACTAATAAATAAATAAATAAATAAATAAATAAATAGAATAGAAAATCCATGGGTTTTTCACTTCAGCTATCATACTTTTCAACTGTAGTGTTCTCATTTGATTTTTAAATAACTTTTTGTCTCTCCATTGACATTCTCTATGTGATGAGTCATTGTCCTCATACTTTCCATTAATTCATGTTTTCTTTCATTCTTTTAATGTATTTAGAAAGATTTCTATTAACCACTCTTCTTCCTCGCTTATGGGTCACACCGTCCTTTTGTTTGTATGTTTCATTTTAAATGAAAACTGGACATTTTAGGTCATCTCCATTTGAGCATAATTGAGAGCTCAGTTGATGGTTGGTCACTGAGTGTAATTAAAATTTTAAACCAGAAAGGCTAGACTCCTACCTTTTGTCAGTGGATCTGTATGTGGAATGGAAACATTCAAAGTTTAGGCTGTTTGCCTCAGCGACTTAGTGAGGCTCTTAGCAACTTAGCAAGACCCTGTTTAAAAAAAACTGGGCTGGGGGTGTAGCTCAGAGGTAGAACACCCTTGGGTTCTATCCTCAGTACCAAAAAAAAAAAAGAAAGAGAAAAATTATGTTTAGGCTATTTGTAACCCTCTTCTAGCTCTTAAATTTGTGTGGAAGTGGACTCACATTCTTTCAGAGATAAGTACATATTTGCAACCTATTTTGGCCTCTCCTAAGCAAGTTTGCAGTTTTGCACATACACGTGGTCTGCCAGATCCCCAGAAATATGTGAGAGCTTTTCAAGGTCCATTTCGGTTGTTTCATTCCCTGAATATTCCTGTGACATTTCTTACTAGTCTCCTAGTTTAAACTCTCTATCACCAGTATTAGGACCTCAGACTAGGCATGATATTAGTTTTCTTAATTGTTTACCACTGTTTTACCATTGTTTTCAGCAATGCCATTGAATATGGGTTTTATTTTGCTTCCAAATCATGGCAGCACTCTCCATTAATGGACATTTCAATTCTCAAATCTTCTAATATACATTTAGAACTACAGTACCATAGATCTGGTGGGGATGGGTAAAGGCCTGGGATAAAATGCTACACATTGCCTGGATAGTAGTGTCTGCCTGTAACCTCAGTACTTGGGTGGCTGAGTTAGGAGGTTCAAGGCCAGCCTCAGCAATTTAGCAAGACCCAGCTTCAAAATGAAAAGTAAAATGGGGCTGTGGGTGTATCTTGGAGATAGAATACCCGTGGGTTAAATTTCCAGTGTTAAATAAATAAATGAAATGCCATAGATTTCTACCATCTAAACGATATTCAGTAGTTTTTCTTGAATTAATACTTCTTATTTTGTTTTATGATTTTGGGGTAATTTCCAGATTTACAAAGGGGTTGTTTTTGGCAACTCTGTCCATTTTCTCTTTGCATTTTTGGAAGGGATTTTGCTGGAGTCTGTATTTATTCATATTTTTATTGAGTGATTATTTTACAATTGGATAGCTTTTTTGTTTCATAGTGTGTGTGTGTGTGTGTGTGTGTGTGTGTGTGTGTGTATGTGTATGTGTGTGGTACTGGAGATTGAACTTGGATGCGTTCTACCTCTGAGCTACACCCCAGCTCTTTTTTATTTTTTATTTTGAAACAAGGTCTCATTACATTGTGGAGGGCCTCACTAAGTTGTTGAGGCTGGCTTTGAACCTGTGATCCTCTTATAGGTATGAGTCATCATGCCTGGCTTCATACTGTATTTCGAGTGAAAACTTAAAACACTTCACATTTCAGGATTTTAGTCCTGATTCTTGGGCTGGAAAAAGGTAAAGGCATGTTGTTTTTATTACAAATTTTAATGTAGTTCTTTTCATATTTAACTGTCAGTCATTCAGTAAGTAAAATGTCCCAGCTGTTGGCTTGTAGATTTTCAGGAGAAGCAGTTTATTTCTTTGTGATAACCGTGAAGAGATTAACTTTGGCCCATATGTGATTGTCTACTATGATTGGCACGTATAGCTATAGCTATTCAGGCATTCCTAATTATCCTACTACCATTGATTATAGTATCTTCATTTAATTCACACAAAAATATATTGTGTTCCCAGGATATGTTGTACACTGTGGGGGCTAGAAAGAAATTAATTCTTTGAATTCACAGTCTAGATGAAGGCAAAGATTGGATACTTGAATCAATTAGGAAAACAGTTCAAATCAAGACAATACCATCATGTTTGATTCAAATAATATGTACCATCAGCCACCAGGAAAGAGAGATATCTGTGTAATTCAGATGAGGTGAGGAAGCATAATTTAAATAAGTAGTATTTGAAATAGTTTTTAGAGAATATATAGAGATTTTATAGAAAGTAAAGCGAAAATTCCAAGGTAACATCTGATCAAAACCACAGTCAAGACTACTGATATCTTCTAACTAGAACACTATTTCTCCTTTAATCATATATATGTACTCTTTCAGCATGTGTCTCATCTCATGAAAAAGGGAGTGCTGGCTCATAATTGGCCATCCACAGAGAAATATGAACATTAACTCTCACTTGACTCTCTCAGAAACCAACTTCACCATTTGTTTTTCCTGTGTACATATGCCTTGTCCTTCATATTGAACATTCATTGTAACCTTGTATTTCTCTTTTCCTGCCACATTCGGAAGTCCTCCTTGGAGTATATCTGTTGGTTTCTTTCTTCATTTTAGCAGTGCTCATAGTTTTCTTTCTAGACTTTGGTGGAAATACTTCTTGGATTGTTATAATTGTGTTTCAGAAAATTTATCCTTAAAAACAATTTTAATGAAACCCTTAGATCCATTTCAAGGGCTCACAGTGCCCTTGAAAGAGATAACTGTCAAGTATGATTCTGAGGAAAGAAACTGTTTTTCTTCATATTTAGAATGCTAACTCATCAGCCGGCTAATATAACCCAAAAGTGCAATCGCTAACCTTAAAGCTACCTTCCTTCACTTACCCTTCCTGGAAGGCACATATATGCACACAACCCTGGTTCAGGTTTCATTCTAAAGACACTAAACATATACAATTGCTCCTATTAGAGCACTATTTATATCTATTTTTCATAGCTTACCAGAATCCTGATTGTCTCTGAGGTTCCATAGCAGCCCAAATAATTCAGGGAACTCTTCATTTATAACCCATCTTATCCCACAAAACCTATGCATTAGAGAGTGCTCTCCAACAGAGCAGTGCAGAAGATCCCCAGGTGGGTAATGGATACCGTGCCCATACTTTTACTTCAAACTCTTAGCAGACAAAGGCTACCTCAGAGTGCAGGCAGATGGTCTTTACTATAAAGTCAGCCTCTTAAGGGTGACTCTTGGGATACCTCCTCCAGTGAGTACTACAGTCAATGGATTCCATGCAGAAGCAGCAGCAGACCAACACTTAGCAGAGCTTGACAGACATTCAGAAAAACTTGATTTGGCACCTGGATATTGAATGTGTGGTTGAGACGTGTGTATATGTGTGTGTGAACGTAAACTGGAGGAGCCAAGTTTAACACTACCAGTTGTAAATCCTGACAGGCTAAGTCCAAGCCCAATTTTTCTGCTTGTATTATAATGCCACCCCACCGGGCCTTTGTGATTCCTGTGAGAAATCTGTTTAAGACCTTTGGAGGCACCACATATGATGGTGTTCCGTGACACTTTGAAATGAGGTCTGTGCACTGAAACCAAGGACACGCCAGAAAACTCAAAAGGGTAGCTGCACCTACACTTGGCCCTAGACTACCCATTTTTGACATAAACTTTACCTCAACCTAGCCTGCTTTGCTTTCCTTTACCACAAGCCATATTCATTATGTGGATGCACTGATGAAACTGGCCATGTTCTCTCTGGCACTGTCTCTCACCAAAAGTCACAGTTTTCACTGCTTTTCAGATCCCCCAATTTTTAAGCTCTTGCTCTTTTCACAGCCAACTCTCAATGCTAAACTATACAACACAGTAGTGATCATTTTCCTTTCATAAAAATCGGAAATGCTTTGCTTGGTCAATTATCTACTTCTCTTCTTCAACTTCACTGTTTTTCTCTCTCATAATTCTTATAAACAGTTTGCTTTAACTCATACCTGTTGGTTTTGGATTGTTCTCTTTGCTCCTGCATACTGTGAAGCCATTCTCTTCTGGCAGTGCATTTTTAATCCACCTTAGCTAATGCTTTTCATGTGTAACCTGGTATCTTAAACTCTACCACACAGATGCTACTGGTTATCTACTTGGTTTTACCTCAAGATAGATCCACAAAGTGCCTGTAAAATCTCTGAGTAACAAGAGTAAAACTGATCAAGGGCTCAGCTGCTGTGTTATATAATCCATCATTGTTTTCCTGGCAAAACCTCACTTCCCATGGACTGCTCCCAACTACTGAATGACCATGGCAAGAATACTAATGAAGGCCCATTCCTTGGAGACCCAGATTCCTCTAATGGTCACCTTTGGCTTGAGGACTCTCAGCCTTGCTGAAACATTAGAACTGCATTGCAGTCTAAAACTACTTCATTCCATCTCTCCTCTATAGGGATTGGACCCATACCATGGTCTGACAGCTTTCCCAGTCTTTTCAGACTCTCTCCCACTCTTTTTCACATGTGTTTTAAGCAATAAATTACTTGCACATCTATTCTTATCATGTCATCTGCTTTTTAGAGGACTTGAACCAATGCAGTTGTCAACATTGCAGTTTGGAAAAATTTTTTAATATAATCTGTATATCTGGCTCATCTCTAGCTGATTATTGCCAGACAGGCCTAGTATTGCCAGGTCTTCAAGTTTACCCCTCTCTCTACAGTCCATTGTCTTTTATACACTATTTATATTACTTGTTTAGCCCCTGTGGGTATTTAATTTTGAGAATTTGTTGTAAAAGAACATTCTTTCAATTTATATAATCCAGTATATTATTTTGGTAGCTATTATGCCAGGTGCTGGTAATGCTGGAAAAATATCATTGACCCTTGTATCCTTAGAGGTGTTTTTTTAAAGTAAGACAAACCTACGTGAGCCAAATAATCACAGAAATGAAAACAAATAAATGGTTATAAGTTATAATGAATACATTAAAATAAATGGAACCATGAGAAAGTAAGAAGGGCACCAATTGTCTTCTTTCCTTTGTCTACACTGATTGCCTTGATAATCTCATCCAGTCTCATGACTTGAAATACCAACTCTGGGACAACTCCCAGATATGTATCTCTAGCTCATATCCCTTTTCTGACCTCGAGACTCATACAGCCAGCTGCTCCTCTGATATTTCTACTTAGAAATCTAATAGGCATCTAAAATTTAACAGGTCCAAAGAGCTCCTGATCTTTCCTTGAAAACTTGCAGTATACTCCCATCTCAGTTTATGACAATTCTGTCCTTTCACTTTCTCAGTCCAAATACCTTGGATCATGATTAACTCTTTTTCTCCTATCCCATCCATGTTCAGTTGATCAGGAAATCTTAGCCCATACATCCAAAGCCACGTAGATTGTGGCTCCTTTTCGCCATCTTCATTGCCATGGCCCTAGTCTAAACCATTATCATTTTTTATCCAGATTACTGCAGTAACTGCAATTCTGCAGTAGCCCACTAATAGGTCTCTCTCCTTCTTTTCTCGGCCCCTTTATAGTTTATTCTTAATACAGCAGCCAGAACAATCCATTTAAATGTGTCATTGTGTTGCTTCTTTTCTTTGTAAACCCTACAGTGACCCATAATTTCTACCAGAGTAAAAACCAAAGGTTTTATATATTGGCTTGCAAGGCCCTACATAATCTCACCCACCCCCACCTTTCTGACTTTATCTACTATTATTCTACCCCTTGCTTACTGAGCTCCAGCCATACTAGCTTTTCTGGTGTCCTTTGGTCACAACGGACACGATTGCAGCTTTGGTTCTTTGCACTGGCTATCATCTAAAGCTTACTTTACCCCAGATATCGTCAGAACTAACTCCTCTTTTGTTCAGATGTCATCTTTCTCAATCAGGCTAGGTCTAATCTGACCACTATGGTTAAAAGTCCAAATTCCAACATACTCTTTAATCTTGCTGTTTTCCATAGCTCTTATCACCTTCAAATAGGCTGTATAATTTATACATTATGTTTATTTATCTTCTCCCGCTAGAAGATAATCTCCATGAAAGAAGAGCTTTGTATCTGCTTTGTTCACAGAATATCACAAGTGCTAGAAACAGTGCCTGGCATGAAGTAGGGACCAAATAAATGTTTCCTAGATTAATTCGCTAAGTGATTAGGCTTTTATAATTTTAATGAAGTTTATTTCAAATAACATAAAAATTCAAAAATTATGCTTAACAGTGGGATACTGTGTGATATTTTGGTACATGTATACATTGTGTAATGTGAAAAATATTTATCTCCCCAACCAATTAGATAATAAGAGTATCAGGGAAGTTTTCTCAATTAATTTATATTTTATCTGATAACTGGAGAATAAATAAGAAGGGGGAGGGGTAAGAATGGTAAATAAAGGAGGTAATATATGTGATGGCTTTGAAGTAGTGTGGCAAAATATGTAAAGCCCTGGGTGCCATTGTAAAGAGATGCCTCAAACCTTTTGCCTGCCATCAAGGAGCTCACAACAAATGGAAAAAGAGAAACAATGAAACTGACTGTTATTAGACATATTGTAAGTACACTAATAAGGGTATGCACAGAGAGACCTGTGGGGGAAAATGACTCTTCCTAAGATAGCTGTAAATATGTTACAAAGAAGGTGACATTTAAGTTAGGTTTCAGGTAGGAGAGTGACATGATGAAAGTGTTTTAAGAAGATTAATCTGGCAATAATATGGAAAATGGATTGGAATATGGATGGACTGGAGTCAAGGAAACCATCTAGCCTATGGCAATAGTCCAGGAATGAGGTGATGAAGGGATCTATAGGAATGGAAAGAGAAGGACAAATCTGAAAGACGTTTGGAAGGAAAAGTTGACAGGAGCTAAATGGACTCTTGGCTTGAAGCCTCTCAGGAGGTAATGCTTCTTCCTAAGTAATCACCATGAAAAGATTCAGATTGACCTATTATGTAATTGCCTACTCTGACTAGAATTTCTAGCTATGGCTGTTCTCCAAAAGTTTCTGTTATTGTGATTGATACTTGTTGGGTCTTAATTTACATTAAGATAGCTTTAGACTCCAAAGGTTGGGAAGCTCTCAAAAACATAATTTTGAGTATGAAGCAGCAAATTATTCTACCAAAGGAAAAAAATGAAAATCATGAAGTGGCATGGGAAGTTTTGCAGTGAGGTTATAGTTCCTCTTTTAAAAAATATAATGTATTGATAATGAAAAAGAAGAGCACAAAAGCAAAGATAACTGGTGGCATGTGCCTAAAGATTGGTATTTGGATGAATAAAGCCCAGAATTGCCTCAGTCTTATAGAAATGCATGTTTGTAAAACAAACAACAACAACAACAACAACAAAAAACAACTTAACCATGCTCTCAGACAGAAGTAGTATCATAGCATGGGTAAATTGTAACTCAGATGATACTACTGAAATACTCTCAGTGATCAAAGGAAGCAAATAAAATAGGAGAAATATTTTAAGACTAGATTTATGTAAAAATATTAATGGTTCTAACAAAGAAGTAGGGGACATCTTCAATCTACTAATCAGTGAGTTAAATGTATAGGCTAGCTTCTAGAACAAATTTTCATGTGAATATTTAAAAAATTGCAGTTATCAACAAAGTCATTCATCAGAACCCTAATTTTGCTTTCTGACAAGTTGATTACAGATAGTTTATGGAAACATGGCAGATATAGCATACATATTAAGTAAATGAGTAAATGAAATTTCAGCAAGTTTTTTGTGTGTGTGGTGCTGGGGATTGAACCTAGGGGCATTCTACTACTGAGATTTACCCCCAGCAGCTTTATTTTTTAGTTGGAAACAGGATTTTGTTAAGTTGCTGAGAGTCTTGCTAAATTGCTGAGGCTGTCCTTGAACCTTTGATCCTCCTGTTAGCTTCCCAAGTACTGGGATTATAGGTATAATTGGAAAGATTTTAGTGAACTAACAAGATTTCAGTAAGTCTTATGACACTCTTCTAGAAAACAGAATATGGGTTAGAAAATTAACCTAATTATGTCTTAATTATATTAATATATTTAAAGAGTGCTGATTAATATACTATAGGCAAAGGAAGACTTTCTGATGACTTGCCTTGGCTTGACCAAATCAAAATTTTTGTTACTTATTTTGATGAAGATTTAGGGTAAAATTTAATCAGTTTTAAGGAAGCTATGAAGCTAAAAGGAGACAATTCAATTCCCACAATCATTTCTTTTTTTTTTTTTTTTTTTGGTGGTACTGGGAGTGGAACCCAGGGGCTTTGTACCTCTGGACTATACTCCCAGACCTATTTTATATTATTTGGAAACAGGGTCTCAGTAAATTGCTGAGAGCCTCACTAAGCAGCTGAGGCTGGCTTCGAATCTGTGTGATCCTCCTGTCTCTGCCTCCCAAGCATGGGGATTACAAGTGTGCGCCACCACGCCTGGCCCCACAATCATTTCTACTAAGAACTATGCTGGATGTTACAGGGTAAAAAAATGAATGACACATAGAGGCCTTTCTATTGAGGGACACCTACCTTTTATTGGAGGAAAGATATATAAACATATTAATGTGATGAATTAAGTAGAGATATAAACAGAATATTGTGAGAGAACAAACAAAAGTTACTAGTTTATTTTGACAGAAGACTTCTTATATGAACTGATATTTATATGAACTGATATTTTATATCTTTCTTGAGAGATGAACAAAACACAAGGCTTCCAATTAACTGTTCTCTCATTGATGTGATTCTAAACTGGAGTTAAGATCTGCTGCCTACCTCATCTCTTCCATCTTAGATCCCCTAGCCCATGTTTTAGATAGTGCCTAGAGGCAGGAGGCTGAAAAAGAAGAGTTATTGGAAAAAATATATCACCCAGATATCAGCAGAGGCATTTCTATACTCTACACTGTGCTCTTGCCAACAAAATCTCAATAAATTTAACTTTATCCCCCAGTTTCCATAGCCTGTTATTTCAGAACACTCCCAAATCAAACAGTAAGTTCTATTATGTCTTTATATATGGCCTTCATGAATATGATTGGTTTCATCCCTCATCAGCATGAAATTCAGTCTCTTCATCAGCATGTACACTAAAGAGCATGTATATTAGCATTTTGTGAGTTTAATTACTTAAATATGTATTTGTGGGTCATTGAGAAGGTTCACAAGCCAGGCATGCTGGTGCATGCCTGTCATAGGTTAGAAAATTAAACTAATTATGTCTTAATTATATTAATATATCCAAAGAGTGCTGATTAATATACTATAGGCAAAGGAAGACTTTCTGATGACTTGCCTTGCCTTGACCAAGTCAAAATTTTTATTACTTAGTTTGATGAAGATTTAGGGTAAAATTTGATCAGTTTTAAGGAAGCTATGAAGCTAAAAGAAGACAATTCAATTCCCACAATCATTTCTTGGGAGGCTGAGAAAGGAGGATTGTAGGTTTGAGGGCAGCCTGAACAAGCTAGCAACACCCTGTTTTCAAATAAAAAATAAAAAAGGCTGGGGTGTAGCTTGGTAGTAGAACGTACCTGGGCTCAATCCCCAGTATCACCACCAAAAAAAAAAGTTCACAAAAAACAAAATTAAATTGTAAAAATATAAAATCTACTAATAGCCACAAAAAATAAAGAAGGTTCACATCAAGAGTCAAGAACCACACAAACTTTCTCTAGTTATTCCTTTTTTTTTTTTTGCGGTACTGGGGATGGAACCCAGGGGCTTTCTACCTCTGAGCTACACCCCTGGTCCTATTTTTTAGTCTTTTTTATGTTTTGAAACAGGGTCTCACTGAGTTGTGTAGGGCCTCGCTAAGTAGCTGAGGCTGTCCGTGAACTGCGATCCTCCGGTCTCCTCCTTCCAAATGCTAGGATTATAAGCATGTGCCACCATGCCAGGCTCATATTCCTTTTAAGATATCATGCTTTTGGGGATTTCTTCTTCGTCAAATCCTCTGTAATCAGTACAATTATATACTTATGTGCATAGTTTTATATTTGCACTGTTATTCCTGTGGCCTCATAAAAGTCATTTTGCATTGTTGCTAATACTTTCTTGTTATTATCCAATCTTCTAGGATGTGGTGCCACAGGTTGTCCCACCTACAAAATAGGCTCCAGAACTTGCTGAAGGGGAAAGTCATATGTCAAACACTTCAACAGCCTAATTTCAAAAGCCCATTTCCATTATCCATCCATTGGCACCATACAATCTCCAAGTCTCTGAATTGTGCTTGGCAACAACATGAAGATCATTTTGGTAAGAGATGTGTGGGGACAGATACTTTTCTTTAAAGTATGATTTAAAAGCACATAACATAAAATTTACCATATTAACTATTTAAATGTACAATTCAGTAGCGTTAAGTATATTCATTTTGTTGTGCGACAACAAACACTTTTTGTATGGTCTGAAAAGACTTTTTTGTAGAGTTGAGAGAACCTCTAGCTACTTATTTACAAGATTATCCTGGAAGTTGCAAGAAAGACAAAAAACACACTGAAATCCCGACCCAGCTAAGGAAAGGGAACTTTGTCCTGCTCCAGCCAAACACCATCCCCCTGTATCGCTGAAGAAAAAAGCCCAAATATACTCGCAAAAGTGTTTCAAAGGTATAACCTAGGAATATCATAAGAACAAAAGATAATAGGTGGTAAGAGTAAAGGAACTTTACCCCTGTGTATGAAATGCCTAGGGCTGCTGCAGTAATTTCACAAACTGGGTAGCATAACAGAACAAAAAATTTTCTCTCACACTTCTAGACGATAGAAATGTGAAGTCAAGGTGTTGACAGGCCCACACTCTCTCTAAAGGCCCGAAGAGAGAATTTTTCTTTACCTCTTCTATTTTTTCTTAGTTGCCAGCAATTCTTGACAATACTTTGCTTATGTCAGTATCATTTCAGTCCCTGCCTCCACCTACACATTGTCTCCTCTATGTCTTCAAATCTCTTCTTATAAGGATACCAATCATTAGATTTAAAACCCATCTTAATCTACTGTGATTTATTTTTAACTTGATTACATCTGCAACAACTCCAGAGATGTACCTTAGTTTACAATAGGGTCACACCCTGATAAACCCATCATAAGCTGGATATATCATAAGTTGAAATGTGTCTAATCACTTAACCTACTGTAAACCATAGCCAATATTCGCAGCTGAAAGTGTAGTTTCCATTGAACGCATATGGCTTTTGTACCATCATAAAATCAGAAACTCAGACTGAACCATTATCAGTCATAGACCATCTGTGTTTCCAAATAAGGTCACGTTCAAAGGTCTCAGGGGTTAGGACTTCAACATATCATTTTTGGAATACGGTTTAATCATCAAAACAACCTGTAAGGAAAATGAAAATAATTGTAAAGTCTATACTGCAAAGCACAGGCTCAGTGTACACGCCAAAGACTGAAACTTAATCCAAAGATGATAGAATGCTTTTCCCCCCACAGACTACCACAAACTAATCAGACTCTAGTTGAAATAATATTGGATTACAGCTAGGAGACCAGCAAGAGACTGGCTATATCTCTCAGCTACAGCACAAAGGGAAGGGCTAAGGCAAGCAAGGTAAAGAAAACAGCACCACAACCTGAGTGAAAGGGACCACTTCCTAGAAAGATAGACTAAATTGTGTTTCCAGAAAGTTCATATATTGAAACCAAATCCCCATAATGCTGTAGTGATTAAAATGGGACCTATAAGGAAGTGAATGAGGTCATAAAGGTGGAACCCTGATCTGGCAGAACCTGGTGTCCTATAAAAGAAGAGATGTCAGAAATATTTCTCTGTCTTTGCCATGTGAGGACACAGCCTCCAAACTGTGAAAAAAATATTTTTTGTTAAGCTACTAATTCTAGTAACTTAGACTGTTTCAAAACTAAAAATAAAATAGGGCTGGAGGTATATAGCTCAAAGGTAGAACCCCCCCCCTCGTTCAATTCCCAGTACCCCCCAAAAAGCTACTCAGTCTGTATTTTGTTATGACAGCTCAAAGAGAGTAAGACACATAAAATATCAAAACTTATTCCAGGAGAACTAAATAACTTGAAAAGTTCTATATATTTTTAATTGAATTAGTTAGAATACTCTAGTGATACATGCATACCCATGTTTTTAGCGGCACAAGTCACAATGGCCAATTTATGGAACCAAACTGGATAGTCTTCCACAAATGGAAGAATATAACAGAGTTTTACTCAGCCATGAAGAATAAAGTTATGTCATTTGTAACAAAATGGATGAAACTAGAGAGAACATCATGCTAAGTGAGATCAGCAAGACTCAGAAAATCAAGGACTGTGTAACTTCTCCCATATGTGGAAGCTAGAGAGAAAATAGGAAATAGAAGGGACTCGTGACTCAGACCATTAGAGCAGTGGAAGGAGACAGAGGAAGAGAGGAGGGGAGATGGGAGAAGGAGGCTTGAGGAAGGAAACAGATCAAATAATGTTACTTTCCTATAGGAATGGGAAGGACAAAAGAGGGTGGGATTGGAAGTGTGGAGGGAAATATACCCAGAGATATTGTATGCATATATGACTGCATCACTTTGAATTTCACTGTGATATATAATTACAGTGTACCAATAAAATATTTTAAAATAAATAAAAAATAAAAATGGAATTAGTAATAAAAATACTCCCCAAAATTAAAACAACAGACTCAGATGGTTTCACTGGCAAACTTTACCAAACATATAAGGAAGAAATATCACTTTTATACATTCTCTTTCAGAAAATAAAATATTATGTCATCATTACCATGATATAAAATACAGGCAAAATACAGGCGAAAGAAAAGAAAACAAGCTAGCATTTAATGAACATAGAACAAAAAATCCTTGTCACAATATTAACAAATTTAATCCAATAACATATAAAAGGATTAATACATCAAGACTAGGTGGAGTCCATTTCAGGAATGCAAGGCTTGTTCGGCATTTCTTTTAAAAAGCAACTTGCTGGACGTAGTGGCACACACTTTGTAATCCCAGTACATAGGAGGCTGAGACAGGAGGATTGCAGGTTTGAGGACAGCCTCAATAAGTAGTGAGACTCTCATGAACCTAGGAAGACCATGTTTTAAAATAAAGATAAAATAGTGCTGGGGTACAGGTCCAAGTTAGAATGCCCCTGAGTTCAATCCCCAGTGACACACACACACACACACACACACACACACACACACAGTAGCTTATCTGTGTTGCAAAGAATGGTTCACGCCATATCCACATTTAATTCTTTATCACCCTTAGTGTTTTCTTCAGAATGTGCTGTCTTGTTTTTTGCAATTTGAATAAGCTGAGAATTTTCCAAATCTTTAAGTTCGGGTTCCTCTTTGGTTAACAATTCCTTCTTGCATTTATTTCTATCATATATTTTACTGTAAGCAATCAGAAGGCACCAAGCTGCTTTGCTTAGAAATCTCTACTACGTATCCCATATCATCATTGTGTTCAAGTTCTTCCTTCCACAACAGTTTAGTTAAGATTTCTGCCACTTTACCAAAAGGATCGCTGTGTTTCCATTGTCCAGTGTCATGTTCCTCTTTTCTGAGAACTCATTATAATGGCCTTTGCCGTCCATATTTCTGACAACATTCTGTTCAGGATTACTTATATATTCTCTGAGAAAACAGATCCTGTCCCTTCACATTTTTATTTGACCTCTCACCAGAATAACCTCAGCAATCTTAGCATTTTTTTCCCTGTATCAGAAAGTCATAGTTTTTTTTCCAATCTTGGCATTTCTAGTAAACACCTCCAAAGCCTTCCAGCCTCCAACCATTATCCAGTTTTATTGACACTTCTACATTTTAAGGTATTTGTTATAGCAGCACCCTCAGTGTCAACTTTTATATTGGTTAATATTCTACAGAGAAATAGAACAGAGGCAATTAGGAAATAAACACACCTTGACTCATATATTTATGGAAGTTAAGAAGTACCACAACCTTCCATATACAAATTGAAAAACCAGGAAGGGTAACGGTGTGATTTCAATCTGAAGGCCTGAGAATCAGAACTAATCATGTAAGTTCTAGTCTAAATCTAAAGGCCCTAGATTGGAAGACATTGTATAAGTTTTGTCCAAGATCAGGAAGGGACCAACATCTTGACTCAGACAAAAAAAACAACTATCCATCCCTTCCTTTGCCTTTTTGTGCTCTCAGACCCTGAATGCATTGGATAATGTCCATCCACTTTGGGGAAAGCTATCTGTGTTTTGCTCAGTCTATTGATTCAAATGCTAATCCTTTCCAGAAATACCCTCACAGTCCTACTTAGAATTAGCGTTTGTCCAAATAGCTGAGCACCCCATGGCCCAGTCAGCTTGAAACAAAATGTAACCATTACACACACACAAAATATTGCTTATCATTCTCACCTAGATCCTAGGTCAAGAACTTCAACTTTACAGCACCACCAAAAAATGACCCTATTCATAAGATCATCTGTAGTATCAGATAATTTCAATATCTGGATATTTAAGCATGCAGTTGGTATATAGCTAGAAGGTACAGGTGTTTTTATAAAGTGACTCAAAGGCCAGCTGTTAGCTCCTAACTGAGACATATGCCCCAATTACCTATTCTGTGTCTCATCTGTAAAGCTCAAAGCTGTGTCTATGTGTATCAACTTTTTTTATTGAAAACCTGGATATTTCAGATAATATCTTGTATCAACTGAGTTCTTTTTTTGTGGTACTGGGGTTCTTGGAAGCCCTTCTACCTCTGGGCTACACTCCCAGACCTATTATTACATTTTTATTTGGAAACAGGGTCTCCTAAGCCAGCGCGCGTGGCTGGCTTCGAACCTGCGCAATCCTCCTGTCTCCGCCTCCCAAGCGCGGGGATTACAAGCGTGCGCCACCACGCCCGGCATCAACTGAGTTCTGACCTCCAATGAGGATTGTTGCTTTGTTTTGTATAGTTGTTTATTTGTTTACTGACTTGCTTGGAATGATTCTTTAGTGTGTAAACATTGGTGTCTCTGACCCAGGTTTTATTTTTACATCTTGTTTTTATTTTTTACTGTGACTTCTTCCTAGGAATTGTTCTGAGGTCACCATAGCTCAGTGTTTCTCAACTGGGCATAATTTTCCCCCAGATCCTCCCTACCAGGAACATTTAGTAATGTCTGGAGACATTTTTGGTTGTTACAACCAAAGAGGAAAATGCTACTGACATCTAGTGGATAGAGACCAGGGATGCTGCTATGCTTCCTACGATGCACAGGATAGCACCCTGCAATAAAACACTATTATTTGACCCTGATGCCCATAGTGAAAATGTTGAAAATCCTTTCAGTAGCTTAGTGCCCAGCCAATTACTGCTTAAATGTCATGCTTAAAAACTTTAAGTCATTAATGCCTCTACATTTTGCCAATGGATCTATGTGTTCACTGAGACACAAATTCAAAATTCAGAAAGTTTACTAGTCTGTCCTGTTTTTTACTTTTTGCTCTTCCCATATCACCTTTGTATTTGCACAGAACTTTGTTTTCTTCTATGAACATGTAGATAACCAGGGTCATTTCTAGTCTCTCTTTAGTGTGCACACAGCCCTGTAGGAGTGCACAGCCTTTTAATCTCCAAGTGTACATGGGAACTGTTCAAAGCTTATCATAGGAACTTAATAACAACAAAACATGTAACCCAATTTAAAAATGTGCAAAGGATATTTCCCAAAAATGACAAACAGATGGCCAAGAGGTAAATGAAAAGACGCACAACATCACTAATTATTAGGGAAATGCAAATCAAAACTATGATGAAATACTAATACCCATTAGAATAGCTATTTTAAAAATACTAGAGATAACAAGTGCTGGAGAGGGTGTGGGGAAAGGGGAACACTTGCACACTGTTGGTGGGAATGTATAGCACAGCCATTATGGACAGCACTATGGAGGTTCTTCAAAAAAATCAACAATAGAATAAATGCTACTTAATTTATTGTATGCTTTGGACATTTTCCAAAATCCTAAAATGGTTGTTTTTGATGGTTTGTCCAGTTTTATCATTGCTTTTGGGGAAGAGAATTTGCCAAGCTCCTTTCTCTGCCTTTCCAGAAATCTCATCTCCAGATTCCTAAGGCTATACTTTGAACAACAGGGATGGGGAAGAGAGAGAGAATTAATGAAGGAGACCCTTCCATTGACATTCTGTACATATGTGAGAGTAACAGTGCCAACCTCAATAGCATGTATGGGGAAGGGGAAGGAGTGGGGAGGGACCTCGGGGGAAGCTCACAAAGAGCTGTGCGCATATGTGTCACTGTCATTGTGAACTACATTATCATGTGAGATTGTAATGCACCAATAAAAGTATTTTTTAATTAAAACACTGGTGTAGTAGGATATGAAGTTGAACCAGACTTTGGTTCATGTCCTAGCTCTACCACACAAATATTATATTATTTCACACAAAGTTACTTAACATTGCTTAGCTTTAGCTTTCTTGCCCTTAAAATGAGAATGATAATATAATGAAAGGCCATGTGAGAAGTACAGGTATAATCTATTTTAAGTTGTTGCTTAAGGTCTCATAATGTGGATAAACTTTAGTTTTGCCAGGCGTGGTGGCGCACGCTTGTAATCCCCACGCTTGGGAGGCGGAGACAGGAGGATCGCGCTGGCTCGGAGACAGCCTCGCTGGCTTAAGAGACCCTGTTTCCAAATAAAATAGTTAAAAAATAGGTCTGGGAGTGTAGCCCGTGGAAGTGTATCCCGGAGGTAGAAGGGCTTCCAGAAACCCCAGTACCACCAAAAAAAAAAAAAAAAAAAAAAAACTTTAGTTTATTGAGCTATTCCTCCACTTCCCTCAAAATGGACATTTTGTCCTATTTTTAAATTTTTTATTGTTCTGAACAATAACATTATGAATATTCTCATGTACTCCTCCATGTGTGACATTTTACATAAGAGAAATAACATGAGAGTTGAGTTTCTGGGCCAAGCAAAAAATATGCATATTTTACTTATTTTCATAGAAATTTCTAGGCTGCCACTCAGTGTGACTTTAATTTATACTTCCATAACTAATGTTTGCAAGGATGCATTTCACCACATCCTTGAAAAGACTCATTTTAGTCAAACTTAAAATTTTGTTACTGTTACAGATATAAAGTTGTCTCCTAATTGCATTTAATGCTCATTCCTTTGTTTGCTATTAAGGAAGGCTTCATGTGTTCATCAGCCACTTTTAGCGACTTTCTTATTGATAACTTTCACCCATTTTTGGGGGGGTTAAAATTTTTTGTTTTCTTTTTCTGCTGGGGATGGAATCCAGGCCTCATGAATGCTAAGCAAACACTCTACACACTCTACCTGTTGGATTTTTTGTCTTAATGATCACAGGGATTTATTCTATATGTTGGTTCCAGATATTTTTCCTGTTAGTTATTTGTTAAGTTTGTTTTTATATTATCCTACCTCCAGATTGTCATCATATAATCTTTATATTTTATATTTTAATTTATTAGAAATAGAAATTTACTTTTCTGAATAATATGAATATAGAATTTATTGTTTTGTATTCATTTTTCTAATATCCACTGAGTATTCTATCTTCTACTATTAAAAATGCTACCTTTTTCATATACCATATTTCCTTATATATGTGGATTTGATTTGGGATTCCATTCTAATCTCTTAATCCATTCATTTCTTCTGTATTGATGCCACACTTTTAAGACTCCGGTTTTATAGATGTTTATACAACTGACAATTTATCTATATCTTCTTTGTCAGAAATTGTTCCTCTATCATTTCTCAAGTACATGGGAAGTTATTTCTTAGAACTACATGGAATTTGGGCATTAGCCTGTTGGAGAATTTATCTGTCTTCTCATTACTTAAAGTACCAATCCATGAACATGTTATTTTTCCACTCAGGTTTTCTTCAAGTCCTTCCAGATACTTTTACAGATTTCTCCATTGTACCCCTCCACATTTTTGTTTATTCTCAGATACTTAATAGTTCCTGTTGCTTTTATAAATTTGATTTCATTTTTATTTTTTTTTCTAAATGAGTAATCTGGTACATAAGAAAGACTTTGACTTTTTAAACTCAATTTTGGTATAATTTCAATCTAATAGAAAAGTTGTTAGGACAGTACAAGGACCTCTTTTATAATCTGTATACATTTGGGTATATTTCTGGGCTTTTTATATTTTTCTCTTGTTTTATTTGTCCATTCATATACCAACATTAGACAATTTTTGTCCTAAAAGTTTCATAATATGTTTTAATAATAAAAAATGGGCTATTCCCCCATTGCTTTCATTTGCTTCTTCATAGAAGTCTTTTAGAATAAAATTTTCTAGCTGCTGATTTTCTTTAGTTTTCCTAAATAAATATTTCCAATAAATGTGATCTTTTCCTTAGAACTGCAATACGCTAACACTGTGATGCGCTTTGATTATGTGTGGCTTCGAGACCACTGCCGTTCAGCATCTTGCTACAACTCTAAGACTCACCAACGCAGCCTGGACACTGCCAGTGTGGATTTATGTATCAAGCCGAAGGCCATCCGTCTGGATGAAACCACACTCTTTTTCACTTGTAAGTGGACTTCGTCTTGTTTGGGGTATTCTTCTAAAGAACAATCTAAAGAAATATGAATTTATTTAGATTTGAATCTAAAGGAAATAAGGAATTATTTTGTGGATAAATGGTTTGCTCCTTTCCAAAACAGAATATTCTTTCCATTACTTTCCCCTCCTTGCTGTAAAAGCATTTTGGGGAACCTTTTATTTTTTCTTCATAGCTAACATAAAAAACTTTTTTGAAAATTTTTGAAACAGGGTCTCACCAAGTTGTTGACGACTTTACCCAGTTGCTAAGGTTGGCCTCCAACCTGTGATTTTCCTGTCTCAGCCTCCCAAGTATTGGAATTGCAAGCATGAACTACCATGCCTGGCTCATCATACTTAATATTAAAACTAAATGTTTCCCCTCTAAGGTAAGGAACATGACAATAATGTCTGCCCTTATTACTTTTTTTGGTACTAAGAATTGAACCCAGAGGAATTCTACCTCTGAGCTACATCTCCAGCCCTATTTTATTATTTATTTATTTATTTATTTATTTATTGCGGGTTTGGGGATGGAACCCAGGGGCATTTGGCCTCCGAGATACACCTCCTACCTTATTTTTTTATTATTTTGAAACAGGGTTTCACTAAGTTGCAGAGGGCCTCACTGAGTAGCTGAGGCTGTCTGCAAACCACAATCCTCCTGTCTCAGCCTCCCGAATGCTGGGATTACAAACATGCACCACCACGCCCGGCTTTTATGTTTTATTTTTGAAATAGGGTCTTGCTGAGTTGCCAAGCCTGGTTTCAAACCTGTGGTCTTCCTGTCTCATCCTCCCAAGTCCTGGAATTATAGGCGTTTGCCACCATCCCTGGCTTATTCTCACTACTTTTATTTAACATAGCTCAGAAGTTCTAGTCATTATAATAACATGAGAAAAAAATTTAAGTGTGTACATGTTGGAATGCAAAAATTAAACTATTTACAGACACATAACGGTTGATGTATACTACTTTAAGTAATATACATTAAAAATGCTAGTACCAGTGTGAGTTCATTAAAATCACAGGATACAAGATAAACACAGAAAATTGCATTCCTATATAGCTACAACAAACATCTAGGAACTGAAATAAAAAATGACCTTTTCAATTCTTTCAAAGAAATTCAAATACTTAAGAATGAATTTAATAAGAATGTATAGGATTTATTTGATAAAATTATAAAATGCTAATGAAAGACCTAAGTACTTGGAGAGGCAAACCATGTTCATGAATGGGAAGACTCCACACAATAAAAGATGTCAATTCTTAAATTTATCTATAGTTTGAATGCAACTCAAAATTTTAGCAAGTTGTTTTTATAATTTCAAACAAACTTATTCTAAAATGTTTATTTTTTATTTTTTATTTTTTTTTGTGTGTGTGTTCTTTTTTATTGGTGCAATGTATTCATACATCATAATGGTATAAAGAAAATACTTTTGTAGACATACATGCATACATCGAAATGGAAATGCCAACATGATTTGGGGTTTTGGTATCTTTGTCTCTTTTTAAGTTTTAATTTTAACTGATATATAATTGTACAAATTTTATGGGGTACAATGTGGTTTTAATGTGCAATGATCAAATCAAAGTGATTATTATATCTGTCCCCTCAAACATTTATCATTGTTTTATCTAAAAAACCACCCAAATAATTTCTTCTAGCTATTTTGAGATGTCCAACTAGTTTTGCCCAATGATCACAGCCTTCACATTCCTACTCTCCAGCCTCTGGTAACCATTATTCAACTTTTCACTTTTATGAGAGAGATTTTTAGATATGTTAGGGAATAATGTGGTATTTATCATTCTGCATCTGGTTTACTTCATTCAACATTTCGTCCTCTGGGTTCATCCCTGTTGTAATTAGCAACAGGATTTCATCCTTTTATAGATTAATAGTATTTCATTCATCTGTTGATAGACATTTCAGCTGTTTCCATTTCTTAGCTATTGTGAATAGTACTACAATAGATAGGAATGCAAATATCTCTTTGACATACTGATTTTATTTTCTTTTGATATATATGAGAGATTGCTGGATCATATAGTAGATGTATTTTTTAATTTTTTGAAGAACATCCAGACTTTTCCATAATGGCTATATTAATTTACATTCCCATCAAGAGTATACAAGAGATCCTCTTTCTCCACACTCTTACCATCATTTTTGTCTTTTTGAGCTCTTTATGTTGTTTCTTTTATTGTACAGTAGCTTTTCAGTTGGATGTAATCCCATTTGTCTATTTCTGCTTTTGTTTCCTGTGCTTTGTGGATTTTATAAAAAAAAATCCTTGCCCACTCCAGTGTCCTGAAGCATTTTTTCTATATTTTCTTCTAGAAGTTTCATGTCTTACATTTAAGTTCTTAATCCATTTTATGTGATGTTTATAATTGGTGAGAGATAGGGATCTAGTTTCATTTTTTCTGAGTTGTGGATACTCAATTTCCCTAGTACAGTTGGAATGTTAAGGTATAAACCTTGATTCTTAGTAAGTTGGAACAAATTGCTATTCATTCAAAAGTCATGGGTTATTAAAAATATTTTTGAGCCAGGTGTGATGGCACACACCTGTAATCCCAGTATTTGGGAGGCTGAGACAGAATGGTAGAAGGTTCAAGATAAGCCTCAGCAACTTAGTGAGACTCTCAGCAACCTAATGAGACCCTATTTTAAAACAAAAAAAATTTTAAACAACTATGGGTATAGTTTAGAGGTAGAGTGCCTCTGGATCCAATACCCAGTACCACCAAAACATGTAATGTTTCCTGACACTGAATGCTTAACATTGCTAGTTAGAAAAAAAAATCTTGTTTGGAATTCAAGCATGGAACCTCATCTCAGTGCACTGAATAACAAATAATCTCAGTGCACTGAATAACAAAAACCACATGCCATCTCTCATATGTGGATATTTTAAGTTGATCTGTTTGTATAATAGTGATTATTAGAGGCTACAAAGAGAAGATGGGAGGGGCATAGAAGGAAGCTGTGTAACAGGTAGGAAAGCCAGTAAGTTTTAATGTTCTAAAACAGAGTGGAGTGACTATAGTTCACAATATAGGTTACTAATATATTTTATGAAAACATGTAAGAGAGGAGCTCCAAGGACAAAGAAAGGAGATGGAAACATTAACTGACCTGATTTGATCAGTATACATTATATACATGTACTATACCTCATGTTAATAAAAAATTTTAAAAAATTAAGGCAGTGAAAATGCTAACTACCCTGCTTTTGATCATTATATATACTGTATACATGCATTTAATTATATTGTCCCCCATAAATTTGTATAATTAAAACCAACTTAAGCTGGGCGTGGTGGCGCACGCTTGGAATCCTAGTACTTGAGAGGCTGAGACAGGGGGATCATGGTTCATGAACATCCTCAGCTACTTAGTGAGGCCTTCTGCAACTTAGTGAGACCCTGTTTCAAAAATAAAGAATAAAATCAACTTAAAAAGTACAGTGTTAAAAAATGAAAGTGGTTTTGAAATTACATTGGCTTTGTTCTGTTTGCTCAAGATAGCTTTGGCTATTTGAGGTCTTTATGGTTCTATATGAATTTCAAGATCATTTTTTTCTATTTCTGTGAAAAGTATCATTGATGGAGAGATAGACACATAAATCAATGGAACAGAACAGAGAAACCAGAAACAGTTCTATACAAATACGTTTGACTTTTCTTTGACAAATGTGCAAAAGCTATTCAATGGAGGAAGGAAAATCTTTTCAACAATTGGTACAATTGGACATCCATAGATAAAAAATAACCTCAGTCTAAGTCTTTTACCTTATATAAACTTAATTGAAAATAGATGTTGGACTTAAATGTAAATCATAAAACTTCTAGAAAAGACTATAGGAGAGTACCTTCAGGTTCTAACTGGTTCTACTACTAACTCTCAAATCTTGACATTATGTCACACGCTTTTTTTAATCCTAGTACTTGGGAGGTTGAGACAGGAGGATCTGGGTTCGCAGCCAGCCTCAGCTACTTAGTGAGGCCCTCTGCAACTTAGTGAGACCCTGTTTCAAAAATAAAGAATAAAATAATGGGGCTGGGGATGTATCTCGGAGGCAGAATGCCCCTGGGTTCAATCCTCAGCACCAAAAAAAATTTAATTAATTCATTAAAAATAAAAAATTAAAAACCTTGACATAAAAAACAATCCAATTAGAAAGTCAGTAAAAGATATGCACAGACATTTTACATTTAATAGAATATACAGACAACAGATTAACACATGAAAAGATGGTTCCCATCATGAGCCACTAGGTAAGTAGAAGTTAATATCACAATGAGATTTCACTGCAAATCTATAAGAGTGACTAAAATTAAAAAAAGTGACAATACCAAATGCTAGACAACATGCAGAGAAATTTTTTATCAGTCTGATACCTCTAAAGGGAATGTAAAATGTTTCCTGATGCAGCCATTCAAGCAAACAATTTGGCAATTTTATAGAAAACTAAGTATTGTAACTGCCATACAACCCATAAATCATGTTTCTGGGCATTCTTTCCAATGATTTAAAAACTTGCGTTCACAAAAAACCTGTACATTAAATTTCATATCAGTTTCATTTATAATAGCTGAGAACTAGAAATTACCCGATGGACAAATAGTTAACAACCATTAGAATGATATACAAATCACTAATAAAAAGGAATTAACTGCTAACAAAAATAATAACTTGGAAGAATCTTAATGAAATTATGCTAAAGGAAAAAGTCCAATCTACATGCTGTATTTATGTGTCATTAATAAAATAGCATAACTATAGATATAGAAAAGATATATTTTCCAGCAGTTCTGGGTGGAGGTAGGAGGTGGTGGGTGAATTCAAATTAGCCTTATTAAAAAGCAAATTCACATATTACAAGATAGCATTTTATCAAATTAAAAAACACATGGTTTTTTTTTGTTGGTTTGTTTTGTTTTTTGCAGGTCTGGGGCTGGAACCCAGGGGCATTTGACCTTCGAGCTACAACCCCTGCCCAATTTTTTATTTTGAAACAGGGTCTCACTGAGTTGCGAAGGGCCTCACTAAGTAGCTGAGGCTGTCCGTGAACCATGATCCTCCGGTCTCAGCCTCCCGAATGCTGGGATTACAAGTGTGCGCCACCACGCCCGGCCAAAACACATGTTTTTAAAATACAAATATTTATTTTTTGTGGTACTGGAGATTGAACCCAGGAGTATTTGTTTATTTATTTATTTATTTCGGTACTGGAGATAGAACTCAGGGGCATTTTACCTCCGAGCTACACCCCTAGCCTTATTTTTTAAACATTTTAGTTTATGAAACAGGCCTCAGTAGCTGAGGCTATCTGCGAACCACGAACCATGAACCTCAGGTCTCCACCTCCTGAATGCTGGGATTACAAGCCTGCGCCAACACACCCAGCTCTATTTTATTTTTATTTTGAAAAAGGGTCTCACTAAGTTGATGAGTCTCACTATTTGCTGAGGCTGTCCTTGAACCTGCAATCCTCATGTCTTACCCACCCAAGTACTGGGATTATAGGTGTGAGCCACCATGCTCAGCTAGGAATTTGATGCCCACATATGTATTATTACAAGGAATGAAGATTGGTATACTCTTTCTGAAAGAAGGTAATTGGTTGCATCAAAATACTTAAAGTTTATATCTTTATTGTGATACATATTCCAATGATCAGAAATATAGGATAAAGATGACCACTATTAAATAATAGGATTTTTCCAAAAATCTATATATGCCAAAGAAAGATATTTTTAGGTAAATCTTAATAGACTAGTTTGTAAACTTTCAAAGTTAATTTTTATGAAGATTTAATTTCAAAATGATAAAAAGTATTGCCCAAATATGACATTGACGGTCTACAAAGTTGTGTGTGTATGTGCATATAATTTTGTATTCTCTAGTATACAAAATAAATGGATGCATAGAAAAAACTGGAAGGAATGATGCCAAGCTATTAGTCATCTTGGTGATAAATAAGTACAGGTGATTTTTAGTTTCATTTTATGATATATGCTTTTCAAAATGTTTGCAATAAGTGTAACATTTTTGTTTTGGTAATAGGGATTGAACCTATATCTGACCTACACCTGAGCCCTAATTTTTAAAAATATTTATTTATTTATTTATTTATTTATTTATTTATTGCAGTACTGGGGGTGGAACCCAGGAGTATTCTACCTCTGACCTACACCTTCAGCCCTATTTTTTATTCTTTTATATTTGAGACAGGGTCCCACTGAGTTGCAAGGGGCCTCATTAAGTAGGTGAGGCTGTCTGCGAACCCAAATCCTCCAGTCTCAGCCTCCCAAATACTGAGATTACAAGCATGCACCACAACACCAGATCATTATTTTTTGAAACAGGGTCTCACTAAGTTGTTGAGGGTCTTGCTAATTTGCTGAGGCTGTCTTTGAACCTTTGATCCTCCTGTTTCAGCCTCTGAAGGACTAGGATGTGTAATACTTTTTTTTATAAAAGAGGAAGGGAGAGAGAAAGAGAAGTTTAAAAAAAGAGGGATAAAATGTTTGCCTTTTACTCCCCCTGCTGCCTCTTTTGCTTATCCTGAAAACTTTCCAGTGCATTTGGGGGTTTGATTTCAACTTTTTTTTCTTTTTGCGCAGTAACCAGACTGTTTATGAATCCAGTTTGTCATGTTGTATGATTTCATGTTGTTAGACAGAAATTCAGCTACATTGTTTAGAAGAGGAAGGTAGCATAGAATAGTACTGAACTGTCAAGAAACAAGAAACTGGAGTTTTAGTTCGAAATGTGGTACATGTTAAATATCCTTAATCTGAAAATATAAAACTCGAAATGCTCCCAAATTTGGTAAAGTCTATACATATATTCTAAAATTCTTGTATGTCTGGTACAGGGGACTAAATCCAGGGAGACTCTACCGCTGAGCCTATGCCCTAGCCCTATTTTATTTCTTATTTGGAAACAGGGTCTCACTAGATTGATGAGTCTCACTACTTTCTGAGGCTGCCCTCAAACCTGTGATCCTCTTATCTCAGCCTCTCAAGCACTGAGATTACAGGTGTGTACCAACACTCCCAGATCCCCAAAATTGAAAACACCTCTGGTCCTAAGCATTTCTGATAAAGGATACTCAAGACTAAGAAACATTTTTGCCATCTGTAAAATAAAGATTAGTTCCTTCTAGCTCAAACATTCTGAATTTGTGTGTAGGTGAGAGGTGGGCATTGAAAGCAAGGATAGACAGTGCTGAGTAGACTAAAAACTTACTAGGATTATTTGTAATGTGTGTTCCAGTAGGCCCTTTGCTATGTAGATACAATTTCATAAGCATATTTATCTTCTGTGAAGATTTATTCACTTATTTATTCATGCATACAATTCAACCCATGAGTATTTCTATCTCAAACATTAAAGGCACTTGTTTTACTTTGGTTTTATACACAATAAAGTATTAGGTAATTAGATGCTAAGAATTGACATTTTAACCAGTACTGGCAGTATTTATAATTATTATTTAATGCCTTTTTTTTTTCTAAAAAGGGCCAGATGGTCACGTGACTAGATATGATTTGGATTGGCTGGTGAAAAATAGCTATGAAGGGCAAAAACAAAAGGTTATCCAGCCTAGAATATTATGGAATGCCGAAATCTACCAGCAAGCCCAAGTTCCTTCTGTAGATTTCCAGAGTTTCTTAGAAACCAATGAGGGATTGAAGAAGTTTCTACAAAACTTTCTGCTGTATGGAATTGCATTTGTAGAAAATGTCCCTCCCACTCAAGAACACACAGAGAAGTTGGCAGAAAGGATCAGCTTGATCAGGTAATCAGTTTTCTGAAATCTATAGTAATTAATTTCCAGGGCATGAACAACAGAAAAACTGTAAAAGGTATGGTCACCCTTGTTTTCAATCCAGAATATTCTGTGGCCTGTGTAAGAGGATTTCTACTTTCAGTGCTTTAGTTGAGGCTTAGATTTCTAATGTCTAAATATATCTGTATATTAAATATAATGAAAACTTCAAAAATCATTGATGTATTTTTCTATCTCAGAGGTTATCACAATACACTAGAAAGACCACTTACTGTGAGTAAAGAAAACTGAGTAGTTCTGAGTTCTACCAGCAAGCAGTTGTATGACCTTAGGAAAATCTATTATGTGTGCTCACACACACACACACACGTATACACACACACACACACACACACACTCAGCTCTTCACTGTTCTCTATTTTCCATCTCTTCGGAAGATAATTGAATAATATAATGTCTAATATCATCCAGTTTTGATCTTGCGTGATTCCTAGGGCTTGAGTCAAAGATTGGTGTTAATATTTCCTTAAAATACTCTATAGCATTTAACAAACACATTGACATCCCTTTTGTGTGTGTGTATGTGGGGATTACTGGGAAATGAAGCCGGGGCATTCTGCCTCTGAGGTACACCACCAGCCCTTTTTGATTTCTTGTTTTGAAACAGGGTCTTGCTAGGTTACTGAGAGTCTCACTAAGTTGCTAATGCTAGCGTCAAACGTGCAGTCCTCTTGCCTCAGCTTCCCAAGTATGAGCATTACAGCCATGTACCACCATGCCCAGCTCACATCCATTATTCTATTTTGGTCATTATAGTAATACTGATAATTGTATTTTTAATACCGTGTTTTACTGTTGAGGCATCTGATGCCAAGACATACTTATAGCTGATCCAGAATTGCTCTGATAGTAAGCAGTAGAACTGGTGTTTAAATAGCTCAGGTTTCCTGATCTCAAATAGTGTTCATTTAATTTCCATTTTGCATCTTTTAGTTGGCACAGAGATTGATCTTGATCTTATGTAGTATTAAATGTGAAATAAACCCACTTCATTATAATTAGTACTTCCCTTCTACTTAAGAAGATTCAGATGTAGTTCATTGTTCATAAGAGTATGCTGAGTCATTTGCCTTGTGCTAGTCGAGCACGATCCATAGAATTTGTGAGCCATTTGGTTTCAAACACAGTTTGAGCACTTTCAAGTAAAAGAAACTGTTCAAAAGCAATAAATTGAGAGGATATCAGAATTTTTATTTCAAAAAGTAAAACATCTCCATCTAGGACTTAGAGGATTCCGAGAATAACATTAGCTCTGAAAACTACAAAAATTAAAGTGAACCTTAATCAGATCTGAGCCTACTATCAAAATAATTATGAACTCAAAATTAATGATGCATACCTCAGGTAGAACTGCAACAACAGCAATTTAGGAAGTCTCACTAAATACCTGTAACATAAACTATCCTTTTCTCTTTTCCTTATGCCTCCATGTCCAAAAGATAAGTGAAGATCTACGTTAATCACTTCTATATCATATGAAGAATATGGAAACTCTTCAGTCACACTTGAACATGGGATTATCCAAGATATTAGAAAATTAACACTATTATTAAAAAATAAGAATATTAATAAAAGACAAGTTATAAAATTAACTTTAAAAATCACTTCTAGAAGCAGCTACATCATCTTTTTTCTATGAAAGGAAGGTAAGCACAGGGAATAACCTTGAATGTTAAGGCGATTGAAAGTAGGCATTATAAACAATGGGATGACTCCCTAAGCTTTCAGAATACACTATACATCTACAGTTTCCCCCTCAACTTCCTAGAATATTGATCAGTGACAGAATTGTCAAGACTAGTGTTGTATTTAACTTTCAGTTTCACCTATGGATGGAAGTTTGGAACCAAAAAAAAAAATCTATTGTTATTTGTGAGTTAAATAAATAACGTTTTGGAAACAGATTTGAAAGACAAAAAGAAAAATTTCAAATATCTAATGTATCTTCCTTTATTTCATTTGACAGAGAAACCATCTATGGAAGGATGTGGTACTTCACTTCAGATTTCTCCAGAGGTGACACTGCGTATACCAAACTTGCTCTGGATCGGCACACTGACACTACCTATTTTCAAGAGCCCTGTGGGTAGGTGGATTAGACTTTTATAGAGTATGGTCTTTATATGGGATGGTCTTTAGTAGTTTCTTAATCATTTTACATTATATTTGAAGCAACGTCATATTGGTTGCTATGTCTTTGTATGATTATTTCTTTGTCTTCACCTATAAACATGATCATTTTGAAATACTCTTGTCTTCTTTAAACTGACAGGAATAAAAATTTTGTGGTACCGGGAATTGAACCCAAAGGCATTCTACTCTTATACCTCCAGCTGTACCTCCAGCCTTATTTTATTTTTAAAACAGGGTCTCACTAAGTTGCTGAGAGCCTTGCTAAGTTGCTGAGGCTGGCTGTAAACAGGTGATCCTCCTGTCTCACCCTCTTAAGTACTGGGATTACAGACATGTGCCACTATGCCCGGTTAGGAATAAAATTTCAAGTGACACAAAATACAACTTATTACATAAATGGAGTCTTAATTTTGTTGAATTTACCTTTTTCTCAGAGTAATTAAAATTACAAAAAGAATAATCAGCTAGCCATTATTTGGGGATTTATATAGTTATGTTGCATTTAGTCATTATCATATTGCAAATGGATCAGTCCTGCAAACACTGTGGTTTTGAGTATGGTATTAAAAAGTTTGAACTAATATACAGGAAGTTTAGCTATTGAGACAAAAATGACATATGCCATACTAAACTTTCCTAACATTTGCTACGTATTAGAGTCATGTCTGTGGTTGTTATTTTGTAGTTGGTCTTGCTCCTGCATATAATGAACTTCAGACAGAGATAATACTAAAGTAGGTGAACATACCAATTTATAAAGATGAGAGGGTGATAATATGCAGTTAATTATGCTTACATTGATTTACTCTAATAGTTAGGAACTTTAGAATGTTTAGTTCAGGCAAGGAAGAACAAATCAGCTTTTAGAGATCCTGCTCAATGTTATCAATACATAGAGAGACCATCAGACCTGGATCCTCATTCTAAAAGATGATGAAGGAAGAGGAGATAGAATAAGAAGCAGATGGACAGGAGTTGAAATCCATATACTAACTAGCTATTCTTCCTATGGCCAACACCAGCAACTCTTGTGCATTTAATTTTGCCCTTTCTAGTCAATGGCAAAGATCAAGTAAATTAACACTACAGTAATAGTGGTTCAACCAGGCCTTGATTTGCATTCTAATCTGAATATGTATTATTAGCTTTGTGATCTTGGACAAGTAAGTAGACATTTCCAGATTCCATCCATAAAATGAGACTAGTAATAAAATCTACCCTTTAGTATTGATAAGTTGTTAAATTATATGATATTATTAAAATGTTTAGTATGTTGCCTAACATATATTAATTATTCAGTAAGTATTAGCTATTATCATTGCCATTTGAGTCACTGTCATCATCTTAATTGTTACATGCCTTGTATTTCTAAAGCTACCCTCACTCTGGATGTCATCCTTTCCATTGTGTTTGGGATTTCTTTTTCCTTCAACCTTTCCACATCTATTGATTTCTTCCTATCTCTCAGTTATTCAGATTTTTTTTTGTATTTGGAATTGAACCTGGGGGCATTTTACCTCTGATCTATACCCCAGCCCTATTTTATTTTTATTTGGAGATAAAATCTAAGTTGCTGAAGGTCTGGCTAAATTGCTGAGGGGCTGATCTCAGTCCTACTATCCTCTTATCTTAGCCTCTCAAGTACTGTGATTACAGGTGTGCATCACCACAGCCAGCGGCTTTGTTTATTTTAATTCTCTACCTTTGTGTAATTCCATAGACTATCTATAGCCATATCTTTCTCCTCCCTTTCATGGCTTAGATTTTTATTTTATTTATTTATTTATTTATTTATTTAGCGGGTCTGGGAATGGAATCCGGGAGCATTTGACCTCCGAGCTACACCCCCTGCCCTATTTTTTATTCTTTATTTTGAAACCAGGTCTCACTGAGTTGCAGAGGGCCTCACTAAGTAGCCGAGGCTGTCCGTGAACCGCAATCCTCTGGTCTCGGCCTCCTGAATGCTGGGATTACAAGCATGCACCACCACGCCCGGCATGGTTTAGATTTTTAAAGGAATTATCTACGTTCTGATATTTTTATTCTTACTCCCCATTCACTCCTCAAACCTACAGAATGATGTTTTTCTACCCCACCCCCAGTTGTAACTACTCTCCAAAATCTATGACAACTAACTTATTGTCATATACAATGTGTACCGTCATTTTATTTGTCCCGTAGTGTATACTATTAACCACTAATTCTCCTTAAATAACCCTTTTCTAGTTTTGCTCATATATATCTGACTTTTTTTGCCTCAGCTTCCTTTGCTGGCTTTTTTCCAGTGTCCATACCCTAAATATTATTGTTCTCCAAGGTTTTCTCTTGTCCCTCTTTTCTCAGTTGAAATGATCTCTTCAAATGAATTCTTTCTTGTTCTTGCCTTTAAATATCATGTCCAGACTACACAATCTACCTCACTTTTTTATTTTTTTGTGTTGGATCATTAAGAATTGAAGCCAGGGACATTCTACCTCTAAGCTACACCCCCCAGCCCTATTTTATTTTTATTTTGAAACAGGGTCTTGTTAGGTTGTTAATAGTATTACTAAGTTGCTGAGACTGGTTTTGGACCTGTGATTTTCTGTCTCAGCCTCCCAAGTATTGAGATGATAGGCATATATCACCACTCCCAACTTCTACCTTGCTTTTGAGTCAAACATGTTTAATTGGCTACTAAATAATATTCATGTAGAAATTTCACAGGGAAGCCGGACATGGTGGTGCATGCTTGTAATCCCCGTGCTTGGGAGGCTGAGACAAGAAGATCATGTGGGTTCGAAGGAAGCCTCAGCTGGCTTAAGAGACCCTGTTTCCAAATAAAATATAAAATAGGTCTGGGAGTGTAGCCCGGATGTAGAAAGCCCCTGGGTTCCATCCTCAGTACCACCAAAAAAAAAAAAAAGAAGAAGAAATTTCACAGGAAATTCAACATGTTCTAAATGGGCCTTCCTCATTTTAAATGTGTTTCTGTTATATTTTTCTTTATTATAATTTTTTTTTGCGGTACTGGGGATGGAACCCAGGGGCATTTTACTTCCGAGATACACCCCCAGTCCTATTTCTTTCGTCTTTTTTATTTTTTTTGAAACAGAGTTGCAAAGGGCCTCACTAAGTAGCTGAGGATGTCCATGAATGATGATCCTCCAGTCTCCACTTCCTGAATGCAGAGATTACAAGCATACTCCACCATGCCCAGCATAAAATTATTAAATTTTATAAATATCTTTCTTATGTTTATTTTTATTTTGTGACTTACTTTTCCTTGTTTTACATACTAGATTAAGTTACTATTGATTTTATTTCCTGTTATTAATTCAATAATTTTACTTTTGTTTATAGTCACTTAAGTATTTCCATAAAATCAGAAACAAGACATGGATGTCCCTTTTCCTGTTAAATACTTACATCTACATGATTCAACATGCGTCTAAACTGAACTTCAATCCTTCATACCTTATCATCATATTACACATTTGCCTATGTTCTCTTGGTAAATATTATCACCTTTAAAATTGCTCAAGTAACAAATCTGGAGTCATTCTAGTTTCTTGCTTGTCTTTCATCCTCCAAGTTATTTTCCAAGTTGTTTTGTCAGCTTGTTTCCCACCATCTATTTTTTACACGTACATCACCATAATTAGCTTTTTAAAATGATAATGTAAGCCTAGTGTGGTAGTGCAACTCTGTAATCCCAGTACTTGGGAGGCTGAGACTGAAGGATTGCAGGTTTCAGTACAGACTGAGCAAGTACTGAGATTCTCATTAACCTCATGGGACCTGTTTCAAAATAAATGTAAGCCGGGCATGGTGGTGCATGCTTGTAATCCCCGTGCTTGGGAGGCAGAGACAGGAGGATCGTGCAGGTTGGCAGCCAGCTGCACTGGCTTGAGAGACCCTGTTTCCAAATAAAAAAATATATAAAATAGATCTGGGAGTGTAGCCTGGAGGTAGAAAAGTTTCCAGGAACCTCAGTACCACCAAAAATAAATAAATAAATAAATAAATAAATAAATAAATAAATAAATGTAAAATAGGAAGCCGGTGTGGTGGCCCATGCTTGTAATCCCAGCATTTGGGAGGCTGAGACAGGAGGATCAGCTTGAGCTACTATTTAGTGAGGTCCTATGGAGCTCTGTGAGACCCTGCCACCAAAAAAAAAATAGGGCTGGGGGTGTAGCTCAGAGGTAGAATGTCCCTGGGTTCCAGCTTCACTACAGCAAAAAAAAAAGTAAAATAGAAATTGGGTTGGGGTTATAGCTCAGAGATAGAATGCCCTTGGGTTCAATCCCAAATACTCCCCCAAAATTATCAATATAACCATAGAATTTCACACTTTAAAATCACATTGTGATTTTATATTCTATGCCCACTGATTTTTTTAAAGGTGCAAAAACATATCAGAGAAAAGTCAAGCTATTCAACAAATGGTGCTGGGAAAATTGCATATCCATATGTAGAAGGAGAAAAGAACCCTATCACCCATCCTGCACAAAAGTTAACTCAAAATGGATCAAAAGCAGGGAACGGTGCCATACACCTATAATCTCAGTACTTAGGAGGCTGACAGGAATATTACAGTTTTTTTGGCCAGCCTCAGCAATTTAATTAGACTCCCAACAGCCTAGCAAAACTCTGTTCCAAAGTAAAATAGGGCAGGGAGTGTAGCTTAGAGGTAGAATGTGCATGGGTTCAATCCCCAGTAACAAAATAAATAAAATAAAAGACTAGGAAATATCCACTGTGTTGCTGTATACCTCTAATCTCACTACTTGAGAGGCTGAGGCAGGAAGATTATAGGTTCAAGGAAAGCTTGGGCAATGTCACAAGACTCTTAGCCACCTAGTGAGACCCTGTTTCAAATAAAAAACATAAAAAGATCTAGGGAGCTAGAATGTGCATGGTTTCAATCCCTAGTAAAACACACACACACACACACACACACACACACACACACACACACACATATACACACACACCTTGAAAAAAGCATCTCTTTCCTCTCAAAAATTTTTTATATAATACTCCACAAAAGTAGATTATTTCTTTGTATGGGTTTCATTATATCTTATATACAACTTTATTATATAATCTATCATATTTTATTGGTACAGGCTTCATCTCTTCTTGAAAGACCCTGAGCTTTTTTTTTTCTTTTTTGCTTCTGTGGGCCTATTTATATCATTGTTGCTGGAGCAGGTTGTTAGGTTGAAAATAGAGTTAGGGTTTTAGGAGGGAGGTAAAAACACCAACCAGGTGATCAGAGACCACTGATTCAGACCCAGTCCCTCTGGAGAGTCAGCTGGCCGTGGGGAAAGGGACTGATAAGTCACACATCTGGAGAGTTGCACATAGTCCTGATTGGCCGGCTGAGTCACGTGGTGGATCAGAGGCACCGATGTTTTATAGGCATGCCGATTCTCTTGCGTCATCTGTAGTATCACGATGCTTGGAGTCTCGAGGCACCTGGAGTTTCGCGATATCTCCGCTTCTGGCTTCCAGGGTTCTGCCTCCTGTTCCGCTGTGAGATCATGTGGGGGAGGGACCCAACTTATCATCCCGGCCTTTTGGTGATAATGGGTGAAGACCAAGTCTTAAGCTACTTACTGCTGTCAGGGGCGTTGTAAAGGGGTCCCCTTGGCCGGGAGAGGTTGGGTCCTCCAGAAGTGGGCAGGTGAGAGAATGGCTGCAAAAAGAGTTGGAGGTTACCCTGGACAGCTTGGTAATGTGCATTCGGGGAGACTTTAACAGACGAGGTGCTATTAAAAGAAAAGGCAAATTGTGAGAGTGGGTCCCAGGTTGGGCAGGAGCCCACCAGCTACTAACCCTTGCCTGGAAGGGAAGGAGCCTAGCAGCTGCTGGCCCTTGGAGTCCTTCAAGAAATGAGGTAGATTGTTACTGGATTTATTAATATAGAGTAGCATTTTTCCTGAGAAAGACACATGCCACTCTTTTCAGCAGTGAGTGGGTTTGGGTCAGTCTGGTCAAATGAAAACATGCTATTGGGTCAGGAGTATCAGTAACGGATTTTAAAGGGTTTAATACTTATGGTTGTGTGGCATCCGGAGAACACCGTACTATGTAAACAAGTGGACCTGCTAAAATAAAAACATCAAAGTGAATTATGCCAAGAAAAACGAAGCTTAGTGGGCCCCAACACTGTACAAGAGAATTTGTCATGAGGCTGTTGTAGCAGAGCCCTTTTTAGACTTGGCCTGGGCTTCTGGCAGAGCAATTTTGTCCTGTAAAAGAGGGCCTGTAGTGCGTGAGCAGGAGAGCTTGCTGTCAATCCCCTATACTGGGATTGGAAAAGGAAAATGTAGAATCTGAAAGGATGGAAGGACTGAGCAGGCAACCAAAAAGGAGACTGGCTTATCCGCTACCTGGAGAGTTACCCTGGGCTGGCAAGGAGGATGGAGGTTGAGTGATCCAGGAGCCATCAGTCTTTGGCCAGGCCGAGTAGGGCCAGCAGCAGGACCTGGTTTGGAAAGGTGGCCCCCTGTGTTGAGGCACCTGGGGCTCACTGCTTTTCCAAGGGTTCCAGTGGCCCTCCTGGCCACACACTGGGCACGGTCTGATTGGTGAGCGTGGCCTTGCCGCACTTGAGGCAGGCTCCTGGAGGTAGTCGTCGTTGCTGTCCTCTACCCCTAGGTGGCACTCCACAGGGCTAAGCCACCACTGGCAGCAGCAGGGCAGCTACCAGGGATCTCCCTTTTGATGAAGTTGGAGTGTACACTCCATCTCCGCCTGTTCCTCTCTGGAATTAAAAACTTTTAAATGCCATGTTAACCAAATCTCGGATAGGCGTTTGAGGACCATCCTCAGCCTTTCTTTTTTGAAAAGCCTCCTGAGTTGGTTCCTTAAGGGAGGAAGGCAGGGGGAACAGAGCAGATTAGAGTGGGAGGCTGTCCTGGGATAGGATGGTGACAGGGTGGTGAGGAGAGAACCTATAAATCAGTGTCCGCTGCCAGGCATAGTGGCACACACTTGTAACCCCCGCACTTGGGAGGGTGAGACAGGAGGATTGTGCAGTTTTGAAGCCAGCTTCAGCTACTTAGTGAGGCTCTCAGCAACTTAGTGAGACCCTGTTTCCAAATAAAGTATAAAATAGGTCTGGGAGTATAGCCCAGAGGTAGAAAGCCCCTGGGTTCCACCCTCAGTACCACTTAAAAAAAATCAGTGTCCGCAGAAAGCGGCACCTACAAGCCAGCTGGGTCAGATGCTGGCATCCACATGTCACCACAAGATGGTGACTGTGCCTGTGACTCAGCAAAATTGCATGCTGGCGCAGGCCAAGATGGTGGCTTCGTAACGTCACATGGTCACGACTGTGTAACGTCACAAGATGGCGACCAAGATGGCGACTGTGACATCAGCAGGCAGTGACTACACGCCATCACAAAATGGCAGCTGGAAGGAAAATGACAGCTGATGGGGGAGAGCATTTGGAGGGACAGAACGCAGGGGAAAAAAGCCTGGACATAAAGACTTCCGACCATTTGCCAGACTGCTTACAAAGTTGTTAACTGTTCTTGAACCACTGCAACCCATTACCCAACTCATATCAAGGCCAGACAGGTGCTCAGGGCATAAGTCCTCTGTTAGTTTAGAGGTTCAACTTTCCATAATTCGTTCGCGGGTGAAAATGAAGAACAGGAAACAGGCGTCCCCATTTTCCTGATCAATCGTTTGGAAACGGAGGTTAAGAGATCAGGAAAGATGTCTCCATCCCTTCTCAAAAACTGGAGGATAACCTGGTCATCCGGAGGGTGGTTCCAGTGGACCAGGGGACAGTGGGTCACCAAGCGCTTGGGTTTGGGGGTCCCAGTGGACTGGAAGACCCAAGTCCGGAATCTGCTAACCAAGGGAAGGAGAGGGAGCTTACTGGAGTGAAGTGTTGCCGGCCAGCGCTGGCTGTGGCAGAAGTACTGAGGAGCTGCGGGGGGCGCGGTGGAGCTGGGGCGCGTGGCGCCTGTGCCTGGTGTGGGTGGCACTGGCGGCTGACACAGGCAGAATCAAATGGTGGCGTGCAGGGGATATGGCTTGCCGGGCCTGCGGTGTGGAAACAAAATGGCTTCCAGGTGTGCAGCAGACACTGAGGCTGGGCCACGGGGCACACTGCCCAGCAAGCCTGGCTTTTGGGGGAAGGTGGAATGGAGCGGCGGCAGCGAGTGGAGCTACGCCTGCAAGTCAAGCCTGTCACCGGTGACTGTGGTGTACGCTGAGGCCAGGCTGTGCACCAGAGGTTCTGGCGGCGACCAGAGCCGAGCTGGAATGGTTGCTGTGGGAGATCCAAGCGGGGGCGGAGGTCCTGGCCCGCACAGGTTGAGCAGGTACCAGCGGCCACGGGGCGTGCACCCCCAACAAGCCTGGCTCAGGGCGGGTGCAACTGGAGGCCTGGTGGCCAGCAAAGCCTGCAGTGGCTGCACAGAGCCTGCAAGTGGTGGCGGGACTGGAGCCTGCATGCTGCGGTGGCGGTAGCAGCAGCGGCAGACAGAGCCGGCCCTGCAAGCCAAGCGCCAGTGCAGAACCTTGCAGTCAAGCTGCTGGCGGGCTGGAGAGTCTGGGGCTCAAAAAGAGAGTAAAAGCCGGGCGTGGTGGCGCACGCTTGTAATCCCTGTGCTTGGGACGTGGAGACTGGAGGATCGCGCAGGTTCGAAGCCAGCCGCTAAGGCTTAAGAGACCCTGTTTCCAAATAAAATGTATAAAAATACGTCTGGGAGTGTAGCCCAGAGGTAGAAGGGTTTCCAGGAACCCCAGTACAACCAAAAAAAAAAAAAAGAAAGAAAGAAAGAAAGAAAGAAAGAAAGAAAGAAAGAAAGAAAAGGGGAGGGGATAAAAAGGGAGGGGGTACCCAAAAATCCTCCTGGGGTCAGCACCAGAATGTTAGGTTGAAAATCGAGTTAGGGGTTTTAGGAGGGAGGTAAAAACACTAACCAGGTGATCAGAGACCACTGATTCAGACCTGGCCGCTCCGGAGAGTCAGCTGGCTGTTCGGGAAGGATGGGCCACTCGTCTGGAGAGTTGCGCATAGTCCTGATTGGCCGGCTGAGTCACCCCCGAGCTTCTTAAAAACAGAGACTATATCTTATTTATTACTATATTCCCAGATCCTAGCATATATAGGCTTCAATACTATGTGTGTATATATATATATATATATTATATTTAAATGAAACCTGTAGTATAATTAATATTTCATTTGTTTCTTCATGAAAAGAAAATGACACAGTAGTTTCAGTAATCATTTTTTCCATAATATTCAAGAATTTCATGTGTTCCCTTTTATCCACTGAGCAGAAGAATTGACTTTTTTTTCCCTTCTTTAGCATTCAAGTGTTTCATTGTCTTAAGCATGAAGGAACAGGTGGCAGGACACTGTTAGTTGATGGATTCTATGCAGCAGAACAGGTACTTCAAAAATCACCTGAAGAATTTGAACTCCTCAGCAAAGTGCCATTGAAGCATGAGTATATTGAAAATGTTGGAGAATGTCACAACCACATGATTGGAGTTGGGCCAGTCTTAAATATATATCCATGGAATAAAGAGCTCTATTTGATCAGGTGAGTGCCAAAAAACTATCCTCCAGTGTAATGTATTTATGAAATATCAATCTTCTGTCCAGGCATGGTGGCGCACGCTTGTAATCCCCACGCTTCAGAGGCGGAGACAGGAGGATCGCGCAGGTTTGAAGCCAGCCTCGCTGGCTTAAGAGATCCTGTTTCCAAATAAAAATATAAAAAATAGATCTGGGAGTGTTACCCGGAGGTAGAAGGGTTTCCAGGAACCCCAGTACCACCAAAAAAAAAAAAAAAAAATCAATCTTCTAATGTGATAACTCCTAAGTTTCTTTTGTCTGCCACATTTTTATTTTTCTATTTTATAGCTTTTTATTATAGAAAAATTTACATTCTTATTCTAATTTCCATGAAATATTAAATAGGCCAACAGTCAAGGAATACTACTCTTTGAAATGGACAGACATTGGAGATAGTATTTTAAAAATAAAGCCAGAATGAGTTGGCCATGGCAGTGCACATTTATAATCCCAGCATTCAGGAGGCTGAGACAGGAGGATCATGGTTTGTGGACAGCCTCAGCTACTTAGGCCCTTTACAACTCAGAGAGATATTGTTTCAAAATAAGAAATAAAAATTAGGGCTGGGGGCATAGCTCGGAGGTAGAATGCCCCTTGATTCCATCCTCAGTACTGCAAAAAAAAAAAAAAATGAAGCCAGAAAAGTTGGAGCATGCCTGTTATCCCAGTACTTTAGACTAACACAGGAGGATCACAGGTTAGAGGCCAGCCTTAGCAACTTAAGGAAACCCTGTTTTAAATAAAAAAAGGGCCACAGGGCGTGGTGGCGCACATTCGCTTGGGAGGTGGAGACAGGAGGTAGAAGAGTTTTCCAGGAACCCCAGTACCACCAAAAAAAGAAAAAAGAAAAAAATTTAAAAAAATTTAAAAAGGGTCATGGTTGTAGGTCAGAGGTAGAATGCCTCTGGATTAAATTTCCATTATTGCACAATAATGAAAACATTAATTAAAATTAAAAAACAGTTAATAAATTTTCCTCAGTAACCACATAGGTATTGTACCCTGAGCCATGATAACTTTTATATCTCTAACCCAGATTTATACAAAATTCCTGATGTATATTCAATTGTTTCCTGGATCCCACCACTTAGACACCTTGTTGAATCATAAAACATATCATATTCAAAATTGAATTCATCATCTCTATTCATTCTAAGTCTGCCCCTTATTTCTCCACATTTTTTTGAAGATTTAAAAAAAGTTTATTAAAAGATAGAAATACAGAAAATAGAAATACAGCCCCATGCCAAAATGGCATGAGGGGGTGACTCAAAATGAGTACACCCATTTCTCCACATTTTATTGGTGACTAATCATGTGGAGCACCTTTCCATGTACTTATTGGCCATTCATACAACTTCTTTTTTCTACTGAATTTATCTTATTTTTAATTGACAAAATTGTATATATTGATAACATACAATGTGTTTTGAAATATTTATACATTGTGCAACAGCTAAATTGAGCTGAATAGAAGATGCATTACCGCTATACCTACCATTGTTCTCCAGTATTAGTAATCCACTGCATATGTATGCCACATTTTCTTTATCCATTCACCATTCATGGCATCTAGGTTGATTCTATATCTTAGCCATTGTGAATAATCTAGCAATAAACAATAACATACAGGTACTTCTTTGGATACCTAACCAGAAGAGAAATAGCTAGATCATAATAAGCTAGATCTATTTTTAATTTTTATAGGAACCTCCATACTGTTCTATATAATTGCTATATTGATTTATACCAGTTGACAATGTATAAGAACTCCTTTTTCTCCCTATCATCACCAGAAATTATTATTTTCTATCTTTTTGATAATAGCTGTCTCAATAAAGCAAGATGCTATATTTCTTTTTTTTAACGCCATTTTTACAGCCCAGGGGATTTATTTATTGTTTGTACACCTATTATGCCATGAATTCATAGGGAATAGGTTCCAGCAGCTCAGGCTCCTTTCCATTGGTTCTCACAAAGTGTGCTTCTCTGGGTGGAGCAGGCTGGCGCTTCAGCTGAACCCACGTGCCTTTCTCTTTGGCTTCCTTCTTCTTCTGATCATTTTCTTTCACCCACTTCAGGAAGCTGTCTCGACTCTTAGAGTGCTTAATATGCTCAATACGCATGTTAATTCTCTTAGCAAGAATCTTGCCCTTGACGTGCTTGTTTACCACAGTGCCAACAGCATGCTGGGTAACATTATAGACTCTTCCAGTTTTGCCATGGTAACATTTGTGAGGCATTCCTTTTTGAACAGTACCCATTCCCTTAATGTCTACTATATCACCCTTCTTGTAGATTCGCATGTATGTGGCCAGAGGAAGGTTGATATATTTCAATGTGGTTTTCATTTTCACTTTCCTGATAATTAGTAACATTAAACATTTTTCATATATCTATTGGCCATTTATATGTTCTTTTCAGGAACATCTATTTAGATCTATTGCCGATTATTTAATCAGTTATTTGCTTTTTGCAGTTGAGTTGCTTTAGTTATTTATATATTGTAGATATTAACCCATTGTCAGACATACACTTTGCAAAAATTTTGTCTCATTCTGTAGGTTGTCTCTTCACTCTGATGATTATTTCCTGTGCTATCTAAGCTTATCTGTTATGAGACATTTTATTATTATTTAGTCCAAATACACATTTTTGGTCTATTTGGGTTTTCTATTTCTTCATGATAAATTTTTAATAAGGTGTATGTATCCAGGAGTTAATCAGTTTGTTCTAGATTATCAAATTTTGACATGTAGTTGTTTTCATAATCTTTAATGATCCTTTGTATTTTTTGTGATGTCAGTTATAATGTTTCCTATTTTATCTCTAACTTTATTTCAATTTTCTCTTTTGTCCTAGTCAGTGTAAATAAAGGTTAGTCAATTTTATTTACCTTTCTTAAAGAACCAGCTCTTCATTTTGTCGATCTATTGTATTATTGTGTTGATCTCTATTTCGTGTATTCCTGCTCTGATATTTGTTATTTCTGTCCTTTTACTAATTTTGGGTTTGTTCTATTTCTGTTTTCCTAGTTCTTTGAGGTATATTGATAGGTTATATATTATAAGGTCTTTCTGCTCTTTTGATATAGGTATTGATTGCTATAAACTTTTAGTAATGCTTTTGTCATATCCTATAGATTTTGGTATTTGTGTTTCTATTTTCATATCTTTCAAAATTATTTAAATTTTCTTCTTTTTATTTGTTTATTTTTTGTGGTACTGGAGATGGAACCCAGCATTCTACCTTTGAGCTACACCCTCATCCCTATTTTTATTCTTTATTTTGAAACAGGGTCTCACTGAGTTACAAAGGGCCTAAGTAGCTGAAGCTGTCCATGAACTGCAATCCTCTTGTCTCAGCCTCCCAAATGCTGGGATTACAAGCATGGGCCACCATGCCCAGCTTAATTTTCTTCTTTTTCAAATGTACTTTTATTGGTACACTGTAATTATACATCACAGTGAGGTTTGACATGATACAAATATACATGCACACAGCATTTGATGTTATTCTTTCCAATCCTACCCCACTCCCCACCCTTCCCCAGGCATATTAGTGGGATTGCTAGTGTGATAACTTTATAGATGGACATAGCACTATTTGAATTGTTTCCTTCTTCAAATCTACTTTCCCCTCCCCAACTCCCTCCCATAATCCCTTTCCACTGTTCTTTTGGTCTCTATCTACATATATCTGAAGTCTCTTGTTAAAATTGTTTATTGGTGCATTGTAATCATACATCTTAATGGGGTACAAGATGGTAGAGACATACACATCACTCATTTAGTCCTTACCCAGTTCCCTCCCCCTTCCCTTCTTCTCATGTTCTGCTTAGTGATTGACTTTAATATGTTTATAAATGTACATTAGGGAATTTCCCTCTTTTCCCCACCCATCCCCCTCAGGTCGCCCTATTTGCTCATCTATAGTTTGTCTTTTTTCTAGAGTTCCTTCTGTGATTAATTTTCTCCCTAGCGTTTTCATATTAGGGAGAGCATCCAATTTCTTACTTTTTGTGACTGACCAATCTTACTTAGCATAATGTTCTCCAATTCCATCCTTTTCCCTGTAAATGACATACATTTGTTCTTTATGGCTGAGTAAAATTCCATTGTGTACATATCCCATAGTTTTGTAAGCAATTCATCTGTTGATGGACATCTTGGCTGGTTCCATAGTTTGGCAATGGTGAGTTATGCAACTATGAACATAGACACATATGCATTAGTTTGATAGTTTGGCTTCCTTTCTTTTGGGTAGATACCCAGAAGTAGTATTGATGGGTCATTTGGTTAGTTCCTTTCCATTCTTTTGAGGATACTCTGTATTGTTTTCCAAAGTGGCTGTGCTAATTTGCAATCCCACCAACAATGTATTAGAGTTCCCACTTCTCCGCATCCTCGCCAGCATTTGTTGTTGTTTGTGTTTTGAGTAATTGACATTCTAGTTGGAGTTAGGTGAAATTTCAGGGTAATTTTGATTTGCATCTCCTTGATTGCTAATGATTTTAAGTATTCGTTCATAAATTTATTGGCCGTTTGAATTTTTTCTTTTGTAAAGTGTCTTTAGTTCACTTGCTCATTTTTAATTGGATTATTTGTTTTCTTACTTTTCTTCCATTCTGTTGACTTTCTGTTGAGATTCTTGATAGTTTCCTTTGGTGAACAGAACCTCTTCAGTTTAATGCAGTCCCATGTATTGATCCACTTTTTAGTTTCTTGTGCCTTTGGGGTCTTATTGAAAAAGTTTTCATCTGTTCCTGTGTGTTGCAGTGTTGGACCTATGCCCTCTTCAAGGAACTTCAAGGTCTCTGGTCTAATTTCCAAGTCTTTGATCCATCTTGAATTGACTCTTGTGCAGGGTGAGAAGGTTGGATTTATGTCCATTTTTCTGCATATGGTTAACTAGTTTTGCCAACACCATTTGTTGAATAGGTTATCTTTTTTCTAGTGTATGTTTTTGGCCCCTTTGTCAAAAATCAATTGGCTGTAAGTGTGAATTTTTTGAAGTCCTTTTTGTTTCCTATTTTCTCCCTAGCTCCCACATATGAGAGAAAACATATGACCTGTAACTTCCTGAGACTATCTGATCTGACTTAACATGACATTCATAACTCATTTTCCTGAAAATAATATAATGATATAATTTTGTTCCTCTTTATGTAGAGTCAAATCTCATTGTGTGTATATACCACAATTTCTTTATCCATTCATCGGTTGACAGACACCTAGGTTGATTCCATAATTTGGATATTGTGATTTATGCTGCTATACATATGGATCTGCATGTATAATCATAATATTCAGACTTTAATTCTTTTGGAAAGAAACCAGGGAGTGGTAATGGTTGGGTCATATGGTAGTTTCTAGTCATTTGAGGAACCTCCATACTGATATCCATGGTATTGTACTAATTTATACTCCCATCAACAGTGTAAATGAGTTTCTATTTCCCCACATCATAACTAATATCAAGAATAAACAAACAACTTTAAAACAACCTTAAAAAATGTAACCCAATAAAAAATGGGCAATTGAACTGAATATATACTTCTCAAAGAGGAATAAGAATATCCAATAAATATATGAAAAAATGTTAAACATCATTAACAATCAGGGAAGTGCAAATTAAATTTTCTTCTTAATTTCTTCATTAATCCTTTATTTTTCAGAATTAAATTGTTTAAATAATTTTTATGTGTTTATATAGTTTCTAAAGTCTTTATTTTCATTTGTAATTTTGTTGCATTGTGATCAGAAAAGATGCTTAATAGGATTTCAGTTTTTAAAAAATTTGTTGAGATTTGTTTGTTGGTCTATCTTCTGATCTATCCTGGAGAACATGGCGATGAGAAAAATATGTATACTGCAGTTGTTGAATGGTCTGTAGATTCCTTTTGTGTCAATTTGGTCTCAGGAGCTATTTAAATTTAATGTTTATTGTTGACTTTTGGTCTGGAAGTTATAACCATTACTAATATTGGAGTATTGAAGTCTTCAACATTTAATGTATTGCAGTCTAACTCTTCCTTATATCTATTAATTCTTGCTTTCTTGCTGTATATATTAGAGTGCTCCAATATTAAGTACATATATATATATATATATATATATATATATATTTAGAATTTTTATTTCCTTTTGATTAATTAACTCCTTTACCATCATATAATGACCTTTCTTGTCTCTTTTTACTGCTTTTGATTATTTAGGATATGTTTTATCTGATATTAGTACGACTATTTGTGCTCTTTTTTGATTTTCTTGTGCATGGAATATCTTACTACAGCCTTTCAAATTTAGTCTATATAATTCCTTAGAAGTGAAATGAATTTTTTGTAAGCATCTTATAGTTCACTCTTGCTTTTTTATCCATTTAGTCTATCTTTTAACTGGAGAATTTGATCCATTTTTATTTTAGGTAATTAACAACCTCTTTATCCTTAATTTTTTTTTTTTTTTGGTGGTACTGGGTTCCTGGAAGCCATTCTACCTCCGGGCTACACTCACAGACCTTATTTTATATTTTTATTTGGAAACAGGGTCTCTTAAGCCAAACCTACGCAATCCTCCTGTCTCCGTCTCCCAAGCGCAGGGATTACAAGCATGCGCCACCACGCCCGGTTATCCTTAACTTTTGAGATCTTGATTATAATTTGTCTTGAGTTAGACTTAGTTAAGCGGTAGCTGACTGGCAGTCTTTCATTTCTTATACTTGGATGTTTTTATCCTTCTATAGATTTGGGCGTTTTTCTGTTATTATCTATTTGAGTAATCATTCTACCAATTTGAACATTGCCAAGTCCTTCTTGAACCTCAATAACTTGACTATTTACTCTTTTAATGCCATCCCAGTGTCCCCATAAGCTCTGTTCATTCCTTTGTTCTTTCATTTCTTTTTTTTTAATTTCATCTATCTTTTAATCACTTTACATGTAATCTTTGAATTCAATACATAACACTTTGCTTTCTAAAATCAATGTAAGAGATTAGAATAGGCTTCCCCAAAATACACTTCTGTTATTTGAATTTTTGAATTTTTTTTATTGGTGCACTGTATTCATACATCTTCCTCCAACTGGGTATTTCCAAATAGCCTATTTTTAGGTTCATTAATTCTTTCTTTTTTAGATCTATTTTGCTATTGATGTCATCTATCACATTTTAATTTCACCCAATATACTTTTCAGTCTAAGGATTTCTTTTGAAGTTTTTTTAAATTACTTTAATCTCTCTGTTAAGTTTCTCTGACATATCTCTGCATTGTCTTGACATTCACTGAGTTTCCTTAGAAACAGCTATTTGAATTTTTATTTAAGAGTTTGCAGTTTTCAGTTCCTGGTACCTTATTTCGTTTTAGGAGTGAGGTGATGATTCTATGAATTTTTTTATGATTCTTGATATATGATATCATCTATATATTGAAGTAATTTTGAATAGGTAGTTATTACAGTCTTTGTGAATGCCTGTCCTTCCAAAAATTCTGAGCAATGTGCATATTTCCTCTGAGTTTGTGGAAACTTGCACTATTTTGCTAGACAGCATTCTAAATGCAGCTTTGCCGTGAGTTCACTGTTGGTGTGTTGTCACTGTTTCAGTAGTATAGGTTATCCCAAGCCCAAGTTTGTCACAAGGCCATGGTTTTTCCATTATGAACTTGGGAGAGTGCCTAAAAAATAGCCTGAATCTACCAGCTTCCACTTGTAGTCACAGTAAGCCCAGATGCCTCATCTACACTTACTGGACAGTGTTCAGGATTCATGGGCTTCTCCTTGCTTTTGGACTTCACTGTGAAGTGAAAAGAAACAGAATCCTATGTCAAAACTTGGCATCTAGTTCGGCATAGCAGTGCATGCCTCTGTAATCCCAGTTCTTGGGAGGCTGAGACACAATTAGCAGATTCAAGGACAGCCTCAGCGATGTAGTGAGAATCTCAGCAACCTAGTGAAATGCTGTTTCAAAACAAATAATAAGCACTGGGGTATAGCTCAGAGGTAGAACTCCCCTAGATTCTTCCTTTCAGCAGACAATTTACACTCTTTATCTTGTGCTGCCTGGGGTTGGGGGAAGAATAGGTACGCAGTCCTGCAGCCATGAACACTACAATGCTGGGTCACGCCTGGAGCTCACAGCCTACAGAGACCAGCCCAACACTGGGTAAAACCAAAACCCACTCTGCCGTGGGCTTATCACTGCTGTGTTCCAAGACCATTGCAACTAGCCACAGGTGATGCTTGCCAGAATGGTCTGATCAATAGGCTGTGTATTTCCTGACACCAAGGTGGGTCCAGAGACTCTCTTTTCAAATGTGTCCTGGAAGTAGAGGTTGTTAGGGCATTCCCAATGTCAGGTTTCATCAGCCTGGTACTGAGTTCTCAGACACAGTCGCATGCTCACTTTCTTCCCTTATCCCCCCATAGGAAGGGTTTTGCTTCTCACTCTGCTGCCCACTTAAACATGAGTTTGTCCAGCGGAGACACAGGTCTCCATCTGAGGCAGTGCCAGGCTGGTCTAAACATTCATCTGCAAGCTCCAGCCTGTGTGTAAGGACTTTTTTTTCTTCCTGGTGCTGGATCTCTCCATGGTGGGCCAGGTCTTGTGCTAACTTTTCTATCCTTCTCCCTAGCAGGTGTGGTCTTGTTTCCATTCCTGCTGCATAAGGTTGGAAGAAGAGGAGTGAGGGCAATCTCTTGGCTTCCTGGCTGAAGAAATTGCAACAGTTCAATTTGTTGAGGAATAGCCTGGGGTTAGGAATCATGGGGTTCTGCCAGGTATTTGGTTTCACTGTGGCAAGCCTGGAACTGGGTTTCCAGTCTAAAGCTTGTACTTAAATCCCTTTCCTCCTCCAAGTGAAGGCTTCTTTCCCCATGCTGCTAAGAATTTGGGGAAGAGCCGGGCATGGTGGCACATGCTTGTAATCCCAGAATATGAGAGGTAGAGACTGAAAGATCGCAGTTCACAGACAGTCTCAGCTACCTAGTGAGGCCCTTCCCAACTCAGTGAGACCCTGTTTCAAAAAAAATTAAAAGAGACTGAAAAATAGGACTGGGGGTGTAACTCAGGTAGAATGCCCATGGGTTCCATCCCCAGTACCGCAAAATAAACAAACAAACAAACAAACAAACAAAAATGGGGAAGAGTGATGTGGACAATTATTTCCTTCTTTCTTTCTTTCTCCTTCCTTCCTTGCTTCCTTCCTTCCTTCATGCCATCCTTTTCTTACTAAAACCTGGCATGACGGTGCCTCAACTGGCTTCCTTAGCTCTTGCAAATGTATTGTGGTGTATGAATAACAACTGGAATGGGCTTCTGGTTTGCCATGTCAAGAGCGCTTTAAACAGGTTATCACCAAGAAAAGGCTGAAAGGTTACATACATAGGGACCAAGTTCTGGCCTAGAAGCTGAAGTTGATTTAACCAGATATCTTCACATCCACCCTAAAGAGCCCTCGTCAGGGCCAGAAAGAGTAGAAAAAACATTTTCTCTTTCAGTGTCCCTCAGTACCCTCTTCGGAGAAAGCTTGACATTGTGCTTATTATAAAGGAGAAATGCTTAAAGAGATTCATGGGGGTGGTACTAGGTCTTGAAAACATACTTGTGCGCTATACCTCTAGCCCTTTGAATCGAGGTCTCACAAAGTTGTGGAGGGCCTCACTAAGTTGAAATTACTGAGGCTGGCCTTTGAACCTGCAGTCTCCTGTCTCAGCCTTCCAAGTACTGGGATTACAAGTGTACACCACCATGCCTGGTTTATATTCTCCTTAAATAGTAATGATAATATGATTACAATGTCCACTACCCTTTGCTTACATCATAATACTGAAATTCTAAGGATGGAGTTTCCTTCTAGGGAAAGTTTTGGATATTAAATTCAATGTTTTTCATATATAGAGAGGTAGTAAAATTTTCCGTTTTACTTTAGTTAGTGGTTCATTCAAGAGACTTTTACATGTTATTTAAGTTGTCAAATTTGTAGTCATAAAGTGGTCCATAACATTTTCTTATGATTTTCAGGTCTGTACAGTAGATTCTATAGTAATATCAGATTTTTTTGGTACTTGGGATTGAACTCAGAGACATTCTACCTCTGAGCTACACCCCAGCACTATTTTATTTTTGTATTTTGAAACAGGTTCTCTCTAATTTCCTGAGGCTGGCCTTGTACCTGCAATGCTCCTGACCTAATCTCCAAAGTACTGGGATTACAGATGTGCACCATCATGCCTAGCTTCAGATTTTTTATATTTGTATCTACTCTCTTTTTTTCTATTCAGTATAGCTAAAAGTTTATCCGTTTTCTGGTTATGTAAAAGATCCATTTTTATGCTCAGATTCATCAAGTACATTTTCCTTTCAATTTGAAAAAAAATCTTTGTCAACTAGAATGGGGATAGGTTTGGTAAACCTTCCTAGTTTTTCTTATGAGATAAGTTTCTGATTCATTTGATTTCCCTTATTTCCAGGTTTTTCTTGCTTTATATTAAAGCAAAACAAAAGGAAAAAACTTACACAATAATATGATGACATTACTTTTTGCAAAGGCCCATAAATATCCTTATTCCAATAAAAAAAAGAGTACTGCATGATCATTTTGCTAGTAGTAGACTCTACTGGCTACTTCCTGTTGTTGGCCTTAGAAAACAACATCATCAAATATAAAAAGTCAATACTGGATGCCATGTAGCCTTGGGCAAATCACAGGGCTTTCTCTTTATTTTTCTTATCTATAAAGTAAGATAATTATAGTTGTATTAGTTACATTATAGGATTATAAGATAAAGAGACTATAATATACAATAGACAAAAGCATTTGTAAACTGTAAATCTTTATTTGAAGTCAAAAGGTTATAGTTGTAATATGTAAAATAAATTGACCATACACAGGAGTTTGATGATTTTTCTATTCTATTTTGTGGTATAAACAATGAGTAAAAGTATTAAGAAATTATTTTTAAAACTATCTGCTACTTATATAATTTATGGCAAGTTAAATACAAGTTTCAGTTGCCTAACATGTAAAATAAGGTTAATAGCACCTTCCTTTCTGGAATGATGAAAGGATTAAATTAAATAATATTTGTACAAGTGCCCAACAGAGCACTGGAGGTTTCTGGAAATAAACATGTTTGTTAAGACCCTCATGGGCATTATGCTTCCTCACCCTGTTCTCCCTCTGGGTATGGCTCCTCAAAGCCTATGAGAACCTCCAAATAGATCTTATCGTACTCATTTTATATATGACAAAATATAATAAAATAAGGTATAATAAAATAAGAATATTGGCTTTGATTGTACAATGTACTAAAATACTGTCTGAGGTCCAAGAAGGGTACCATTAGATGTTTACTTTTCTTTGAAAATAATATATTTGGCAATGTCTATTAAAGCTGAGCATACACATAACTTATGACCCAGAAATTCCATTCTGAACTATATATCAAACAGAAATGAATAATGAATATAGATATTCCCCAAAAGGCATATAATAGAATGTTTATAGCAGCCATATTCATAATTGTTTTAAACTGGAAACTACTCAGATGTTCATCAACAGAACTGCTAAATCATGCTGTGGTCACATAATTAAATTCTCTACAACACCAAGGATAAATAAACTACTGCAGAACAGTGTTGGATCTTCTAAATATAATATTAAACATGAATCCAGACACAAAACAATAGATACTAATTTTTGGTTTTGAAATTAGGATCATAGTTACTCTTGGGCAGAGGGAGGGGTATAACTGGAAAGGGGCACAAGGGAAGGTTCTAGGACACTGGTACTAATGTATTAATTTATCTGGATGCTAGTGATATAGATGTGACCCCTTCATAAAAATTCATCAAGATTTATTTGTGTGCTTTTCTGGAAGTATGCTATACTTCAATAAATAGTTAACTTGTCTTAGCCAAAATGAAAGTTTATTATTTTAGCCAAGGCTTTTCTGTGGCTTCTCACAGTACTCAGAAAAATATCCTAAGTCCTTGTCATAGCCTGCATGGCTACATATGCTCTTCCCCCTGGCAACTTTCTTTACATCATTTCTTCCACCATATTCCTCTTTCTTACACATGGCCATCTTGCTGTACTGCACACAAAATAAAATGCCTTTCTACCCCAAGATGTTGTACTAGTTGTTCCTTCTTCTTGGAACCCTCTTCCTTCAGCTTGTCACATTGCTGGTTTCTGATCATACAGATACCAGCTCCAATATCACCTCTTTTCTCAGTCATTTTAAATCACATAACACTATTTTTCTTCATACTCTCTGTAATTAGATGAAATTATCCTATTTGTATATTTATTACTAGTTTATTATCTGTTTTCCTCAATAGAATATAAACCATCCAAAAGTTAAGAACATGTCTGCTATGTTCATCATTATATGTTTTTTTTTTGTGGTACTGGGGTTCCTGGAAGCCCTTCTATCTCCGGACTACACTCCCAGACCTATTTTTACATTTTTATTTGGAAACAGGGTCTCCTAAGCCAGCGCGCTCGCGGCTGGCTTCGAACCTGTCTCTGCCTCCCAAGCGCGGGGATTACAAGCATGCGCCACCACGCCCGGCATCATTATATGTTTAATGTCTGATACACTGCCTACCACAGAGCAGGCACTCATATGCATGTTAGTATTGAGAGAATTAAGATCCTTGGATGAACTTTCCACTAGGATATAGATGAAATTTCCAGCTTTGCTATTACAACATATCTTGCCCATCTCAGCTTGATGGGGGTCAAGCTCATCTCTTTCCCCAGTGCTTCCATGAACTTTGATCTATAATGTCTTACCCCATGAAATATGCTTTACATAAACCATTATATCCTAAGGTAGAATAAATCAGCCAGAACTTCTATCCCCTACCCCAAATTCTCTAGAAAAAAACCCCACAAACTATGATCAGCAGGCAGTAGAACTCCTTTCTCCAGTCTTGTATACCTAAGAGAATATTGATTTGTCAGTGAAATAGCTCAATAAGCAAAAGATGTTTTCATCATGTGCTTGGGACATTTCTTTCTCATTGATTCCATCCTAGGTACAACAACTATGACCGAGCTGTCATCAATACTGTGCCTTATGATGTCGTTCATCGTTGGTATACAGCACACCGGACTCTAACAATTGAGTTGAGAAGACCTGAGAATGAGCTTTGGGTCAAACTAAAGCCTGGAAGGGTGGGTCCTAAGTTCTAAAGATGTCAACTAAGCTTGTTGTACAAAAGCAGTGAAGAAAAGTACTTGTTCAATATGTCACCATGTTGCAAAAGAAAGGGAAGAAGAGGGTTCCTAGCTGTTGGTCCTGGCCCTGCCACTCACTCACTTGAATGACATTTCAGCAGGCCTCACCCCATCTCCAGTCATCAGTGACTTTTTAAATAATGAGCAAATTTAACTAGATTTAAGAGTCCTTACAGCCCCATGATTCCATTTTTTAAAACTTGATATTTCCTCTAGATGAAGAATATCTTCAGCTTAGCCTAAAACATAATGAAATAGTTTAAACTTGATTGCCTTGGTAGCTTCCATTTAGCCTGCTATGGAGTTATACACATCTTAATTTTCAAAAGTTATGTTTAATTTTAAAAAATAATCTCATTGAATGTAATCAAAGTTCAACCTAAAGAATTTTTTTCTGGGCATGATGGTGGATGCTTGTAATTCCAATTTTTGGGAGGCTGAGACAGGAGGATCCCAGGCTTGAGCCCAGCCTCAACATCATAGCCAGGCAACCCAGTGAGACCCTGATTCAAAAAATAATAGGCTGGGCATGGTGGCGCACGCTTGTAATCCCTGCGCTTCGGAGGTGGAGACAGGAGGATCACGCAGGTTCGAAGCCAGCCGCTCTGGCTTGAGACCCTGTTTCCAAATTTTTAAAAAAGTATTAAAGTAGGTCTGGGAATTTAGCCTGGAGGTACAAGGGTTTCTAGGAACCCCAGTACCACCAAAAATAATAATAGAATATAAAAAGGGCTGAGAGTGTAATTTGGAGGTAAAATAACTCTGGGTTTAATTTTCAGTATCAAAAAGGGGAAAAATATGATCTTTTGTGATTTAATGTCTTCTGATCTTTGCCTTGTTCTGATGGTGTTTTCTACCCCTTTTTATTCCTTCACAGGTCCTATTTATAGACAACTGGCGAGTCCTACATGGCAGGGAATCCTTCACTGGCTACCGCCAACTCTGCGGATGCTATTTAACAAGAGATGATGTATTAAACACTGCTCGTCTCTTGGGGCTTCAGGCTTAAAGTTGACAGCTTTGAATACACCTGGCATCTTGGCTACCTACATTTCATATGGACAGAACAGTATTGTGTCAAAATCTACTTCATATTGTCTCCTTACCCCATCCTCCAAAACAGAAGCTTCCTCCTTCTCTAGTTTGGGAACCCATTAGAGGGAGAGGGCTTCAAGTTATATGATGTCAGCCATCTAGTGGGGTACATCTCTCCCCTAAGTTATAACATGAGCCCACTTGTTTCTAAAGCTTTTGAGATAATTATGATCACTTTACTTCAGAAATATAGTCTCCATATTGAAAGCAAATCAGTGATACTGGGTTAATATTTCTTCTGACTAGATCATTTAAAATGAAACACATTATATAAATGATGAAATATTGATAAATCAGCAATTCACAAAATTGTTGGTCTTAGCATTCATGTATAAGTGAGAACACATGGTACTTTTCCTTCTGTGTGTGATTTATTTCACTTAACATAGTGTCCTCTAATTGTATTTTTCTGCAAATTATATGAAATCACTTTTATGACTGAATAGTATTCTGTTGTGTATAGGTATCACTTTTTCTTTATCCATTCATCTATTCATGGGCATATAGTTTTATTTCATATCTAAGCTATTGTAAATAATGCAGCAATAAACAAGAACATGCAGGTACCCATTTGGTGTACTGATATCATTTCCTTGGGATATATGCTCAGAAATGGAAAACTCAATCATATAGTAGACCTTCATTTAATGTTATGAGACTCCTCCATACCTAACTACTGTACTAATATATATTTCCACTAACAGTATATAAGAATTCCTTTTTCTTCACACCCTCACCAACCTTTTTTTTATTTTGTCTTTTTTATAACCATCCTAAATGAAAGGCAGCTATGCTAACCACTATACCACCAACGCTTACTAACCATTCTAAATGGGGTCACATGATGTCTCATTATAGTTTTGATTGGCATTTATCTAATGATTAGTGAGTTTCAGCATTTTTTATGTACCTGTTGGCCATCTGTATGTTTACTTTTGAGTCACATTGACCTAGGTAAATTCCCAATTTTTAAATCAAGAGTTCTAGTGTTATATCTGTTGATAACAATTATATTGGATATTAGTAGTGAGAACTATTTTAAGATCAAGAACACAGAAGCACATATTCCTTAGCTATCAGGGATTGCATTATGTGACCTGTAGCCTCTCAAAAATAGCATCTTAGCTTTATTATTAAAAATAGTTTAATTCCACAGACCCACTAAAAAAGCCTCAGTGGTGTGTGTGTGTGTGTGTGTGTGTGTGTGTGTGTGTGTGTGTGTTTTACTGGGGATTGAACCCAGGAGTATTGTACCTCTGAGTTATATCCCCATCCCGTTTTTATGTTTTAGTTTGAAACAGGGTCTCACTAGGTTGCTGAGAATCTTGCTACATTGCTGAAACTGTTGTCAAACTAAATACTAGGATTACAGGCATGTGCTACCATACCTATCTAGACCATACTAGAACCATTGGGCTAAAGGATTTGTTCCTTGGGACAGAAGTGTACAATAATCACATTGATCACTGGAGAATGATTGTACCCAGAGGTGTTCTTCTACTGAGCTATAACTGTAGCACTTTTTAAAAAATTCTTTTCTGAAACAGGGTCTCACTAAGTTACCCTGCTGAACACTAAGTTGTGATCTTCTTGCCTCAGGCTCCCAAGTCACGGGTATTACAGGTGTGTGGCACCACACTTAGCAACAATAGCTAACTCTTATATTGTGCTTTCTATGTGCTGGATACTGTTCTGATGCTTTAAGTTCCCACAAAAACCCTCTCGTCACTTTAAAAATGAAAAAAGTCAAGACAAGCAGAGCTTAAGCAGGTTATCTAAGGTCATGAAGCTAAATAAGTGTCAAAGTTTGGATTAGAACCATGAAAACCTAGCCCCAGACACAATTACTTTAGCTATCTTGCTCAGGAAATGCCAACTCCCTCACCTTTTCCACACTTAGTCTAGCCAACCATTCATAGGCAATAGTCATCATTTCCACTTTCATAGTTCATCTAGTAAGCTCTTAAAAGAATAATAAGAATATCTATATTAGGTTTTCACATAATTTGCAAACTTAATAAAAAAGGAAAATATTTTCTAGAAAGTGTTTTACAATTGTTTTAATTTTGCCTCTTCCAAAGGTAGAAGCTTGATAGAGGGGAATCAACATATTCAGCATTTTTTGTTCTTACTGAACTCCTGCAAAATACTAGTCAGTTGTTAGGATCAAAACCCTTTTATAGGACATACCATTGCCACCGGCCTCAAGGTGCTCTTGAACATTTGGAGATCCATTCATATACCTGGCTGCTGGCTGAGCTCACCTCCTAGTTGTGAGGCCATAGTATGTCTGTGTCCTCATTGCCATAAGCCTTAGATCATTAGAGCCAAAGTTTCTGGCAGAGTTTGAAGACAGTTACATAAAGTGGGACTAATAAATGCCATCTCCCTGAAAAAAAAAAAAGCTGTGATGAAAGAATGAAAAGTGTCCATGTGTTTTAAGTGTCTACTAGAGTTAGCATAATAAACATATCTGGCTACCACAGTTTGTTTGGAGACCAGCAAGCCTACCAGTTCAATATGGAGCCAGTTATCTGGTATTGTGTGTTTGCTTGCTTGCTTGTTTGGTTTTATCTTGGACATCCCTCTTTTAGTTTACCTGTATGTGGGAGGGGGGATACTGGATACTGGGGATTGAACCCAGGAATATTCTACCTCTGAGCTATACCCCCAGCTCTATTTTCTAAGTTTGAAGCAGGATGTTACTGATTTGCTAAGGGACTCACCAGGTTGCTGAGGCTGGTCTTGAGCCTGTGATCCTACTATCTCAGCCTCCCAATCACTTAGATTATAGGTAGGTGCCTCTGCTCGGTTGGAATTTACCTTTTAATACTTTGCCCATTATCACCATGTGTTACATAGCATAAACTCACTGTACCATCTTGAAAGGTGGAAATCTTCCCTATGTGGATTTTAGTATTCCCTGATTTCCTAAATTGGGCTTGCAAAATTGAACTGCACACTGTCTTAATTATTCAGGCTTATTATGACTATATTTGTTCTAGACTATACAGCCGTATAAAAGTCTTTTCTTGGTTAATGGAATCCAAGTTTCCTTTCTGGAAAAAATCAGGGATCTTATATTTATGACAAGTCATCTTAAAAATTATGTTGGTCTGAGCTGGGCATGGTGGTGGAATCCCAGCCATTGGGAGGCTGAGACAGGAGGATCACACAGGTTCGAAGCCAGCCTCAGCTACTTAGTGAGGCTCTCAGCAACTCAGTGAGACCCTGTTTCCAATAAAATATAAAAAGGTCTGGGAGTATAGCCTGGAGGTAAAAAGCCTCTGAGTTCCACCCCCAGTACCAATCACACACACACACACACACACACACACACACACACACACACACAACATGTTGGTCTGTAGAAAGCATACTAATTAATAGTGGTACCATTAACTGACTTTCTGTATGGGAAGATAAGCATGCTACTTTATCTCATGCAAAACTGAAGATCAACAAGGGTTAAATGTTGTGCAAACCTGTGAATTTAGTGAAGCCTCTTTTTAGTCCCAAGGTTTTCTACGATCTACCAATTGATGGTAGACACTCCCTCAAATTCTGTGACTCCATCTCCATTTGCATTTTGCTCTCTAGCTTTCTCTTTCTCTCATGCCCTCACTGAGGTAACATCATATCATAGCATATGAAGCACAGACACCTGGCACGGTGGCACACACCTGTAATCCCAGTACTTGGGAAGCTGAGACAGAAGGACTGCACGTTCAAGGATATAGTGCAGTAACTTAGACTCTCAGCAACTTAGTGAGACCTTATTTCAAAAGGGGAGGATGTAGCTCAGAGATAAAACACCCCTGGGTTGAATCTCTAGTACCACCACCACCAGAAAAAAATTCAGACAGGATAGCCTAGGCTTAAACTTAACCTCTGCCTCATATCAGCCTTGCAAATTTTGGAAAGCTGCATTCTTTCATTGAGCCCTGTTCCTCCTTAACAGAGTGGGGCTAACAAATGCTATCTACTTGAGGAAAGCTGTGATGAAGAAAGAAATTATATCATGTGTTTAAATTGTCTACCATAGTAAGCATCACATAATAAATAATCATCAGGTAGTAGTTTTCATTGTTGACAATTTCATTATTTGAGAGAAGTGGAGGTTCAAAACTAACCTGTCTGTTGATATCAACAGACTTCTTAGAAGGAACGAAGTTATGGGAGTCCAAATTGGAAAGGGATGAAGACATGCCAGGAGTTGTGAACAAGAGATTTTTCTTTGCAAATATATAGAAGTACAAATGACCTTTGTGTACTGATTTTGTGTTAGGCGGTGGCACTGCTGAATGGAATTATTAGTTCTTGTAGCCTATCTTTGTGCCTGTGTGTAGGGAGCAATGGGGGAGTGACTGCTTAACAGGCAGCAGATTTGTCTTTGGGATGGTGAAAGTAAGTGCATAGGTGAATGTACTTGATGCCACCGAGTCCCACCCATCCTCCCCCAATCGGCTCTTGCTTCTCTCCCAGAAATAGATGGGCACAGTTCCCGCCAAAAGAAGAGGGTCCAGTGAGGAGGCCAGGAGGCCCAGCCTCCTAGGCACAGGCCTGCTCCAGGCTGCCCCGCTGCTGTGCGCCAGCCACAGCTTGGACAGCTTCGATAGCTTCGACGACTACGACAACGAGAAGATGTCACCGCCGAGGCGCGTGTGCTAGCGGGCCTGAGTGCACACGCGCTGGCGGGGGGCGCGGGGGAGCATCAGAGGCCACAGCGGGCCAATGAGCATCCGGCCAGGGGTTGCTAGGATACAGAGTACTGGTCCAGGTAACTCGAGGCCCAACTGCCTCCAGGTGCCGGGAAGGCAGCCAAACAAAATGGAGAGAGAAGAGGGTAGCAGCCACCAAGGGGCGCCGCAGCAGCAGCAACGCAGCCGCCGCCGCCGCCGCCGCCGCCGCCACCGCCGCTCTCGCACTGCTCGAGCTGGGTTGACCTTCTCCATCAGCCTTGTGGAGCGCCACCTACGAGAAGACCACTATGCCCAGCACCTGTCGGAGGCAGCTCTGGTGTTTCTGACAGCTGTTCTGGAGTACCTGACGGCCACAGTGCTGAGGCTGGCTGGCAACGAGGCCCGCTACTCCGTCCGGAGGCGCATCACACCGGAACACCTGGATATGGCCATTCACAACAACTCCTTGGTCAGCGCCTTCTTCGGAGACACCACCATCTCCCAAGTGGCCCCATTCAGGCGCTAGGTGTTCTCACCTGGCTCAATCTCCAAACCCCTCCCAAGCCCCGACCATCTTCCAACCCCTCAATCCACCCACCCGAAACTCAGAACCCCCTCCCCAGATTGCCTGGGGACTTCTTTGACTTTGTCATTCAATAAAAGTGTTTAAAGAAACTTGCTTCATTCACTTTGCTGTGGGAAAGGGGTGAGGGTGGTGAGGGATGCAGAGTTGGGCCTACTGACAGACGGTGGAGGGGGAGGTGGTGGTGGAGGTGGTGATGGGTGAGGATGAGGGGAGAGGGCCTGGGAGGTGATGGTGGGTGAGGATGAGGAAAAGGGGCCTGGGAGGTGATGGTGGGTGAAGATGAGGGGAGGGGGGCTAGGAGATGATGGTGGATGAGGATGAGGGGAGTGTGGTCATGGGAGGTGGTGGTGAATGAGGATGAGGGGAGGGGGCCTGGGAGGTGGTGGTGAGTGAGGATGAGGGATGGGGCCCTGGGATATGTAGGTGGATGAGGATGAGAGAATGGGGGACTGGGAGGTGATGGTGGGTGAGGATAGGTGATGGCACCTGGAAGGTGGTGTGAGGATGAGGGGAGCAGAAAGGGAGTTGGTGGTGAGTGAGAATGAGGGGATGGGGTCCTGGCTGGTGGTGGTGGGTAAGGATGAGGAGATTCGGTCCTGGCAGGTGGTGGTGGGTGATGATGAGGGAATAGAGGCCTGGGAGGTGGTGGTGGGTGAGGATGAGAGGTTGGGGAACAGGGAAGTGGTGGTGGGTGAGGATGAGGAGATGGGGCCCTGGGAGGTATGGTGGTGGGTGAGGATGAGAGGAGAGGGCCTGGGAGGTGAAGGTGGGTTAAGCTGAAAGGATGGGGTCCTGGTAGGTAGTGGTGGATAAGGATGAGGGGAGGGGGCCCTGGGAGGTAATGGTGGGTGAGGATTAGGGGATAGGGCCTGGGAGGTGGTGGTGGGTGAGGATGAGGGGATGGGGGCCTGAAGGTGTTTGTGGGTGAGGATGAGGGGAGGGGCCTGGCAAGTGGTGGTGGGTGAGGATGAGGGGATGGGGCCTGGGAGGTGGTTGTGGGTGAGGATGAGAGGAGGGTGTCAGGGAGGGGTTGGTCGCAGAGGATGAGGGGAAGGGGTTCTGGGAGGTAGTGGAGACTGAGGATGAGGGGATAGGGGCCTGGGAGATGGTGGTTGGTGAGGATGAGAGGATGGGGGCTGGGAGGTGGTGGTGGGTGAGGATGAGGGGATGCGGGATTGTGAGGTGGTGGTAGTTAAGGATGAGGAAGGGGAGGGTGCCTGGGAGGTGGTGCTGGGTGAGCATAAGGGATGGAGGCCTGAGAGGTGGTGCTGGGTGAGGATGAGGGGAGGAGGAGCTGGGAAGGGGGTGGTTGATGATGAGAGGTTGGGGGACAGGGAAGTGGTGGTTGGTGAGGATGAGGAGATGGGGCTCTGGGAGGTGTGTTGGTGGGGGAGGATGAGGGGAGGGGGCCTGGGAGGTGTGTTGGTGGGTAAGGATGAGGGGAGGGGGCCCTGGGAAGTGTGTTGATGGGTGAGGATGAGGGGAGCAGACCTGGGAGGTGAAGGTGGGTGAGGATGAAGGGAGGGGGCCCTAGGGGGTAGTGGTGGGTGAGGATGAGGGAAGGGGGCCTGGGAGGTGGTGTAAGTTGAGTATGAGGAATGGGAAGGGGCCTGGGAGTTGGTGCTGGGTGAGCATAAGGGAAAGGGGGCCTGAGATGTGGTGGTGGTTGAGGATGAGGGGATTGGGGCCTGGGAGGTGGTGGTGGGTGAAGATGAGGGATGGGTGCCTGAAAAGTCATTGTGGGTGAGGATGAGGGGAGGAGGCCTGGGAGGTGAGGATGTCGGCATGCAGTCCTGGTAAGTGGTGCTTGGTGAGGATGAGGGAAGGGGACCTGGCAGTTGATAGTGGGTGAGGTTGAGGGACGGGTCCTGGGAGGTTGTGATACGTGAGGATAAGGGGATGGGTTCCAGGGCAGTGGTGCATGAGGATGAGGGATGGGGCCTTTGGAGGTGGTGGTGGTTGAAGATGAAACGAGGGGGCCTTGGAGGTGGTGGTTGGTGAAGATGATGGTATGGGGTTCTGGGAGGTGGTGGTGAATGAGGATGAGGGGAGCAGGGCTGGGAGTTGGTGGTGGGTGAGGATTATGGGATGTGGTCCTGGTAGGTGGTGGTTGGTGAGGATGAGGGGATGGGGTTCTGGAGGTGGTGGTGGGTGCGGATGATGGGATGCGGGACCGTGAGGTGGTGGTAGATGAGGGTGAGGAAAGGGAGGGTGCCTGGGAGGTGGTACTAGGTGAGCATAAGAGGAGGGGGCCTGAAAGGTGGTGCTGGGTGAGGATGAGGGGAGGAGGAGCTGGGAGGGGGGGTTGATGATGTGAGTTTTAGGGGACAGGGAAGTGGTGGTTGGTGAGGATGAGGAGATGAGGCCATGGGAGGTGTGCTGGTGGGCAAGGATGAGGGGAGGGGCCCTGGGAGGTGTGTTGGTGGATGAGGATGAGGGGAGGGGGCCCTTGGAAGTGTGTGATGAGTGAGGATGAGGGGAGCTGGCCTGGAGGTGAAGGTGGGTGAGGATTATAGGATGTGGTCCTGGTAGGTGTTTGTGGGTGAGAATGAGGGGAGGGGGCCTTGGGGAGTGGTGGTGGGTGAGGATGAGGGAAGGGGGCCTGGGAGGTGGTGTTAGTTGAGGATGAGGAATGGGAAGGAGCCTGGGAGATGGTTCTGGGTGAGGATAAGGGAAGGAGGCCTGAGATGTGGTGGTGGTTGAGGATGAGGGGATGAGGGCCTGGGAGGGGTGATTGTTGAGGATGAGAGGTTTGGGGTAGGGGAGTGGTGGTGGGTAAGGATAAGGGGAGGGGGCCTGGGAGGTTATGGTGGGTGAGGATGAGAGGATGGGGGCCTGGCAGTGCACGTGGGTGAGGATGAGGGGAATGGGGCCTGGGAGGTGGTTGTGGGTGATGATGAGGGATGGGTGCCTGAAATTCGTTGTGGGTGAAGATGAGCGGAGGAGGCCTGGGATGTGGTTTTTCTTGAGGATGAGCGGAGGGGGCCTGGGAGTTGGTGGTGGGTGAAAATGAGGGGATGGGGTTCTGGGAGGTGGTGGTGAGTGAATATGAGGGAATGTGGCCCTTGAAAGGTGGTGTTGTGTGAGGATGTGGTGATGCTGTACTGGCAGGTGGTGGTGGGTGAGGTTGAGAGGAGGGGTCCTGGGAGGTAGTTGTGCGTGAGTATAAGGGGTTGGGTCCAGGGCTGTGGCAGGTGAGGATGAGGGGATGGGGCCTTGGAAGGTGGTGGTGGTTGAAGATGAAGGGAGGGGACCTTGTAGGTGTGGTGGGTGAAGATGAGGGGATGGGGTTCTGGGAGGTTGTCGTGGGTAAGGATGAGGGGAGTGTGTTCCTGGAAGGTGGTGGTGAGTGAGGATGAGGGGAGGGGTTCTGGAGGTGGTGGTGGGTGAGGATGAGGAAAGGGGGCTGGGAGGTGGTGGTGGGTGAGGTTGATGGGATGGGGTTCTGGGAGGTGGTGGTGGGTGAGGATGAGGGGATGCAGGCTGGGAGATGGTGGTCTTTAGATTGAGGAAAGGGGGTCCTGGCAGGTGGCGGTGCGTGATGATGAGAGGAGGGGGCCTGGAAGGTGGTGGTGAGTGAGGATGAGGGAATGGGGTCCTGGGAGGTGTTGGTTTGTGAGGATGTCGGTGTGTTGTCCTGGTAAGTGTTGGTTGTTGAGGATGAGGGAGGGAGCCTGGCAGTTAATGGTGGGTGAGGATGAGGGAAGGGGTCCTGGGAGGTTGTGATGTGTGGATATATGGGGATGGGGTCCAGGGCAGTGGTGGTGAGGATGAGGGATGGGGCCTTGGGAGGTGGTGGTGATTGAGGATGAGGGGATAGGGGCCTGGGAGATGGTGGTGGGTGAGGATGAGGGGATGGGGGCTGGGAGGTGGTGGTGGGTGAAGATGAGGGGATGTGGGACTGGGAGGTGGTGGTAGTTGCGGATGAGGAAGGGGAAGGTGCCTGGGAGGTTGTGCTGGGTGAGGATAGGTGAAGGGGGCCTGAGAGGTGGTGCTGGGTGAGGATGAGTGGAGGAGGGGCTGGAGGGGGTACTGGTTGATGATGAGAGGTTGGGGGACAGGGAAGTGGTGGTTGGTGAGGATGAGGAGATGGGGCCCTGGGAGGTGTGCTGGTGGGTGAGGATGAGGGGAGGGGGCCCTGGGAGGTGTGCTGGTGGGTGAGGATGAGGGGAGGGGGCCCTGGGAGGTGTGTTGATGGGTGAGGATGAGGGGAGCGGGCCTGGGAGGTGAAGATGGGTGAGGATTATGGGATGTGGTCCTGGTAGGTGGTGGTAGGTGAGGATGAGGGGAGGGGCCCTAGGGGTGGTGGTGGGTGAGGATGAGGGAAGGGGGCCTGGGAGGTGGTGTTAGTTGAGGATGAGGAACGGGAAGGGGCCTGGGAGGTGGTGCTGGGTGAGGATAAGGGAAGGAGGCCTGAGATGTGGTGGTGGAGGATGAGGGGATGGGGGCCTGGGAGGGGTGGTTGTTGAGGATGAGAGGTTTGGGGACAGGGGAGTGGTGGTGGGTGAGGATAAAGAGAGAGGGGCCTGGGAGGTTGTGGTGGGTGAGGATGAGGGAGGGGGGCCTGGCAGTGCAGGTGGGTGAGGATGAGGGGATTGGGGCCTGGGTGGTGATGGTGGGTGATGATGAGGGATGGGTGCCTGTACAGTCGTTGTGGGTGAGGATGAGGGGAAGAGGCCTGGGAGGTGGTTTCTGTTGAGGATGAGGGGAGGGGGCCTGGGAGGTGGTGGTGGGTGAGGATTATGGAACAGCGCGCCTGGGAGGTGGTGGTGGGTGAGGATGTGGGGATGGGGTTCAGGGAGAAGGTGGTGGGTGAATATGAGGAAATGTGGGCCTTGAGAGGTGGTGGTGTGTGAGGATGTGATGATGCTGTACTGGCAGGTGGTGGTGGGTGAGGTTGAGGGGAGGGGTCCTGGGAGGTAGTTGTGCGTGAGGATGATGGCTTGGGTCCAGGGCGGTGGTGGGTGAGGATGAGGGGATGGGGCCTTGGGAGGTGGTGGTGGTTGAAGATGAGGGGAGCGGGCCTTGTAGGTGTGGTGGGTGAAGATGAGGGAATGGGGTTCTGAGAGGTTGTGGTGGGTGAGGATGAGGGGAGTGTGGTCCTGGTAGGTGGTGGTGGGTGAGGATGATGGTGTGAGGTTCTGGGAGGTGGTAGTGGGTGAGGATGAGGGGAGTGTGGTCCTGGGAGGTGGTGGTGAGAAAGGATGAGGGGAAGGTGCCTGGGAGGTGGTCTTGGGTGAGGATTATGGGATGAGGTCTGGTAGTTGGTGGTGGGTGAGGATGAGGGGATGGGGTTCTGGGAGGTGGTGGTGGGTGAGGATGAGGGGATGCAGGCTGTGATGTGGTGGTGGATAGGATGAGGAGAGGGGGGCCTGGTAGGTGGTGGTGGGTGGGGATGAGAGGAGGGGTCCTGGGAGGTGTTGGTTTGTGAGGATGTCGGCATGAAGTCCTGGTAAGTGGTGATTGGTGAGGATGAGGGAAGGCGTCCTGGCAGTTGATAGTGGGTGAGGTTGAGAGAAGGGGTCCTGGGAGGTTGTGATGTGTGAGGATAAGGGGATGGGGTCCAGGGCAGTGGTGGGTGAGGATGGTGGTTGTGGCATTGGGAGTTGGTGGTGGTTGAAGATGAAATGAAGGGGCCTTGGAGATGGTTTTTGTTGAGGATGAGGGGAAGGGGCCTGGGAGGTGGTGGTGGGTGAAGACTATGGGACAGGGGGCCTGGGAGTTGGTGGTGTGTGAGGATGATGGATGGGGTTCTGGGAGGTGGTGGTGGGTGAATATGAGGGAATGTGGGTCTTGAGAGTTGGTGGTGTTTGAGGATGTGGTGATGCTGTACTGGCAGGTGGTGGTGGGTGAGGTTGAGGGGAGGGGTCCGGAGGTAGTTGTGCGTGAGGATGATGGGTTGGGTCCAGGGGGCTGGTGGGTAAGGATGAGGGGATGGGGCCTTGGGAGGTGGTGGTGTTTGAAGATGAGAGAAGGGGGCCTTGTATGTAGGGTGGGTGAAGATGAGGGAATGGTGTTCTGGAAGGTTGTGGTGGGTGAGGATAAGGGGAGTTTGTTCCTGGGAGGTGGTTTTTGTTGAGGATGAGGGGAGGAGGCCTGGGAGGTTGTGGTGGGTGAGGTTTATAGGATGTGGTTCTGGCATTTGGTGGTGGGTGAGGATTATGGGATGTGGTCCTGGTAGTTGGTGGTGTGTGAGAATGAGGGGATGGGGTTCTGGGAGGTGGTGGTGGGTGAGGATGAGGGGATGCGGGCTGGGAGATGGTGGTGGTTAGGATGAGGGGAGTGGGGCCTGGCAGGTGGTGGTGGGTGAGGATGAGAGGAGAGCGCTTGGGAGGTGGTGGTGATTGAGGATGAGAAAATGGGGTCCTGAGTGGTGATGGTTTGTGAGGATGTTGGCATGCAGTCCTGGTAAGAGGTGGTTGGTGAGGATGAGGGAAGGGGGCCTGGCAGTTGATAGTGGGTGAGGTTGAGGGAAGGGGTCCTGGGAGGTTGTGATGCATGAGGATAAGGGGATGGGGTCCAGGGCAGTGGTGGGTTAGGATGAGGGATGGGGCCTTGGGAGGTGGTGGTGGTTGAAGATGAAAGGAAGGGGCTTTGGAGGTGGTGGTTGGTGAAGATGAGGGGATGGGGTTCTGGGAGGTGGTGGTGAGGGAGGATGAGGGAAGGGGGCCTGGGAGGTGGTGGTGGGTGAGTATTACAGGATAGGGGCCTTGTAGTTGGTAGTGGGTGAGGATGAGGGGATAGGCTTCTGGGAGGTGGTGGTGGGTGTGGATGAGGGAATGGGGCCTTGGGAGTTGGTGATGGGTGAGGTTGAGGGGATAAGGTCCTGAGAGGTGGTGGTAGTTTAGGATGAGGAAGGGGAGGGGGCTTGGCAGGTGGTGCTGGGTGAGGATAAGGGGAGGGAGCCTGAGAAGTAGTGTTGGGTGATGATGAGGGGTGGGGACCTGAATGGTGGTTGTTGATGAAGATAAAGGGAGCCAGCCTGGGAGGTAGTGGTGGGTGAGGATGAAGGGATGGGGCCCTGGAGGTGGTATTGGGTGAGGATTAGGGTAGGGGCCTGGGAGTTGGTGGTGGGTGAGGACAAGTGGAGGGGCCTGGGAGTATTGTAGGGTGAAGATGAGGGGATGGGGCCTATGAGGTTGTTGTGGGTGAGGATTAGTGGAGGATTCCAGGGAGGTGGTGGTGGCTGAGTATGAGGGGAGGGGGTTCTGAAAGGTAGTGGTGAGTGAGGATGAGGGAATTGGTACTGGGAGGTGGTGTGTGAGCATGAGGGGAGGTGGCCTGGGTGTTGGTGGTGGTTGAGGATGAGAGGTTGGGGGACAGGGGAGTGGTGGTGGGTGAGGATAAGGGGAGGGAGCCTGGGAGGTTGTGGTGGGTGAGGATGAGGGGATTGGTGCCTTGGAGGTGGTGGTGGATGATGATGAAGGGTGGGGGCCTGAACTGTGGTGGTGGGTGAGGTTGAGTGGAGGGGTCTGGGAGGTTGTGGTGGTGGGTGAGAATGAGGGGAGTGGGCCTGGGAGGTGGTAGTGGGTGAGGATGAGTGGAGGGACCTGCGAGGTTGTGTTGGGTGAAGATGAGGGGATGGGGGCCTGACAGTGCAGGTGAGTGAGGATGAGGGGATTCGGGCCCGGGAGGTGGTGGTGGGTGAGGATGAGGGGAGTGGGCCTGAGAGGTGGTGGTGGATGAGGATGAGTGGAGGGGCCTGGGAAGTGGTGGTGGGTGAAGATGAGGGGAAGGGCCTGGGAGGTGGTGGTGAGTGAGGATGAGGGGAGGGGGCCTAGGAGGTGGTGGTGGGTGAGGATGAGGGGAGGGGTTTTTGGAAGGTGGTGGTGGGTCAGGAATTGGGGATGGATCCCAGGGAGGTGGTGGTGGCTGAGGATGAGTGGAGAGGTCCTGGGAGGTGGTGGTGGGTGAGTATGAGTGGATGTGGGCCTGGGAAGTGGTAGTGAGTGAGGATGAGGTGAGGGGACCTGAGAGGTGGTGGTGGGTGTGGATGAGGGGATGGGGACCTGGGAGTGGACAGTGGTTGAGGATGATGGGTTTGGGGACTGGGAAGTGGTGGGTGAAATGAGGAGATGGGGCCTGAGATGTGGTGGTGGGTGAGGATGAGGGGATGGGTCTCTGGGAGGTGATGGTGGGTGAGGATGAGTGGAGAGGTCCTGAGAGGTGGTGTTGTGTGAGCATGAGGGGATGGGGCCTGGGAGATAGTGGTGGGTAAGGATGAGGGGAGGGTTTCCTGGGAGATGGTGTGGTTGATGATGCAGGTAGGGGGCTTGGGAGGTTGTGGTGGGTGAGGATGAGGAGATGTGGGCTTGGAGGTTGGTGGTGGGTGAGGATGAGGAAAAGGGGCCTGGGAATTGGTAGTGGGTGAATATTATGGGATGTGGTCCTGGTAGTTGGTGGTGGGTGAGGATGAGGTAATGTGGTTCTGGGAGGTGGTGGTGGGTGAGGATGAGGGGATGCAGGCTGGGAGATGGTGGTGGTTAGGATGAGGGGAGTGGGGCCTGGGAGGTGGTGTTGAGTGAGAATGAGGAATTGGGGTCCTGGGAGGTGTTGGTTTGTGAGGATGTCGGTGTGCTGTCCTAGTAAGTGGTGGTTTGTGAGGATGAGGGAAGGGGGCCTGGCAGTTGATAGTGGGTGAGGTTGAGGGAAGGGGTCCTGGGAGGTTGTGATGCGTGAGGATAAGGGGATGGGGTCCAGGGCAGTGGTGGGTGAGGATGAGGGATGGGGTCTTGGGAGGTGGTGGTGGGTGAGGATGAGGGGATGCGGGCTGGGAGATGGTGGTGGTTAGGTTGAGGGGAGGGAGGCCTGGCAGGTGGTGGTACGTGAGGATGAGAGGAGGGTGCCTGGGTGGTGGTGGTGAGTGAGGATGAGGAATGGGGTCCTGGGAGGTGTTGGTTTGTGAGAATAAGGGATGGGGTCCAGGGCAGTGGTGCGTGAGGATGAGATATGGGGCCTTGGGAGGTGGTGGTGGTTGAACATGAAACGAGGGGGCCTTGGAGGTGGTGGTTGGTGAAGATAAGGGGATGGGGTTCTGGGAGGTGGTGTTGGGTGAGGATTATTGGACAGTGGGCCTGGGAGGTGGTGGTGGGTGAGGATGATGGATGGGGTTCTGGGAGGTGGTGGTGGGTGAGGATGATGGGATAGGTTTCTGGGAGGTGGTGGTGGGTGAGGTAGAGGTGATGGGGTCATGGGAGGTGTAGGTTTGTGAGGTTATCTGTATGCGTTCCTGGTAATTTGTGGTTGGTAGGGATGAGGGAAGGGGGCCTGGCAGTTGATAGTGGGTGAGGTAGAGGGAAGGAATCCTGGGAAATTGTGATGCGGGAGGATAAGGTGATGGGGTCCAGGGCAGTGGTGGGTGAGGATGAGGGATGGGGCCTTGGGAGGTGGTGGTGGTTGAAGATGAAACGAGGGGGCCTTGGAGGTGGTGGTTGGTGAAGATGAGGGGATAGGGTTCTAGGAGGTGGTGGTGAGTGAGGATGAAGGAAGGGGATCTGGGAGGTGGTTGTGGGTGAGGATTATGGAATGTGGTCTGGAAGTTGGTGGTGAGTGAGGATGATGGAATGGGGTTCTGGGAGGTGGTGGTGGGTGAGGATGAGGGGATGTGGGCTGGGAGATGTTGGTACTTAGGATGAGGGGTTGGGGGCCTGGCAGGTGGTGGTGGGTGAGGATAAGAGGAGGGGTCCTGGGAGGTGTTGGTTTGTGGGGATGTCGGCATGCAGTCCTGGTAAGTGGTGGTTGGTGAGGATGAGAGAAGGGGTCCTGGCAGTTGGTAGTGGTTGAGGTGAGGGAAGGGGTCCTGGGAGGTTGTTATGTGTGAGGATAATGGGATGGGGTCAAGGGCAGTGGTGGGTGAGGATGAAAGATGCGGCCTTGGGAGGTGGTGGTGGTTGAAGATGAAACTAGTGGGCCTTGGAGGTGGTTTTTGTTGAGGATGAGGGGAGAGGGCCTGGAAGGTGGTGGTGGGTGAGGATTATGGGACAAGGGGCCTGGGAGTTGGTGGTGGGTGAGGATGAGAGGATGGGGTTCTGGGAGGTGGTGGTGGGTGAAGATGAGGGGATGGGGTTCTGGGAGGTTCTGGTGAGTGAGGATGAGGGAAGGGGGCCTAGGAGGTGGTGGTGGGTGAGGATGAGGGGATGGGGTTCTGGGAGGTGGTGGTGGGTGAATATGAGGGAATGTGGGCCTTGAGAGGTGGTGGTGTGTGAGGATGTGGTGATGCTGTACTGGCAGGTGGTGGTGGGTGAAGTTGAGGGGAGGGGTCCGGGGGATAGTTGTGCGTGAGGATGAGGGGTTGGGTCCAGGGCAGTGGTGGGTGAGGATGAGGGGATGGGGCCTTGGGAGGTGGTGGTGGTAGAAGATGAGTGGAGGGGGCCTTGTATGTGTGGTTGGTGAAGATGAGGGGATGGGGTTCTGGAAGGTGTGGTGGGTGAGGATGAGGGGAGTGTGTTCCTGGGAGGTGGTGGTGAGTGAGGATGAGGGAGGGGACCTGGGAGGTGGTGGTGGGTGAGGATTATAGGATGTGGTCCTGGTAGTTTTTCTTGGGTGAGGATTATGGGATGTGGTCCTGGTAGTTGGTGGTGGGTGAGGCTGAGGGGATGTGGTTCATGGGAGGTGGTGGTGGGTGAGAAGGAGGGGATGCGGCTGGAAGATGGTGGTGGTTAGGATGAGGGGAGTGGGCCCTGGCAGGTGGTGATGGGTGAGGATGAGAGGAGGGGGCCTGGGAGATGGTGGTGAGTGAGGATGAGGGAATGGGGTCCTGGGAGGTGTTGGTTTGTGAGGATGTTGGCATGCAGTCCTGGTAAGAGGTGGTTGGTGAGGATGAGGGAAGGGGGCCTGGCAGTTGATAGTGGGTGAGGTTGAGGGAAGGAGTCCTGGGAGGTTGTGATGTGTGAGGATAAAGGGATGGGGTCCAGGGCAGTGGTGGGTGAGGATAAGGGATGGGGACTTGGGAGGTGGTGGTGGTTGAAGATGATACGAGGTGGCCTTGGAGGTGGTGGTTGGTGAAGATGAGGGGATGGGGTTCTGGGAGGTGATGGTGAGTGAGGATGAGAGAAGGGGGCCTGCGAGGTGGTGGTGGGTGTGGATTACAGGATAGGGGCCTGGTAGTTGGTAGTGGGTGAGGATGAGGGGATTGGTTTCTGGGTGGTGGTGTTGGGTGTGGATGAGGGGATGGGAGCCTGGGAGTTGGTGATGGGTGAGGATGAGGGGATAGGGTCCTGAGAGGTGGTGGTAGTTTAGAATGAGGAAGGGGAGTTGGCTTGGCAGGTGGTGCTGGGTGAGGATAAAAGAAGGGGACCTGAGAGGTGGTGGTGGGTGATGATGAGGGGTGGGGGCCTGAATGGTGGTGGTTGGTGAGGATGAGGGGACCGAGCCTGGGAGGTAGTGGTGGGTGAGGATGAGGGAATGGGGCCCTGGAGGTGGTATTGGGTGAGGATTAGGGTAGGGGCCTGGGAGTTGGTGGTGGGTGAGGATGAGGGGATGCGCCTGGGAGGTATTGTTGGGTCAGGATGAGGGGATGGGGCCTGGGAGGTTGTTGTGGGTGAGGATTAGTGGAGGGTTCCAGGGAGGGGGTGGTGGCTGAGTATGAGGGGATGAGGTTCTGGGAGGTGGTGATGACTGAGGATGAAGGGATATGGTACTAGGAGGTGGTGTGTGAGCATGAGGGGTGGTTATCTGGGAGTTGGTGGTGGTTGAGGATGAGAGATTGGGGGACAGGGAAGTGGTAGTGGGTGAGGATAAGGGGAGGGAGCCTGGGAGGTTGTGGTGGGTGAGGATGAGGGAAGGGGGGCCTGGCGGTGCAGGTGGGTGAGGATGAGGGGATTGGCGCCTTGGAGGTGTTGGTAGATGATAATGAAGGGTGGGGGCCTGAACTGTGGTGGTGGGTGAGGTTGAGTGGAGGGGTCTGGGAGGTTGTGGTGGTGGGTGAGGATGAGGGGAGAGGGCCTGGGAAGTGGTAGTGAGTGAGGATGAGTGGAGGGGCCTGGAAGGTTGTGGTGGGTGAAGATGAGGGGATGGGAGCTTGGGAGGTGGTGGTGGGTGAGGATGAGGGGAGTAGGCCTGAGAGGTGGTGGTGGGTGAAGATGAGTGGAGGGGCCTGGGAGGTGGTCGTGGGTGAAGATGAGTGGAGGGGCCTGGGAGGTGGTCATGGGTGAAGATTAGGGGAGGGGGCCTGGGAGGTGGTGGTGAGTGAGGATGAGGGGAGGGGGCCTGGGAGTTGGTGATGGGTGAGAATGAGGGGAGGGGTTCCTGTAAGGTGGTGGTGGGTAAGGAATTGGGGATGGATCCCAGGGAGGTAGTGGTGGGTGAGGATGAGTGGAGAGGTCCTGGGAGGTGGTGGTGGGTGAGTATGAGGGAATGTTGGCTTGGGAAATGGTGGTGAGTGAGGATGAGATTAGGGGAACTGAGTGGTGGTGGTGGGTGTGAATGAGGGGATGGGGACCTGGGAGTGGACAGTGGTTGAGGATGATGGGTTTGGGGAGTGGGAAGTGGTGGTGGGTGAAGATGAAGAGATGGGGCCTGGGATATGGTGGTGGGTGAGGATGAGGGGATGGGTCTCTGGGAGGTGATGGTGGGTGAGGATGAGTGGAGAGGTCCTGAGAGGTGGTGTTGTGTGAGGATGAGGGGATGGGGCCTGGGAGATGGTGGTGGGTGAGGATGAGGGGAGGGTTTCCTGGGAGATGGTGGTGGTTGATGATGCAGGGAGGGGGCTTGGGAGGTTGTGGTGGGTGAGGATGAGGGGATGTCGCCTTGGGAGTTGGTGTTTGGTGAGGATGAGGAAAAGGGGCCTGGGAATTGGTAGTGGGTGAGTATTATGGAATGTGGTCCTGGTAGTTGGTGGTGGGTGAGGATGAGGGGATGTGTGTTTGGGAGTTGGTGGTTGGTGAGGATGAGGTGATGCGGTCCTGGGTGGAGGTGGTGGCTGAGGATGAGTGAAGGGGGTCTTGGGAGATGGTTGTGTGTGAGGATGAGGAGTAGGGCCTTGGGACGTGGTGGTGGGTGAGGATGAGGGGAGTAGGCCTGGGTTGTGGTGGTGTGTGCGGATGAGGGAAGGGCATCCTAGGAGGTGGTGGTGGGTCAAGCAGTGGAGTTGGGTCCCTGGGAGGTGATGGTGTGTTTGGATGAGTGGAGAGGTCCTGGTAGGTGGTGGGTGAGGATGAGGGGAGAGGGCTTAGGAGGTAGTGTTGGGTGAGGATGAAGGTTGTTGTCCTAGGAGGAGTTGGTGAGCATGAAGGGATCGTGGCCAGGGAGGTAGTGGTCGGTGAAGATGTGGGGATGCAGTACAGGCAGGTGGTGGTGGGTGAGAATGATGGGAGTGGGCTTGGGAGGTGGTGGTGGGTGAGAATGAGGGGTGTGTAGTCCTGGGAGGTGATGCTGGCTGAGGATGAGTGGACGGGCCTGGAGGTTGTGGTGGGTGAGGATGAGGGTATGGGGTCCTGGGAGATGGTGGTGGGTGATGTTGAGGGGATGGAGTCCTGAAGGTGGTGGTGGGTGATAATGAGGGGAGGGGGCCTGGGAGTTGATAGTGGGTGAGGATGAGAGGGCATTGGGGGTCGTGGTGGGTGAGGATGTGGGGATGTTGTCCTGGGAGTTGGTGGTGGGTGAAGATGAGGGGATGTGGTCCTGGGATTTGGTGGTAGTTGAGGATGAGGGTAGGGGGCCTGGGAGGTGATGGTGGGTGAGGATGAGGGGAGGGGGCCTGGGAGGTGATGGTGGGTGAGGATGAGGGAATGGGCCCTGGGAAGGGGTGGTGGGTATAGATGAGGGGAGGGTGCTAGGAAGATGGCGGTGGGTGAGGTTGAGGTGAGGGGGTTCTGGGAGGTGGTGGTGGCTGAGGATGAATTAATAGAGTTCTGGGAGGTGATGGTGGATGAAGATGAGGGGATGGGGGCCTGGGAAGTGGTGGTGGGTGAGGATGAGGGGATGGGGGCCTGGGAGGTGGTGGTGGGTGAGGATGAGCAGATGGGGTTCTGGGAGGTGGTGGTGGGTGGGGATGAGTGGATGGGGTCCTGGGAGGTGGTGGTGGGTGAGCATGAGGGGATGGGGGCCTGGGAGATGGTAGTAGGTATGTATGTGGGAATGCGGTACTGGCAGGTGGTGGTGGTTGAGGATGATGCGAGGGGGCTTGGGAGGTGGTGGTGGGTGAGAATGAATGGAGGGTGCCTGGAGGTGGTGGTGGGTGAGCATCCGGAATGGTGTTCTGTGAGATGGTGGTGGGTGATGGTGAGGTGATGGGGTCCTGGAGGTGGTGTTGGGTGAGGATGAGGGAATGGGGTCCTGCGAGTTGTGGTGGGTGAGGATGAGGGGAGGGGGGCCTGGAAGGTGATGGTGGGTGAAGATAGGTGATGGGACCTGGAAGGTAGTGGTGGGTGAGTATGAGGGGATGGGGGAATGCAAGGTGGTGGTAGGTGAGGATGAGGTTAGGGGCCCTGGGATGTGGTGATGTGTAGGGATGAGGGGAGTGGGCCTGGGAGGTGGTGGTGAGTGAGGATGAGTGGATGGGTGCCTGAGAGGTTATGGTGGGTGAGGATGAGGGGATAGGTTTCTGGGAGTTTGTGGTGGGTGAGGATGAGGGGATGGGGGCCTGGGAGTTGGTGATGGGTGAGGATGAGGTGATAGGGTCCTGAGAGGTAGTGGTAGTTTAGGATGAGGACGGGGAGGGGCTTGGCATGTGGTGCTGGGTGAGGATAATGGGAGGGGGCCTGAGAGGTGGTGGTGGGTGATGATGAGGGGTGGGGGCCTGACTTGTGGTGGTTGGTGAGGATGAGTGGACCGAGCCTGGGAGGTAGTGGTGGGTGAGGATGAGGGAATGGGGCCCTTGAGGTGGTATTGGGTGAGGATTAGGGTAGGGGCCTGGGAGTTGGTTGTGGGTGAGGATGAGGGGAGGGGCCTGGGAGGTATTATTGGGTGAGGATGAGGGGATGGGGCCTGGGAGATTGTTGTGGGTGAGGATTAGTGGAGGGTTCCAGGGAGGGGGTGGTGGCTTAGTATGAGTGGAGGGGTTCTGGGAGGTGGTGGTGAGTGAGGATGAAGGGATATGGTACTGGGAGTTGGTGTGTGAGCATGAGGGGAGGTGGCCTGGGTGTTGGTGGTGGTTGAGGATGAGAGGTTGGGGAAAAGGGAAGTAAGTGGTGGTGGGTGAGGATAAGGGGAGGGAGCCTGGGAGGTTGTGGTGGGTGAGGATGAGGGGACTGGGGCCTGGGAGGTGGTGGTGGATGATGATGAAGGGTGGGGGCCTGAATTGTGGTGGTGGGTGAGGTTGAGTGGAGGGGTCTTGGAGGTTGTGGTGGTGGGTGGGGATGAAGGGAGTGGGCCTGGGAGGTGGTAGTGGGTGAGGATGAGTGGAGGGGCCTGGGAGGCTGTGGTAGGTGAAGATGAGGGGATGGGGGCCTGACAGTGCAGGTGAGTGAGGATGAGGGGATTGGGGCCTGAGAGATGGTGGTGGGTGAGGATGAGTGGAGGGGCCTGGGAGGTGGTGGTGGGTGAGGATGAGTGGAGGGGCCTGGGAGGTGGTGGTGGGTAAAGATGAGGGGAGGGTGCCTGGGAGGTGGTGGTGAGTGAGGATGAGGGGAGGGTCCTGGGAGGTGGTAGTGAGTGAGGATGAGGGGAGGGGTTCCTAGAATGTGGTGGTGGGTCAGGAATTGGGGATGGATCCCTGAGAATTGGTGGTGGCTGAAGATGAATGGAAAGGTCCTGGGAGTTGGTGGTGGCTGAGGATGACTGGAGAGGTCCTGGGAGGTGGTGGTGGGTGAGGATGAGTGGAGATGTCCTGGGAGATGGTGGTGGGTGAGTATGAGGTGATGTGGGCCTGGGAAGTGGTGGTGAGTGAGGATGAGGTGAGGGGACCTGAGAGGTGGTGGTGGTTGTGGATGAAGGGATAGGAACCTAGGCGGGGACAGTGGTTGAAGATGATGGGTTTGGGGAGTGGGAAGTGGTGGTGGGTGAAGATGAGGAGATGGGGCCTGGGATGTGGTGGTGGGTGAGAATGAGGGAATGGGTCTCTGGGAGGTGATGGTGGGTGAGGATGAGTGGAGAGGTCCTGAGAGGTGGTTTTGTGTGAGGATGAGGGGATGGGGCCTGGGAGATGGTGGTGGGTGAGGATGAGGGGAGGGTTTCCTGGGAGATGGTGGTGGTTGATGATGCAGGGAGGGGGCTTGGGAGGTTGTGGTGGGTGAGGATGAGGGGATGTGTGTTTGGAAGTTGGTGGTGGGTGAGGATGAGGTGATGCGGTCCTGGGAGGAGGTGGTGGCTGAGGATGAGTGAAGGGGTTCCTGGGAGATGGTTGTGTGTGAGGATGAGGGGTGGGGCCTTTGGAAGTGATGGTGGTTGAAGATGAGGGGAGTGGGCCTGGGTTGTGGTGGTGGGTGCGCATGAGGGAAGGGCATCCTGGGAGGTGGTGGTGGGTCAAGCAGTGGAGTTGGGTCCCTGGGAGGTGATTGTGTGTTTGGATGAGTGGAGAGGTCCTGGGAGGTGGTGGGTGAGGATATGGGGAGAGGGCTTAGGAGGTAGTGTTGGGTGAGGATGAAGGTTGGTGTCCTAGGAGGAGTTGGTGAGCATGAAGGGATCGTGGCCAGGGAGGTAGTGGACGGTGAAGATGTGGGGATGCAGTACTGGCCGGTGGTGGTGGGTGAGAATGAGGGGTGTGTAGTCCTGGGAGGTGATGCTGGCTGTGGATGAGTGGACGGGGCCTGGAGGTTGTGGTGGGTGAGGATGAGGGTATGGGGTCCTGGGAGATGGTGGTGGGTGATGTTGAGGGGATGGAGTCCTGAAGGTGGTGGTGGATGAGGATGAGGGGATGGGGCCTGGGAAGGGGTGGTGGGTATAGATGAGGGGAGGGTGCTAGGAAGATGGTGGTGGGTGAGGATGAGTTGAGGGGGTTCTGGGAGGTGGTGGTGGCTGAGGATGAGTTAATAGAGTTCTGGGAGGTGATGGTGGATGAAGATGAGGGGATGGGGGCCTGGGAAGTGGTGGTGGGTGAGGATGAGGGGATGGGGGCCTGGGAGGTGGTGGTGGGTGAGGATGAGCAGATGGGGTCCTGGGAGGTGGTGGTGGGTGGGGATGAGCGGATGGGGTCCTGGGAGGTGGTGGTGGGTGAGCATGAGGGGATGGGGGCCTGGGAGATGGTAGTAGGTGTGTATGTGGGAATGCGGTACTGGCAGGTGGTGGTGGTTGAGGATGATGCGAGGGGACTTGGGAGGTGGTGGTGGGTGAGAATGAATGGAGGGTGCCTGGAGGTGGTGGTGGGTGAGCATCCGGAATGGTGTTCTGTGAGATGGTGGTGGGTGATGGTGAGGTGATGGGGTCCTGGAGGTGGTGTTGGGTGAGGATGAGGGAATGGGGTCCTGCGAGTTGTGGTGGTGTGTAGGGATGAGGGGAGCGGGCCTGGGAGGTGGTGGTGAGTGAGGATGAGTGGATGGGTGCCTGGGAGGTTATGGTGGGTGAGGATGAGGGGATGGGGTCCTGGGAGGTGTTGATGGGTGAGGATGAAGGGATGGAGTTCTGGGATTTGGTGGTGGGCGAGGATGAGGGGATGGGGCCTGGATGTAGTGGTGGGTCAGGATGAGGTGTGGGGCATGTGAAGTGGTGGTGGGTGAAGATGTGGGTATGGGGTTCTGGGAGGTGGTGGCTGGTTTGGATGAGGGTATGGGGTCCTGGGAGGTGGTGATAGTTGATGATGACGGAAGGGGAGTGGCCCTCGGAGGTGGTGGTGGGTGAGAATGAAGGGAGGGGCCCTGGTGGGTGTTGGTGCGTGAAATTGAGGGAATGGAGTCCTGGGAGGTGGTGGTGGGTAAGGATGAGGCAATCAGGCCTGGGAGGTGGTGGTGCATGAGGATGAGGGGATGGGGTCCTGGGAGGTGTTGGTGTGTGAGGATGTGTGGATGAGGTCCTGCAGGTGGTGGTACATGAGAATGAGGGGATGGGGTCCTGGGAGGTGGTGGGTGAGGATGAGGTGAGGGGTCCTGGGAGGTGGTGGTGTGTGAGGATGTCGGGATTAGGTCCTGGAAGCTGGTGGTAGGTGAGAATGAGGGGAGGGGGCCTGGCGGTGGTGGGTGAGGATGACAGGATGGGGTCTTGGTGGTGGTGGTGGTTGAACATGAGGGGAGGGGGCCTGTGAGATGGTGGTGTGTGAGGATGAGGGGATGGGGGTCTGGTGGTGGTGGTGGGTGATGGTAGTGGATGGGGTTTTGGGAGGTGGTGGTGGGTGAGGATGGGAGGTTGCGGTCCTGGGTGGTGATGGTGGGTGAGGATGAGGGAATGGGTTCCTGGGAGGTGATGGTGGGTGAGGATGAGGAGAGGGCCTGGGAGGTGGCGATAGGTGAGGATGAGGAGAGGGGGCCTGGGAAGTGGTGGTCGGTGAGGATGAGGGGAGTGTGGTCCTGGGAGGTGGTGGTGGGTGAGGATGAGAGGAGGGATCCTGGGAGTTTGTGGTGGGTGAGGATGAGGAGATGAGGTCCTGGGAGGTGGTGGTGGGTGAGGATGAGGGGAGAGGTCCTGGGAGGTGGTGGTGAGTGAGGATGAGTGAATGGGGCCTGGAGGTGTTTGGGGGTGAGGATGAGGGGTCAGGGCCTTGGGGAGATTGGAGGCACAGGTCTCCTGGTGACTACAATGGTGTCTGGGGCTAGGAGTGGCGGACGAGCTTGAGGTTACACAAAATGCCCCTCCCTGGGCTCTGAGTAAGGAGTCACAGCTGGCCTGCCAACAAGCCTGCTTGTCTACTGTCATGTCAGAATGAGGCATCCATCACACAAGACTGGGTTGGCGGAGGACCCATGTCTATTAGGCAACCAGTGTGGCCATGGACAGGTGGACATAGTGGTGGGCCTGGGCGTCAGTGGAGCAGGGGCTTCGAAGGGGCAATGGAGGCATGATACGGGGAATGATGAGCCAGAAGAATGCAAGCATGAAACCGGGGTGGATCAGGGTCATGAGTTTACTTTTGGTCCTGTTCAGATGGAGATGCTACACTGAGGCGCCTTTAGCAACCTAGCTCCCAAAAGCTGTAACTTAGCAACAGCTGGCACCTCTCCAGTTCAAGCCAGCCTAGGATTCTGATTTGATAAGGACCCCTACACACCCTCCCTGACCACTGCCCAGACCCCACCCAGAAACCAACATTTGCTTATGCTGCTCACTACTTTTTTCCAATTACCTTGATAGGTATAAGGACCGTTTAAGTGGGGTTTTGCAGCAGGTCATACATATTTGACTGCATTTCCAATATAGTATAGACATGTGGTATTTTATAGCCAAGGAGCAGAGTGGGGGTCAGTAAGATAGAAACTTATCAAACACAAACATCAGGGATAGAAATGATTCCATCTAAACCATCTTAATAATAGTCTTGTTGAATACATCCCTAGGATATTTTACCTAGGGATGGGGTGGGTGAGGAAGAACCTGATCAGATACGGAGTGTGATCAAACATGAAGGTGATTCCTGCTAAATTTTTCAAGGTTTTTTGTTAAAACTAGATTTTCAAGGAAGTACGCATATGGGCCTAGGAGAAAGTTCAAAATTCTGACTAAACTGCCAAGCAAAGAATCTGTCAAAATCATCAAGGAAATGGCAACTTAAGTTTGGAAAGTCAGAGTTTAACTTGATTGAGAAGCCCAAGTCTTTAATTTCTCTGTGCCTGCATACCTTGAATTTGATAGAAATTTTATGCCTACCTCTTCTCTTCCAGGGCTAATCTCTTATTGAAATTTTTTTGTAATGAGGTACAACACTTGTTCTTGAACTTCAGAAGAGAAACTTGAAGGTTTAAAGAGAAGTTATACATAAATTTACATATAAAATATATTAAATTGTATAGGTATTCATAATATAATTTTAAATATACAAAATATAGCTGATCTAAATAAAAAATATATTACCTTGATCTATTATGTCTAATAACAGTGCATTATTAGTCTTTGCACTGTTAGTCTTTGATAAATTTACCAAGGAATTCACTGAATATCCGTGATAGTGCTATTTATGAACTCAGGTTCTTAAATCCATAGTTGTAGAAATTTAAGCTGGACCCAGAAAGAATTTAAGCACAGGCAAGTCTTTATTTACAGACTTCCGCTGTAGCCAGGAGGGAGTCATAACACTGATTAAGTTTGTCAGGTTGACTCCAGGGGAGAACAAAGGAGAATAGCTTTTAAGGAATCTACGAAGTAGATAAGAACTCAGTCTCTTAATGTTATCACATGAAGTAGTGAGACTCTATACTCCTTCATGAGTCCTATGTTTCACCATCATCTTAAGTCTCCACTTAAGGATGTACTTTCTGCTATGCACAATTACTTCAGTGAATTACTTCAGAGACTACTCTATGCATATGTTTGCTTCTTACCACCTGGAGTTGCCCCTTATTGATATATGGCACAGAAATGGCCCAAGTTTTTATATAAAGAGAAATATACTGGCAGTCACCCCCTCCCCCTGCAGCTCAGATTAAAACTGTGAGATAACTGCACCTGGTTCCTGGGCAAGAAAGACAAAGTTATGAGTGAATTATTTTATGGTCTTTGGGAAGATAAAGGCATGAGTTAATGATTGTATGATTTGGGGAAAGACAACCTTATCTGGATGTACAATCTGTTAAAATGAGGCAAACTGGTTTCTTTTGTAAGTTTTGCCCACCGGCGCCAACGAGCCCTGTGAACATTCCAGATGATCTGCCATTTGGGGCTATAAAACCTGCTCCCTCTGGTAGCTAGGCACTGCATTCGGAAAGTTCAGACCCTCAGTGTAGCCCTGGTGCACCAGAGTTCCTCCCTGTGAAATAAAATAACTTTACATCGTCTGAGTCGGTGGTCTCTTTTGCTCGATATCTGGAACCCATATCATCTGAGAACGTCTTTGACATTGTTTTCATAATAGTGCAGCCCAGCTTTGTTTGGCCTTAATTGGCATTTCTGCTGACTACATAGTCTCATAAGACTGAACTGACTTTCCCAGCCTCACATTTCCTGGAGTGTCATCTCATTCCCTTTTAACTCCTAATTTTCTAGTATGGATGCTACTCCCCTAAGATTGAAAGCTAGCTTATTGTTTTATTTCTCTTGAAAGAAATAAGGAGAAATAAGAATTCCTAAGGAGCTCTGTTTTTCTTGAGGGGGGAGGGTTGACTATGTTGCCATTGTATTTTTATTGGAAAAAGGCCTCAGCCTTAAGGGCATCTCATAAGTCCTTAAAGCTGCCCCTCTCATCACAGTCCTATACAAAGCTTTCCAGGGCACAATTATTTCAAATAAAGGCCCCAGGGCCACTATGGGATTTTGCTCTCTGTTTTCCAGCAAAGTGCTTTTTCAGTATTTACATCCATGGTTTAAGTAAGCCAAAGAACAACTCACGCCTATGGTAGACCTTGGCACACACACAGTCTAATTATGCAGGTGCTCAGAATGCAAGTGTTATATAGTCATGGTGGATCCCACCAAGATTTCCAAGGAAAGCCTGAGAGATCAGGAATAAGTTTGTTACAGGGTCAGAATCTAATGGAGTAATGCCTCGTTAAGCCATGGGAGCAGAGCTACGACAGAACTTAAAGGAAACAGCAGATTGAAACCTTGCTTGGGAGAGCTACTGGCCTAATACCAGTAAAGCAATGGAGATGGGGCTGCCCAAGGCCTTGGGGCTCCACCCATTATCATAGTGTGCACAGGAGGCCACCCACTTGAAGCTTTAAGATTTAATGTGTGCCCTGCTAGGTTTTGGTCTTCCTTTGGACCAATTATTTCTTTCTACTTGCCTATATCCCCTCTTTAGAAAAGAAACGTTTACCCTGTGTCTGTCCCACCATTGTATCTTGAAAGTAGATAACTTGTGTTTTATTTCACAGGGACCCACAGCTGAAAGAATTTGCCTTGACATTCAGATAAGACTTTGAACTTGGACTTTTGATAAATGCTGGAACAAATTAAGATTTTGACGCTATGGGGATAGAACGCATGCTGTTTGCATTGTGTGATGAACAAAAACACTGGGAGCTGGAATTGGAATGTAATGGTTTGGATGTGTGGTTTGACCCCAAGATAGTCATGGTGTGAGTACAAGATCTTTTGTGTTAAAGCATAGCCACCAGTGCGATATTGAAAAGAGGCAGTGAAACCTTTAGAAAATGAAACTTAGTGAGACGTCATTTGAGTCACTACCCTTTGAAGCGATTAAGGTAGTCCTTGTGGGACTCTGAAATAGTTATGACAAAGGTGATGTTATAAAAGAAAATGACACTACCCATTCTTTTGACTTCCTTTCTGGCAATGTGATCTTTAATTTCTACCAACAATTCCACCATTATGATAGCTACCATGAGGTGCTCACCAGAG